>NW_022111324.1:28186037-28254149 GCF_000313985.2 Echinops telfairi | reverse complement strand
GAGAGAGAGAGAGAGAGAGAGAGAGAGAGAGAGAAAGAGAGAGAGAAATAGTCTCCGTCAAAACTATGTATTCATGAACATAGTGCCATTCACCATTCCATACCTGTTCAGCATTAGTGTCTATCTAAGTGCGTACTCCTGTATTATTATTATTACTAACTTGAGGATCCCATTGCCATCAAGCCGATTTCCTAGGCTGTAAATCTTTATGAGAACAGATAACTTCCATTTTTTCCATGGACCAGATAGTTGGTTTGATCCGCTGACCTTGTGGTTAGCAGTCCAGGGGTAACCTAACAGCACTACTACATGTTAACTTTGGTGAAGGGGAAGGCAAAATACAATAAGAGTGAGGTTGCACCAAAGCTCAAAGTAAATGAAAACATTCAGAATAGATAAAAGTTCAAGGTAGCAAAGGCAACCACCATATACACAATCCTGCAGAAGCAGTGATATCAGTGATTCTTAATAAAGAAAATTTGATAAGAGATTACAACTTCAATCTTACACAATTCTCAACCTGGTTTAACTTCCTCTTCTGCCCAATCTAAACTCTATGATCAGTTGCTTTGAACAGTCTTACCAATAATTTTAGCTTCCTTGTCATTCACCTGAAAAAAAATCACAATTCCTATCTGTCCAGTATATCCAGATTTGATACTATTATGTGTCACTTCAACCTCCCTCATCAACATCCTTCTCAACTGTACACTATTCCTTTAGGCACACCTGCTCAACAAAGTCCCCATCCTGGTTCAAACCAACAGTCAACCTGAGAAGTTGCACTTAGGATGCCAAGGACTTCTAGTTCAAATAGTTAGGCACCATTCAGGCATTTCTAACTCATCTTCTGAATCACGGCTCACCTTGAAAAGCCTCCAGAGGTCCACAGTCAGCTTTTCTCTCCAAAACTCCACCCTGATCTAAAGCCCCTACCTCAGTGTTTCTCAATCTTCCTAATGCCACGACCCGTTAATACAGTGCCTCATGTTGTGGGGACTCACCCAACCATACAATTATTTTCGTTGCTACTTCATCACTGTAATTTTGCTACTGTTATGAATCAGGCGACCCCTGTGAAAGGGTCATTCAACTCCCACAGGGGCGGCGACTCAAAGGTTGAGAACCGCTGGCCTAACCCTTTTATCTCCTCCTTCTTCTCCTTCCCTCTTGGTAGAGAAAGAGAGGTCATAAGACAGGAAGTCCCTCAATAGTTTGCATCCCCACAGGCCCACACACCATCTGTGTGTGACCTGCCAGAGGTCTTCACCTACAGCCAATCTCTCTACTTCTCATTCCCGTCCCTCTTGCTTCATCCGAGTCCTGGTTCCATAAATTATCCATCGCCTCTTTGGCGGTTTAAATCTCTTCTACTTCATGGACTTGCAGTCTCTCCTCTCTTCCATCTTGAAAACAAGTATCCTTTCTCAAGTCTGAAGTCCCAATGTCTATAGAGAACTTCATGTGTGATGGATCAGACTAAGTCTGGGGCATTTATTATTCCAATCAATCCATAGCTATAACATTATAATCCTCACTCTAGTGAGAAACGAAGCGGAGAAATTAAAATCATACAGAAAGTATTGTGGTAGAGGCAGACTTCCAACATACACGTGAGACAGTACATCTGTACTGTTCATCTCTAAGTGATGCCTCTCACAGGAAGCATTCTGACAGCGCTTGCTAGTCTCATTTCCTTACTGAGTCTCTTAACTTTCTGCTCCCACAACTCCAATAACTCAGTACTGTTCATGCTTTATTTGCAGTAATTTTATGAATGGGCAGACTTCAATAGTTCTCCTTATAATTATCCAATTTTAAGATTCCCACAAACTGAGTATTCCAGCCTCTCCTCCTATTTACCTGGACTCCCTTTTCCAGAAGCCTTTTGCTAACGTCTCCTCTTGTTCTTGTCTTTTAAATGCGTCTGCTTTCCAGAGTTCTACCCTGTCTCCTTTGTTTTCTGTTTGACTCCTCTCCTTGGATGATCTCATTTGTTCCAATTGCTTCAGCTGTCATCTATATAAGTTTCAAGTGGACAAAATAGCAGCTTGGCACTATTCACACTAACAATGGCAGTCGGAAATTCTGAGGAGTGATACCTGGAAACAGACAGGCCACCCAAAGAGATTTACACAGGGAACGTTTACTTTGATAAATCCAACATAGGTCAAGGTCTGGGTCTCAGGCTTACAAACTCAGAAACTTGAACCAGACTCTGTCAGAATACTTTAAACAATAGGACTAATCTGTAAAAATGGAATGCCAAATATGAGTTACCCATAAGGAATATAACTGTCTCATGAATCTGACGTATGTGTCAGTCGAACCAGAGCTCTTTCTCCCCATAAGGAAAGTACATGAAGTTAAATTATCAGAAGGCTGGTTTGTGAACATGTGACTAGGACAAGGAGAAGTAATAATATGATCTAAATATGCAATGAGATCATAATATACTTAAAAGGATAAACAATCTATCATCACAGTTGAAATATTCCTGATGGGTTAACTGGTTATTCAAATGCAGTATAAATAAATACCCTAAGCCGCAGACAGAACTGGCTTATGAATTTCCCAAGAAAGCCTTGGTGACTGACCCAGGGATTCATTGCTGATCCCACCATACTTTCGGTTGATACTTTATGAGCAGTACACTAACAAAGAGCATATTATCAAGATTTACTGGCCATATCTTTTCTCTTCCATTCTTTGTTTATTTCATGTATCAATTTACAGAAGACAATTGCACAAAGAGGCTTCAAAAATTTCACTTGAAAGGGAGAATTAAAGACAATGGAATTTTTGAAGCATTCTCATAGTTCCTTTTTCCCAAATTGTTGGGGCTGGGTCCAATCCAGCTTTTAAAACAGCTCAGAACTTTCTCTCCTTTCCACACTGCAGTCACCTCAGTCTAGCTCTCACAGAGTTCCGCAATGACCTCAAATTTCATCTCCCACACCTTTGACCTGTTTTGCTCCAATACGTTAGCGGTTGAAATCTAAACAGCAAGCCCACTCCTGTCATTCATTGCTCCGAACCCTTCAGGCTTCACTCAAGATGAAATCCAAACTCCTAAATTCTTTGAACTGCTTTCACTCAAGCACTCTTTTCAGATTCCAACCTACATCACGCTTCCAGAAAAAATCTGCAAACTATCTCCATCTTGGATTTGGGGTCAGATGCACTGCTCAGAGGATCCTGATCTTCTTTCCACTCTAACACTACTCATGGTATAGTATATTGTGATTATTCTTACCCTTCTCTCATAGATTAACTTCCTGTCGATTATGCCTCACCATAGGAGGCTTGGTAACATCATGGTTACACGTTGGGCTCCCAACCACAAGGTCAGCAGTTCAAAACCACCAGCTGCTCCACAGAACAAAGATGAATCTCTCAACTCCTATAAAGAGTTACAGTCTTGGAAGCCCACAGGATCAGCTCTACCCTGTCTTATAGGGTCGCTGTGAGTCGGCATCCACTCCGTGGCCATGTGTTAAGAGTTTGGGGGAAAGGCCTCTTTGAACCAAGGGCCCTTAGGAAAGTCTCAAGATATCAGTAAGTGAAGGAGGATAAGGGTTTATCTTAGGTCTTTAGTTCCTCTGGCTTGTTTTTCAATTGCCAGGCAATGGCCTGGGGCTAAAAGGGGCAATGTAGCAAAGATTTTTTAATATTGCATGTATTAAAGTAGTGCTGAAGTTGAACCGATAAGAATCATCCCTTGCCTGGACACGTGGCCAAGACATCTAAGTAAAAAAAATTTTCAATTTAATTTTTTAATCTTATTGTACAATTGTTCCACTGCTTTCTTGATATCTGACTTCCCTCTTGAACTCTCATTTAATTAGTAAGAGCAATCCCATTATTATACAGGACTTAAAAAATATGTTTTGCACATACTATTTTCCTGAACCAGAGACCATCACTGAGGTGATATCATAATGTAGGTCCATTTTAAATTTTTTCCTATTCTCCACAGAAATGGGAAACCTGAATGTCGAATATCAGAAAATACAAAACCCGAGTTGAGAAACTCTCTAAGGAGATCTACAAGAGCCTTTGTATCCACAAGTGCACCTTAGAAATGAGCTTACTTACAAAAACTGCGGGGGAAGTGAGACAGTGGTTGGTGTAAGATGTGAAAAATAATAATAACTTATAATTTATCAAGGGGTCACGAAGGTGCGGGTGGGGTAGGGGAAAAGGAGGAGCTAAAACAAAGGGCTCAAATAGAAAGGAAATGTTTAGAAATAATGATGGCTTACTTACATATGTACAGATATGCTTGCTACAATTGATGTATGGATTGTTTTAAGAGCTGTAAGAGCCTCCAATAAAATAATCTTTAAAAAAAGAAAGAAATTAGTTTACTTACTATGACTTCCTTCAGCCCAGTTGAATTGGAAGGTGGGCAGACTGCCTTATAGCAAATAACTGCGATAGTCCAGATTGTACACAAATCCCTCACAATGCATCAGCTCTATAAATAGTCAATAACTTCCTCAGACCCAGGCATATATCTGGGTGAATCTTCCACTTCATACTCAAATCAGAAAACTTTTTTATTGCTAGTTTTATTACTGAAAAGTAAGATCACAGATTAAAATGGTAAGATTGGGATTTCCATAAAAATATCTGTTTATCTGTTCTGGTCTCCAAGCATTCCTTCTCTCACATATTCATTCATTCATTTCTGAAACATTTCTGGAGTCATAGTGTGTGCCAAGTCTGTAAAAGGAATGCAGCAATCCATGCCCATGGAGCTCAATGTTTAGTCGGGGAGAAAGATAAGTGGGCAAAGTTATGAAGGCCAGGGTAGGCCATCTAGAACGGTTATTGTCTGTTTTAAGAACCATAAACAAAGACAAATTTGGATTTACAACTTAACAAAATATAGAAGAGAAAGAAAGACATTTTCACTCTAGGAGAACCACAAAGAATTCCATTCAGTAAGAAATAACATTCAGACATAGAAAATATTCAATTTATCAAACTTAGGTCTTTGCGATCTGGGAGAATGTTGTTTTTGTGTGTGCAAAATGAAGCAAGTCTACATATCTTCAGAAAGTATCCTGTGATACAGGATCCACACTCTCGGGTTAAAATATTTTATCCTCCTGGGAAACAAAGTTGTTGTTGTCTAACCCAAGTCTCTCATGATTTCAGTCCAGTGCATTCCTCCACAGTTCCTAGCCAGAACTGAGGTAGAACCTAAAAGACCAATCATTTTTCCTAATAACACAGGTCCCCATACCCACCCTGCCCCCTGTGGGATGCACTAGAGGCAAAGGGAAGTTAATAGCTTCCTTTGCTTGTTTTCTGTACATCTTGAAAACATAACCTTTTCAAAGTGAAATTCAGTTAGTAAGAATATATATTGATGCTCAGGGCCTGAATGTATACTATTCTCCTTATAAATTTTTTTTCTGTTTGATATCATTTCAAGTAAATGTTCTATTGCTCAAATATCTGTTACATAAAAATTCACTAACACCGAATCAATTCTGCTTCCTAATGACTCTAGAGGTCAGAGCAGAACTGTCTTTTTGGGTTTCTGAGGCTGTAAATCTTTGTTGCAGACGCTCTGAGGGTACACTGGTTACGTGCTGGCCAGCAGTTTGAAACCACCAACTGCCCTGTGGGACACAGATGAGACTTTCCATGCCCTTGACAGTTTCAGAAACTCACCGGGGCAGTTCTACCTTGTCTTATAGGGTTAAGTCAGAATTTACTCCATTGCAGTGATTTCGTGTTTGGGGAAAATTGATGGGAACAGAAAAGTTCATCTTTCTCCCAAGGAGTGGCTAGCACTTTCAAACTGCTGACTTTTTTAGCCATTCGATGCTTAATCCATGACACGACCAGGTGTCCCACCTCCCAAGTGTTCCAAAGGCCCTTTGAATTTTTAAAAGAGTACTAAAGTATACAGCAAAATTCCTTGAGGGTTCCTATGTTTTATTAAAATGAAACTATTATTATTATTATTATTATTATTATCAATTTATTGGGGAGCTCTTACAGATTTTATAACAATCCATCATTCAATTGTATTAAACACACTTGTACATATGTGGCCATCATCATTTCCAAAGCATTTTCTTTCTACTTGAGCCCCTGGTATCAGCTCCTCTTTTTCCCCTCCCTCCCCACCCTTTCACCCCTGTGAATCCTTAGTCAATGATGTATTATTATTGTTATTTCATATCTTACATCATCGTACTCTCCCTTCACCCACATTTCTATTATTAGTCCCCCTCAGGTGGGGAGTGTTATATATCCAACCTTGTGATCAGTTCCCCATTTCTCCCCTCCCCTCCCCTCCGCTCTCCTTCCCCTCATGGTATTGCGACTCCCACTACTGTTCCTGAGGAGTTTACCTCTCATAGATTCCGTGTGTCCAGAGTTCTGATCTGTACCAATGTATGTACTCCAGTCTAGCCAGATCTGTGAGGTAGAACTGGCTCATGATAGTGGGGACTGAGGGAAAGCATTCAGGAACTAGAAGAATATTGTGTGTTTCGTTGGTGCTACACTGCACAGTGGTTGAGTCATCCCTTCCTTGTGACCCTTCTGTGAGGGGATGTCCAATTGTCTACAGATGAGATTTAGATCTTCACTCTGACCCCCTTCTTCACATCAATATAATTGTTTGTTTTGGATCTTTTGATACCTGACCCCCATCAACACCTCATGATCATACAGACTGGTATGCTTCTTCCATGTGGGCTTTTTGTTTCCCTGATAGATGGCCACTTGTTTAACTTCAGGCCTTTAAGACCCCAGATGCTATATCATTTGACAGCCGGGGACCATCTGCTTTCTTCACCACATTTGCTTATGCACCCATTTTGTCTTCAGCAATCATGTCCAGTAGGTGACTATCAGAGTGCTTAGAACAAAGTGTTCTTGTGTTTAGGGAGGCTTGAGTAGAGGCCCAAAGTCCATCTGATATCTTAATACTTAATATAATATATAAATATATGTACATTGACCTATGTCCCTTTAACTATAAATTAATATTTTCACATCTACACATGTTTATATCTATATCTCTATAAATAGCTTGTGCCTCCTAGTTCTTTCCTTCAAATGAAACTCTTAAGTGCAAAGACATGTCATACTGATATTTCTCCCAGTGAGTCAAATCCTTCAACTGTGTATCTCATGGCCTTTCATTGACACTTAATTGTGTTATAATAATTAAAATCATGGACTTCAGTAATAGCTGACAAATGTACTCACCTACCATCTATAAACGTGGAGAAAATGAGATCTGGAGAAGCTCAGTGACCCACTTAAATGACATGGAGCTTAAGATAGAGTGCGAGAGTACAAGTCTTCTGTTCCCAGGAACCTCTTCTTTCGGCTGTGTTTGTTGTGACTGCTGGCAGGTGCTCCGATGAGGCTCCGACTCACAGAGCCCCTCTGTGCAACAGAGCGACACGCCACCCAGTCCTGTGCCATCTACTGCAGAACCCTGGCACTTCACAGAACTCTAGTTGAAATGCTATTCGTAACTAGATTCCATGGAAGCTGCACGCACAAAACAACTGTTATGGTAGTTGAACACAGCAATATAACTTTTGCAATTCCAATTCCTCGTCTCCCATTCTCTTCTGCATTCAGTGCAAATGGGCGTCTCCTACTATTGCTTCATTAGACCTTCCCGACGAGTCACCATTGGCTTCCACATTGCTCTTCTCAATGTTTGCTTCCTTGTAACATTTTATTCTTATAACTTCTAGGGTAATGTGATTTTCTCCCCCTTCCTGGCTTCCACTTCTCTGGCTGTTGGGTAGCTCATCTTATCTCTCTGACCTCTGACCATTGCAGTACTGGGGGTTGACCACTCTCAGTGTATAATCAACCCCTTAATGGTGTCATCTAGTTTCACAGATTTAAATACCATTTGCATACCAACCTTTGGATCCCAAAGACACATTTCTTACCCAAAAGCCTCTTTTGAACGTGAATCTCATCTGACCAATTTCCTTATGGATGGCAAAAGGCATCTCAAGCCGCTCCCACTACCATGACTCGAATTCGACCTTGCAAGTCTGGCTAGACCAGAGGATGTACACTGGTACAGATAGGAATGGAAAATCCAGGGAATCCAGTGTGGATAAGCCCTATAGGACCAGTGGTGTGAGTGGCGAAACAGGGAGGGTAAAGGGAGAATGGGTAGGAGAGAGGGAACCGATTACAAGGAACTGTGTGTGACCTCCTCTCTGGGGGACAGACAACCGAAAAGTGGGTGAAGGGAGACGTCAGACAGGGCAAGATATGACAAAATACCAATTTATAAACTATCAAGGGCTCATGACGGAGGGGGGAGCAGGGAGGGAGGGGAAAAATGAGGACCTAATGTCGGGGGTTTAAGTGGAGAGAAAATGTTTTGAGAATGATGTACAAATGCGCTTTACACAATTGATGTGTGTATGGATTGCGGTAACAGTTGTATGAGCCCCTAATAAAATGTTTAAAAAAATAAATAAATAAAAGCCTCAATCCCCTTCTCAAACCAATTTCTGACTCGTCTTTCCTGGTAGTACCTGATTCTTCTGTATTTCTAGTTGTGCAAGTCAGAATCTAGCTTGCCATCTGTTTATTGTTTATTTCTCATACCACACATCCAGTCCATTAGCAAATGTTTTTTGATTTAACTTCAAAACATACAGACTCCAGCTATACCTCAGAATTTCTAGAGCTACAAATTTGACTCAAGATACACCATCAACCACTTTCAGAATTATTGCAATAATCTTCTATTCTCCAGGCTCATGCCCTTGCTGCACTTGATTCTCAAGTAACCGGATAAGATCATGTGAATGCATAAATCAGATCAGTCGCTGCCCTCCTCCAAACCCTAACTTGGCTCCTATCTCCCGCAGAGTAAAAGCCACACTCACAGTGGCATGCAAACCCTTTCCTGTCTGACCCAATCATCTCTCTAGCTTCACCTTCTAACTTCTCCCTCATGGTGCTGTAGCCACCCTGGTCCTTCCACCTCTCTTTGAACCTATCAGGATGCTCTTGTCATGAGGACTTTTCATTCATTGTTCCTCAGATTGCAGCTCTCCCCAGACAGCCATCAGACATACTACATATATATTTTTGTTATTATTGTTTGATTATTATTATTATCTTTATCTTCCTCTAAAAGGCTGTAAATTCGTGAGGTTAGGGGATATTAATGTTTGCATTCTCTTTCGTATGCTCCGTCACTAAAATGATGCCTGAATCATAATGAGAGAGTGAGTGAAAATTGGCCCAAGATATCCCGGGGGTAAAATTGGGAACACACTGATGAAAGAGAAGTTTTATTTCTATAAATTAAGTCAGTAAACACTCGGCCCCTTCTGCCTGTTGCACCTCTTTGCTGAAAGAAGAGACTCAGATGAGGAAAGGAGGAAGATCAGAATGTGTTTTGAGTATTGAAAAAAAACAAATTGACACACTAATGTGGCTATGAAAGTAGAACACCATCTTTAGAACATCATCATAAAAATAAAAAAAAGAACATCATCATAAGGTTGGTTTGATGCTCCCAAACCCCTGCCCTTCCCCAGTCCCTCCTCCCACTGCAGGTAAACCATTGGTCCAACAATACTGCATTCATTCCCTAGATGCACAGATTCTGAAATTAGTTCCTCATCCCATTTCCACTAGATATCTTTCATTCTCTGTGTCTGTTTTAATTTCTATCCTAATCTCCACCTCCAAATATACACCTTGTCCCAGCATGGATGCAAAACAGAAGTCCAAAGAAATCCTCCACCAAGGTCTAAAGCTACTAACCAAATGCCTTAGACTATACCCTTTGACTATATTTTCCTGTTACTTCATGTAAGCTAAATGTGGTCTTAGGTGCCAAGGGCTTTGAAAGCTGAAAGAATTCAAGGTAACTATCATATTTAGTAAATTAAATCCTACACACCTTTTTAAGTGTCACTTTTATCACCCAGTCATAAGAATTTAGGTTTGGACTATGGAAAAGAAATAAACAAATAAGACACTGAGTCATAACATGCTTGCTGGGAGACTGGTCTTCTCTCATTGCCATCAGACGGATTCCAACTCACAGAGACCCTACAGGGCAGAGCAGACAGCAAATCTTTACAAGAATAGACAATCTCATCTTTTTCTCTCAGAGAGGCTGGTGGTTTCAAACTGCTCACCTTACTCAATACCCAGCCCACTATATCACAAGGGCTCCTTGGGATTGGTCTTACAGATGGTCACAGCAAATTCTCTCATTTTATAGGTATGGAAACTGAGATTCAAAAGGCAAAATAACTTCTGTAATATCTCTTAGTGAAAGAGTCAACTCGCACTCAAGTAACTTTGAATCATTCAAAATGGAAGATAAGTCAGAACGAAAAATGAACAATTAAGAATCAGAAATTCTTAATTATTTCACAGAGAGAGTGGGGTAGTATCAGATCCATCCGAAAATAATGCTGGTGTTAGCATGCATTAGAAAATTAAGTTAAATGTTAATACAGTGCTTTACCTACTATATCCCTCTTAATCATCCCGAAGATTTTAAATGTAGTCTAAAATAACATAATTGGCTATTCTTCTTTGAACCACAATGGAAATAGATTTGGTATTTTTACTGAATTATGTGTACAGTTAATTTTATGGAACCAATTTAAGTTAATCATTTTCTCATATAATTTAATTCAAAAAAGCTCTGATTTATTAGTCATCTGCTATTAACATGCCAAGTTTCCCCCACTTTGAATCATGATTGCTAAACCTTAGGAAAGTCAACCCCAGCAATGTGCAAACTTTCCCATTTGGTAACAATTGAAAAGCGGCACACCATGATACAATTTACTCAAATAATTGTTCATATCACTTCAAACTATCAGGATGGCCCAGTTTCCACTTACGACTTTTTGCAATTTCTGTGTTCTGTTTGCAGCAACATAATTTCCAAAGAGGTTTTATTTATTATTATTTTAATTTTATATTTTTGGAAGAAAATCAATTTTTAGTGTTAATTTAAGAAAACAATGTCACTTCATTTTTAAGCCAACTTCAGACACATCCAAAGAGAAGTGCAGGGTTCTTATTCTTCCAAGAGATTAAAAATTCTACACTGCATCACAATTGTCAATTTGCCTTTTAATGAATTCAAGTATTAGGTGTTTTAATAGGACAGTAAACTGAATAAACAGTCTTTCTATTGTTTATTCAAATATGGAAACCACTTCATGTTTAATTAGTGTAGAAAATGATAGATAGATAGATAGATGATAGATAGATGATATATCCACACTCCAAATTCAATGTCATTAAGACTATTCCAACACAGAGCAAGCCAATAGGGTCGGGTAGAACGGTCCCTGTGGGTTTCCGAGGCAATAAATCTTTAAAGGTGGAGAAAGCCTCATCATTCTCCCATGGAGTGGCTTGTGGTTTCAAACTTCTGACCTAACAGTCAGCAGCCCCAACATAACCCCCTATGCCACATAGATACACAATAGAGAGAGCGGGATATGTTATTTACATCCTATGAAGAACATGAAAATCCCAGAAGCTTCTATTTCCCTCTACACCTCCCCCAGTGGCATTTTCTGAAACAGCAGAAGTCTGCCACATTTAATACCTGGCAATAAGTTGAACTCATATATGTTTGCCAAATGCACAAGGAAGGAATGTCAGATTCTCAATATCAGATGCTCGTGAAGAGATTGTGTCGGGTCTTCTAGAAAAGACAGAAATTTTCAAAGCAGGGAAAATGTAGGAGAAGAGTGGGAGAGGAATTTTTTTAAAACCACTGCTTTATTTCTTCAACTGGGCAGCAGCAATGTGTGTTAATGAAACTCAGGTGGACGCTAGCTAGACAGCAAGCTGCAGGGCTTCCCCTGCCATGTTGCCCTCAGTGATGACAATGGGGACTCCTATGAGCCTCACAGAAAGGTACCACTTTAAAGAGAAGCTGTAGGAGTGGGTGGGGGGTAGTAACAGGACATGATCATATTACAGTGGAGCAGCTGAGTCCATGGCTGGGGGCAAAAAGCAAGAGTTACTTAGCTTCAACTACCTTGAAAGCACACAGACAGAGTAAATTACATGCATTTCTGCTGGATGAGACATGGCCATTATATTTATACCCATGGGTGAACCTAACTAATGATGACCTCGTGCAAAGATGAGTAGATACAGTTTAGAAATGAATGGCTTCTCTTCTACTCTCACTCTTCCCTTCTACTAGTAGCTATTGCTTACTAGTTTCCTTGTGTCTCACACAAAACACCCTTCTGTGAGTTACCCCTGCAGGGTGCCCTCATCCTGGAGTTAGGCTTTCAGAGCCCTGCTGCAGAACACTCATGTGCAAGTTTGCCTTCTTTAATTAAGCAATTCTTTAAACCGAAGGTGGAAACGACAACTAATGATCATTTTGATGTAGTTGCTTAAAACTTCGGGTTCTGGCTTTCCTAAAGTCCAAACTTTGGGAAACCACGATACAAGCTCCCCAAACAAGCTCTTTACTCCAATTCAAGAGTAGGTATCAGAGAGTAAACCCAGTATGCCACTCTTTGTTAGAACTGGGTTCCTTTGCTCATTACAAAGAAGGGGAGATGGAAAGTGACATAGAAACAATTTCATAGCATTTGAAAGCCTGTAATCGTGAGGAATAACAAATACAAAGAATAATATTTCCCTTACCTGGATCGTGGAAAGGCACCAAGGCAAAGTTGAAAAGAGGTCTCTTAGGCCTTTTCAAAGACGTCTCCAAAATTTTAGAAGCCCCTTCGATCACCTGAACTAAATCATCGTACATAGACCCAGTCACATCAAACACAAAAGCCAAGGTGGAGGCGCCCTCCGGAATGTCCTCCGCCCCGCTCTCAGACTGGGCGCTCGCATCTTGGGCTAGGGAAGAATAAAGAAGCATGAACAAGAAGACCGTGTGCACAATTTCCCAGGCAATCATGTTTCTCGCTTTCTTTTTCTTTTTCTGTTTTTGTTCTGAGCGCCAGAGCCCCGTGCTTAGCCTGGTTCCTCAAGACCAGGCAGAGGGCTTCCTCTCAGAGGAACTCATCCGACTCGGGAAGTCTCCAGGAGCTAACAAAACCCAGCTGGGAGCTGGCAGTCCCACGGGGCGCCGGCACCCAAGGGCAGCCCCTCCGGGGGCTGAGCAGGGACGCGCGGCGGCAGCTTCGTCGAGACGCGGCTTCGTCCGTCCCGCGGCGCCGGGCGCAGGGTCGCGCGTGGGGGTGCGCGCCGGGCGCAGGGTGCCTGCCCGAGGGCGCCTGTGAGCCCCGCGGCGCCGCGGCCGAGTCCCGCTGCCCTCGCGCCGCCGCCGTGACCGCCGGCCAGCGACTGAGGCTCCCAACTTTCCAGCGCCGCGGCTGGGGGCGCGCGAGGAGGGGAACCCTGCCCGGGCCGCGCCTGCTGATTGGCCGGCTGCTTTCCCCCGGCCCCTGCTCGGGAGGCCCCCGCCCCGAGGGTAAGTCCCCCCTCTGCTGATTTCAGGGTCAACTCAGTGCCCGCCGAGCGCCTGCAGGGTCAGCTCCACTCCAACGGTGGCCCACGTAAGAACGCCCCCCCTCATGTAAACAATGGCGAAGACCCAAACCGGGGACACCACACGCAATCGCACAAAGGGGATTTTCTCTTTCGGATGTGCACGACGCGGACACCTCTTTCATAATTCCCCCCAGAAGCCAAGAGGCCACCGCCCAATCATCCCAATAATCTCGGACTTGCAGCCCACAACTCCACCCTGCCAGGAGAGGGAGCTGGAAATGCCTCTGGGCTGCCCTGCACCCCCCCTTATCACCCTTTGATCGCCTCAGGGAGAGTGGAGCAAAGAGCTGGATGTGCAGGGAGCCAGAGGAAAAGGAAAGGGCTGTGAGGGGGAAATGGGAGACGCGGCAGGAACTGGGGAGTCCGCGATTCTAATTAGGAAAGTTTGTTGAGGAGAAAGAAGTTGCATGTGAACAAGGGATGGCAGCCCAGTAGTGAAGATAAGGAGGAGGAAATAGCAAGACGGGACTGAAAATGTGGGGCGGATGAGAATTTATATTAATAGCCATATCAATGAGTGTATATGGAGGAGAAATAGATTTCTAAAAACATTTTTAAATTATTATTATTATCCAGATTACTGTTTGCTGAGCAGTTGGAATCCTGTAGCGGAGGGAGACAGAATCCTACCCTCACTTCACATTTCCTGCCATGAAACAGCGTTTGTCTTCGCAGCCAATGATCATACCAAAAAAAGGTGTTCCCTTCCATGGCATTTTCTTGCCAATAAGTGAGGAAACCTCACCCTGGAAAAGATTGCAACGTTTTTCCGTGTTGTAATTACGATGTACATTTTATTATTAATATTAGAGAGATAAGGGGGTAGGCCAAGAAAGTCAACCATGAGTTAAGGATCCTGTGCTTCATGTAAGTAAACCTACATTTCCTTCCTGGGAAAGGGGTTGCCTGGACTCTGGACTTTAAAGCCACAAAAGGGGTATCTTGGTGCAGGTTCAAAACATACATGAGACCACTATTTAACACAAAGCAGCCTGGGAAAGAACTAGCGCCCACGAGCCTCATATAGTCAGCAACTGTCTTGTCTTTCATTGGTAGTGAGTGTGGGACTTGAGTGTATGGTACCTATAAGTCAAGTCAGTTAAAGGAAATAGACAGGCCCTTTGAGTGGAGTGGGAATATGAGAGGGGAGGGGGAGCATGCTTCTTTTCCAGGGAGTATTTAGAGAATGCCGCTTGAGTAGCCTATTCCTTTGTTTATGTAAAAGGAATTTCATTCTAACTGATAGGAGTTTTCACTGAGACTTGAGATAGTCCAGGTGCTCAAAGAAGTCTAATGAAGAGTCTGGGGTCAGATAACCTGAACTCAAAGCTCAGTTAAGACACTTAGTATTTGTGTTATCTTCAGCAGGTTGCCTACATTCTTTGCACTGTCATGCTTCTGTAAAATGGAGGTAATAATAGTATCTATCGAACAAAGATTGAGCGATCTTAAAAAGAATATCGTCGGGTGGAATGTTCTACAAAGGTCAAGTGACTTCACAGTGTTTATGAATTAGGTCAAGTTGTTTGATGTTATTGTTGTTTTGATGCGCAATCCAGTTGATTCACACTCAGAGCAACCCTCAAGCCTCACATTGTTCTTAGGTCTGAGACCATTGGTGCAACCATTATGTCAATACCTCTTGCAGCCTATTGAGGACCTTCCTCTATTTTCCCTGCCCTTGAGAAGTCTCACCATCCTTGCCTCTAAGGAGCACTATGGCTTCTTCCAAGACAGATTTTTATGTTCCTTTAGCTGTCAGTAGTACTTTCAATATTCTTCACAGAAACTATAGTTCAAGGCTTTGATTTTCATTTAGTCTTCCTTACCCAGTGCCCAACTGTCACACACATATGAGGCCATTTAAAACACTAGTGCTTAAGTCAAGTGTCCCTTAGTCCTGAAAATAACCTCCTTGCTTTTCAACACTTTAGAGTGGTCTTGTGCAGCAGATTCCATCTTTGACAGGTTATCATGAGAGACCAGTCCTTGGAGAAAGACCTCATACTTGGTAAAGTGGAGAGGCAGTGAAAAAGAGGAAAGTCCTCAGGAGTTGAATTGACACCCACCGTGGCTGCCACAATGGGCTCAAGAATAGGAGCAATTGTGAAGATGGTTCAGGACTGGGCAGTCGTTTGTTCTGTTGTGCATAGGGTCCCTAGGGCTTGGAACTCCTTTGATGGCACCTAATAACAATTACAATGTGCATCATTCTCATGATTGCTGCTTCCATAAACATTGACAATTTCAATAGTTTCTTCATTTATCATGACATCACCTCTTTGTTTGCCAGTTGTGAAGATTTAGGTCTTCTTTACATTGAGTTGTAATCCATACTAAAGGCTGCAATCCTTGATCTTCATCAGCAAGTTCTTCAAATTCTTCTAACGTTCAACAAAGTTGTGTCATCTGCATGTGACAGCTTAATAAGCCTTCCTTCAATCTTGATGCTGCATTCTTCTTCATATAATCCAGCTTTTCTGATGATTTCTCAGCATTCAGATTGAATAAATATGGTGAGAGGATACAACCCTGATGCACACCTTTCCTGTTTTTAAGCAATGCAGTATTCCCTTGCTCTGTTCACACACCTTCTCTGCATCCATGAACAAGTTCCATACAAACACAATGAAGTGGTCTGGAATTCCGATTCTTCTCAAGGTTGTCCACAGCTTGTTACGATCCTACAGTCAAATGCCTTTGCATAGCCAATAAAACACCAGTAAACACCTTTCTGGTAGTCTCTGCCAAAGCTCCATCAGACATTAGCATTGAGATCCCATGTTCCATGTCTTCTGAATATGGCCTGAACATCTGGAATCTCCCTGTCAATGTACTGCTGCAGAAAATAATCTTTAACATTTTACTAGCATACGAAAAAAATGATATTGTTCTATAATACGCACAACAACAGAAGGGTGATTTTTCGTTGGAATGGTTACAAATATGGATCTCTTCCAGTCAAGTGACCAAGCAGTTGTCTTTCAAATTTCCTGGCATAGAAGAGTGAGGGCTTCTAGCGCATCATCAGCTTGTTAAGCATTTCAATTGGTAGTCCATCAATTCCTAGGAGCTTGTTTTGGCTAATGCTTTCAGTGCAACTTGTACTTCTTTTAGTACTGTTGGTTCTTGCTCATATACTACCTCCTGAAATGGTTGAATGGTACAATGATTGTATTCTTTCCATCTTCTTTTGATGCTTTTGGCAGCATCCAATATTTCTGCCTACAGAGTCTTTCAATATTGCAACTCAAGACTTAATATTTTCTTGCATTCTTTCAGTTTAAAATATTCTGAGTGTGTACTTTCTTTTTGAAATTGTTTAATAGTGGTGTCTGTCTGACTTGTGTTAATTATTGAGGGAATGGTATTGGAATTTCTGACTAGAATTGGGGATTTATCTATTTCTCGTTGTAGTGCTATAAAATTTTGCTTTATTCATTTTGAAATTGTTATTAGATGTGTAAACCCTTAAGGATTATTATGACCTCTAATTATTTGACACTTTCATTATTATGAAATTACTGTCAGTATCCAAGGTACTATTCTTTGTATAATGCTTTCTGATAATATATCAAAAGTATATTATTAGAAAATATTATATCAGCTCCACGTTCCTTTTGAAAAGTTTAGCATAATATATCATTTTTGATCCTTTCAACTTTAGTCTATTTATATCTTTAACTACAGTATGTTTCTTATAAGCACTATACAGTTGAGTCTTGATTTTTCATCCACTCTGACAGTCTCTGCCTTTCAGTTGACATATTTAGATCATTTATACTCAGTAAGATTGCTGTTAGTTAAATATATCATTGTCCTATTTGTTTTCAAACAAGAATAAGCCCTGATTTCTCAGCATAGGCCAGGCAGGCAAAAAGGTAATGAGATGACATATATAAGACTCTGAAAGAAAAAAAAAAAAAAAGCCAGCCTAGAATTATGTATTCAGCAAAGCTGTTGCTCAAATGTTAACAAAAATAGGACACATACAGATAGACAAATTGAAGGAATTTGTGAAAACCAGGCAAACCTTACAAAATATACTAAAGGGAGTTCTTGGATAGAGAACCAACCACCCAATAATGATATACAACAACCTGAGGTTCATATACATCACAGCAACACCCAGAAATCAATACAGATATAGAAAATCCACATGGAAATAAGGAACCAAAGACATTAATTTGTACACATGACAATTACAAATAAAATGAGGGAATAAATAGCGTAGTTACAAAATTTCCAAATGGCGAGGAAGTCAGAAAGGTTTCAAGGTAAAACAGACTGTTTTAAATTTGAGAAGAAAACAAATTACAGGGTAACCTCAAAGACAGTTAATAAACCATTATCAAAATGAAAAAGAGGAAGGAGTCCAGGGATGGGGGCAATGGGAACAGGGAGGGGGAGGCATAGAAAATTATAGAGGGATGGAAGGAGGATAGGAGGAGAAAGAAAGAGAACTGTACTTATGATTGGGAATGGGATAACAGGTTGTTAGTACTGATTTCATTCATTGGGATGGCTGTGTAACTATAGAAAATGCTTCTTTAAAATACAAATTATATTTTTTAATGAGAGTGAAGGTTCACAGCCTTAAAAAAAGAACTGCAGTTTCCTTACTCCTCAGAGCTAAATAGTGGCTCAAAAAAAGAAGGAAAAGTAAAGACGAAATGTACTTGGAGTCTTTAGTGACATATGAATTCATTTCAAACATATAAAAAAAACAAAAAGGAAAATCACAATGACTAACACTAAAATAAGAAATAAAGAAAATTCAAGTAAACACACAATTAAAACGAATTCAGCACAGACATTTACATTATGCTGAATGAAATTAGTTCATCACAGACTAAATATTATAGGAGACCACAAGACAGTCCTGGTGGGTACCATGGAGAATAGGGTAAATAAATGTGCCCAGAGGTTGGACACATGTTAGTTTGGGTAGAACAAAAGGTAGGTCAGTCAAAACTGATGGAGATGGGAACACACCGGGAGAAGTGCAAGCATTAAAGGCAATAGAAATAATATCGTTATATCCACAGTCCTGCAAGAACAGTGATCTACTGGTAGGTGCATTGATAGATACGCTGGCTAAAGGGGTGTGGGAGGAAAGTGGGAGTACACACACACACACACACACACACACACACACAACCACACATGTGTGAGTTTGACAGAAGATATTTTAAATGAGTATTTACCCTGGATGCAAATGCATCAATAAATGGAGTGGAACACACAGGGGCAGAGTTATGAAAACCTCTTAGACTTAATCAAACATTGTCAGGGAAAGAGTTATTGGGCCTGGGGGCTTGGGACCATTGTCTTGGGGAGCATCAACATCATTTCCATAAGATAGTTCACAAAGACAATCTTCTACATCCTACCTTAGAGACCTGAAAACTCTTGTAATCCTCGGTGCAACTGCTGGCCGCTCCCAGTCTGGAAGAAAGAAGAGTGAAGAAAATTGAAGATGCATGGAAGCAATTTGTTTAATGGATCATGGGAACATCTGTTTCCACACCTTGAGACCAGGAGAACTAAATGGTGCCTGGCTACCTCTACCAACTGCTCTCAAGTACCACATGAGAAGATCCTGGAGAGAGCATCCTGGGATAACATGAAACAAAACTCAAAGATTACTGAAAGTTCCATGAATCATCAGGAGGAAAAACAAATATGTCTTCATTCTTTCTTGTGCAGCCGCGATGTTCCTTAGAAGGAAAGATGTCAAGACTGTTGCCTGTACTTCAGGAAGCACCAGTCCCTAGAAAAGCCGTGGTGAAGTAGAAAGTCATCCAAAATAGAAGACTCCCAAGGAGATGTGTTTGCGCAGGGGCTGCAACAATGGGTGCAATCATAACAATGTTGAGGAAAGGACATTGTATTGTTCTGTTGTGCACTTGGTCTCTGACTCAGACCAACTAGACTGCACCTGACAATAACAATAATGCCTACCTGATGGCTCCCAGGACCATTGATTAAAGATTTCCCTGTGGGATGTAAGGAAATTCACATATGTGGGTCAACATACATAATTAGTGAACTGGTTTTCTTGGTGTCCTGCACCAAGGAAGCAGAAACGAGCCAAGGAAAGAGGTGATTGACACATTGGAGAGAGGCCAGAGGTCAGGCACGTCGGTTACACCTACGTGAAGCGTGAGCAGGGTCTGGGCAAAACTGTGTGGGGTGAAGTGAATTGAGCTGTCCGGTAAGCGGGTCTCGTCCAAAGAGTTCTCTAGATTATTTATCACTACATCTTATTCAACAGAGACACTAAAGCCTCAATACACAAAAACCTAAGTATCCTGCACACGAATTCAAAACTATACTTAATCATTTATTTATTCATTCTTCAAGAAATTGATGGATGGAATACTTGTTATTTGCCCAGGATATGCTAAATTCTAGAAAAAAAGGAAGAAAATGTAGTCTCTACCCTCAAAGCTCTTCTAGTCTCAAGGAGCACAGCAAACAATGTAATGATGCTCTGTAAGAGGGGACCTAGGGTTCTAAGGGAGCAAATAGAACCGGCATCTCCTTTAGGAAAAGGAACAGGAAAAGGGTGGTACCTCTCAAGTGAATACTGAATGAAGAGAGATTAACCAGGCCTATGGCAAGGGAGGAGTGGACATAATCCATTCTCAGAACGGGAATTATGGTTACACTCAGATCAGATCACTGGAAGCCTTGTACCCCAGTCATTAGGGCTTGAAAATTCACACAAAGCCACTGAGAGACTTAAAGCTGAAGAGCCAGAAGATTGGATTTATACGTTAGAAAGTCTCTCTCAGACATGGAGGGAGAGTAGAAATAAGGATACATTGGGGGAAAGGATAGAAACGGGAGTTGTTGTTGTCAGGTGCCATTGAGTCCAGTATGACTCCCAGCAACCTCAAATACAGCAGAATGAAACACTGCCTGGTGGCCCTGCGCCTTCCTCACAACGGTGCTCAGGTTTGAGCCCTTTGTGGCAGCCACTATGTCACTCCATCTCCTTGACAGTAGTCCTCTCTTTTGATGACTTTCTACTTTACCAAACATGATGTCCTTTTCCAGGGACTGGTCCCTCTTCGTAACATGTCCAAAGTACATGAGACAAAGTCTCACCATCTTCACGTCTAAGGAGCACCTTGGTTGTACTTCCTCCAAGACAGATTCGTTGCTCTTCTGACAGTACACGACACTTCAATATTCTTTGCCAACACCCTAACTCAAATGCATTGATTCTTCTGTAGTCATCCGTATGCATTGTCCAACTTTCACAGGTAGACGAGGTCTGGCTTATGCGAACCTTAATCTTTGACGTGCCATCCTTGCTTTTCAACACTGTAAAGGGGTCTTGTGCAGCAGATTTGCCCAAACGTGGATCTCTTCTAGGCGGTTGGTCAGGTAGCTCTGTTTTCTAGATTTCTTGGCAGAGAGGAATGAGTGCTTACACTTCTTCATCAGCTTGTTGAAACATTTCGATTGGTATTCCTTCAATTCATGGAATTTTGTTTGTCAGTAATGATTTCAGGGCAGCTTGGACTTATTCCTTTAGTATCATTGGTTCTTGATCAGATGCTACTTCTTGAAAAGGTTAAATGTTGATCAGTTCTTTTTTGTACAGTGACTCCATATACTCCTTCCATCTTCTTTTGATACTTCCTGCATCATTCAAAAAGTTGCTCATGTGTCAGGGTACCTACCCCTAACACATCATCATGGGTCCAGTAGGAGCAATTATACAGCAATAGTAAGTAAAGATTATAGTAAAGTCATGGAGAGCATGAGAGATAGAAGAGAGATTGAAATAATGGAGTCAGACATATTTCATGGTAGCAATGCTCACCTCTGCTTCACTTGGTGGTCCACATGGAGAGAGAGAGATATTTATTGCTAACCAAGTTTTTTATATTCTCTGGGGACATGCAAGCCCCCTAATTACAGGTGAAGACATATGTCACAGGAAAGGATTGTGCTATAGGTAATACAGTAATGGCAGGGGGGTGATCTAGGGGTATCCACATAATAGGAAGAGGAAGGATTGGGGGTATACATGTAACAAGATGTATACATGTGACAAGGGGGTACACATGTGACAAGGGTGGATCCTAGATTCAGGATGGCTGCCTAACTTTGGATGTCACTGAGCTGGTTTGACCTGTTCTCTGGCTCACTATAGAAACCATTATCAGTAGGGTTTAAATCCACCCACAGGAACTAACTAATGGTCACTAGCCTTTAAGGAGAAGTAGTCTATTGTCCTTAAAGCAGGTAGTGGGGCTTACCTGTGGTGGGACCAGACAGTAGTCTGGCAACTGACTGCCTTCAGGAGGTAACTTGACAATCATTTACCATTAGTTGCAAGCAGTGTCCTAAGTCTAACATATATTTGGGGGAGATGACTTGGGGGAAATTTTCTGTTTCCCACACTTCAATGTTGAAAATGCATACTTGAATTTTCTCTTCAGTTATTTCATCTTGAAATAGGAGTGAGTTGTAGTAATAATATAAACAGCATCCTAAATATATTGATCATCGATGTGCTATGTTCTATTTAAATAATTGAGATGCATTAGCATATTTTATCCTCAGAAATTTCCACTGAAGGAAATACTATTACCATCTTCATTTTTTAGATCAAGAAACTGAAATTTGGGGAGGTTAAGGAGTCTGCCTAAAAGATAGTAAGCAGGAGAGCCAGTACTTGAAGCCCTGCCATCTGCAGAGCATGTGCTCTTAGCTCTCTGTGAGCCTTCCCTCTGGATATAAAGTACAGTGCATGTGCTACAATAACAGCAATTAATAAGCCAAGGAGAGACGTGGTATATAGTACCCAAATTATTTGCTAATTTTACATTTCTTTTTTCATGGAAAGAGCTGTAAGGAGAGTTCCAAACAAGCCCAAGCCAAAAACACTCTTCAAAGGTTCTGGAGACAGAGAGGGAGGTGAGGAGGAAACTTTTCCAAAGTCGATACCTGGTGGGAATTGTATCTGCCGAGATCTAATTTAGGCCCCCACCTCCATTTCCTCCCAGAAGTCTTATAAGGCCCATAGGAGGAATAAGTAGTGGAATAGCAACTAACTTCTTCTGGGGATGACCACATTTGTAGGTGGTTATGGCATATTCCAGTTTCAATCACCAAACTGAGTCTCAAAAATCATATATGTTTGGAAGGAAAAGCAAGACATAAAGGAAGATGACTTTTAAAATTTTTTAAAAGTAGCTCAGCACTTGATAGCAAAGTCAATAACCATAATCCTCTTTCCAATTTAAATTTTGTCCCTTGAATTCTTCTATCTGCCCAGAAGATAAGACTATGCTCACGGATTAAGTATTCCAATTAGCATAACCTGATTGAAAGAGTTCACCCTCTTCATGGGGCTTAGCTCAGAAATACATTGACTTGAAAGAATACACTTTATGAGAATGATTGCTAAGAAGCAGTATATAATAATAGTGTATACTCATGCAGCATATAAATCTATAAACGTGTATGCACTTTACAGTGAACTGTTTCCTGGAAATCACTAAATTGTTCCAAATCATCTTCAGAGTTGTTGTTATTATCGTAGTATGTCCAGTCAGTTCTGCCCCAGAGCAATCTTATGGGTCAGTGTAGTGCTGAACTCTAAGTATTCCTGGGCTGCAATTTTATGGGGACAGTTCCCTCAGGGCTCTCTTCCACTGAGCCACTGGTGAGTTTGAAGGTTCAACTTTTTGTTTCGCAGTCAAGTACTTCGTCATCGTCACCAAATCTCATTAACCCTACTCAAAATGAGCCCCAAGACGAATTTTGGGTTATTTCAGCACATTTCTACAGGATCTGTAACTTGCTCTTATGATTGAATTGAAAATATTTTTTGCACCAACTATAATGGTTGTGCTTTGTGTTCTTATGACAATTAAAAATTTTGAAGTTAGATTATTTTTCCTTTTCTGTTCTTACAAAGGCAACAAAAGGACAGAAAGCCATCATGTTGTAACTGGAAAATTAATCGCATCAAATATTCGCTTATACTAATTAAGTTATAAGTCTGGAACTAGCTTATATGAAACAGATGTTTACATTCGTATTCTCCTTTGGTGCTGATGTCAGGAGAAGAAGGCACAGAATACCTATGTCATGAAGCACTTGGAGAATGTGACACTTTGAGGGAAAAAAATGAAATCATAAAGCCTGTGGTCAAAGGCATCAGCAGACACAGAACAAACAAAAACATACTGTTGAGAATGAGGGGGGCTGGAGCAGAGATCCAAAGCCCATCTGTAGACAATGGAACAATCTCCCCACAGAGGGGCCACAGGGAAGAGATGAGCCACCAGCATG
Organism: Echinops telfairi; assembly: GCF_000313985.2. Lineage (NCBI taxonomy): Eukaryota > Metazoa > Chordata > Mammalia > Afrosoricida > Tenrecidae > Echinops > Echinops telfairi. The sequence continues at coordinate 28,230,281 of NW_022111324.1, read as the reverse complement.
CAGTAAAGCATCAATGAAACACTATATTCCTCTGGTTCCTTAAGGCTTCCTCACCCCCCACTACCATGACCCCAGTGCGGCTTCTCAATTCAAACTAGACTGGAACATGTACATTGGTATGGAAAGGGATGGGAACTCACGACACACAGAATCCAGGAACAGGAGTGGGAATAGTGATACAGAAGGATAGGGGGAAGCGGGGGAGAGGAAAAGAGAAAGGGGGAACTGATCTCAGTGACCGACACAAAAGCATACACCCCTCTACAGGAGGAAGAAGAACAGAAGACATGTGAGAGACGAGAATAACAGCAATGTACAATCTATCAGCGGGTTATGGTGAGCGGGAAAGAGCTGATACCAAGGGCTCAATAGAAAGTAAATGTCTAGAAAAGAATGAGGGCAACATATGTACAAGCATGCCTGATTCGATTGATGCATGAATTGTGATGAGAGTTCTATGAGCCCCCAATAAAACGATTTAAAAAAAAACTCATCTGTCATAGATATCATTGTTGGTAAAGTAGTGGGTCAGTGACAAAGAGCAAGACCCTCAATGAGATGGATCGACACACTGGCTGCAACAATGGCTCAAATGCAGCAGCCATACTGAAGATGCTCCAGGATAGGGCAGTGTTTGGTTCTGTGGCGCACACAGTGTCTGTGACTCAGAACCAGCACAATGGCACTAACAACAAGCATGTAAGTGAACTCACACAACTGAACATGCTTAATCTTCACAATAACCAGTAGAGTAAGCATGTCTACCATTAGTTCAGAGATGAACAAAATAAATTGAAAATGACAAGTAATTTGGACAAGATGGCATTATTAATAGGTAGTACAGCCAGGAGACTAACCAAGTCTTCTGGGTGTTTCCAGGGCTGTTTCCAATATTATTCATTGCCACCAAGCAAAGTAAATTAAGCCCTAGCCTGTATATGACATTTCTAGGAAAATAAATGTTCCATAGAGAAAGTTCATCATTCTAAGGACAATAATGATTACTTAAATCATCTTGTTTAGGTAAAACTTACCATTACTTACCCTCAAGTAGGTAATGTGTAAGTTCTAGAGGAGGTAAGAACAAAATGCCACAAGAAGTACCCACTTTTGTAATAAGGGGAAATAAGATAAAGCAACATGAAGCAGTGGATATCTATCCATCCATCTTGTTCACAAGAAGGAAATATAGCTCCATTAGTGGTTGTGACCAGCTTTCACTAACCACAAGGGACTTTGAAAAAGTGGCAGATATGTATTCTAATATGGAATTCACTTGACATTGAAGAGTATGAGAAAATATGAGATATGCAGTCTAGAATGGTGGTTATAATTCATTTCTGTTCTCACATTCATTCTGAGTATAACTTCTTGAAAGAATGAAACCTTTCTTTTACTAGTGTCAAAGTCCCTCCCACATCTTCAAAATAAGGATTTCCCTGGGTGAAAGCTTTGATTATAAGTGAAAAGAATCCCAGAATTCAGAGAGGGAAATTAGAATAACACCTACTGTTTCAGACAACTTGGAATCTGTCCTAATTTTAAAGAACAGAGAAAGAAAGCCTACCTCCTTTCTGATCTTACTTTCCAACATGCAGTAACTTTTTCAGAAGATTTTTCTTTGCATTTATTTGGCTGCATGTTAAGCTTCTTCCACGTTGTTCTGTTTTTTGAAGAACTAAAGCTCTTACAAATTCTACTTTTCCCCTTCCAAATTAAGAAAAAAGAAACATGTTGACTTTAATAATAAATTAGACCCAGGTTTTCTGCCTTTACTTTCTTTATTTCTTTTTATTTAATTATGTAATCTTATTTAAATCTAATATCTTAATCTCAATGCAATGAATAATTACATAGTCTTATGAAAATAAGGGAATGTATCACGAGAATAGGCATAAAATTATGTTTGGCTTAATAAGTATGCAGAGAGAGAATACATCAAACATTTATAGACATGTAGACATGTATATGTAAGGAGCCCTGGTGGTTCTGTGAGTTAGGTTATGGGCTGCTACCTGCAAGGGGGCAGTTCAAACCCATCAGTTGTTCTTCAGGTGAAAGGTGAGCATATCTGCTCCTATAAAGATTTACAGTGTCAGAAACCCTATATAGGGTCAGTATGAGTCAGACTCTCCTTGAAGACATTGGGTTTGGGTTTGTTGGTTTTTTTTTTTTCTCTTTTATGCATAATTATATACAAGTTAGTATACTAAGGTGACCAGACGTCCCGCTTTTGGCAGGACAGTCCCGATTTTTGATGTTTTAAAAAGTCCTGGTTTTTGGAAAGAATGCACGACAAGCTAGGGAACGGTCTATTTGGTCCACATAGACCAAATTTTTAATCAAGAACCCTCCCTCGCCCTGGTCAATGGTGTCCTGCTTTAAATCTGGTCACTTTATAGTATACACATATATTTCCTTGCTCTCCCAGCTAGAAGAATCTAAATGCAATAACACACTCCAGTAGCAATGAACACACTTGATGTTGTCAGGAGCTTTGGGGTCTGCTCCAGTTCAGATCAGCCCTACGTCAAACAGAAGGAAGCACTTCCTGGTCCTGCACACCCCACACTTTTTGCTATGTTTGAGACCATTGTTGGAACAACTGTGCAATCCAGTTCACTGACGGCCTTCCTCTTTTTCACTGGTCCTCTCCCAAGCATGATGTCCTTCTCCAGGGACTGGTCATTGTGATGCCATGTTCACAATATGTGGATATGGGTCCTTGATTATAAGGGCCATTCTGGCTGTACTTCAGTCAGACAGCTCTGTTTGTTCTGCTGGTAACCCATGATACTTTCAGCATTATTCTTCAGCGCCATAATTCAAATGCACTGATTCTTCTTCACTTTTCCTTACTTAACATACAACTTTCAAATGCATGTGAGGTGGTCGAAAATATCCTGGATTGTCTGGCATACCTTAGCCCTTAAAAGGACACGTGGCTCTATCACACTTCTAAAAGACTTTGTGCACAGGTTTTCCGAGTGCAATATATCGTTTGAGTTCTTGACTGTTGCTTCCATGAGCATTGATTATGGATCTAGGTAAGATGAAATCTTTGACAACTTTCTTTTAGATTGAGGTTTTATCAATTTTACGTTGTTATTGTTAAATTTTTTATTTTTGGAATGTTTTTCTGTATATCAAATCTATGATATGGACAGAAACTGGATTAATGGTTCCTTGTGGCTGGGCAAAGGGAGTTGGGGGAAATGGGGAACTAATAAAAATGAATATAAGAATGAAGAAAATGGTCTAAAACTGATTGTGGTGATAGTTGTACAATTCTTCCTGATGTGATTGAACTACTGAATTGTATGATAGGTGAGCTATATGCTGATAACATTGTCAAGAGAGGAAAAAAAAACCCTCAAGGCCTGAAATTTTTCTTCAGTTCTTTCAGCCTGAGAAATGTTGACCGCGTTCTTCCCTTTGGTTTTCTAACGCCAGTTCGTTGTATATTACAATATTACAATACTTGATGTGCCCTTTGACATTTTCTCTTGAGCTCTTTAGCAGAATCATTTCTCCCATTTGCCTTACCTTCTCTACATTCAAGGGCAAGTCTCAGAGTCTCTTCTGATACCCACTTTGATCTTATCTTCCTTGTCCTTTTAATGACCTTTTTAAAAATTTTATTTTATTTTTTTTTCATGTGTGATGTCCATGCCATTTTACAATCTGTCTGGTCTTCAGTCATTCATGTTCAAATCATTAAATCTGTTTTTGAGATGGTTTCCAAATTTAGATGGGCTATAGTTAAGATCATATTTTAGCTCTTGTGGACTTCCTTTAATTGTTTTTAGCGTCAGCCTTAGATTACAGATTAGTAATTGATGGTTGCCCCATAGTGGGCTTCGGGGCTTGTTTTGACTGAGTATACTGAGCTTCTCCATGGTCTCTTCCCACAGATGTAATAAATTTGATTCCTATACATTTCATCTGGTGAGGTCTATGTGTATAATTACCATTTATACTACTGAAGAAAACTATTTTTATTGAAGCCATTGGTCTTGCAAAATTCTATCACATGATCTCCAACTTCCTCTCTATCACGAGGAACATGTGTTTCATGTACTGACCCGTTTTTGTTGGTTCTCACATTCTAATCACCAGTAATTATCAATATACTTGATTACATGCTTGAACAATTTCAGACTTAAGACTGGTAGAATTCCTCAATTTCTTTACCATTAACTTTCGTGGTTGTTTAGTACATTGTAATAAGAGTCATATTAACTTGTTTTCCTTGTAGGTGTAAAATTATTATTCTGTCACTGACAAGATTGCATTTCAAGCTAAGTTCTTTTTGCTGCTGACTGTGAAGTCATGCCTCAGCTGTCATTCCTGGTATAGTAAGCCATGTTATTGCCCTAGTGAAAGTGGCCAATACCAGTCCATTTTGGCTCACTAGTGCTTAGGATATCTATCTTGATGCATCCCATTTCATTTTTAATAGCTTGAAGTTTTCCAACATTCATTTTTCATACATTCCATGTTATTATTACTAGTGGGTGTTTACAGTTGTTTCGTCTCATATTTAGTCTTGCCCCGTCAATAAATGAAGGCTCTAAAAGCTTTGTTCCCTTCTTATCATTGTGGTGACTCTGCTTTGAGGAGGCAAATCTATTCCATTGCATCTCGAGTGTCTCCTAACATGATAGGCTCAGACTTCAGCAGCAGAGTATATGACCCAAGATTAAAGACATGATTAAAAAAAGAAAGAAAGAAGCGGTGATGGGTTGTGTCAAAGAAATGAAAAAGACAATTGAGTGAGCTACCAAAGATCAACATTGAAATAATTTGAGCAAGAAAATAGATAACATAAATTGGATGATAATCCAAAGTATAAAATAAATATTCATGAGACCATACTGATGTAACTCTAAATAAATAAACAAGTAAACAATTGAACAAGCAAATTGAGAAGATTATTCAGGCCATGGCTCCTCCTCTCTCACAAAGGTAAACTCCTATGTCTTAAGTGTGGGGTGCCCATCATCACTACCTCAGCCAAGAGATCGAGGTTAACGTCATTTGTAGTAAGTCCTGGCCATAGTGTGCACCCTTGCTACGGTGTGATGGGTGCTATGAGGACTGTACTTCTCCTTTGTGCTCTTCCTGCCAAGGCTCCCTGTCACAGGACCGAGAAGTCTAAGGAGACATGAAACTGCAATGTGGTATCTTTGATGGGCTCCTGGAACAGAAAACAGGTCTTAAAAAACCAAGGAAATCTGAACAACAAAAAGGAGTTCAGTTAATATATTAACAATTGGCTCATTAATTATAGATGTACTAATGTGAAATGTTAAGGGGAAATGAGTATGGGGTGTATGAGAACTCTCGGTATCATAAAACGAACGAATTCTACAAAATTTGACTTAAATATTTATTTTACTCATATATTTATATAAATAGTTACAAATTTATTCATAGAAAATAAAATTTATGAATAACAATACACTTATAAAATAAAATAAACAGCAAAGGATAAATGTAGCTCCAAACCATTTTAATGAACCTTGAAAATGATAGCATTAAAAATAAAAATGATATTTTATTAGTCTCTTGTCACCCATAGAGAAAATAAGTGAAATAGTTCATAGTTAAGCAGATCTGTATTTTAACTTCAGAAGAGTGTCTTATGCTAAGCAGACTGAACATAAGAAAAAAATTCTATTAGGCCTACTACATATCAGGGTAAAGACACATTTAGTATAAGCAGACATTTAAAATGTGCCCTAAAGCAGTGTCATGACCAATGCTGACTGCTATATGGCAGATTGTTGTGGAAACAATAGTTCTAGTTACTTAAACATTGGAAACGGAAGGAATTCTGATCTATCATAAATTGCAATAGTTTTATTTGCTTAATCCGACAAACTTGCTAATGAGTTGAAAATCATTAGCATTTGAATACTTAGATTGCCTGTACCTGGTGACAAACTCCATGCCAAGACTAGCCAGTTGCCTTGCAGCCTGTAGTCGATGTGTAACAGAGATATGGCTGAACAGTACAAAGTAAAAATCCTTCTTCCCTGGGACAATTACTTAAACAGAACAGCTTACTGAGGGCAGATCAGATGTATTATTTTCCTATAGAGCTTGACCTGTATTAACCCAGGCACGGTATCTCAGCAGAGTTAAAGCAAGTTTTATTACAAATCACTCTAGAGGGAAAACTTGAATTTGATGGACGGATTTCAGCAAAATACTTTGAATCTGAATAAAGCTAAGCCTATATCCCCCAGGAGAGGATTTGCTGTATTACATTTAAAGTATCTCCATAAATTTCTTTTGCTGTGACTTATAAACTGGAAAGGGGAAAAAAGAAAAGAAAAAGCAAAAATCCTAAGCATTAAAAGTGCAAAGGAAAAGGTTTCTTCCAACTAGGCTTGTAGTTTATGCCTTTTCTAAACATCAATGCACAATGAGCTATTGGAAACATAAAGACTCCCTAAGCCATCCCCAAGGGTGTTCTTTAATGTTAAATATTTAGCTAGATGCAGACTAAGAGTAACAGATGTTGGAAAAAAATGTGAATTCTGCATTTGTCAATTAATTCAAATTACTATTATTGCTGTTACCTTCCTGTATAAGGAACAAAAAAATACAATAAAATAAAAATAAAAATAAAAAATGACAAAATAAGGTACAGAGGTCTCCAACAGACACATTGACTTGTAATTTGCATTAAATATTTTAACTAAAATCAGCTTAGGAAAAAGAAAATAAATCACAGTTCAAGTCTTCTGAGGTTTAGTTCAGTAATGTGGCTAATTCAAGCGGCAGCGATAAAAATGTACGCTAGTTTCCTCATCTTTCTTTCACCAATATTAATTAAGCCTGGTAATTCTCCTAGAGAAAGTTCAGCAATAGCCTTGTTCTTCGGCAAGTGTAAAGCTATAGAGATTAAGCTGTGCAAACACTGGACACTTCTTTCCAAGATAGTAGCTGAAGCCTTCAGAGAAAGTCAGCACGACAGTGATTACATTCTAGATGAAAGGGGATATGAAAAGTTTTCAGTCTACTCTCAACTTCAACCCCAACTTCAACCCCCCTCACCTACATATTTGATCAGCATTTATTTACATACTAAATCAGTCAACAAGTGGTCTTTGGGCACTTTCTATACGCAAGACACTGTACAAATTACACAAAGAGGTGGCAATGTTCCAACCGCATTACAATCCACAGTTGTGTAGGATTTCATGGAAATGAAAGGAGGCATGAGTAATTCTTATCAGGTACTGTATGTTGAAATCTTAGTAATCAACAAGATCCCTTATCTTGGCTCCCACTATGGCATTACTCTAATTTGCCTTCAAAAAAAATTGTAAGGTAAGGTTCTACTAAATAGCCAATCCTACTGTTCAGTAAGGTATTCAGAAAGTGTGAAAACTAATATTGCCCCCTGCTGGTAGAGTCCTCAAATAAATGCTGCAAAACATGAACCAAGCACTTTGTTTCTTTTGCCAGTTGTCCCTTATTCCTCAGTGTCTGGGATACGTTTTGACATCAGCAGTTGGGAGTGTGCTTCTTGTAAGTAGTATTTAGAATTCTTTCTGAAATGTGGTCCAAAAAGTCTAGGCAGTAATGATAAGCAGACTTGGCAACAACCAAAATTCATGCATATATATATACATACACACATATATCCTAGAATTTTTTTTCAAAGCTATGAATTTAAAATTTTTTACAAAACAAACTTATTACCTTCAAAGTACTCTCCATTACATTTAACACATTTATAAAATCTGCTATTCCATTCTTGGAAACATTTTTCAAACTCATCTGTTTGGATGACTGACAGCACCTCCCTTGTCTTTTCACCTCTTCTATGTCATCAAATCACTGCCCTTTCATGTCCCTCTTCATTCGTGAAAACAAAAAGAAGTTGCATGGAGCAAAGTCAGGTGAGTAAGGTGTGTGGGGCAAGAGAGGCATGCGGTTTTTTGCCAAAAGCTGGTGCACTAAGATGGCTGCATGAGCAAGTATATTGCTGTGGTGGCAAAACCAGTCTCCCCTCTGCCACAAAGCAGGCCTTTTTTTGTCCCACACTGCTATGCTATCTTTTCAGAACCACTAAATAGAAAGCTTGCTTAACATCTGACCTGCTGGAATGAACTCCAAATGCACTATGAGTTGACATTTTTTATCACTTCGGGAAGTTGATAGACATCAAGAAGGAGGTTTGTCATTAATTGACCTTTTTTGAAATGAGAAACCCATGTGTACACTTGAGTTTTTCCCACAGCACTATCCTTGTAAGCTGTGCTCAACATCACAACAGTTTCTGGGGGCATTTTTTCCTGAGTAGGAAACAAAATTTCACAGCCGCACACTGTTCTCTTAAATAGGCCAATCACAGTAAAAGAAGGTTTGAGCGAAACTGCTTTTACAAAAAAAATCACTGTGAATGGAGAGAACTTTCCCAGGTACGCCACTGGGTGCACTAACTCAGAGCGAGTTGCTCAATGCTCAGCTAGCAGGAAAAATGAGTACTCCAAAAGCTCCACTCTGTTCAGAATGATTCCGAAGAAGCTGGGGAGGGGGGTGTTTGGGAAGGATATATATAGAGATAGATGATATAGATATAGATATATTCCATGTTGTGTGTAAGCATCGCCTCACAAAAATGGAATTCAAAATGAGGCATATCTTAATCATATCTTACTAAGCCTGAATTGAATTATCCAAGACTCTCCAGGCTCTTGCTAACTAGATAGTTCTGAAATTAAAGTAGCCTTTGTTGGACCATAAGACAGACAATTATGCCTCCCTTTTCACCCTTGAGGTATATGACCTCAGGTTTCAACCTCAATTGTGGCATGAGCTTTGGGGATATGAATATTTCAATATATTTGTATAAATTCTCAGTGTTAGGTGATCCCCTTTTAAAATATTGGGAGGCTTAATAATAAAATTTCTTTGTTAGTTAAAAATTTTGAATCATACTTGGAAATTGTTGCTATCATTATTTAATGATCCTCTCTGTCTTAGTACATACAGTTGAGCAAAGACATTTTAGCTGTGAGTTTCTTGAGGACAAATGCTCTCCTTTTTAATCTTCCTATGTCTGACACTTAGCATAGCATCCCATACTCATTCCTACCACTGGGCTGATTCCTACCCTAGCAACCCAATAGGACAGACGAGAGCCACCCTCAGATATTGCTAAGTCTGCGATCTCTACAGCAGCAGACTTCCACATCTTTCTCCTGAGGAGTTGATTGATGGTTCCAGACCACAAACCTTTTGGTTAGCAGCCAAGCACTTAGTCACTGTACCATCAAATCTCTTTTACTGTCCCATACCTACCTACAGCCGCCGAGTTGGTTCCAATCCACAACAACCCTATAGGATAGAGTAGAATTTCTCCCTGAGGTTTCTGAGACCACAAAGCTTTATGGGAGTAAACAGCTTCTTCTTTTTCCTGCTGAATGCTTAGTGTGCTTGAACTGTTGACCATGTGGTTAGCATCCCAATGTGTAACACACTGCTCCACCGGGATTCCATTATACATTACAGGAGGACTTGTAGAATGAGGAAGAAAACTGGCTCATCCATTTAGTATGTTTAACCAAATTGAACTTTATTTCTTAATAAAATGCATAGGGCAGAATGCAGTACAGTGTGTGAGAAAATATCATGTTTGAAAGATTATATACTTTGATTTATACAAATTTCTATTAAACCCTAGTTTTTAATTTTCAGCCATATAGTTGAAAAATCACTGAATGTCTCTGAACTACAAATTTCCCATATGTAAAATAAGAAACAATACCTTCTTCTTGGTTTGTGATAAAATATGTGAACTCTTCAAAGAAGTGTCTGATACATAGTGGGCATTTAAATGTTAATATTCTTTTCATTTAGAAAAATGAATAAAAAAATAATCTTTCATTTAGAAAAAAAATGAAAATGTCTTTCATCTTAATCAGTACTCCAGTGTAAACTAAGGAGTCCTGGAAATGTGTTATTCTGTGGACTTCTAACCACAGTCCATCACTTCAAACCCACTCCAGGACTCCTTGGAAGAGGGAGCTGTCGGTTTCTATAAGGATTTACCGTCTCAGAAGCCCTAGAAAGAAGTGAGTACTCCTCTGTCCCATAGGATTACTATGAGTTGCAATGTACTCAATGGCAGTGGGTATGAAATGATTTAATGATAGTGAGACTGTGTCCCTGAGTGGTTCCATCACTTCAGGTGATCAGTTGGTAGCATGAAAAGTTGGAGGGACAAAGCCAACCTGAGGTACCTAGGAAGAAAGGCCTGGCAACCAATTTCCAAAAAAATAAGCACTAAAAACTCTACAGAGCAGAGTTCTACTGTGTCACATATGTGTGTAAATGAGTTAGAACTGACTGGATTTTATAGTAAAAAGTGAGTTCTGACCCCTTTTGAGAAGAGCAGAAAGAAAATTTGTTGAGGCTAGTACTGTTTGCACAAATTTAATAGCACTAATTTCCCCTACCAGGAATTGTAATAAATATGCCCATGTATATATCTGTGTGTATACACACATGTATATGTACATGAGCGGCCTTCCAAAAGCTCATGGGAAAATGGAATTAAAAGAGAATTCAGCTTTTCCATGAACTTTTTTAAGTCCTCTGCTGTATTTGTTATTGACGCATTAGAATTATGGTGCTGGTGAAGAATATTGAAAGTATTATGGACTGCCAAAAGAACAAAATCAAAATATTTCTTGGGAGAAGCAGAGCCAGAATGCTCTTTAAAGGCAAAGATGGTGACACTTCATCTAATGTTCTTTGGATATGTTATCAGGAGAAACCAGTGCCCAACGAAAGACATCATGTTCATTAAAGTAGGGGGTAGCTAAAAAGAGGAAGGCCTTAGACAAGATGGGTTGGCACAGTGGCTTTGACAATGGGCTGAAACAGCACAATTGTGAGGATGGCACAGGACCAGGCAGTGTTTTGTTATGTTGTCCCCGGCGTCGCTAAGAGTCAGAACCACCTGGATGGCACACAATAACATGTTTGTTATTGACTCAGCTCAAACTTGTGGCAGACCCTGTTTCTGTGTGATCCTCAAGCTCATTGCTGTTTATGTTTGTGTCCATTGCTGTGGTTTATTGTGTCAATTTATCTCACCAAGCATTCCTCAGTAGTGATTAGGCATTGAGATGTTAACTGCAATGTCAGCAGTTCTAAACCACCAGCTGCTCCAGGAGAGAAAGACAGTTCCAGTCTCAAATTCACAGGAGACAGTTCTACCCTCTCCTGTAGGGTCACGAAGAATTGGCATCAACTCAATGTCAGTGAGGTTTGGAGTGTCTACTTTACAAAACATGATGCTTTCTAGCGATTGGCTGGGGGCCTCTCTATTCTTACTTATATTGAGCATTCTAGTTGCCATACTTCTCAGATGGATGTTCCTTTTCCTAGCAATCCATGTTAAATGACGGGTTCTTCGCCTTTGCCAACAGTCCATTTAAAGGCAGCAAAGTGTCAGTCTTCCTTTTCATTGTCAGCATTGTCACATGAGCGTGAAGTCATCACAAATACCATCACTTGGAACAGTCACACGTTAGTCATCAAAGTGATGTCTTTGTTGCTTGACACATTAAAGAAATCTGTTGCCGTACATTTGCCCAATGCAGTATGTCCATTGAGTCTCTGGATGCTGCTCCTAGGGACATTGATTGTTATTCATGCATAGTCCATGGTTTACCTTCTGTATATAATCTACTGAGTGGAAAAGAGGTTACTCCAATCAATTCCATGGCCATCTAGTTCATTCCAATTCACAGTAACCTTGTACAGATTTCAGAGATTGTAAATCGTAGAGTAGCAGACAACTTCATCTTTCTCCAGTGGAGCATTGGGCTCATGGGTTTGAACCACCAGCCTTCCAGTTAGCAGCCCATTGTCCACATACAGCACCACTAGGGATCCTTGGAAAAGGCACTAGAAAAAGTAATTTGACAAAAGCCACTATCCAATTATATAAGCGCAACAAGATTATAATACCCCCATTTGTTTCATGATTTTCATATTTCAAAACACTTTCTAATTTCTCGCTTCAGCCTCACATTAGCCCCCGTTTTAAATCTAAGGATATTGAGGGGTAGAAAGAAAAGTGAGTTGTCAAAATGATCTGGTCTACAAGTCGTGGGTAATAAAACCAGCCCTTTCTTGTTCTGACTTTGTGGTTCAAGGTTCACCCCTAATTCCATCCTGGTTCGCACTGCTTCAAGCTTCACCTCAGGAGCTGTGGTTACTTGGTCACCAGTGTCCCCTATGCTTTTTGTTGAACATTGCAAACTGGAGTTGAACATTGGCAAACTGTTGACCATTGGCAAACATTGCCAAGTGCTCTCCCTGAGCCGATGAGTGTGGTCTGTTGGTTAAAGGAGACAGCCCAGTCCTAGGTCTTGGAAGTCTCTGTCGCTCCTCTTTTTCTCAGTGACTCACCATGAGACATGTGGTGAGTTGTTTGGCCTTAACTACATTTCCAGGGTTTTACAAAGTCTGAATGTCCTTGGTGGTATTTTTAACAACTCCAGGGAAGTTCCCAGTTTATTTTCAACATTAAAGATGATACAGCAAGTGTGAGCTGAATGGAAAAGTTGAGGGTCTTGTCTGTAGGACTTCAGACTTAGAGTCTCCATTGGAAACAGCTGTGCCTGTAACTTTTCCTCTGTGATGCATTTATTGACATTCTTGTTGGGTTGCCAGTGCTAGCTGGTGGCCAGCTGTTCTCATCATATTTTAATTAAAGAAACTCCCACCATCAAGAAATGATCTGTGCAAAGATGGACAACACCTGTCTGCTGCTCTTTCTGGACTCGCTCTATCTTTCTGTCTAGACTGTAACAAACATTTTTATTTTACTTTTACAGCTCCCTACTACCCCTGCCTCAAGTGTTTCAATCTGTTCAATCTGGGATACTTGAACCTTTAAGGATTTTTATCCCCCAAAACGGGATGCAAAATTGGGCATGTATATTGTTTATGACAATAAAGCCAATAGCTTCCAACAGATTCTCAGATAGATCCATTATTCAAAAAACCAGGTATTACCTCTTTACATTAATGTTCAGTAAAAAGAGAATAATCACTTTTTCTTTTCTTAAATTTTCCGTCAACAATGGGAGACTTATGGGTAAGTGAAAGACTAACTAAGGGGAAAGGAAAGTTAGTACAAGTGGTATATCTAACAAGCAGTCCACAACGCAGAGCATGAAGGGAGGTGGCTAAGGGATAGACTTTACCATCATCATTTACCTGAATTCCTCATGTGCAGACTTTCTGACTTCTAGAGAGACAAAGGACATCTTTCAAGTTTACATGTCCATGCTATATCCCTTCCCAAAAGTACACATCAAATTTTCATAAATAACGAATAAGTAGAAGAGGCATTGGTTACAGTTTTTCCACGCCCACTGAACTTCTCTGCTCACCTTCATATTAGCCAGTTTAAATCTGTTGTTCCTCCCCCTTCTCTATCACACCATAGAGGATCAGTATAGGAGTTTTTAATTTGGCCAACTCCATCAGACACCAAAATGTGGTGCTACCATGGAAATAAAGCCATAAGAATGTTTCAGAACTTTCTTCCAAGCTCAGATTTTAACATGAAATCTCATTGTGTTCTGTTTGCTGATTGTTTCTGTTTATATGAGACATCAAGCCCCATTTTTAACCCTTTCCTCCTCTTTTTCTTCAAGATTTCTCCCTGCCCTGCTTCCACACCCCCCTTTGCACAAACACAGGAAGCAAAAGATCACATTAAGGGTAGACTTACTCTGGGGCCAGAGAGATCTGGTTAGGACTAACTTCTTACATGATACTTGAGTTTGTGCTAACAATTGCTACTGCCTCATCATGTCCATTCTCATTAATATTACTGATGATTTGTTTGTCTTAAAAGCCATGCAACTGTTTCTACACCCACTGCCATTGAGTCAACTCCGACTGTAGTAACCCTAGATAATGGAGCACGTCTTGTGGTTTCTGAAACTGTAAATCTTCACAGCCCCAGACAGCCTCTTCTTTCTCATGGAATGACTGTTGGCTTTAAACTGTCACTGACCTTGCAGTTAGCAGCCCTGTGCTTAACCCACTGTGCAACCAAGGCTACCGTAAGAAGTAAGACACCCCCAAATCCCACTCTGTCGCTAGGGCCATCTCAAATTCAATTCTCCTTACCACCCTTAATTTAACCAATGACAGGAGCTCTGAGAAGGAATAGAACGAAGGGAGTAGAATTCAAAGAATATGTTCCCCTCTCTTTTCCACCCTGGAATTAAGAAATAAGCTGTTAGGGAGGGGGAGAAGATGGAACACAATTAAGGAAGGAGCAATAAAATCCACACACACTGTATATAGCATAATAGATAAAATTTTGGTTGGAAAGAATAACTGGGTAGTAAAGTGAGTCCACACAAGCAAAGATATGGTCATTCAAATGACTTGATTTCTTGAAAAAAAAATCAACTTGGCTCACTATAGATTTATTGGTACAATAATGGAGCACACCCGGCAGTAAAAAGTTAGTGCTTTGAAGAAAAAATAGTGAAGTCTACAATAAAATTTATAAACTTTTTTCACAATGCCTGAGGCACTGTTTCCAGAAGCTTATTTAGCCTAGTATTATGTGCACATTCCGAATATCAAAATAAAACTTCAGAGGGAAATTTAATAAGGCTATTAAAAAAAAAGAAGAAGAAGAAGACTAGCTTTCCTATGAAATTCAGCCTCTAACATTTTTTCAACAGCTGTAAAAATTTTCACATTTATTATGTGGCTCTGGACAAGTTAATAATTTGTTCAGAGTTGTACTGTATTTCTGTATTATATCAAATCTAAACAACATTCAACCAAGATCTAAACAAAATCCATCAACTGTTTTAAGACTTCCTGAAACCCCATCTCCTCCACAAAGACTTGCCTGACTGAGATGGGAATTTCCTGCACACTTCTGCTACCCTCATTGGCTCAATATGACGGTCATCAATCTAATCCCATCATCACCTTTAAGGAAATGATTACACAGTCCAAAAGGCAAAGAGAGGCAAAACCTTGATTGGCAAAGAGATGGGGAACAAGATAAACACAACTATTGAGGACATATAAGTTAAAGACTTATGCAATTTCCTTTGCTTTTTTTATTGCCGGTACCTAGATGGTACAAACAGTTAAGTTCTTGGATGCTAAAGGAAAGGTTGAAAGTTTGAGTTCACCCAGAGGCACCTTGGAAGAAAGGCCTGGCAACCTCCATCCCAAAGAATCAGCCCGTGAAAACTTTGGCAGCAATTGGTTGTTATTTGGTAGTAAAGGGTCTGTAACATGAATGGATAGATGGATGGATGGATGGATGGATGGATGGATGGATGGATGGATGAATAAAATCATGCACTGGCAAATTTAATATCTATCTTTTTTGGAAGGAGAAATAACTAGATTAATTATGACCCTTTAGAAAGAAGATCCCCTGCATTTACTAAAACAGATCATGCCAGGTTAACCTGCCCAGGATACTGTTCTTCGTCCTGCTCTGATAAACATGGAGCATAACATAATCAACATGTGGATTGGTTTCCCAGAGCTCCTGAAGCAAAATAACACACAGAGTGGTTTATAGCAACAGATATGTATCTCCTCACAGTTTTAGAGGCCAGAAGGCCAAAATTTAGGTGTTGGCAGGATTGGTCCCTTCAGGGACTCTGAAGGAACTGGTTCCCTGCCTCTCTTTTCACTCTGGTAATTTCCAGCAATTCTTGGCATCTCTCAGCTTACAGATGTGTTCTCAACCGGTGTCTTCAGCTTCATGTGGGATTATCGGGAGTCTGTCTGTGTGTCTCTCTCTTCCTCCTCTTCTCATTCACTGAAGTAGGGCCATTCAAATCCAGTCTGACCTCATCTTAACTAATTGTATGTACAGCAACCCTATTCCAAATAAGGTCACATTGTGGCGTTCCAGTGAATGCAAATGTTGAGGAGACACTACGCAGCATGGTAATCAAAATGTTGAATGTTAAATGAAAAGTGCTAATGCATTAGATATCAGAATGGAGATGCTGCTGTACCTTAAAGCCGTAAAAAATGAACCCAAACGCATCTATTTGAAAGCTGAACAAAGATAAATTTTAATTTCTATATTTAAATTGAAGCATATGATTCA
Source organism: Echinops telfairi (assembly GCF_000313985.2). Classification (NCBI taxonomy): domain Eukaryota; kingdom Metazoa; phylum Chordata; class Mammalia; order Afrosoricida; family Tenrecidae; genus Echinops; species Echinops telfairi. The sequence goes on along the minus strand of NW_022111324.1, from coordinate 28,214,122 downwards.
ATAAAATTAAGAAGCAGGGAACTGGACTCAATGATAATTTTCATGGGTAAAAAATATCACCAGCTTTCACTAGGAGTCCATGATGTGAAGTAGCTACTAAAAAGTTAATATTAAGCTCAGCTGTCTTAATATGAATGTTCCATACAGACTAGATGTGAATACCCCATAGTATTCCACACGAGTCAAAATTCATCTGTACCTTCTCGTGTGCTCCTTCTTATGTGAAGACTAACAACCAAGTAGGAGAGCATCAAGAAGAGTCTAACCAAGGCGGTGAGAGGCCTGAAAGCATGCCACATGAGGAACATTTAAGAAAGCTGGGGCATCTTGAGCACTGTGCTCTAAAAAAAACCTATAATATAGGATCAAGCTGACAAGTTGAAAGATTAGAAAGCTTCGGGGTGCTAAGTTTATGTTTATGACGGAAGAACAATTCAGAATAGGAGGATGAGAATCTTGCACAACTTGAAGAATGTAGAAATTGTTGAATTGCTCTATGTTTTGGTTTACAACAAAAATAAATAAGTAATTTTAAAACAAGACAGATAGGACTTCAAAGATGAAGGAAATACACGTTAGCTTTAAGGTTTGTTTGTTTTTATTTGTTTAATTGACCTAAAAATACCCAAGTGTAATAATCATAATCCACAACTTAAGACATTCTTACCACTGAAAGGATAGTATCTTAAATCCCTCACTCAACAAGAAAATAGAATTTTTGAAAATTACCTCCTTCCATCTCTAGCAAAGACCACAAGGATATTGTGTTAGTCTGGGTTGACTAGAGAAACAAATCCAGAGAAACTCATATATGTGTAAGAGAGAACTTTATATCAAAGAGTAATTGTACATTAAGAAAACATCCCAGCCGAGTCCAGATCAAGTCCATAAGTCCTGTATTACCCCATATCTCGATACTAGTCCGTAAATTACTCTTTAGACTCACATAGCCATGCAATGATGCCGAATTCAGGAAGATCACAGGCCAGTGAGCTTGTGGATCCAGTGGTGGTAGAAGCATCAGCGTTGGTGTGGGTCTCCATATGCCTCCTCCAGCTCCAGGGCTCTAGTTCTATCAGCGTAGCTCCATGTGCTTGTCAACAGGAATGTCTCCCTGGGAGTGTGTGTGTCCCCCACCTCCAGTGAGATTTTTATCTCCGTTATGCCTCCAAATGAAGTCATCATGCTGCAACCTGATTGACAGGCTAAACTCCACACCTTTACTCTTACTAGTCTCAAGTTGACACCAGATTGTATAACTACCACAGATATCTTTGACAGACAGTCACAACAGTAGCTCCCATCCTACCTGCTGGGTTTTGTTTTGTTTTGTTTTTTAACAGTATAATGGAAATTCTCCCATTGAAGAGGGAGAATATGTACTTTACTTTTGAATATTAAAGGATCTTTGTAATGGCCTCAAGTAATAGAATTTGGCAAAAGTGGCACTATACAACCTCGACAGCTATGCATAAAGGTTCATAAACTTCTGCCTTTCTCTCTTGGAGTGCATTGATAATGTTGTGAGGAAGCTCATACTAGTCCACAATGAGGAGAGTCCACGTGGTCATGTTTAGCTGTGTAGTTATCATTCAGTATCCACTGCTGGACGATTCCCGATGACCCAAGCCTCTAGTCGTCAAGTTACCCGTATCCTTCAAGTCTTCCCAGTTGAGACTCAGACAGTCTGAAGCAAGCACAAGCTACTCCCATGGTTTCCTTTCCAAATCCCTGATCCCTAGACTCGTTGAATTGTGGGATGATGTCTTAGGCTGGGTTCTTTAGAGAAACAAAACCAGCGAATATTATATATGACTCAGATATTCACAGTAGTTTATATCAAGGAAATGGCTCACACAATTGCAGAAGTAGACGAGGTCTAATCTGTTGGTCAGATGTCAGGCTGAAGGCTTCCTCTAATTCATGTAGCTGGAGGGGTTATTGAACTCAAGATCAGCAGGTCCGATATCAGGTTTCTAATTTCAGAAGCAAATGATTCCAAGGTCAGCAGGTATGAGGGCAGGTTGATTCCAAGGATCAGCAAGCAAAACAGCAGGTCATTATTGCCTCAAGTCCAAAGAACCAGAGGTCAGATGACAAGCCAGATGCAGAATCCAGACCCAAGACTGGATGAAAAGAAATGGAGTTGTTGGCCAAGCAGCCCAGGACAAGCAGAAATGTAGTAGTACGTATCTAGGCAAATCACTTAGTTCTTCTGTTGATATTGTGGTCATGAGGAACCTGTGGAATCTTAGTCAATTAACTCTCATTGAATAGACAATTGTATATCAGGGATGTTGTGAAATGGACATTTTCATTGCAAGAGAATTTAATACGATGATCTATTAAAGTCTCCTACCTCTGAGATTCTCTATATTCCTATCAAGTAAAACCCTTTCCTAGAGGTGCAAAATAGATAAATAGATTGCATTTAGTAGGCTGAAAAACTAGGCAAGGTATCTAACACTGCATTTATTTAAAATCCACAAATCTTAAATCAGACAAGCTTAGCCTCACCAAATTCTTAGGTTCATCCATATCTCTAACCACATACAAATATGCACGTTAGGGAATCTAATAATCAAATGACTCTGTTCAATCTATATTTCTGTTCACTATTTGCATAGTTTCATATCTGTGAATATAGTCCTATATATACACAGCCTTGGATTGTAAACTTTTAAAGGGATAGATTACTATTTCACAGATAGACTATCCCACCAGGACCTTAGAGAGTCTTAAATTAGAGCAAACAGTGCTTTAGTTACAAATAATTGGGTTGCTGTTATGCAGTGTTTTGCTTTAAACTGTAGCCTAATGGTACTTAAAATTCTCCAGGTGAAATTGTTGAGATGTTAAACAAAATAACTAAAGTGTGATATTTAATACAATGCCAGGCAATCAGTAAATCTCCATCAAATATCAGTTCCAGGTTTAATACTGAAACAAGTAGTGAGAGTCAATATTGTTCTTAAAATTAAGTGTATCATCATGTGATATGGTAAGAAGTGGCAGAATATGGTGGGGAAAATGCAAGATTTTCAGCCAAACCATCAAAGGCTCTCCTACTAAAAAGCTATATGGCTTCAGTAATTTACCTAACCCCCTGGTCGTTAGTTACTTTATTATGAAAGAGTTACTTTCAGGGTCAGTTTATGAGTTTTAGAGATGGTGCTTATAAAGTATTAATGCAGTATCTGGCACACAGTAAGCATCTGATAAGCCCAAAACAAAACTCCCTGCCATCGAGCCTATTCCAACTCATAGGACCCTGTTTGATAAATGGTGGGAGTAAATCCAAGTGGTGTTTTAGTTTAGATATTGCTCATCTTAAAGGATTCCTCAAAGTCCTTTTCATGCTTCTATATACAGCTCGTATTTTTATTTTGATCTTCTCTCTATTTGGTTATATAGCATGATGGTTAGGGGTTACATCAGCTCGATGCTCCTTGGTAAGAGTAGGAGCAGGGCCAAGCCTATCAATCAGGTCACATTCTAACATCACCTCCTTCTTACCATTCTCCTTCTTGCTTGGTAGGACTCTGCCTGCCTCCAGGGGCAGCCCCGTGTGGGCTACCCAACCTGAGAGCTGCCGGCAATTTGCTATGCTTCCACCAACTTTGGATCTTTGCTACTCTGTACCCAATCTCCCTTCTTCCTGCTTCACCTTTCTGCATCATCAACCTGTAGCTATATAAGTATGAAGAAGCCCTAGCTTGTATTGGAACTATGGAACAGAGTTGGACTGGGATGAGATGCCTTCTTGATATAAGAAGGCTTCTTAATATAAAGCTCTTTCTTATAAGAGTATCACTAGATTTGTTTCTCTAGACAATCTGGTCTAACACATATACATATGTAGGCGATATCTTTATTACCAATAATATATAGAGTGATAATTTTTTAATTTAAATACCCTGTTTAAGAAAACAACAGTATATAGATTTGGAAAAGGGAGAAAGGAGGGAAGTAGCAGCCTTCCAATAGTTTATGGGTCTATTAAAAAATTATCTAAGGGAATGTCATTGTCTAATTTATTGTTTTCAGTTTTAATCAAGTTCTTGGTGACCCGATGTACAATGAAACAAAATTCACAAGACCTATGCTGAGTGGCAGATCCAGCGATTACGATTCATAGGGTTTTCACTGAGTGGATTTCAGATCAGCAGGCCTGCCTTCACATTTTATCTTAATCTGGAAGCTCACTGAAACCTATTCCGTATCATACCAATCCCCAATCCCCCAACTTGCCTGTGCAGAAGACAAGAACTCTGCCACTGAACCACCAATGCCTTACCCCTAAACTTAACAAAGCTACCGTCAACTTTTGTCTAGTAGAGATGAAAATAATGCCTTTTCTGTGGAATATATAATCCCAAAGGGATTATATATATTATATAGGGCCCTATAGAATACAAATCTGTTACTGGTTATTGTTGCTGTTGTGTTGTTAGCCTGGTACAGCAATCTTACTTAATCTGTATAATTTGCCTATAAATATCTAATTCCTCAACTGCTCCTTCAGTCAGTCTTATTACTTAATAAACTCATTAGTTAATGAACTGGATAAAAATCTTTGACCTGTGTGCATTTTATGTGTGAGAGTTGTGATTTTCATCTTCTGAACATTGCATTTTAACTGTCCTGAGAAAGCCTATTAGGTAAATGAATTACGATGAATTTTTTACAAAATGAAAAATGGTGAATGATCACGTTCTAACTCATCTGTGAGATAGAGAGCCTTTTCTATAGGGTTCCTGATAGGTAGGCATTCTTGGATTCATGCCACTGGCATGAACACATACAGCTTCCACTTGCCATATCAAGATATATTGGGAGAAGTTAGAAAGTTTCCCATGTAGCTATAATAGCCATGACTTCATCCTCACTACAACAATGATCGGCTTCCCTCTCTGTTTCGGTGGTTTCCGTGACAAGGCTCATGCTACCACATGCAGACAATGATGGCTAGCTTCACAGGTATGAGGTGCAGTCTCTTGCCACTTTTCGTGCCAACAGGGGAAAAGGAACCACAGAGCTGGGATCTGAAGGCGTGAGCTTGTTGACTTACGCTGTTTTGCATCTTGAGGCACGGCTCATCAATGCAGAAATACCCCCATTTGGCAACACTGGGAGCCAAATTTCTGCTTAATTCATGACCACTTGTAGTCATGTGAATTATCACAAGCCCACACACCCAAGGTTTAGAGCAGCAGTTCTCAACCTGTGGGTTGCGACCCCTTTGGGGGTCGAACAACACTTTCACAGAGGTCGTCCAATTCATAACCGTAGCAAAATTACAGTTATGAAGTAGCACCGAAAATATTTTTATGGTTGTGGGGGGGGTGGTCACCACAACACGAGGAACTGTATTAAAGGGCCTTAGCATTGGGAAGGCTGAGAACCACTGGTTTAGAGGGACAAATGATATGCATAATTTAGATTTTAATTCAATATACTTTATACAATATACTTTAATTCAAGATAACTCACAATCTTAATGATCCAAAGGTAAAAACAAAAGGTTAAATTCAACAAACTTCAAATAGGAAAAATAGAAGAGATAAAAGGGAGAATTTATTCTTTTCATAGAAGCATTCCTCTGCTATACAAAACAATTCATAGTAAGACATTTCAGAGAGTAAAATCCCATAGTTCCTGAAACTTTCTTTTTCTTCCTTTTTCCTTCTCCTTCGCAATTCAAACATTCAAAACCGTGTGGTAGAACAACTCGCACCATCAGCGTGTGTGACTTGGGAGGCTAGTGCACAGGCCGCCAGAACACAGTGTGTGGCTGGAACCCCCCAACTGCTCAGCCACCACAAAACAAACTCACTGCCACTGAGTTCCAGCCGGTAGAGACTCCACAGGCCAGCGGGGAACTGCTCTTTGCTGGAGTAGAAAGTCATGCCTGTCTCTCTCGGAAGAGCAGGCAAGTTTGAACTGCTGGCCTTGTGGTGACAGCCCAACAGGTAACCATTTGCCCCCAGGGCGCCGGCTCTCCAAACCCTAGGAAGCACTTCTACACTGTCCTCCACGGTCCCCGAGAGTCAGAATTAACTCCATGGCTGTGGGTCGGATTTTTCATTTTATCCATCTCCCTGGTAGTGCTGGCCACTCACATCATGATTTGCAGGGGCAACGACAGAAACAAAGGTGACTTTTTTCAGGCTTTCAGAGGAGAAGTCTGAAAGATTCATAGTCTCCAGGAGCTACTGTCTCATTTATCCTGACAGCTCATAGCCAGCTACCATTAGAGGGTCACAATAGACGGTTCCGATTAGAATTGGAGAAAAACATAAGAGCAAAACTCAAGCTTTAAAAGTTCAAACTAACTGAGCCACGTGAGAGGAGAGAACTCCCTAAAATAATCACTACGAGACACTAGACCTTGAACCTAAGCTATCCGCGGAGGCCGCCTTCCAGTGAAGCGGCAGAGTAGCATACGGAACAAAGGCTATTATCCATAAGAGCACTGCTCGACCAAAAAGCCATCTATACGGCCCCATGGACTGCTAGATGGACAAACAAAACCTGTCTTAGAAGAAGCGCAGCCGGAGTGCTCCCTAGATGCATGTGGGGGACAGAAGGATTTCCCTTAAGCTGTCTCCTCAATAATATGTACCAGACTTAGCTGCTTGAGAATGACTGTACTCTAGGCGGTCAGCGAAAGTAGGTCAGAGGTTATTCTCCTTAACATCAGCCATCTAGAGCGGCCAGACTGACTCACCCTAAGTAGGGCCCAGTCCTTTCTGTTATTGTCCCCTTGAAGCAGTGCCCAAAGGCAAGCCCGGGACCACTCTAAGATGACTAGGTCATCCCCCTCCTGTTGCTTGTATTGCCTATGTTACAACCCCTCTCTATGACGCAGGTTGTTATCTGCTATCAGGGGGCTTGCATGCCTCCCAGGATAGTAATTGCCTGCTTTATTGTATGAGACACCAGGATGATCAAACTTGTTCAAGAATGAAATGTATTGCCCCTTTCTGTGATATATGACTCTGTAATCAGATCCCCCTAAAGTGATATGATGCGTGGTTAGCAATAAATAATGAGGCTCCCTGGTTCTCGGAAGGGTGGCTGAAGAAGGTGGCTAAGGACGAGGCAGCGGCTTCTTCTCTGACGACTGAGCCCCCTCAACGAGAACCATCAAGCCTAGCTGAGGTAAGCAATGCTACCATGAATTGCGTCTGACTCCATTACTTGACTCCATCCTTTAACTCTCATGCTCTCTATGACTTTACTATAATCTCTACTTATTATCGCTGTACAATTGCGCCTACTGAACCTGTGGTGTTTTGTGGGGTTCCCTCTTCCCTTTAACCCCACAGATGCAAGGTTGGCAAGGCTTCATCTTACAGATTTGGACATGTTGTCAGGAAAGACCAGTCCCTGGGAAGGACATCATGTTTAGTAAAGTAGGGGGTCAGCGGAGGTGGGGCACGCCCTCGAGGAGATGGACTGATACTGCAGCTGCAATAATAGGCTCAAGCACAGAAGCAGGTGTGAGGGTGGTGCGGGACCGGGCAGTGTGTCTTGTTCCATTGTGCACAGGGTTGCGGTGGGTCAGAACCGACTCGCTGGCACCTGACACCACGACACCAGAGACAACCTTTACTCTCAGGCAAGATGGGAATCGAAGGGGGCCAGGAAAAGGGGAGTACTTGAAATGGAGCAGCCAGAACACAGACAAAGAGAATGTTGACACCGTGTGAAATATATACGTAATGTCACTGAACAACTCACATGGGAACTGTCAAACAGGAATTTAACGTGCTGTGTAAACGTTTGCCAAAAGCACAGTAAGATATTACGTTTTGGAAAAGTCACGGATCAAAATGTTTGCATTAGATATGAGAACGCAGATGACACGAGAGCAGATTGCGGTTGAATTAAGGTCATGGGAGAACATTTCCCTAGCCACTCTCCAGCCTCTTCAGCTGAAATGACTGCTAAAATCATCTGCATAATTTCAGCATTAATAGTCACTCAAATATTGTATAAATCTTCATGGGTGCTAAAAAGTATGAGCAATGTGGGCATTTAGAAATCAAGATGAGTTTCAGTTTTCTAACTTAAGCCTCAAGTGTAAGATCTCAAAACGTACAAAATTATTTTTATCTACAATTGTGCAATACTATAGATTAATAGTGGTTACACATTGGCCTGTGACCCACAAGGTCAGCAGTCTGAACCTGCGAGCTGCTCTGCTGGAGAAAGAACATGCTTTTTACTCCCCAAAGAGTGACACTCTCGGGAACTCACAGGGGCCGTCTACCCTGTCCTACAGGGTCGACTCGATGGCAGGGAGTTATAGAGGTAGGTTCTAATCCATAAAAGTGTGTTGCAATCATTGTCCAAGGTGGTATGTAAACCAAACTTAACTTTACTGATATTTTTTGCTTTAGTTATTTTATGGTTATTTCCAGTTTGGTGGATCAGTGTCTTCCCAGTCTCTAATGCCTACCTCCAGCCATTACGTACCTTCTTACTGTTGGGGGAGGAAAAGAAACTCTCTCTCCAGTATATCATGCCCACAGAATAATTGGATTTTGAGGAGAAGATAACTCCTCAAAGTCTTAAAACATGTGTAAAAAATTCAAAAGAAATAATATTACAACTCATTGAACTTGTACTTTTTATTGAGTACTTACTATGGATCAGATGTTTTAAGTGCATGAACACTTAGTTTGATATTTATATCTTGATTTAACAATTACAAAGCATTGTATTCCTCCACTTGGATATTGGATAAAGAAATTGGATAAAGATTTTTGGATAAAGAAATTGAAGACCCAGGAATTTCAAGAACTTCTTTATAGTTCGTTCCCAAACAGTCAAATGACAGGCTATTCGGGGCTCGTGGAAATAGGAGCGAACAATCAAGCATTATTCCTCCTCCGGGAACTTGTACTACAGTGGAAGAGACAAATAACCAACGAAGTAGGGAAGTTAAAGGTATGGTCTGTGGACTTTGTTCTGTTTGTTGGGAGTGCTGTCCAGTTGATTGTGGCCCACATCAACTCCCTGTGACCTGGCTGAACTGCCCTATCGGTGTTCTAGGTTGTAGTGACCATGGCTTGCCCCTACAGAGGCACTGGCTGGGTTCAAACCATCGGCCTTTTGACTATCAGCAAAGTGCTTAACTGTTGTACCAACAGTTTGTATGTGGGATAAGGGCTGAGGTGGGGGTGGGGGTAGCGGTGGCGAGAGCAGTCTTTGTCTGAGGAGCATTGTAAGTTTAAACAGGAGAGCTAGGAAATGTGTGTGCCTTTGAGTAGATCTTAGAAAATCAAACCCCTTGCATTGCAGACAATCCTAAGGACGTAGGGTAGCCCCTAGTATTCCAGATTGGAACGGTGTTCCATAGAATTTCCAGTGTCTACAGTCATCCAAAAGTAGATTCCCCCAAGGCACCAATGGCTGGATTGGAACCTCCAACCATCTGCTTAGTAGTTGAGTACAAATCGTGTGTGCATCCAGGGACCCTACTCATTCAAAGGAGTTGGTTGGCCACAGAGGAAAAGTGGCAGGACACAGTTGGAAGAAATGAGGTCAGAGCGGCAATGAGAGCCCCTTGGACTGGGTTTTAAGGTGTAGGCTCTTCCTCTGAGTAAACTGGGGCCATCACTGCTGTGTCTTAAGCAAAGGAATGATAGGAGTCTCACTCAGACGCTAATGGTTTCACGCTGGTTGCTATGAGCAATGGAATTGAACAATAAAGGTCTAGGCTTATTTTTTAAGGCAGAGTTACAAAGATATGTTGATGGACAGCAGAGCCTGAAGGAGAACAAGATGTTTGGTGAGAATTCAGGGAGAAAGGGGGAGGGGGTGGGAGTGGTCCTCAATGCAATGGGCTGATACCGTAGTTTCCACAATGGACTCAAACACAGCAGTGGTTGTGAGGATGGCCCAGGACCAAGCAGTATTTTGTTCTGTTGTGCATAGGATAGCCTAGGGTTGGAACCAACACCGTGGTATCTAGCAACGTAACCGAATAATAATAATAATATGAAACCAAATGAGCATAAAATGTTATTATGCCTTATTAACTACATTCTCTAAGTAAAATCTCATGAACACCCACAGAACTCTTACGTTGACCCCGGCACATGAGATCCTTTCTTGGCAAGCACTGCACGGACTCTGAGCTGCCCCAGGCATTGCTGTGAACCAAGGATGCCACAGACGTGTCTATAGCATGGGCAAGGAATTAAAAATGAAAACATTCATTTTCTCGAAGGGTTTTTCTCTGGGTTATTTTAATACTTTCTTTCTTTCTTTTTTAAAAAATGAATTTGCTTTTTTTGTCTGTTTGTTTGTCTTTGCTTTGTCTACTTTCCAGTCTGTGAAGCGCGGGGTGGGAGGCTGCGCACACACAGTAACTAGTTTGTGGCTTATCGGGTTGGGGGTGGGTATTGGAGGGAAAAGGGTAACAAGTTATGAATATCAGAGGGGGGTGTGTTCTGGAACTGATTGTGGTGATGTATATACAGCACTTTAAAAACACGACTGATTTATGGAAGTGTATGATATGTGAATTATATCTCAGGAAAACTACTTGGGCGTGGGGAGTGGTGAAAGCATGGGATGTTACAGTTTTCACCCATTTTCTGTTCTTGATCCAAATGACACTGCATGCTTGAGTATTTCTGACAGATCTCCCCAGTGGCCTGCAGATTATAAGCTTTGGGTCCCCTGTGTTCCAGCCATTGGACCTTTTTGAAGGTATGGGAACCCCCAAACAAATGGGTTTCCACGTATTGACTCCTGTCGCTGCACTAGGTCAAAAGATCGTTTCCAAAGGAAACCCAAAATGAGTTTCTCCAGGACACAAACAAGCGTTGCAGAGGGGAAATTCATTGAGAAGTTAATTCCATCTGAATTATGAATCTCCAAACTCCAAAGTGTAAGTTTTATGTGAATTATTTCAGATAAAGCCTATTCGCGTCCTTTTTAGAAGAATCAGTTCACTATCTAAGTTTTACATTTAGACATCTTACCACAAGGTGGCGAACTAACGCAAAGATTCGTCTCCATGGTGGGCTCAGCATAGAATCTAGACAATTCTTAACTAACATGACTAGTTCATTTTCTCACAATGTGCTGAAATGGACTTGTTTTAAACGAGAAGAAAATACTATGCTTATCCAGTAATTGCTTAAAATTCATAAGAAACAGCTGGCCCCCAAGAATGTGAGGAAACCCTAAATAGGACAATGTCGGGGTGAAGCGAAGATGTCCGTCCTATTAGCAGTTATTGGTCTAAAGTAAGGCGATCGCTATTGTCATAAGCTTGAGCATGATTAACGAAGGCAGATGCCGTTATATACACCCAGGCGTTTTATGGCTGATCTTGAATAAGTAATTCTTCTGACTCCTACACACATCAGCGCCAGAACAGTGGTTTTGGAGATTCTAAACCATGAGCATGAAGGAAACACACTCATAGTTTCATTTCATTTATATTTGTATATAACAGTGGGAAGCTCCTGCTGGCATCAGGAAATTCCCAGGTGAGTGGCTTTATCAGGTTCCCCAATTATCTGCCAACTCTACCTGCTTAATTCATAAATTATCCTCCAGATTTATTCACCTAGAAATTGTATTCTTTTTACAGTAATCTAACTTTTCTGTACTCTCTTCCCTACAAAACCCAACCAGCAAAAACCCCTCAAAACCACCTCACTGCCATCGAGTTGATTCTAGCTTAGCAACCGTAGGACGCACTGCCCATTGGGTTTCTGAGGCTGTAACTCACGATAGCAGCAGAAAGCCTCCTCTTTCTCCTGTGGAGCAGCAGGAGGGTTTGAACTGCTGACCTTGTGGTTAACAGGCCAATGCAGAATCCACTAAGCCAACCAGTAAACAAAAAGCAACTGAAAGAGAGTCTCTAAGCTAAATAATAAGTAGAAAACATGGTATGCTTTCCTGTCTGCTTTTTCTAGCTCTTTCAGCTATCTCCGAGGCATGTAACAGAAACTGGATGTAGTTACTGGATCGTACAAGCAGGTGGTGGGTCTGAGATCACAGGTTGGGAACCTATGGAGTGCTGCTCTACTCTGTACACATGGGGTCAGCATGAGTCAAAATCAAACGTAAAAAAATTCGTTTGGTTTGGTGATTTAGTTACAGATGTTCAAAAATTTGACTAGTCTCCGCCTTGGGTAAAATTCTTAGTAGCAAAACTCCTTTTGTTTTTTTCTGCTATTTCTGATTGTTATGAAGGACCACATTGGTGGAAATTATTTTTCTTCTTAGCTCACTCCTGGTCTAAGTGTTTCAGAATCCAGTGTATCTAAGAATGAAAGAGAAGGCAATCACACACTCAAGTATTATTGCTTACAGCCATTAGGTAGGAATTCCCTTCCTTTCTTTCTTGTTGATATTTTCGCAAGGCATTCTTTAATTAGTTCCAACCTACTCTATATACATAAAGCCCCTCCGTTAACAGGAGAAAGCCCTGCCCGGTCCTACACCATTCTCCCAGTGGTTGCTGTTGGCACCCATGGTGGCAGCTACTTGGTTGAGGGTCTTCCTCTTTTTTCTCCGCTCCGTGACTTTCCCAATCATGATCTCCTTCTCCAGGAACTGGTCCCCTCAGAACAGATACCAAAGGGTAAGAGCCAAAGCGTCACCATTCTTCCTTCCAAGTAGCATCTGACTGCACTTCTGCCATGACAGATTTGCTTGTCCTCCTGGAAGTCCGTGGCGTATTCGACATTCTTGGCCAATCCCACAATTCCCTGGCACCAGTTCTTCTTCAGTCAACCCTATTCATTGTCCCGCTGCTCACGCACACAAGACAATGGAGACGTCCGTGGTTGAGGAAAGGGACATCTTAGTCCTTAAGGTGACATCTCTTCCTTTAACATTTTAAACAGCTTTTGGGGGAGTTTGGTGGAGCAAATTTCCCCAGTACAAAATGTCATTTGATTTCTTGACTACTACTTCCTTAGTGATTATGTATCTCCTTATCTTAGCCACCTGCCTACGTTATAAATCATAGAGCAGATTCTCAAGCTGTTTATTTAGAGAAGCATCAAAGTTTGGAGCACAGCTGTATACACAAAAGACCTTTGATCGCGTGCACCTTGATTTAGAAATCAAATTGATTCTGTCAAGAAATGTTTGTCTCTTCCACTACCTTCTGGTCTCAGCCTGTTTGGAAACGCCAAGATCTGGCTTCACTGCAGTTGAGACCTTCTGTTTCCTGTTTTGGACCAAAGCAGAAGAAACAATATGAAAATGTTAACCAAAAAGCACAATGACATTTTGTAAACCACCACAGCATGTGTGCTAAATTTAGTTCAAAAGGGTCTGCTTTCTAAGTTTTTTGACTCCATTTTAAAACCAAAACAAAATCTGTAGAAAACTTTCATGTAGCATGCGTGCATCGATTTTGAGGGAGAACTATTCTCCAGGACTATCGTGGTGCTCAAATCCAGGTCTGCTGCATGAGCCAGGTAAGTGCCCAGATCAAATAGCAATAGAGGCGGTTCCATGTTCTTTTTCTAAACAATGCTTCTCCAAACGTGCATTCGAATCGCAAGGAAATCTTGTTCAAGCATAGATTGCTGGGCCCATCAAGCCCACTTCCCATTTCTAAGTCTTTAAGGCTGGGCTGGGATGAGAGACTTGGCTTTCCAACAACCTGTAGGCGATGAGGACGTGGAACTGAGAAAATTCTCTGAAAAGGAATCCTGGTTCGAATTCATTTTGCCTGTAACCATGGGAACGCACTTTAAACTTTAGTAAATATTGGGGGTTCATTTTTAAAATAAAGTGAGACCAATACATTAGAAGGAATTTAGTTTGGGTTTGGATCTGGATCGGTCCAAAGTGGGACTCTGGGAAAATTGCGTGGCCCCCTAAGCCGTCCTTTCCTATATCTGCAAGAGAGACTGATGATAATGGCCTATCCCCAGAGCCAAGTAAAAGCATCTAGCACACCGTCCTTGATCAATATTATTAATTTTTACACTGTAGACTTTATTAGAACAAACTAACAAACAACAGCAGATCATATGTAAGCCACCTTTGCCGTCTAAGAATTTGATAATAATAGAAGAAAGATTAGTCTTCAGAGACTCTATGCTTGTTTCAGCTTTAAATTCAATGAAGCGAGATTGATCCAGTTTAAAGAGAAATCTCTCTGCTTAAACAAATATCGCTCATGAAATTTCTGATCCTTTCATGAAATTATATACAATTCACATTCTTGCCATCTTAAAATTTATTTTAACATGTGGTTCCCTCTCCTGCTTCTTAGAAGAGCACTGATGGCACAGTGGTTACTCATTGGGCTCCTCCCTGCAAGGCCAGGTCCCCGGGCTCTGATGGCGCAGATCTGCTTTACGGTTGTCTTTACACAGTACATATAGGGCACATAAGCCAATCAGTTGTAGCTGTACGCGCTTTCTTGTTCGAAAACTTAGCCTTGTGTGGTTATGAAATTGCACTAAGGAGGAAGAGGCAGGCTTCTGCCATGGGATAGAGTAAGCAGAGGAATGAGAAGCTTACAGAGCTGACTCGTCTTGGGGCCATTGGCTCACCAGAGTGCTGGGAGCCATTGTAACAGAGAGGCAATTCACCGCTTCTCGGGCCCGCTCAGAAGGCTGAGCAGCATTCTGCGCTGTCTGCGCCCTTCCACCTTTATGCGTTCTAACTCCACAGCCATCACCCCCACACGTGGTAGGACAGAACTTCAGCTGTTCGTGATAATCCCTTTAGACAGAAGTATGTGCAAGGAGGGAAGAACGTTCTTTCACCAGGACAGTCAGAATATGTTGTCCTTGTGCAGTTGATATCTACTCATAAGAGCACTATGGGACAGAGTAGAACTGACCCAAATGGTTTTCTAGTTTGTAGTCATTTTTGTAATACTAATATAAAAATGAAAACTGCCGATGATATAATTTTACTTGGATCTACAATGAGCATCCATGGAAGGAGCAGTCAGGGAATCAAATAAGTATTACACTGCGCAAATGTGCCACAAAAGACATCGTTGAAGTATTAAAAAGCAAAGCTGTAACTTGGAGGATTAAGGTGTTCCTGATCCACACCAAGGTATTTTCAGTTGCCTCATGTGTGTGTGAAATCTTAACCGTGAATAGGGAAGACAGAAGAAAAACGGGTGCATTCAAATACGGTGTTGATGAAGACTATGGAATATATCATGAACTGCCAGAAGAACAAGTGTGCTTTAGAAGTACAGCCAGAGTGCTCCTTAGGAGTAAGGATAATGCGATTGCAGCTTGTGTGCTTTGAATATACTATAGGAAGGGGTTAGTGTCTGAAGAACCAGCTTTCAGAAGGCTCAGGCTGATAGCAAAGCCCCGAATCGATGTGCAGAGTGCCCCATGTACGAAGCATCCGGTTGAGTTCCCTCTGACCACGCTACAGGGAAATGAACATTCTTGTTCTGTCGTTCTGTCTCATCCATAGACAGGGTGAATTGAAAAGCAGATTACCGCAGATAGAGTCTAATTTAAATTTAACATCTTATTTGTTTACCTTTTGATCCGTTTTTAACTTGCCTTGGTTTTTATTGCTTTCTGCTTTCCCTCAGAATGAGATTTTTCTGTTTTATTTTATTGTTGCTGTTGGGTTTTTCCCCTTCTTCTTTGCACGATTTTCTTTAAATGAAATCCAGAATGGGTAAATGTGGTAGTTAGATTTCATATCAACTTGCATTTGTAGGGGGGTGGTGTGTGTGGGAGCCCCATCTCAGGTCTCTGTTGCTGATGCCTCCTGGGAGATGTGGAATTTTTCTAAGAGAGAAACTTGGAACTTCCTTTCTTTCTCTCTTGTCCTTTGCCTTTTTCCTTGCGGAGACTCTCTGTCGGCCTCAAGTAGGCTGCTTGACCCAGAGAGCTGGTGGCCTTGTTCCCACTGACCCTGGGTCCATCAGCCTCTACACCTTACTGGCTTGTGTTCTTGTTTCCTGACTCACCTTTCAGAATCATTGCTCCGAAAGAGGTCCCTGGCTACCGTTGGAATGAAGGACTTGAATTGGACTGGGCTAGCATGCCTTCTTGATATGATATTACTTCTTGCTATAAAGTTCTTTTTGTACATAGATGAGTATCACAGGTTTGTTTCTCGAGACAGCCCAACCTAACACAGTAAACAGATAGAGACAGTAACTAGATCCATAGTATCTTGGGGTTATGACAGGGGAGGTTGGGGGCACAGGAGATGCTAATAACAGTGGACTCAAGAATGAAGAAAATGGCCCAAATTTGGTTGTGGTAATGATTGCACAACTCTGTTAGATGTGTTGGGACAATTGATTTTTATGATACGTGAATTGTATGTCAACAAAATGATTTTTTTAAAAGAAGAAGGGATCAGACCCTGAAGAAGAACACCAGGCTTGGACAAGTAGAGGGCTGGAAGAAGAAAGACAAGATGAGTTGACAGTGTGGTCACACAGTTGTGATGCTGGCACAGGAACAGTGTTATGTTCTGTTGAGTATAATTTGGCTGAGTCAGAAGTGACGAGATGAAACCAATACCAGTCATCTTTGCAGGAGCGGATCATCACACTGTCTCCTGTGGAGCTGCTGCTTGGGGTGGAATCACCAACCCTTTAGCTGGTGGCCAAAGACAAAGGTTGAGATAACCTTTTGTTAATTTACAATGTCTGTGTACAACTCCCGTAGCTGGAGGAAACTTCAGCATTGGCAAGACTACAATGCCTCATCATCTTTCCATAATCATAAGTAACAGCATGGAACTATTCGTGGAGTATACAGAATTTATTGAAAATTAGGAAGAAATATTGTGTATCAATATTTGGACTGAGCTTTCACTGATAATAATGGTAGTTTTTAAAATAAATTAAGCTCGCTGTAAAAATAAATCCAGTTCTAGGAATTGTAATTTGTACCAGACTCGGGAAAAACCACACACACAGTTGAACTCGTATTCTTGCCAGAAGCTTTATATCATTCTGCCACTTATCTCCTTTTCATGGAAGAAGGAACGTCAAAGCCATATGTATAGACATATGCTCGAGTAGGTTTAAAATCTAAAATGTAAATTGAACCAAAGGCTGCATGATATAATTGGCAATCTTAAAGTCTATATTATTGGGCAATATACAAATGAAGAGCGACAGAGATTGAGAGGTGGTGCAAATTACACAAGCAAAGAATCGGGAGCTTCGGAAGATGGATTAACACAGGGTCAGGAACTTGCTGTCCCCTTCAGACAACAATCCAACTGTCTTGCTTTCTCCTGAGGTTCCTCCATTAGCTAGCCCTTTTGAAAATCCATCTCAAGGACAAAGACAAGCATGTGGAAATATAATATCATAAAACAAATCCTATGAAAGAGAGGAGAGCACTGTTTGAGACACGGAAGGAGGGAAATTTTCACGTCAGTTTTGCGACTGGCCCTGTACAAGTTACTTGTCATTTTTGAGTTTAGGAGAGGAACCAGCTGAGACCCGAGGTCCATGGTGGCACTAACAACTTATGAACTTGTTTGAATTTTCACTTCATTTTAGGATTGGTAAATATGTCATCAAGCCTTGAGATATTTCTGTTTCACATTTTAGTCTTTATGAATTATCTCAGCGTTAACACACGTCTAGAAGGGTCTACTAGTAGTTTGAATACTGATAGCGCTTCAAATAAGGACCTTTGGGGAACAAAAGCAGGTTGTAAAATGTGTGGTCTTTTTCATTTCATGGAAGGTACGTTTTTAAAACTCCAAGTGTCGTACATTACCCGTCTGCTCCTGCATACATTCGCTACACAAGCAGCTTTCAAATTCCAACTGAGCTGCAACAAAAGGCCCTTTTGACAGTATTTCAGGTTGAAGCAATTTTTAAGTTTGTGTTAATTCAAAGATAAGGAAAGCTACCTGGTGTTCACTCACCAGAGGACACTTTGGGTGTCGTTTTTAATGATATTAAGAATATTATAGAAATTATTGCTTTGAGAGTGTCCAACAAATGATGGCCCAGGACCAACATGTATGTGCTGTTTTCATGCGTGCTCTCTCTTTGGTGTGTGTGTGTGATGAGTAAATCCACCAGGTATGGTTCTGCTTGTGTAAATTAGTGATTTTGAATGTATAGCCATGTCTCCAACCCTTAAGGGTTGTATAACTAGTGTCTAGTCACCTAAGTTTCAAAACTGTACAAGTTAACAATTCATGTGTTTAGTCTAATAGATGTCTTACAGATATATAAATTCCTTTTCTCAATAGTGTTTAAATTCTATACTATTGACTAAAACAATAGTATTATCAAAAATATGGTCCATGGGTATGATTTATGATGTACTCTAATACAATTGTTTATCCAAAGTGAACCGGGGACATATGCATAGCAGAGACCTTCAGGAATGGATATTGAGCTCTCAGTTGATTGTAACCCTA
Organism: Echinops telfairi; assembly: GCF_000313985.2. Taxonomy (NCBI): domain Eukaryota; kingdom Metazoa; phylum Chordata; class Mammalia; order Afrosoricida; family Tenrecidae; genus Echinops; species Echinops telfairi. The sequence continues at coordinate 28,195,726 of NW_022111324.1, read as the reverse complement.
GTATAAGAATAATTCATTCTGAGAGGGGAGCGCCAGAGTGAGCTCTTGTGGCTGATTTTCAGAGGCCCTCCATAGGCCTGGAATCATGACCCATACTTAGACAGCAGTCTGTGTAAGGAAATTACAGCACACTGGCGGGTCTCAGATTTCAAGTGCAAGAAGGGGTAGCGAGCAGACGCCATCCCACTGGACCTGAGAAGAGATGTGGAAAGTCCTCAGGCAGGCAGGATGAAGGTGGAGCACCACAGCGAATTCTCAAATAGCACTCTGGGAGAAAATCCTAAGGGGAGGTCTGAACCACAAACCCCAGGACACTGGGTTTTAATGTCCAGCACCCAGCTTCCCAATATTGGCCTCCTTCCCTCTTAATTTTCTGATCTAACAATGGGAGCACCTGGGTGCCATCTTCCCGGAACTCCAGATGAAACAGGGGAAATTACAAGGGACCCGAATGAAATTAAGGACTAATTACACAGGACTACAAGGGCCTGTTCTTCAATGAATACAACAACTTGGAAGACATGGACAAAGACCTGGAAAAACAAACCCTCCCCAGATTATCCCATATGGATGTCAAGAACTTGAACAGACCCATAGGAAAAGAAGAAATAGATAAGGTTATCAAGGAACTACCAACTAAAAAATGTCCCGGCCCAGATGGCTTCCCAGGAGATTTCTACCACATTCAAGGAAGAGCTGACTCCAATTCTGCACAAGCTCTTCCAGAACATAGAAAGGGATGGTAAACTTCCAAACACATTCTATGAAGCTAGTACAACACGGATACCAAAACTGGGCAAGGATCCCACACAAATAAAGAACTGCAGGCTGATATCTCTAATGAACATTGATGCAAAAATCTGTAACAAAATTGTGGCCAATAGAATACAAAAGTATATAAAATGAATAATTCACCGTAACCAAATGGGATTCATACCAGGGATGCAGGGATGGTTCAACATCTGAAAATCCATCAACATTATGCATCACATTGACAAGAAAAAGGACAAGAACCACATGATAATATCAATAGATGCATAAAAAGCATTTGGCAATATTCAACACCCATTGCTAATTAGGACACTCAGTAAGACAGGATTGGAAGTTAATTACCTCAATATAATACAAGTTATGTATGAAAAACCAACAGTCAGCATTACAATCAATGATGAAAAGACAAAAATATCCCCACTGAAAGAGGTGACCAGACAAGGGTTCCCCTTGTCCCCACTTTTATTCAACATTCTCTTGGAGGTCCCAGCTAATAACATAAGGCAATGGAAGGATATCAAAGGTATTCTTCTGGGGAAAGAAGAAGAGAAACATAATTATTTGCAGTTGTTATGGTTTTGTATATTGAGAACCCAAAAGCTCCACAATAGTAATGCTGGAAGCAATAGAGGAATATAGTAGAGTGGCAGGATACAAGAAAAATGAGCAGAAGTTATTAAGATTACTATACCCAACTGATGGGATTACAGAAAAAGAGATAAAAAAGGTAGTACCCTTCAAAATAGCCAAGCATAAATTGAAATATCCAAACATACCTAAACAAAAAATTAAAAAATCCGTATGATGAAAACTACAGAACATGATTACAAGAAATCAAAAGGGCCCTTCAGAAATGGGAGAATATTCCATGTTCATGGATCAGAAAACTCAACATTGTAAAGATGCCAATCCTACCTAAGATGCTATACCAATTCAATGCAATCTCAATACAAATGCCTGCATAGTTTTCCAAAGAAATGGAAAAACTGACTACCAACTTCATATGGAAAAGGAAGAAGCGCAAAATTGGCAAAGAACTACCCCCAAATAAGAATAAAGTAGGCAGGCTTTCATTTCCTGACTTTAAAAACTTATTATATAGCCACAGTTGTCAAAACAGCATGGTACTGGTATAATGATAGATCTGCGGAACAATGGATAAGAACAGAAAACCCAGGAATAAAAACATCACTGTATAGACAGCTGATCTTCAATAAGGGCCCCCAAAATATCAAATGGGAAGCAGGTGCCCTTTTTAACAAATTGTGCTGGAAAAACTGAAAAACTGTGTATATATATATACCTGCAGAAAAATGAAGCAAGACCCTTACCTCATTCCATACACAAGAACAAATTCAAGGTGGATCACAAACCTCAAATTAAAACCCCAAACTATGAGGACTATTAATGAGAAAATTGGGATAAAGCTAAGCACAGGGAATACATGGGCTATCAGAAATAAGAAAAGGTATACACTCAGAGGAAGAGAAAATAGATGAGTGGGACATACTAAAGATAAAACGCTTGTGTATATCAAAAGACTTCATCAAGAGAATAATAAGAAAGCCCATAGACTGGGAAAAGATTCAGCAATGACATATCAGACAAAGGGCTTATCACTAAAATCTACAGAATCCTGCAAACTTACAATAAGAAAAAATGAATAGGTCACTGAGGAGGTGGGCAAAAGACTTGAACAGAAGATTGGCAATGGAGGAAACCACAATGGCCAATAAATTTATGAGGAAATGTTCCCAATCATTGGCATTCTGGGAAATGCAAATCAAAACAACTATGAGATACCACCTAACACCCACAAGGATAGCCCAATTCAAAAAACAGAGAGCAACAAATGTTGGAGGGGGTGTGGTGAGATGGGAATTCTTATTCACTGCTGGTGGTCTTGTAGATACATACAGCCACTGTGGAAAGCAATTTGGTGATACCTAAAACAGATGGAAATCGAGTTTTCTTATGGCCCAATAATTCCACTACTGGGCATATAGTAAGAAGAAATAAGAAATAGACCACAACCAGACATCTGCACTCCAATGTTCATTGCCACACAGTTCACAATCACAAAGAATTGAAAACAGACTAAATTTCCATCAACAGATGAATGGATTAAAAAAAACTTTACACATTCCTAAAAATCAGTCATGAGAAGATGAAGCACCTCGTTTCATGGAAAGAGCTGGAAGCTGTTATGCTAAGTGAAGTTAGCAAAGGACAAAAGGACACTGAGGGAAGCTCAGGTAAGTTCAAACAGCAGAACAGGCATAGGGGAAAACGCACATAGCACAGTTCCTGGGCTGCGGAGCAGATACTCTGCCATGAGCCAGACCAAACCCATTGATTCATCTGTCACAATAAATAAATACATAAGATGCATATAGCAACTTTGCTGAAAGAAATCTTCACACACAACCCCCCTCTCATATGCTTTTAAGGCCCACAGAAAGGTGGTGGAAGAAAAAAGGCAGCAATTGAAATGTATCTGAGACCAGGGCACTCATCCATGCAAGGGGAGGGTATTTATGTCTCCACAGGAAAGGAAGGGAGAGAGTAGACCTCATTCCCGTGAACCTTACCTTGAGGGAGTCGTTCCTGCTGGGAGTAGCTCGGTCATGAGAGGCCTGCAGGGCTGGCCTCAGCTCAAGACATGACGTCTCTCCATAGACGATCATGAGAGGCCTGCAGGGCTGGCCTCAGCTCAAGACATGACGTCTCTCCATAGACGACAGTGCTACAGAGGATAGCACTGAAGACAAAGTCAGGGAGTGTGGCTGGCCTGACCCACCTTCATGGGAGCAACCCAAGTGGATGAGTGGCCCTGAGGCAACCTGTGCCCTCCTCACCATCGATCTAAATTACTTGTTGTTCCCTTGTCCTTGGGTGTTTTGGCGCCCCCTTTCCTTTTCCTTGCCTCCCCCTCTTCCATGTCCCCCCAGGAACCTTTTACCCCATTATTTTCAGATTGTTTATCCCACCTACCTTTTGTAGATAAACATGCAAAAACAATAATAAACACAAAAACAAAACAAAACAAAAAATAAGCAAAAAACAAAACCAACAGCAAAAAGAAAAGCCTATAAATAGTTCCAGGTCTGTTTGTTGACCTTTATGGGTGTTTTCTGATCGAGTCTTTTGGGGTGCCAACCCTGCCCTCGAAGTCCAAACATCCCTAGAAATCAGTTGAATCCTAAGAGGCTTCGCTTTTATGTGTGCCTGAAATCTAAGTGCTGAAGCAAACTAGCTTCTTGGAGTCACCTCCTAGTTTTCTGTCCCTGCTACTCCATCTCCTCCTGTTACCTCTGCTAAGGACCTCCATTCACAACCAAGCCTTCAGGTGCACGTGGAAACACCAGTCAAAATTCTGATGCTTGAACAGCCCCTGCAACCTACACACAAGATGCTGATAATGGAACTGTGAATCTCGTAGCAGAGTCATGTTCTGGTAGAAAAGGGAAGAGACCAATTTTAAGTCTAGTCGTTAAAATCTGCAGTCTTTTGGTAAAAGAACATTAGGCAGAGTCTGCTGTGAAACCTATAGAAATTGGTGTCAGAAACAGAAAAGACTCCATCCAACGGAGGAGAATTTTTTTTCCTTGGCAACGATGGGCTCAGGTACTGGGAGAATTGTAAGGATGGCGAAGGACCTGCATTTTTTCCTATGTTGCGCATGGGTCGGCGCTGTAGTGACGTGAATGCACCAACAACAAGAATAACTGGGCTGAAGGGAGATGGGGATGCCTGAAGGCTAACTGGAATTAGATTTGGGGGCCACTGCCGCAGACAAGGTACTCTGGTTAAGTGGTTGGCTGTTAACCAAAGAGTCAGCAGTTCACACTCACCAGCATCTCTAAAAAGAAAGATGTGGCGTCTTCTTCCATAAATATTACAGCCTTGGAAACCCGGTAGGATGCTTATTCTCTGTCTCATAGGGGTCTACTGATCAAAGCCAACTGGACAGCAATAGGTGTTTTTTGATTTTCCCATTTTGGCCAGAGTCAAGAAAATAAAAGACATAGGCAAAGGATAGGGGGTGAAAGATCTGTGACAGGCTATGTGACCTGAGTTTACAAAGGGTTTTGGGTAGGAGATGGTTGTGGAAGGATTTGGAGAAATTCACTATGCTCAGAACAAGATCTTCCCCTGGGATTTTCTTGGAACATGGCAATACACATTTAAATTGCCTTAATTGTTTTTCCTGGCCCGATTGGCAATTTTGAATATGATAGCATCTGCAAGGGATCTGTTAGGCACAACTTTCCAAGTGCAAATCTGATCCAAGGTGTCTGATCACCCTCCTGAACCCTCCTCTCGTCTCAGAGCGCTGAGCCCACTCGGCTCATCAAGGCAACCCAACATTCGGTGACTCTCTGCCGGTCTGCGTCACCCCCATGAGACAGTCAGCTACTGGAGGGAAAGAGCTGTATCTTCCTAATCACTCTTTTAACAGGTCCAATGACAGTGCCTATCGGGAAAGTAGGTGCTTGGCATCATCTCTGCAAATGAAAAACCAAAGGCTATGCAAATCAGATTTCCATGAGCGTCACATTGGTTTCAAAGGAACAGAAGCTTGGTGGTTACCTTTGGTGCTGAGCAAAATGACCTCAGAGATCCAGGGGCCCTCACTAAGCACACTATGTGCTGACGGCCCCTGTGCAAGACACTGGCCCGGGTACCACACGTTCCCTGCTCACTTTTGAATTCACTGATGATGGTTGTTTCCCTTCTACTGCAGCTCCATGAAAGATAAAAGGAAGCAGCAAAGAGATCCAATAAAAATGCACACAAACAAAATTAACTGTCTTCTTATTGCTGGTCCTTTCAGAGTCTAGTTCAAAAAACTCACCAAAATAATTAGTATCCCTACAGCAATAGCTAGCATTTCTGTTAACTTATTTAGTATACTACTTTGATTCTTCGTTATTTTAAATGGCTGCTAAGTATCTTTTATTGAGATTTAGTTAGATGAAGATAAAAACTACGTTCTTATTTTCCTTCCTGGGGTTTAATTCTTTCATATATTATATATATAATTTATAAGCATTTTATTTCCTATTAGAGGTTTAAAATTTGCTAAATAATCACCGAAATAAACTTCTGAAAATCAATTGTAACTGAAAACAAATGAAGTGTCTAATAAAGTAAAATAGCTAGGGAAATGCATAGTTCATACCAAACTAATAAGAGAGGACATCAAAGTTCCTGCGAGAGTAAAAAAAAAGTAATCTGTTTGTATTTACTGAACAATAGAAGGCAAAATAAAGGATGTAAAAGTGTTGTCAGCAACCAGCATTTCTTATGCACATCCTTTTCCTCTGTGTAATAACAGGAATTTACAATGGACCAGAATGCTGATGAGATGCTTTAAAATGACCATGATTTAAGGTGTTACTGCCTTTCATTAGGTTAATTTGTAATACTCCTTTGTGCCTTCAATAAATTTCCACCATAGCATAAACAAATGTTTTTCTTTTTCTATATTAAAATTTTAAATGAGTTAAAGGGGGTGGGGGATAAGGAATTGTTACTTGGCTATCCCTCCCCTGACATTCCAAAACTGGAAACCCTAACAAAAACCAAATAACATCAGTTTTCCACTCACTGAGCTTCCTTCTTATAGTTCATCTGAATATACCAAATTCTGTGAATTAAAAATGAATTCTCCAAGAGACAGATCCCCTTTTAACATAGCAATTTTCTTGTAGAAAATTGGAAAATATTCTCAACACAGCCTGCCTTCATTAGTTTGGATGGCAGTAAACAATGGGTAACATGTGTCTCACCTCAACCTTGTTCAATCCTAAACTAAATACAGATAATAGCAGGGGCAGAGTAGCAAGTAAACAAGGTAAGTGTGTGCTTACTTGTGCTTACTTCCTAATTTGCAGCAGACAATTTAGCATGGCTTCATTCTTTGGTGTTATCAACAGCATGTGAGCTATGCCCTGCAAATAAGGCTGTGCTTGCCTTGCTTACTGGGCAATCCAACAAGAAAGAACATCAACTCATGATAAGACAAATTATTAATATACTCTATTTTTTATGTAGTTTTTTCTTTCAAGAAGATACTCTACTTTGATTTAAATAAAATCATTTAGTCTGCCAACAATTCACATCAAAGAAATAGCACATTCAGAAAATATCCCCTTAACTTCCTTTACTCTTGTATCAAAACTGTAGACGTATTTTCATTAGGGGTTTAAACAGTGACACTATTTTGGAATCTATGCAAATCGTGATCAGTGATAGGACAATCCCAGAGCTAGGAATACTTATTATCACATTTAATTTCATCAGCTCTAAGGTTTAGTATAATTTGCACAAGGCATTAAAAATCTATAAGATATATTAAAAAGTAAAAATAAAAAATATAATAATAAATAAAATAAAAAGATACAGGGACACAGTTGTAGGTTCTCCATTGCATCTATACAAGATTGTGTCAATAATGCTCAACATCATAGATCAGTCAGAGAAAACTAATATATTATTATTGAATGAACGTAGAATGACTCTCATAAATTGTATAAATGAAACAAGGTTACATATTAAAAGCCTAAGTTGTAGAATAATATGCGTGTTTTTGTTATGTGCCAGCAGGTCAGTTCTGACTCATAGTGTCCCTTCATACAACAGAATGAAGCACAGCAGGTCCTCTGCCGTCCCCACCATTGCTCTTATATTTCAGTCCATCGTTGAAGCCACTGCGTCCCCCCATTTTGCAGAGGGTCTTCCTCCTCTTCACTGCCCCTCTCCTTTACCGAGCATGATATCTCTATTCCAAGTAGGTCTCTCCTGCTGATAAGCCTGATGATGAGTACTTCTTCCAAGACAGGTCTGTTCATTCTTTTAGTAGTCTGTGGTTCTTTCAAGACTCTTCAGCAATACCATAATTGAAATACACTGATTCTTCTTTGGTCTTCCTTATTCAATGTCCAACATGCATATGAGGTGACTAAAAATACCATGGCTTGAGGCAGGTCCACTTTAGACCTCAAAGTATCAAACTCATTTTTCCATACTTTAAAGAGGTCTTGCGTAGATTTACTCAATGCAATGCTCTGATTTCTTGACTGCTCTTCCCATGAGCATTGATTATGGACTCAAGCAAGATGGAATGCCCGACAACTTCCATCTTTCCTGTTTAACATCAGGCTACCTAGTAGTCTAGTTGTGAAATTCTTGGTTTTCTTTACATTTGGGTTGTAATCCATACTAAAGGCTGCAATCCTTGCTGAATCTTTGTTGACTCTTCAAAAAGCAAAGCTGTGTCATCTGCATATTGAAGGTTGTAAATAAGCTTTCTTAGAATCTTGATACAAAAAAAAAGAATCTCGATACCACATTCTTCTTCATATAATCCAGATTCTGATTATTTGCTCAGCATACAGATTCAGTAAGTATGATGAGAGTATACAACACTGATGCATTCCTTTCTTGATTTTTAGTCATGCAGTATGACCTTGATTTCTGTGTTGCTGTGTTTTTCTGTTGTTGTTTTTTCACAACTGCCTCCATGTACAGGTTCTACATGAGCATAATTAAGTGCTCTGGAATTCGCATTCTTCTCTCAAACTTTGGTATAATCCTCACAATCAAATGCCTTTGCACAGTCAACAAAATACAAACATTTTTCTACTATTCTCTGCTTTCCTCTGAGGTGGATCTGACATCAGCAATGATATCTCTTATTCCAAGTTCTCTTCTGGACCAGCCTGAACTTCTGGCAATTCCTTGTCAATGTAATACTGCAATCATTGTTGGTGATCTTCATCAATATTTCATTTGCATGTGATATTAATAATATTGTTTTGTAATTTGTGCACTCTTGGGTCACTTTTATTTGTAATAGGTAGAAATATTAATTTCTTCTAGTCAGTTTGGTAAGTAGCTGTCTTCCCAATATCTTGGCACAGAAGAGTGAGTGCTTCTAGTGCTTCATCAGCTGTTGAAACATTTCAGTGGGTATTTCATCAATTCCTAGACGCTTGCTTTTGACAAATACCTTCATTGCAGCTTGGTCTTCTTCCTTTAATACTATTGGTTCTTGATTATATGCTGCCCTGTGAAATGGTTGAATGTCACCCATTATAATAACTTTTGGTATAATAACTCTATGTACTCCATCTTTTTTGCTGTTGTTGCTTCCAGCATCATTCAATATTTTGCCCAAAGAATCTCTCAGTATTGCAAACTGAGACTTGAATTTTTGCTTGTTCAGTTTAAGATTTGCTAGGGGTTCTTCCTTTTTTGTCTTTCTAATTCCTTATCTTTGAACATTTTATTATAATATTTGACTTTGTCTTTTCAAGTTGCCCTTTGAAATTTTCTACCCAGCTATTTGAGTTCATCATTTCTTCAATTTACCTTAGCTACAGTATGAGTAGGGGCAAGTTTCAGAGTCTCTTCTGACATCCACTTTGTTCTTTTCTTTCTTGTCTTCTTATTTTTAATAAGATATTTAACATATAATACAATTTAATCACTCAATCATATGAATAACAGCTGTGCAATAATTATTATAATCAATTTGAAGCATTTTCTTAATGAATTAATTGTTGTTAGTTCCCCATTTCCCCCCAACCTTTCCTGCTATGTCCATAGGTAATTATTAATCCAGGATCTGTCTCCATAAATTTACCTATCCTAGATTTCATATACAGCAAAACATACAAGTTACAAACAGGAAGCAAGCAAGCAAACAAACAAAACCAACAGACAAAACAAAATCAGAGAAAAACCTCAATTGAAAAGAAACCAGAAGATATAAAATAGTAAAGCAATTTAAAAATAGGTCAAAAGGTGATGAAATAATGAAGTGCTTTGAGCCGAACTGCATCTGCCATAATTGACTTTACCTCACATAGTGAAAGACATGGTTTTTGTTTCATTCTTCTACAAGTGGA
>NW_022111324.1:28162354-28185341 GCF_000313985.2 Echinops telfairi | reverse complement strand
CAATTATCATTTATTATTTATTATATTATTTATGGCATCAAGCGTGTACAGTATGAGCCAATCAGTGGCAGTAATGACAGAGCATGCGCTGTTATGCAAAAACCGCGATAGAGTGAAGCCGCGGAAGTCGAAGCGCGAAGTGGCGAGGGTTCACTGTAGTTCTTCTTTCGTGTGGCTATTATCAATTGTATTGTTTTTTGGATGTCTTTTTCAGAGCTCGCATCACTGGTGTACAGGAATCCAATTGATTTCTGCTTGTTAATCTTGGGCTTTGCAACATTACCAAATCAGTTGTATCAAATCCTTCCATTGTTTCCAACAGTCTTTTGTGGAGTACTTAGTGTTCTCTCTGTATAAAATCACATAGTCTGCTAATTACGAGAATGTCACTTCTTTGTCCAGTTGTATTCTCTGGTTTTCTTTCTGTTGTCTAATGGTTCTGGCTAAGATTGCCAGCCCAGTGTTGAATAAGAGTGGTGAAAGGGGGCATCCTTATCTAGGTCCCATCACAGAGAGAATATTTTCAGTTTCTCCCCATTGAGCATGATGTTAGCTGTTTGATAGTATATGGCCTTTATTATAGGGAGGAATTTCCCTTCTATTCCTTTTTTTTTCTTTCAAGGTGTCAAAAAGCAAATACTTTGTAATTATCTCAGGGTAAGCAAGATTTGTACTTCTTTTTATAACTTGTTTTAGTCACTGGTTTCTAACACAACTGTAATTAGAATCATAGCATGGGTAGTTGAGAGACTGGAAGAATTTCAGGGTAGTCAGGCTATCTTTTACATAATACAGCATCTGGGTTATATTAATAAATTTCCATTTACGAGCCTCTTTTTTCTCTATCACTATTTTTATAATCAGTCAATGCTTCCTTTTGCCAGACAAACTTTATGTTTTCAATATTTGATGACTTAGCTACAAGTTCTTTGGACTTGGCAATTTGTTCATCACATTGGGCTTATATTTTGGAGAGAATCTGAAGCTTAATTTCATTTGCACCTGAACCTATGCTCAGAATCTTAGTTTTTAATTTTGTGTCTCTAATCCTTGCTATAATGCCTGCCAGCTCTTTTTGTCCATAAATTACTGCATGCACTGGATTTTGCTCGAATGGTTGAGAAACCTAAAAGAGTCAGCATACCTACTGTTGTCAGACATCAAGTTCTTTATGGGAGAGGCCACGTTTATGTTCCTGTTCTTTCTATGTTTATTTCCCGTTTTATAGCATTGTGATCTGAGATAATTGAATGTGGGATCTCGATGTATTTGAATGTGCTGAGGCTTTCTCTGTGCCCTAGAGAAAAATTTATACTGTACTGTTGTGGGTCGGAGTACTCTATCTATGCCCAAGAGGTATTTCCTGATGATCTGCCTTTCCTTGTGGAGTGTCTAAGTCTCTAATGATTATTCTCAAACTGTTTATTTCTGTTTTCAACTGTGTGAGGATTTGAGTGATGTAGTTTGAAGGTCTTTCATTGGATGCATGTATGTTTATTTTATTTTTTCCTTCCCTTCTCATATATGTTTATTAAGGTTATATTTTCCTGGTTGATTCAAAGAGGACAGAGAAAGACAAGGGGAAAATGGACAAAAAAGTTTGAATGTGCAGAGAAGAGAAGGAGAGATAAGAGACAAAAGAATGGCATGTGGCTTGGGTGTGGGTGCTGGAGTTCTGTTGCTATGGCACCATGAATGTGAACGGCTCTGTGAACTCAAAATTAAAAAAAAAAAAAACAGCTCATGTTTAGGTAGCAATTCCTGAATCTACCTGTTTTTACCTGCGGGAAATACCAAAAAAACAAAAGAAAAAAACCAAATAAAGTAATGTAAAAAGTAAAGCCACTCTGTGGGTGGGGGTTCCGGCTCCTTTTTAATGTTATTGTGTGTACATTGTGCAACGTGGGGCAGTGGAAGCGGGGACTGGGATGGGTGGGCATGCTGGAGAAGAAGGAGGGAGGAAAATAATGATAAAAGTCTGAATTGGGTACTGAGTATGTTTGCAGTAAGTTGGCCACACCAGCTCTTGCTGCCGGTCACTGGTAGAGGAGTCTGTCGGCAGGTTCTGCTGCTCTCCTACTTGAAGAAATTGTGTCTACTTAGCTTTGAAGTTGATTTTATCACTACCAGGAAGGGCAAGATATCCCACCTAGTGGAACCTCTATGGTGGCTGCTGAGGAGCTCATCCTGTGGTTCGTATCTAGCAGCCACAAGCCACTGTCCATCTTTTCTGTCTTCCTGTAGGATGTTCTTGATGTCATCCCACAGTTCATCAGGCCCTCTGTCATTAGTGTTCAATGCATATCATCTGTATTTGAGATGTTCTTAAAATTCAGGTGGGATATACCCAAGGTCATTTTTATTTTTTACTCCCCTGGATTTGTTTTAATTTTCTTCAACTTCAATCTGAACGTACAGATAGGTAATTGAGGGTCTGGTCCACAGTTGGCCTCTGACCTTGTTTTAGCTGCTGATACTGAGTTTCTCTATTATCTTTTCCCAAATTCATATAGTCGATTTGATTTCTGTGTATTCCATCTGGAGACAGCCACACCTGTAGTTGCTTTTCATGATGATGAAAAAAGTTATTTGCAATGAAGAAATCACTGGTCTTGCAAAATTCTATCATGAAATCATCAGTTGAGTTTCTAATACCAGGCTCACATTTTTCAACTACTGTTCCTTCTTCTATGCTTCCAACTTTTGCATTCCAATTGTCTATGATTATCCATGCATTGTGATCATGCTCGATCAATTTCAAATGGAAGACAATGGCAAATATCTTCAATTTCTTCATCACTAGCTTTAGTGGTGATGCAGGGGTCACTTGTATGGGTGCCAACTGCAAGGTCAGCATTTGAAGCCACCAGACACTCTTGGAGAAAGGCCGGACTTTCTATTCCCATGGAGAATTACAGGCTTGGCAATTCACAGAAGCAGTTCTACCCTGTCTCATCATGTCGCTGTGAGCAAGCATCGACTTGATCTCCGCGGGTTTGGTCTGTTGGAACTTTAGTGGTTAGTGTATAAATTCGAATCATAATGGTATTAATGAAATGACCTTGTATGCAGATAGATATTATCCTATCACAGGCAGCTTTGTACTTCAAGATAGATCTTGAAATGTGTTTTTAAAATGATGAGTGTGATACTATTCCTCTTTAATCTTTCAGTCCCAGCATAGTGAAACATACTATCTAATCCAAAATAGCCAATACCAATAGTCCATGTCAAGTCACTGACTCCAAGAACAGATCTTTATGAATACCATTTAATTTTGGATAATTTTCCTAGATTCGTACTTTGTGTATTTAAGTTCCAATTACTAATGGATATTTGCAGCTGTTTCTTCTCATTTTCAGTTATGTCCCATCAGCAAATGAAGGTCTGGAAGGCTTTGCTATTGAAGGCTTTACTCTACCCATGCTATTATGATCAATTCCACTTTGAGAAGCTAGATCGTCCTCAGTTATACTGTGAGTGCCTTTTGACCTTTAGGGGCTCATGTTCTGGCACTATCTCTGACAATGTTCTGTTGCTATTCATGAGGTTTGCAGTGTTTGACAATATTCCACTCCTATCCATGAAGTTATCAGTGGCTACTTCCTCTGAGGTAGACAACCTGTTCTTTTTCTTCACAGTCTGTTCTTCGTCTGGAAGTTAAGTTTGGATTAACTAAACAAGGTCATATAATAAAAGGCTATGTTATAGAAGAATATGCATGTAGAGTTTGCTTATGCTCAAATTACTAAAGTTAAAAAATGATATCTTGAGAAAAGACTTTAGAGAAACTCATTTAATGATAAATAAAACAAGTTTATCCATTCATCTAAATGTAAATAATAATTCCATTATGAAAGTATATATTCAAGAAACACAATAATTTATAATATTAAATTCTTCATTATCTATGAGGAAGTAAAGTATGAAACCACAAGAACTATCTACCGGTTCTTGCCTTTCAGTAGTCCTGAGTATCAGGACAGCGTTGATTTGCCAAAGCCAGAAACATGACCTGAAGTCTCCCTGTCTCCTAGCTGCAGTTATTTGAGTCAGTGTATTGTTCTAGTTTCCAATTACCTTTTTTATCACCCTAAAAAACTTCCACTTCTCCCTCACAATTCATAAGTCTGTTTAGCCTAACCTGACTTCCCTAGATAAACCTAGCCATCCTGATACAAATAGTCATATTTCTTTTATAATGATTTGAGCATTCCCTCTCAGCAATAGGGTACCAAAGTCAATTCAGCGTGTGTATGCTAATGAGGCACATCTGAGCCAACATCCACAAGAGGGAGCCATACATCAGGAATCAAAGATGGGAAACAAAAGCCAGAACCAAGGGAGCAGATTAAAATGGTACCTGGATGACCACACTAAGATCTGGCAAATCGGAACAGGTGAATACAATAAGGGAACAGAACATTTGCCACAAATATTGATGGACATGAGGCTCACATTCACATGGAGCCTTTCTGGTACAAGGGATATTGAGCTGTTTAATAAAGCTAAATCAAGGCTTCTTGTTTAGGACCCATAGCAAGAATGCAAGGCACAAAATAGGCTCTAAAGCACTTATCAAGTTGTTTCACATATGTACAGTAAATGCCTAATGCGTGCCAAGAACTTTGACAGGGTCCAGTGACACAGGGAAGGAGACCCTATACAACTATAAGATAAGAATGTTACTGACCAAAGAACAGGGTTATACGGTGAATGTTTATCAGATAGCTGCACTAATTATTAAACTTAAGGAATTGGTGGAACACAAGAATGGACCTCAATCCACAGTCAGAAACAAAAATAGTTGGTGAACAGATAAGATAAGCCATTGAATTCAGGAAACCATCTGGGAAGATGGGCAGCCGTAGCAGCACCCGTTGCGTCATTGTGGCTAAGTAGAAAGGGGGTGGGGAGGCAGTTGAGGAGCTTAATCCTATTCAAAGGAGGAAATGGGATGTGACTCATGTTTCATCCCAGACTGTATAGCACAGTGTGTAAAGTAGTCAGTAAACATTTATTGAATAATTGGATAAATATCATGATCCTAATTAAATATAAGAAACCCTGGTGACACAATGGTTAAGCACTCATCTGCTAACCAAAAGGTTGGTGGTTTGAACTCACCAGCAGCTCTGTAGGAGAAAAGATTTTCAGTCTGGAAAATCATATGGGACAGTTTTACTCTGTTATATTAAATTGCTACTAGTAGAAATAACTTCAACGGCAACTAATAATAATACACCCACCCCTTCTTTATGAATGTGATTAGGATCCAAAGATCAAGTCTTTATGAGGCAACCAGCATTACACAAAAACAGAAGAGGTTCACGGAAGCTCACAACATGGAGGATGACTACATCATGACATGATTGCCCAATTACACCACTACACAACTTACAAGCCACTGAGAATGGTTGGTCTAATCCAGCTGGCAATAAATTTATCACCACATACATTGTTGCTATGCCTCCTTAGCACCTCAGTTTCATTACTCTCAGACATTTGTCATTAATGTGCAATGAGGTGGTAGGTTGCTTAAGTAAGTGTAAGAAGTCATGTACCAAGAGAGTCCATAAATGCACCTTTAAAAAAATTTTTTATTGTGATTTGAGTGAAAACTTACAGAGAAAATTAGTTTTTCATCCAACGATTGAGACACATTTTGTTTTGTGACATTGATTGTAATCCTGACAAAGTAACAGCATTCCACTCACTTCCTCTTGTGTTTTCTATTTCCATTTGCCTTCTTTCTTGTATTCTGAACTTTGGACCTGAGAAATGCTACCCTTTTGGTTCTCATATGCCCGATTGCTCTAACGTGTGCATATCTCCCTAGTGTTATTGTTGTTCACTTTATGGGCCTGTCTGATGTTGGCCGGAGGTTGGACCACAGGGGTGAGTTCACTCCCAAACTTGAAGAGTATCTAAGGGTCATAGTCTTGGGGGATCTACCAGTCTCAATCGGACCATAAGCCTGTACTTTTAACATAGTTTAAATTAAATAGTCTGATGTATGAGGATTCTTTTGTAAACAACCATTCTCAGAACATTTTCTTCTTAATATACCCCATATCCTGTTCTGATTCACCTGCCTCTGCCTAATTATTTTGTAGATTTTTTTTAAGTTTTTGGAGCCAAAAAAGAGAAAAGGACAAAAGGTAAATGATCAAGTTGAGTATTTGGGGGAGAAATAGTACAGAAGACTTGATGGGTGAAGCAGTTGCTTGGTTCTTGTTCTTATTTGGCGGTATAGCCCTTTTTCTGTTACCAAAGGCATAGCAAAATTCAGCCAGCCATCATTTCATTTTGCAAGAGGAGAAGGAACCTAAGTGGTGATATAGGTCATACCTAAATAAAATAGTATTTGGTCTTTCTGTTGTTGTTGTAGTTGAAGAGTTAAAGGATCTTACGCAATAGAGGAAGCAGCTTATTGGGACAGCAAGGCCACCTGATGCTGTGGAGCACGTATGATCTTCCTCCTTACCCCTCGCAGACGTGGGTGTGTGCATGCTCCATCCTTCCCCAGTTTGTCTCGGCCAAGTCCTTGGCTGTGCTACTGAGAATTTGTCACCTTGATTTTCCTTTCCGTTGGTGGATGTTACAGGAGGAAGTTCAGTCAGGGTCAGGAAAGCTTGTTTTCTCTCCCCCATCAATGGATTTACTCTACAAACCAATGTCCTGCCAAATGGAAGGAAATCCTCATTGTCTTTTCACACTTCAGCTTCCCTAACGTAAGTGCTATCTTAAGACTTGTTATTAAAAGTAAACTTAATTCACGTATTTTTTTGTTTTGTTTTTTCCTGGTTGATGATGGGATCAAGGCTTGAAACTATAAACAGTTTGTGAGAACTTCTGGAAATATAAGGTGTTTGTTAGGATTGATGGTGGTCCATTAAAGTTATCTTACTCCTTTTTAATTCTGGTAACCTCTAAGGATCTTAAGTGAGTTGCCCTAAACTTGATCGCATAAATGGTTTGGGTCTAGAACTTTCTGGAACATAAAATGTTAGTGTGCTTCAGTTTGTGATCATTTCTATGTCAGGATTATTAAAAATGATCCTTCCTCAAGTTGCAATAAACCTTTACCCATTTCTTCAGTGAGCTAAAAGAATGTCAAATATTAAGTACAAAAATACAGTATCTCAAAAAATATATATATTTGGAATTGGTAGGAAAATAGATCAGAAAAATTATACCTGGGGGAAATTACCCATGAAAACAGAACGAGAAAAGAAGAGTGTGAAAATGGCCTTAAGGTCCAGTGCCGTGATCAGTGGTAGCACTTGGCACATGAAGAAGCTAACGCTGCCCATAAGATGTGATTTGCACAGAGTGACAAAACTCATAGATGGAGAGTAGGTTGAAAACTCTACTCCCCAAAGTTGACAGGCCTCGTTAAAGAAATTTTTAGGCCACTGCTTACCCTCTCTTCCCAAGCGCACCTGTAGTAAGGCATGTTTCATATTAAAATGACAGACTAGTTGAGGGATATGTCTACATGTATTTCCAAGTAGACTTAAAATTTTAGCTTATTTCACAGCATTTGACCTTTATTCTCAACTCAAAACTTAGAATAAAAGCACAGCTTTGGGATTTTTTTTTTTTTAAGATGGAGACTTCCTTTACATCTTTAGAATTTATTAATTCAGCTAGTTTTGACTTTCCTTTGTTAATTCCGTTATTTTCATTTAACTAAGGAAAGGTATTCATATCTTCTTTTCTCTTGCAATCTTTGTGTTGTTTAGTCCAACAAATCTAAATACAGCTTAACACCTCATAAGAGAAGTACAACTGAAAAACCCAAACTCTTGCTAAGTGGAGCAGCACTTCTCAGACAATCATAGAGATGTAAATTATTTTATTATGAACTGTGCACCTCTTAGCACTGAATGATGACCACCACCTTTCTACATCACACCGTCTAGGCATCTGATCCAAGTGTTCTTTCACCCAGGTGAGATATGGTCATCCAGTAGAAATTTGAAGACAGCAAAATAAACCTGCTTATCAGTTAAGTTAGAAAGATGATAACTGTAGGGGTTTTATTTCTCTGGACTAGCTAAAGCTCCAAAAAATTAATATTAAGTAAAAATTTAAAAAGAATATGAAACCCATATATATTTCATATTCTTGAGTAGTTCATCAGAGTTATGGCTTGTCACCACCCAAAAAGCTCAAAGTGCTTCCTGCTTAGTAGAGAGAGACCTGATGTTCTGTCTAATCATGCTAAAAAGACTTTGATTTTACGGAAACTGACCCCCACCCCCAACCAATAGTTGAAAGGGGAAAACCCTGGTTGCTGAAGGGAAAAAGTTGTGTATCAATATTAAGTATGACTACAAAAATATTGGTATACTTTATACCCAAAGCAGTACCACTGAAATTGGTATAAGGAATAATGATTTTACAAGCTAATCACATATTTTATCAAAATATCAGTCTTACATAACACAAAAATGAGCAAGTTTTAAAACACTGACTCATAACCACCTGCTAGTTCTAAAATTCCAGGGATCTGCATTCCTATTAATCATAGGTTAGTAATCCCCTCTAGATCTCTCTTTTCACTCAATGCCTTTGTCTACCAAAACCCTTTACTAAGCCCTTAACACTTCTGAACCTCCAGAGCTCATCGCATAATGAAAGCTGGTCACCTGATGCCCAGGCTGATGCTGTAAAAATACATGAAGCTCAGCACAGTGGCAACCCGGGTCAGCAGTGAGCACATCGATGAAGTACAGTTGCTGGTTTACAGGGCGATTCCAGTTAGCCACTGAGCACAAGGCATCTCCTAGTTGTTCCATTGTTAAAGTTTTATTCGATTTGTTTGCCCATAAACTGAGTGGGCACAAAGAGGAGACAATAAGATCATGAGTTGATCTCTTCATCTAAAATAAAAACTCCCATTATTTAAATAACAAAATTAATTTTAAGTTTAATATTGATTCAGTTTTTACTTTGAATCATTCATATGTAGTGAAACTTTGAGCAGTAATAAGTAATAACCCTCAAACCACAAAAAAATGGCTAAACTGCTTTATAGCAAAGGTTTTTAATTGTCCTAATAGACAGTCTAGATTCTTTGAAAAGAAAAATAAAAGAAAGTCCAAAATGGTCAAATAAAATTATACCCCCATCAAAGATTAAAATTAGACTATCATCAAAGTGAAAGCTACCATGCAATGTTTCAAATCAAAATCATTAAACAGACTAGTAGGATAGCTTATCTCGATGAGACACTCGAAGGCATCTTGGCTCAGCCCTCAAAGGACAGAGGGATTGCTGAACCCCAGGCGGGTAAATGGATGTAGAGGTAACCAGAGGCCAGTAAGTGGATAAGGTTACATGACGATCTCTATTCTCTTCCCCTTCCATGTAGAATAAAGTGCACAGTCATCGCCCCACCTTTCCTTTTTATCTTGTTCCAAGTGTCTAACCAATATTCTTTTTCTAAGGAATCTGGCTTTCACAGTAACTATAAAATCTGGAAAATAACCCCTTAAACTAGTGTTGGCCTTAAATCAAAGTGTATGTCTATGCCATATTAATAGATTTTGCCTAACAAAATTGCTTTATGATAAAATTGGTTTGGAAAATACTATTAAACAGATTTCTTTCCTTTAGGATGTTGACAGATCTTTAAAATGCTGCAATGCAACTCTGCAAAGGAGCCCTGATGTCACGGTGGTGACACATCAGGCTGCTAAGCATTAAGGTCAGCTGCTTAAAACCACCAGACGTTCCACGGGAAGAAGAGGGGCCGTCTACTCTCGACAAAGCTAGTCTCTGAAACTCACAGGGCAGTCCTACCCTGTCCTCAGGGGAGACATTGAATCGATGGCAGTGAGTTGAGTGAGTTCAAATCTACAGATGTGCATATACCAACCTTATTTATGGCTTATATTCTCTGTGTGTATATATCAAATCAAACCCACTGGTATCAATCTAGTCTAACTCATATCTGTATATCAACCAATGATGCCAACTGTAGGGGGAAAGCTGAGTCAGTGAACATGTAAGCATATCAGCCCTGGTGGGGGTCTCCACATGGGTGCTCCAGCACCCAGAGCTGCATCGGGGTAGGTCCATGTGGCTTCTCCTTGGGGATGCCTTGGAGGAAGTGAGCCTTGGCAACTGCACCCTGGTCCGACCATCAGAAAGCAAGAGGCCCAAGCACTAGAAAGGCGAAGCTCACCGAGCCATTTATCTCTCTGCACTTCAATTAACCCCACATGTGTTTATCGCCCAGGTTGGCACAATAAACTTTAACTATATCACTGCCCTTCAAAGATTCATAGTCATGGAAATCCAAAGGGGCAGTTCTGTTCTGACCTATAGGATCAATGTGAACCTGAATCAACTTAATGGCAATGGGCTTGACTGTGGTTTACACTACATACTATGACATATTGAAACAATTTTTTTTACAAATCATTTTATTGGGGGCTCATACTGCTCTTATCACAATCCATACATACATCTATTGTCAAGCACATTTGTACATTTGTTGCCACCATCATTCTCAAAACATTTGATTTCTATTTGAGTCCTTGGTATCAGCTCCTCATTTTCACCCTCCCTCCCCACCCTGCCTCCCTCACAAACCCTTGATAATTTATAAATTATTATTATTTTGTCATGTCTTACATTTTCCGACGTCTCCCTTCACCAACTTTTCTGTTGTCCACCCCCCAGGGAGGGGGTTAGAGTAGATCCTTGGCACTGGTTCCCCCTTTCTACTCTACCTTCCCTCCACCCTCCTGGTATCCCCACTCTCACCACTGGTGCTGAAGGGATTATCTGTTCTGGATTCCCTGTGTTTCCAGTTCCTATCTGTACCAGTGTGCAGCCTCTGGTCTAGCCAGATTTGTAAGATACAATTGTGATCATGATAGTGGGGGTGGGGTGGGGAGGAAGCATTTAGGAACTAGAGGAAAGTTATATGTTTCATTGTTGCTGCACTGCACCCTGACTGGTCTCCACCCTGAGACCTTTCTGTAAGGGGGTGTCCAGTTGCCTACAGATGGCCTTTGGGTCCCCACTCCACACTCCCCCTCATTCACAATGACTTTTTGTTCTTTGATGACTGATACCTGATCCCATCAACACCTCAATGACTTTTTGTTCTTTGATGCCTGATACCTGATCCCATCAACACCTCATGATCACACAGGCTTATGTGCTTCTACCATGTGGACTTTGTTGCTTCTAAGGTAGATGGCTGCTTGTTTATCTTCAAGCCTTTAAGACCCCAGATGCTATATCTTTTGTAGCTGGGCACCATCAGCTTTCTTCACCACATTTTCTTATGCACCCGCTTTGTCTTCAGCGATTGTGTCAGGAAGGTGAGCATCATGGAATACCAGTTTAATAGAGCAAAGTGTTCTTGCATTGAGGGAATACTTGAGTGGAGGCCCAATGTCCATCTGCTACCTTAATACTAAACCTATAAACATATGCACATAGATCTATTTCCCCATAGTCACATAGAAATATATTTACATATGTACATGCCTGTATTTAGACCTCTATAAATGTCCTTTGCCTCCTAGCTCTTTTCTCTATTTCCTATTACTTTGCTCTTGTCCCACTCTCATGCTCAACCTTCATTTGGGTGTCAGTAGTTCCTCTTGGTTATATTGCCCTTGATCAAGCCCTACCAGGCCACTTACACCCTCCTCGCCACTGATTTTTGAATCACTTGTTGTTCCCTTGTCCTTGGGTTTGTTAACACACACTTTCTTTCTCCTGCCTCCCCCTCTCCTATGTCCCCACAGAACCGTCGGCCCTGTTATTTTCTCCTCCAGATTGTTTATCCCGCCTATCTTATCTAGATAGACCTGAAGAGATAATAATATGCACAAAAACAAGACAGAGTAAAACAAAGCAACAAAGCAAAACAACAACAAACCAATGGAAAAAACAAAAAAAGAAAAGAAAAGCCTGTAAATAGTTGAAGGTCTGTTTGTTGACCTTTAGGATCGTTTTCTGGTCATATCTGATGGGATACCATGCCCTGGCCCCATAGTATGTTTTTGGTATTCCCTCAGGACTTCCTTGCTCTGCTCCCTGGCTGTTCTTTTGTACGCCCTTAGTGTTTTGCCTCGGTGTGGTGGGATCAGATCAGGCGCAATTCCTACACTGTGTCTCTAGTGTTGTCCCCCATAGAACTATGTGTCAGTGAGGGATGTCGTGTCACATAGTGGGGCCGGCCGTATGGTCCTTTCTGTGCATTGGGTGCTCTGAGCAGGGATATCATCCTCAAGGCTTGATGAGCCAGCATGTGCTCCACTCTCTCTCTTCCCCTTCATTTGCTCCTGTGTACTCTGATCAGACCTGTCCTTCTCCCAGCTATCGCTTCAGTGCTGTCCTCTGAAGTAAATCCTTCTTGGGAGAGGGGTGGCTGTCCATGTAGTTGGGATTGGGGATGGCCCCTCAGACTTAAAAAAAACACGTGAGAACATTGTGACATAAGTTAATTCCTATTACATTTACCTTGGAAATTTTCCTGTAAATTTAGTACTTTTTAGAATTATAAATAAAATGAATGACCACTTAAAAAATTTGCAAGATGCGATAGAAAGTGAATTTGATCTCCACTTATACTTGCTAAAGATAAAAAGTTGTCCAGTTGTAAAATTGATTTTTAGATTAAAAAGACTTTAAGATGTGGAGAAATTAAAATTTAACATAGCATTTATACATTCTAAGTGAGATACTGAGGGTGCAGAGGGACTCTACCAGCTACCATCAAATCACTCACATTCGTACCTGCTTGCTTGTAAAGCCAGTCCTCCTAGTGGAAGTGCCATCCATTGAACACTTGCTGCATGCTAAACTGTCCTTAGCAGCTGACCTTGTTCACAGCAATTGTCAGAGGTATACTCTGTTACAATTCAGTCTAAACTGGTCTGGCTTCAGAGCTTACAGTACTGACTTCACTATACCACCACAGTCTATCTTAATGATTAAAGTTCCAATAATTCATGCACAAAGCGACTGCTTTTCCTTTCTAGCACAGTGTCCTAAAGTGCCAGAACATAGGACAGGAATGTTACCATGCATATTTCAGAGCCATTTCCCTCGCAGCGAAAAATAACATTTCTCCTTTGACGTAGCACTTTGGTTTCTGCAATGGAAGCCAATGCCACAAATTAAGGAGGTACAAAAGGTGCGCTGGAGTTGATCCCAGTTCCAAAGGGGCTCGGGATCAGTGCTGGCTGGAAGCAGTGGGCAAGACTTACATTCTGGTGCAAGATCTTTCTGCTGCAAACAATTCACAGGCTGGTTATGTTTAGCATTAATTGATCATTCTTATCAACATAGTTATGCACTTTTCCCTTGAGATACAATTCCTGGGAGTTGGAATTGGAAGGGAACTATACAACTTTGGGTCTAATGACAATTCTGTTACCTAGTAGTATTTGCTACATAGCTTTAGGAAGTTTACATAAATCTCTTCAAGTCTCAGTTCTTTATCGAATAGAAAAATCTATTCTATTCAAGAAGTTTTCATATAAGATTAAATTAGACAGTCATCTATAAGCATAACCATTAAATAAACCTAACCAGACATAGATATGTACTTCATAAACCTCGGTCCCAATGCCTGAGTGACTTGATGTAAGTTGAAGAAGGAAGAGATTGGTCTTTTTGTTGCAATTTTGGGCCACAGGAAGGCAGAGGGAAAAGGTGAGGATGGTTGGTGATGGCAGAAAAAGCATCAGAGGTTCCCATCTGATCAACTCTGACTCATGGAGTGTGAGAACTGTGCTCAGCGTGTGTCTAGTGATTAACTTTTCAGAAGAAGATAGTCAAGGTTTTCTTCCAGGGTGCCTCTTTGTGAACTCAAACGTCCAACCTTTTAGTTAGCAGCCAAGTGTGTTAACCATTTGAACCACTCAGAAACTCCAGAAAAACATGGGCCCTTTAGAAAGCATGATTCTTAAATTTTACACAGGGGTAAAAGCAATTAAACTTGATTTTACCTTTTGTGCCAATTCTCCTAGAGAAAAATACTAAGAGTTAAGGGTAACTTTTACCTTGTATTTGGATACCTCCAAGAATATGTACGTGTACTTATATATACATACATACATACATATATATATGTATATGTGTGTGTGTGTGTGTGTGTGTGTATATAAACAGAAAGCCAAACCCATTGCCATAGAGGCAAGTCCAACTCATAGCAAACCAACAGGATAGAGTAGATCTGTCCTAAATGGTTTTAAGGCTATGCTGTTTATAAAAGTAAACTGCCAGATCTTTTGTCCAGTGGAGCAACAGCCGGGTTTGAACTGCCAACCTTTCAGTGAGCAGCTAAGCACTTTAACCACTGAACCATTAGGGCTCCTTCCAAGAATATGCAATGAGCATATTTCCACTAAGATTCCTGAGTGCTACAAACTGTCTGTTCTAAGCTGCTAATCTAAATGTTGGCAGCTCCCATCCACCAGTGGCACTGGAAGAAAGGCCCAGCAATCTCCTTTCACAAGATTACAGCCATGAAAACTCTGGAGCAGTTCTTGTCTGTCACACATGAAGTTACCATGATTTGCAATAGATGTTTTGATTTTATAGGGCCACTAGTCCCTAGCCATCCAAATAAGTTACCTCTTATCTTTGTGCTCAGATTATTGCCTCGTGACATTGCATTAAGCTGCCTTGGGAAGGAATAGGGTTTATAACTTGTCAAAGTTACTCAGGATTTATTATTTCTATTTAAATAATAATAGGCTGAAAAGAGAATAAAATAAGCATTAAAGTCCATGTGAGTACTGAGATAGTTAATGTTTATTGTGCCAACCTGGCTGATAAACACATGTGGGGTTAATTGAAGGGCGGAGGGGTAAATAGCTCGGCGAGTCATGCCTTTCTAGTTCTCAGTTCTCTTGCTTTGTGATGGTCGGACCAGGGTGCAGCTGCCTTAGCCAGTTCCCTGCTTCAGCTGGCAAGGCTCACTTCCTGCGAGACATCCCCAAGGAGAAGCCACATGGACCTATCCCAATGCAGCCCTGGGTGCTGGAGCACCCATGTGGAGACTTCTGCCAGTGCTGAGATGCTTATACGTTCAGTGACTCGGCTTTCCTCCTGCAGTTGACATCATTTGTGTGTTTTGTGAGATGGAGGAGGACTTTGTGGATTGGTGTCGGACATATGGGGTAATGTTGGACTCGTGGGCTTGTGCAGCCCTGGGTGGGGATGTTTTCTTGTTGCGCACTTACCCTTTATATAAAACTCTCTCTTAGACATATGAGTTTGTGTTGATTTGTTTCTCTAATGTACCCAGACTAACACAAGTACAGCAGCCTTTCCATATTCTACTGGAGATGTCCTTTTCTAATTAACTTCTTACCAGTCCAGGCTTAGCTTATTCCTCTCTTAAGAAAACAGGAGGAGACTCTTCATAAAAGCCTGGTAAATACTTGGACATTTCAATAGCTACTAAAGATATTGTCTACCTGAAAAAGTCTTTGGATGACCTAGAGTTTGACTTCATGACATGGGCAATTAATATTTTACTGTTACTGCTTGCTTGAAATTTTGCTTATGTTTATAAATTTATATTAATATAGTACTTCCAACACTATTAGGGATTGCTACTATCACTTCTTACTGCTATGCTCTTTGATAGAACCACTAACAGCAACAATAAATCATTTTGGAGTACACGGTTTTAAAATTAAAAGTTCAGTCCAGTTGAACAATGAAACAGAAAGTCAAATAGAGAAGAGGGATTTTAAAAAAATCATTTCACCCAATGAATAGCTATTATTTAAATTTTTAAATGAACTTTTATTCTGGATTCAGCATAGTGAGGATAAGCATTAAGTAATAAGTGGACATTTCTCCAAATGTTTTATCATCTTTATGCACTTGTCCTACCTAACAGGCCTCTAGAAATATTTTCTCAATCAATAAAAAAGGGATGCAATACATCTAGTTACCTTGCGTAGGTAAACCTCATGCACAATGCTGTTAAGAAGTGAGGATGGAGAGGCTTCTCCCTTACTCTGGATACTCCATCAGAAGGAAGCAAGCATTGGAGAAAGAGATCCCGCTTGGTAAACTAAAAGGTCAGTGACCCTCATTGAGACCCTCGGTGAGATAGATTGACAGATGACTGCAGCAATGAACTCAAACAAGGCAGCAATTACGAGCATGGTGCAGACCTGGGCAACCTTCCTCTCTGCTGAGCACAGGTTACCGTGAGCTGATTATAACAGCACCTAGATGACAGCAAACATTTCCTTTAGCTTAATTCCTTCTAGCCCCTTCTCCTCACTCTTTGAAACATAGAAAGAAAAAAAATATTCTTCATGTACCCCGCACAACTTTATTTGACATTTCCCTATAGGAATTCTAAACTTCCACATTATACACGAATCACATAGTGGAGAATTACAGCAGCCCCTAATGACCTTTACCTCAATTATCTAAAACTTCCCCTGAAATACCATCTGTTGGAATTAACCTGAATGTGCGGCTCAATTTCTACCATTAACTCCATAGGGATATGTACATAGTCCTCTATCTGTAATTTGGTTCTGTAATTGAGATTCTTTTCATAATCTTGAAAATGTCTCTACTGCAGAGTATTTTTCTAGCTTCTATTAAGGGAGGACCGTAGCTTTTATCCTCGAAGAATGTGACTGTAGACATAAAATATTTAGCTAGGTCTGGTCAGACAAGCAAACGCCTGTGCTAAACCATAGCTCTGACCATAACAATAGAAACGCGACGAAAAACCAACAAAAACCTTGTCAGAAGCTTCAACCGGTGTTTTCATGGGTGGGCAGCTGGGAGGGGTTGTTTCTCTTCATTTAGTTGGAGCAAATGTTTTCTCGGGTATATTTTGACTTCCTCTCCCACTTCCTTCTAAACATGTCCCACTGGCTCGGTCATGTCAATATTTGAGGCTTCCGTTAGCAGCTGCATTGTCCCCATTTCCTGCAGTCAGTGGATGCTGATGTGCAACGGTTTTCCACTTTTGATTTTAGTTTTGAACAGTTATCCCCCAGCTTATATCCTCTTCCCACAATCAGATCCCACATTTTCAAATCAAACCACATCTCTCTGTTAAGGGTCCACTAGTTAGGGAATTCTGTACTGTTTTTATTTCGGACTTGGTGCTTCAGAGAAACAAAAGGAGGGATATCAAATGAAAACATTAAATCAAATTCAGAATTGACTCTAAGGCAGTGAGTTTCATTTGGGGTTTTGACCCCCAAATCTCATCCCTTGCAGTGGAGCCAATTCCACCTCAGAGAGACCACATAGGACAGAATGGAACTGCCTGCCTCCCCCCACGCTGGCGTTTTCTAGGCTGTCCTCCAGGAAAGCAGACCGCTCCATCTCTCTCCCAAGAAATGGCTGGTGGCTCCAACGGCCGACTGTTAGCGTCAGCCAAATGCTTGACCACGGCGTCTGTCACGGGGACTCCCTCATCGAACACGGGACTACCTAACAGCTCTCTCCAGTGGTAACCGTGGTAATAGTGTGTTTGTCGGTAATCTTTCTAGCACTGTCTTCAAAACCTTTGGCTCTGAGGAAACCGTACTAGTCAGATGTGGGCATTGAGGATTGCCTATGTTTTTTTGTTTTTTTCTCATTGTCTTTTGTTTGTTCTGCTTTCTAGGCAATGTTTTAATGTTCACTTCCAAACTTTTCTACTGATTTTTTTTTCATTTTGCTATCATTTTTTAAATTTCCAAGATCTCTTTCCTATTCTGGTTTTTCTTTTTTCTTTTTCTCCTACTTCAAATGTTCCTTTTTCTCTGTCTCTCTCTTTTTCCCTTCTGCTTTAAATGGTTTTGAAGTTTCTAGGGGAATGGGTGCATACAAAAGGCAAGAGAAAAAACAGCTAAAGACCTGCAGTGGATCTCAGCGTAAGATCCCTGTGATCATGAAGTGGGAGGAGAGGCACTCGGGGAAGACCCTGATGTGGGAAGAGAGTTGATGTGTCCTAGAAGGCCTTGACTGGGGAGAGAGGGCCCTCGGCAGGTGGGGCAACCTGAGCATCAGAAGACTGTGGCTCATTGAGTACAGTCAGGGAGAGGTAGAGACCACTGAGGATGCAAAAGGGAATACATTGAATATGTCAAGTCTACCCTAGATCAACAGATAGTCAGCCAACCCCAAGACATCAGAACAACTCCAGCAAAGAAGACCACCAAATAAAAACAATCTATGGAGGAGAGCAATAAATGTTTCCAACTGTAAATCCCTTATTTTTTATGGCTGATTTTAACACACCATTATTATGGCAAAAGATGAGTGATATAGAGATGTAATTGATATGTAATTGTAATTATGGAGTTCTTATATGATACACCAAGGAATTTAAATTTATGAATTATGAAATATAAATATATGAAGAGTCTGAAAATAGGAGAAGATAACTTGATATTTTTAAATTTTAAAAATATTTTTATTGGCATGTAATCCACATGTCATACAACTCAATAATTCAATCCTATTAAAAGGGAGTTGTACAATCAGCACCATAATCAATTTTAGAACTTTTTTCTTTCTTGTATCTATTGTTATTTGTTCCTCATTTTCCCTAACCTCCTCTGCCAGACCCCCAAGAAGCCATTAATCCAGTTACGATCTTTATAGATTTACTTATCCTGGATTTCATATACGGAAAAATAGACCCACAAACCCAACAACAATAACAAAGTAAAAGAGTGAAAATGAAAGGAGAATGTGTTAAAAATTAAAGCAAATGTAAAATGAATCATAAGGGAAATGAAATGATAAAGTTAAATTTTTACCTAGCTGCATCTGCAATAATCCACCTTCCAATGCACTCTGCACGATAGCAAGGCTATCACATCCCTGGTCCATGGTCAGAAGGGATTTACTGGAGCCTTAATTCACATGTATTTCCCCTGCACTTTTTTCCCCAACTGAAACAACTTTAAAATGGGTCAAAGGAGACTAAATGATATTATCTAACTAGATCTCACTACATCTGCCACATCAGCTTTATAGTGCTCTCTGTCTGATAACAAGGTTATTTATGTCCTTTGACTATGGTCAGGGGAGATTCACCAGATATTTAATCTATGTGTGGACCCTACCAATGGATTTTTTACCTCCATTGCCATCCATAGCCTTCTGCAAACTGGGTGTTCACACTTTAAGCTCTGATACCATTTCCTCCTTCAGATTTGGATTTTATTATTTACAATCCTTGTATCACACAGGCTGATTTTCTTCTTCCATGTGGACTTAGTTGACACCTCACTTAGATGTTTATCTGTTTGAAGACAAGCCTTTAAGACCCCAGATGCTATTCTTTCTGATAGCTAGGGAGAACAAACTCTGGCTGCAATGCATAGGTCGATTGGAAGGTGAAATCTCTTACAAGAGTCTGAGTAAGAGATAGTGGATGTGTGTATGAACAAAATCAATGAGGATGATAAGGAAAATATAAATACCAGAAATATCAAAGGGGTTGATGGTATAACACACAGTAACTGGCTCAAACACAGCCATGTCTGTGAAGGGTACAGAACCAGGTAGTGTTTTGTCTGTTGTACATAGGCTTCTTATGAGTCAGAATTAACTTGCGGGTACCTCCCTCAACAATTGGTTGATTATGAAAGGAGAAAAAGAGGAAGACTTCTAATGGAATTCCCAGGTTTGGGGTTTGGGTGACTGTATATGTAGACATATAGTGATACCATGAACGGAACTGTACCTAGTGCCAGGTTGGAAAGCTGACAAGTTCAGTTTAGTCACATTAAATTTGGATCCCTATAGAAATGGATCCCTGGTGGTGCAGTAGTTTAGTGCTTGGCTGCTACTCCAAAGGCTGCTACACCAACTACTCTTACGTGAGAAAGATGTGGCCGTCTGCTTCTATAAAGGTTGTTTTTGCTATTGGTAGGCGCCATCAAATTGGTTCCAACACATACCAACCCCATGTACAATGGCAAGAAACACTGATTCTGTGCCATGCTCACAATTATTAGGTGTGGCCTGTTATTGAAGCCATTGGGTAAATCCTTGGAAACCAAAAGTGGCTGCTCCACTCTGTTTTATAGTCAATATGAATTGGTAAAACAGAGTGGTAGTGAAAACGAGAAAGGCCCTACATGAGAGGGATTGGCCCCGTGGCTGTGTCAATAAGAACAGTTTTGAGGATGGCACAGGACCAGCTATTTGGGTCACTGTGAGCCCAAACAACTCAATGGCACTGTGTTAGTCTGAGAAACAAATCCACAGAAACTCATGTATAAAAGAGAGTTTTATATAAAGGTTAAGTGCGCATCAAGAAAACATCCCAACCCAGTGCTGCCCACGCCCACAAGTCCAACATTAACCCATTAACCCATATGTCCAAAAAAACCAAACCACAAAGTCCTGCTCCATCTCACAAAACAGATGCAATGACTGCAGGAGGAAAGCCGAATCAGTGAATGTGTAAACATCTCAGCACTAGCAGGGTTCTCCACATGGGTGCTTCAGCACCCAGGGCTGCATCGGAGGAGGTCCATATGGCTTCTCCTCAGGATGAGTTGCAGGAAGTCAACCTTTCCAGCTGAAGCAGAGAACTGGCTAAGGCAGCTGCACCCTGGTCCGACCATCAGAAAGCAAGGGACTCGAGAACTAGAAAGGCGAGGCTCACTGAGTCATTTATCCCTCTGCCCTTCAATTAACCCCACATGTGTTTATTGGCCAGGTTGGCACAATAAACTAACTACCTCAGGCACCTAACAAACAATAAACATGAATTGGAATCAACAAGACATCATTCAACAACATGGAATATTCAGATCCCTGGGTTTGCATTCAACTACTAACCTTCACTTTGGTGGTTCAAACTCTTCTAGCAGCACTAGGGAAGAAAGATCTAGCAATCTGTTTCTATTAAGATTACAGCCAAAGAAACCCAGTTGTCCAAAGAAATGCTACTATGTAACATAGAGCGTTTCCCTGACTCCGAATCAACTCAATGAATTTTTTGTTTTTGTTTTATGAAAAATTCAGGGAGATGTTTGGTAGCTCAATGGAAAGATTGGTAGGTTAGGACACAGCTCAGGATTTTTTATTGCAATGATAATTTAAGAAATCACTGCCTAGAGATAGTAGTAAGTAAAGCCATGAGGTTGGATGGGATCGCTCAGGAAAAGCATGTACTTAGTAAAAGACAAGACCATGGGGATGCACAGTGTTTAAGGAACATTCTGAAGGTAAATAACTCATCAAAGATCGAGAGAGAGGGAGAAAAGGATAATAAAAAAATCTCCAAAGTCAGTGGAACATTTTACATTGATACCCATGTGGTGTAAGCTGTAGTTCTTTCTTTTAGCAATATGTGTCTATCGAATTTTAGAATCATAGAGGAATTTAAGATGAAAACTCAATCTTGCAGTGACATTTACAAAGTCATTTTTCCAAACTTAATAATTGTATGAATTAACCCCTGCCAACCGAACAAAATGAATAGGTAAAATGCTTCTCAAAATATTTAAAAGAATCATTTCAAAAGCTGTAAAACTGCTCTTAAGTTGCATAAAATGTAAGACATAAAGAATGGGGAATTTTTATTCACATTCATGATAAGCTCTTTTTGTTCTGATTTCTGGTGGCTTTCCCTAGAGAGCATTAGAACAGATGTCTAATGACCATCAAGGTCCTCTCTCTCCAGTGCAGGGGATCTGGCTGTCTGATTATTTGCAACTTGTCATTCACATCAGCTGACTTAAAAACAAGCCAGGAAGCATTCAGGCCAAATGCACAGGGACTTAAAGGATCCTCAATATTGATCTTCTGACATGTAACTCTGTTTTAATTCTGCCCTGAGACAGAAGAGACTTTAAACATAGCTCAAAAAATCCGTTGTGGCAGGGTTGTTTTGTTTCATTTGGTTTAATATATGGAAAACTTATTTCATGCTTCCCACTGTAAAGGAGTGTGAAATTAATACCACCAGAAAAGGAGAAACTTCATCCAAATATTTAGAAATCATTAAACTGGAGTTTTCTTGAACAACCTGGTCTAGCTTGCATAGTTTTTACTGCAATCTGAATTGTACAGTGTTCACTAACAAGATAAATCTTTGAGGACAATAGACCCCACAAATTAATCCACTAAGGTTAATATCAGATGCCTACATGGGGTTACTTAACAAGAGCAACCTTAAGGAATAAAGACTCCTAGTGGTGCAGAGGTTAAGTACTTTGCTTCTATCTGAAAGGTGGTGGTTCAAAGTCGCCCAGCGACTCCAAAGAAGGAAAACTTCACATCTGCTCCCAATAATGACTATTGCCTAGGAAACCCTATGAAGCCATTCTACTTCATCACGCGGCCTCTATGAGTCAGTAAGTCAAGACAAAAACTAGACAACTATGGCACACAACAACCATAAGGAACAGCCTCAAAAGAGAATAAATCAGATGCCGTAACCACTGGAGGGGGACATTTCATCAATTTCATTTACTATAATTAAAAAGAATTGTGCTGGCTGGTTTCCCAACCAATGGTGAGAATGGAGGCTTATTGGTGTCAGATGGACAGTCGAAACTCTTCCTTGCCTGAGGCTTGGGTTGAAATTCCAACTCCCAACTCACTGCCGTAGGTTGATTCCGACTGTCTCATCTTTCCCCCAAGGAGCAGCTGCTGATTTCATACTTCTTACCTTGCAGTGAGTAACCCATTGTGCCATCAGGGCTCCTCCTGGGTTGAGGAAGTGTCTCAAACTCTGATCACCCTCTGTGAGGACTGGCAGAATTGTGGCAGGAGCCTCAAACCTGAGCAAAAACAACAGCAGCTGCCGCTACAAACCTCCCAGCCAGTTGCCCTGGAGTAAAGTCCGACACGTGGCGATGTTGGATAGGTGAGTTAGTTAGTTTATTGTGCCAAGCTGGCTGATAAAAACATGTGGGATTAATTGAAGGGCGGGGGGATAAATGGCTCCGTGAGCCTCGCCTTTCTAGTTCTCGGGTCTCTTGCTTTGTGATGGTCG
>NW_022111324.1:28151581-28162167 GCF_000313985.2 Echinops telfairi | reverse complement strand
GCATCATTGCATCTGTTTTGTGAGATGGAGGAGGATTTTGTGGATTGATGTTGGACATATGGGTTAATGTTGGACTTGTGGGTTTGGACAGCACTGGGTTGGGATGTTTTCTTGATGTGCACTTAGCCTTTATATAAAACTCTCTTATACATGTGTTGCTGTGGATTTTTTTCTCTAAATACCCAGACCAACACAGATAGGTCAGAGCAGCACAGGGCTCCATTCGTCTTTACTGGCTGACTTTCCAGAAATCCATCTCCAGGCCTGTCTTCCAAAGCATCTCTGAGTAGACTCAAACCCTGGACCTTTCTGTTGGCAGACAAGTAGGTCAACCATTTGTACCACCCAGGAGCTCCCTTTTCAACCTCCAGCAAAAACCCAGACCCTGAGGAAACTCAGTTCACAGGCATGGTTGTGGGCCCACGTGTGTTACACCATGGTGAACTCAGTCAGAAGGTTGTGGGAAGAGAGTAATGATGATGTGGAGGTATTCATCGGTCCTGCTGTAGCTGGATGGGTTGGTCTCCAAAAAGAAAATAATATTTGGGGGAGAAGGGAATAGGAATGTTAGACATGCTTAAATGTCTACGTATATTACAGTTTATAAACCATTTACCACAGTGATTGGCACATCACAAGAACTTTAAGAATATTATACATAGATAGACACACATATATGATTATGGTAATATTTCTGAGATACAAATTAATGATATCCTATTAAGGCCATTTTTATTATTTCAGTATCAAATCCACTGTTTTCCCTATAATTTGTTATTTCATCTATATAACGACTCTCTTGGATATAAGTGATGCCAGGGCTGTGTGCCAAGCATGTTAACTGTTTGCACCACACTGGGTCTCCACATGATTATTATTGAGAAGTCAATTTGTCATGCTATGACAACTTGTATGTTGTTGTGATTTTGTAATTTAGGCCAATGGTATTTGAAATATCTGGAAGGTCACCCATAATGGAAAGGTTTCGACAAAACTTCCAGACTAAGACCACCTAAGAAGAAAGGCTTGTCCTAAATAGTGCTAGAAGATGAGCCCTCTAGGTTGAAAGGCGTTCAAAATATGCAGTGGCCTCACCGATGAACTTGAACGTGTATCATGCAGATGGCACAGGGGCAGGCAATGTTCTGTTCGTTTTTCAGCAGGTCACCGTGAGTCTAAGGCAATTCAATAGCAATTAAGAACAACAACGATGAAATGGCAAAGACTGTATCCGATGACTCGAGGAACTGAAATGTAGGTACAATAAACAGTTGTGTGTTCTAACAAATTTGGATGGGCATTCAAGAATCCTGGTCTGTGTTCCTCCTCAGCCACCACCATGAGTCATTGGGTTCATTTGTACCTCCGCTTCTCTTAGAGCAGAAATCTCTGTTTCTGCTCTTTCATCTGCCTGACTAACCATGTCTGGTCCTTTCTTCGGGCTGCTTCCCCAGGCCACAGTGCCTTCCTCCTCCACTCTGATTCTCTAACCCAGCCCGCAGGCTAAGGCCATCTCTGCGATGAACATTGCTCCAAACCTCACCGATTGCTCCTCCAGCTCATGACACTTCGTAGTGTCACAGGAGAAACCAGCAAAATCTTACTGTACTTCTGGGGCGGTGTGTCTGCAGTACAATTTTGACCCTTGGTGATGTTCTTTTGTGTGTCCTCTGTACATTTTAATGGTATACTCATTTTTTTAAATTCCCCTGCCACAGTTTTCGTTTGGAATTCTGAGCTAGGTTTTAGCAGGATTTCTCTTCTCTTGCCCAGTCCCATTAATTAAACCTTCAACAGGACCCTACACGCTGCCATCCCCTTTCTGTCTTTCATTTTTCTCCGATGACACCCCACTCATCCTACTCGGCTTGAATGGCCTCACTCCCGAACATCCTGCAAGTTAGAAGTGCCCTCCTTCGATTCCCCAGAACCTCTTCAATAGCCCAAATATGCATGCTCTTTGGGACTATCATCAACGCAAACTCTTCAGCATGACTTTGATTTATTTGGCAAGTCAAAAATAATTCACAGGAAAAGAATCAGAGAGCCATTAGGACTAAACAGCATTGTACTCACTGAATGTACATGAGACGGTCAACAAAAGGGAAACTGAAGGAAGGCTTCAGCAATGGTGTGTTTTATTCATCACATGCTTACCTGCGCTCAGAGTGGACAAATAGAGTAATTTGGATGAACAAGGGAGGGAGGAAATGGAAGAAGACAGGGAAGGGCCGAGGAAGGAAGGGAGAGAGAGTACAGGAGGGAGAGAGGAAGCATCTGGCAGAGTGCTAAGCATGAACTGAATGTGTAGACAGCAGGCTGAGCAGGAAAACATTTATGTGGTTTGAGTCTCTTATTTAAAATATATGAATCATGTACAACCCTTGCTTTAAGTCAGAGGTAAAGTAACAACTTAACACACACTAAAAATAAGAAAGAGGAGGAGGAGGAGAAAAATAAAGACAATAAAAAGTAGAGAAGAGAGAGTTTGAGCTAATAAAAGGGAAGAAAGTAATAATAAACTACATATACATATTACAGAATAGGGTTATAAAAGAATATTTTATAACCTTAATCTGTAATGTCTAGGAATAAATCTATTACATCAATGCCTTTGGTTGTCTGCAATGGATTCTACTATAAAGAAATATTGTATTGAACTAAGTTAAATGCTTTAAACTTTGATCAGGGGCAAACAAATCCTATAAGTCTTGGCTCAAATAGCATTTCTCAGATAAATCTAAGATGTATTTTTTATGAGACAGAAAGGAATGTATTAGGAGCATGAAACTTAAAAAAAATGATTGGATAATCTATTGTTTACCAAATCTCAGGTCTGTGCATATCCGTCATAATGAAATAATCACAGTGAAGGAACTTGATATACTCTGGGAATGTTTCTTGAGTGTTGTACCCAGGGACTCCAATAATGAAACTTGAAGCAACTGTGTAAGCGGAACAGGAAAATAACCCACATTGTTATCTCTTATTGAGTCTATTTTCTTCTTGAGAATACTGAGTAAACAAAAGACACTCTATTTGAAGTGATTTTGCCTTCTTCAAGTCTGAGGGGGCGGAAAAGCCTTTGAAGTGTTTATAAATTAAACATGGCTAAAGACAATTTCTTCCTTCATCTCCAAAATATTTACTCATTGAATAATTTTTGTTTCAAAAGGATTATTTAAGTTGCATCTATTTGAGACTCAAAGTAGAAGTTGTAGGGAATACAAGAGAAATAAAATAACATCAGCATCACCTGGGAACGGGTTAGAAATACAAATTCTTGGCATCCACCCTAGACCTACTGAATCAGAGTGAGCACGTTTTAGCAAGAGTCCCAGATGGTTTGTCTGTGCTTTGTATTTTGACAACTAATGTTTGTTTGCACATTGGATTCACTTGGGCAAGAGGATTGAAAGATTCTGTTGCCTTGGTCCCAGTTCCAGAGATTCCTGTTTAATGTGATGCGGTACAGCTTGAGCATAGGAGTTTTCCCAAAGATCCCAGATGATTAATGGGTAGAGTCTGAGAACCATTGCAACGAAGTCAGTGGAA
The DNA here is from genome assembly GCF_000313985.2 of Echinops telfairi. Taxonomy (NCBI): domain Eukaryota; kingdom Metazoa; phylum Chordata; class Mammalia; order Afrosoricida; family Tenrecidae; genus Echinops; species Echinops telfairi. Next base: position 28,158,612 of record NW_022111324.1, on the reverse strand, counting down.
ATAGTCAGGAGCTTTGATCCCTGTTGTACTCACCACACGCTGCGGGTCCACAAACCAGTTAGTGTGTTTTATAGAAGTCTACATATGGACTGGAAATTTTTAAGATTCATTCAACTTTTGAATTTCTGTGGCTTTAGTCTATGGTTTGCTCTACTTGATGATTTGAAAGGCCTTCTGTATTCAATATAAAAGAAAATTGCATTGCACTGACTTGACCCATAACCATAATTATAACAAAATAAAAACTGGTCCTAGCTAATTCAAAAAATGTTAAGGTGTGTTCTGGTTGAACTTAGTTAAAGGCATGTAGACTTCTAGTCATCCCTTGACCACCAGAATTCACATACGTCCCCTATTTAATTAGGAAGCCCTGGTGGCAATGTTGGGTAAATATTGTGCTGTGAATTACAATGTCAGTGATTCAAGCTCCCAAGCTGAAGGAGAAAGGTCAAGTTGTCTGCATCCATAAACATTTACAGCCTTGGAAACTCAATGAAGGGGTAGGGAACATCCACTTCACGGACTGTATCAGGCCCATGAAATCATCAGTACCAGTTAATAATACACACTTCGCCAAAGAGAAGCAGTTTGAGCTGTTACATTAAATTAAATCCAACCTCACTGTCATCGATGCCGACTCATAGCAGCCCTAAAGGACAGGGTAGAGCTACCCCAGTTGACTTTGGAGACTAACTCTTTACAAGAGTAAAAAGCCCATCTTTCTCTCGAGGATTGGCTGGTGGTTTCAAACTGCTGACCTTGTAGTTGGTAGCCCGACACGTAGCCAGGCCGCCCAACTCTCATATTAGGGTTAATTAAATGTTTGACTAGTAACAGAATGATGTTATAAACTTACAAATGGTCCTTAGAAGAAAAAAGGTTCCTCCTCCCTGGACAGCATCCCTATGAGTCAAAATATGTTTGACAGCAGTGGGTTGGGTTGGGTTGGGTTTAGTGATGTTTTTCTTCCCTTCTCTTTCCATTCCTTGCACCTATAAAATAATGTTTTTTTCTGTGTGTAAGCATAGTCTTTGTTTTAAAAGCTTTTTGCTATGAATTGGCTGAACGTTTATAGAATAGCTTTCCCATTCAACTCTATATACCTTTTGTTTCATCTCGTTGATTGCATTCCCTTTAAGTAACCATTGCTTATCCCAGGTCTCCCTTGTAGTTCCTCTGTCCATTACTCCTTCTTCCCTATTCCTTCTGAATTTCGTCTTTGGGTAAATGCTGCCCGTTTGATCTTAAATGATTTATTATTCTAAGGTCTGTGGGCCTAACCAATGCTATTGTTCCCCTTCTAGGGTGGTCTATTGTGTGGCTGAAAATTGAGCCAGGAGGTGGATTTATTTCCAGACTTGAAGTGTGACAAAGTGCCATAGTATTGGGGCTCTATCAATATTGGTCTGCCCAGTAGCCTAGTTTGGTTTTTTTCAATGATTTTGAGTTTCGTGCCATCTTGTTCTCCCACTTTATCCAGGGCCTTCTCGTGTGATCCTTTTCAGAGCAATTGGTAGTCCTAGCAAGGCACCAACTACTTCTGATTTCAGATCATGAAGACTGATGTTTGCATGATCCAGTGGCTCTTAGACTAATTGTTTCCATATGTCTTTGATTTCCATCATCTCAAGTTAATACCATTAGTCTACGTGCCTGTCGTTGTACCAGCAACACAGTGTCTTAAGTGCCTTGGCTGTGTATGGGCTTAGAGATCAGGAAGTGAGTGCCCTTCTCCTTGGTTCTTCTTCATTAGTAGAGCTTTGCCTGCCCAGGGACTCTTTCCTTCCCTTATATAGTTGGAGATAAGGTCCTCTGAGAACTTTCTGAGTGAACTCAAACCATTAATCTCTCTATTAGTATCCAAGAATATTAACGTTTACCACCCAGAGACTCCCTCTCATTTACTCATTGCCGCTGAGTCAATTCTCACTCATAGCGACCCTATAGTCAGGATAGCACTCCTGTGGGTTTCTGAGACAGTAAGAGTTTATGCAAGTAGAAAGCCCCATCTTTCTCCCTAGGAGCCCCTGGTGATTTTGAGCTGCTGGGTTAGCAGCCCATTGTAGACAGTATAGAAAAAAACTACCACAGGTTGGTTCTCTGGGATCCCCTTTGCCAGACTCCACTATAGCCCTATCTCATCCGTTAGTGAATCTTCCCTCAGAGGGATAAAAGGTAATAATAAAACTACAGTTTTCCTTCCTATTTTATCCAGTCCTGATATGACTGCTCAGCCCTGCTCAAATTCAGGACTTTGAGCTAGATGACTCCCAGATTTCTAAGGTAATTTGATCAGCAAATTCTTTCTTTCCATAGAATAAGTATTTATCAATTTAATTCTTGGAGAACAACAATCTTATTTCCATTGTTTGACCATTTTAGAGAGACTTCTGATGTTGCCAAGTAAGCAACACACAATTCTGTAAGGCTGCAGCTTCAATGTCGCTGATTTTGAACCTAATTTCCAACACTTAGATTAACCACGTGACTGTGGGCACACCACTTCACCTTTCTGACCCTCCAGTGTTTTCCTTTTCAAAGTGGAGATTATCATACTGTTTTCACAGGTTGTTAGAGTTTGAATAGTAAATTATGAAGGGCCTTTACCCAGTGTCTGGTGAGCAACAAGTATTCAACTAAGCTTGTCTCATCCTGTTTCTTAGTACCCTGAACACATAAACCTAACTTTACATGGTATTTACCTGTTCATCAATTCCTTGGCAATGACCCCTTTCCCCACCCTCCCTTTTTTTCTCAGTGAGAGCTAAGTTTCCTGAGAACAGGAATTGGATCGTGCCTACCCATCCTCCTAACTAGAGGTCACCAAGCCTGGCAATACTAGGTTTTCAGGGGGGAAAATAAACAGATTGAGGAAAACCTATTTTTAAGGCAGAAGAACTCCTAACTTGCCACCAACCACATAAATCACCACTCAATTTACTTTAGGCTGGAAATGCGTTCTGAATAGTACAATGTCCTGGGTTGCAGGAAGAGTAGAACCTTTTCGCTGGATTTGGGAACATGTTCTCTCCTTGATGAACTATAAGAGAAGAAACATGATATCATGCATGTTCATCTTTATCTCATTTCCCATTCCCCAACTTGCTCCAGTTTCAAGAATGTCTCCAGTGGAACTTTATATCCTGGCATTCTCAGACACTGGTAAACCCTCCCCAAACCAGTCACACCTTCCACGTAGAATATCATGGTTCAGACTAGACTGGCAGAGTCTGCAAAATTCGTGATGTTGGGAGCAGAGATAGCCCTGAGAGACATATTCAGCTGGGGTGTCAGCCAGCACCTACTGCCCACTGTCTAATGCCAGCTGTGTCTTATCTGCCATAGGAGCCAGAGATCAGGAACAGTTGCAGCCGTGATTTCAGAAGACTGGCTGTAGTGTGTGTGCTGACTGGTGTACAGCCTCCCCGGGTATCGGCCCTTTCTGGTCCTGGTTTGCCAGCATTCCTACAGATGTAAGCTGCCCCATAGCTTCTAGGTAAATCCTTTCTCTGCCTAAAATTTGCGAAGCTTATTTCTGTGCCCCCAATTGAGAATCCTGTTGAACTCAGCTTTGCTCCACCGCTAATCATCAGAATGACCGGCCTTTCTAAGTACTCTGGAATGAACTATATTATGGGTTTTTAGGGGGGGTATTGTTTTATTTTTTTAATAAAGACAAATTTTGATAGCCTGTTGAAATTCCCTTCTAGGTCTGAAGTTCACTCACTCCACACAGTAGTTTCAGTGAAGAATGCAAATATCACATTAATCTGTTTCCTGTGTTCTTCATTCATACACCACCAAATAGGCACGTGTGAGTGTGTGCCTGCTGGGTGGGGAAATCAGACACCACACTGTCCTCTGTTGCTGATATCTTTGAAGAACCCTGGTCACCAGAGGAGCTCTACACTTTTAGCGGTACAAGTGAGACTGAGGTACCACTGGAAATCAGAAAGGCTCAGCCGACAACCAGCTCACTGGGTCACGTGTATCTCAGACAGTGTCACTGAGGGGCGGATCATGCGATGCTCTTTAGAACCGACGTAACCCTGACATGGAGAGCTTTCCATAAAGTGCCCTTGTGGGGGTGAATTACACTTGGTCTGGTCCCTCATGTCACCACTGACACATGAATCAGAATAATCATTCCTGTCCAAGGAAAAGACATGGCAATTCAGGCGCACATTTGCTAGTACGCATATAGCTAGTATGCTATAAAGCAGTGATGTGAAAGGCGAATTCAAAGGAAGCCAAATTACACAGGGCTGTTACCTGCCATCACTTCAGCTGGGGTTATCTTGTTTCCCTGGTCTTTAAGTGAACAAAGGGCTTGTGTTCTTTTGCACTTACAGGGAAAGGCACTAATTTTCTTTTCACTTACACACAAGCTATCTCTTCCAGATGAGATTCAAATAGGAGATTAGCATGAAGGCTTTGGCCTTTCTTCTCTTTCTATCATCTAGAAGCTGTTCTGTGGACCTGATAAGAACATTTTCTTTTTAGTTTGGCACGGAAAGAACACCTTTGAAGGGTCATTACAAGAATCAAGTTGGTCTCCCAGTTTTACCCCAGGGGAGTTGTAGTCTGTGACACGTAATGAATTTGAAGGAGCTGCAAAATAACAGACTGCAGATATCCCAACCAGCATATTTTCCTCTCCTTTCTATGCATGCGGAGAACTATATTAAGCATTTAAAATACAATTCTTTTTTAAAATAGAAAACCAAATTGAAAGAATGGATGTGAAATATGGACTGCTGGTCGATCTCATTCTTCGTAAAATTTCTCTTGGGGTTCTCACCCTCATATTCTAAAGAACTTTACCCTCGGTTTTCATGACATTCTGTGACCAGTTAGTAGAAACCAACTAAGGCTGTGTCCATTTTATTTTAGCAAGTCTTGGTTTCTTAAGTAACCCTGGTGATGCTGTCAGCTCAGCGCTGGACTGCTAACTACAATATCGATGGTTCAAATTCACCAGCCCCTCTGAGGGGGCATAGATGTGACTGTCTCCTCCCATAACAGTTTACTGTAAATCATAGTTGGCTCCTTGGAAGTGAATTTAATGCTTTTGTTTGCCTGTTTTTTGTGCTTCTAACAGCCAGGTCTGTGTTCATCTAGAGCCAAGGACTGGCTTTAGTAAGGAGAAGAACAGTAACGTTTACATTTCAGATTTAGAGTCAGGCTCAAGTCACAAACACTCCTGGGAAGAAGAGAGCTGCAGCACCCGAGGCGTGCCCCCTCTGGAGCCTCGGGGTTTAGGGGCAGGAGGGCTCCAAGGTCAAAGACTGAGAAGCCGAGGAAAAGGCTACCTGACTTTCTTACCTTCCAGTAACCAGCACCTAATGGCTTCTTCAATTGACCTTTGTTTGCCTGAGGAAAACTTACAAAGATCAAAGGGGGGAAAGGAGGATAGAGAGGATTATGCCAAAGTGATTATTCTTTATTCTTCTCACAGCTTGAGATCTAGAATTTGCACAAGTTGGCAATACTCAAAATTTGAAGAATAAAAAAACTAACTAGAAATAAATGATTCGTTTTAGACACAAGAGATATATTCCTGAACCAAGCGGGAATCTGAGGATTGTTAGATTTCTGAGTAATTGAGGCAATAACTCTTTTATTAACTTGCTAGTTATTTAGGCAAGCACTGTACCAAACTCCCATTGATTCTGTCATATGAATTTCTATGTCTTTCACACATGCCATAGTCTATTGCTCAGAGATTATCCTCTCTATTATTTTTCATTTGTCTCTACTAAAGCATGATATAACCAGGCATTTCTTCATAACAACAAATAGGCAATTATGAGTGACTGGCCAAGATTCATAGCTTAGTGCCTATGGGTAGGTACCCCCTCCACACACACCCAAAAAAACCAAACTCACTGCCATCAAGTCAATGCTGACTGAGGGTGACCCAATGGAACAGGATCGAACTGGCCGCTGTGAGTTTCCAAGACTGTACCTGTTGGCTGGAGTAGAAACCTCTCTTTCCTGAGGAGCAGCTGCTGGCTGGTGATTTTGAACTGACAGCCTTGTGCATAGCAGTCCAATGTATAACCACTACACCACCAGGGCTCCCATGGGTAGGGACATAGCTGGTTTTATGTATCAGAGCACTAATTTGTGACTTTGGAAACATCTTCATTATAATCATCTCGTGAACATCGTAAGTCTTCAAAATGCAGCAAAACAAATGTGAGTTCTGAATCACAAAGACGTGAATTTCAATGCCCATTCACCGTTGTTCCATGGTCTCTTTTCTTTTTTTCTGCATAATGGCGTGATGCGCAGTCTCTAAGACAGCATCTAACAGTAGCCTCCTGGTACTCATGTCCTGATGTAACTCACATTCCTTATAGCGTGGTTGGAGCTAGTGGCCTGCTTCTAATGAATAGAATGTGGCAGAGTGAAAGATTTCACTTCCCAAACTAGGTTGCATAAGAACTGGAACATCTCTCTCGGGCTTCTCTCACTGTGTGTGTCTCACTCTGTCATTCTTAAGAGTCTTCACTCTCCAGGAAACCAGTGTCATGATGTGCATGGCTTTTCAGAGAAACTGATATGTCAAGGAACCAATGTCTCTGACCAACATCCAGGCCTGTCACAGCCACACAAGATTGACTTGAAGCTTGGCGATGGACCCTTCTCCAGTTACTTGGGTTTTGAGATTACTGTAACACCAGGCATCAATTTGAGCGCAGTCTGGAGAGAAACCCTAACGCAGAGGCCCCAGCTAAGCCAGGCTTATATTTTTGACCCACAGAACTGTGAGTGAAGTAAACTTGTTAGTTCAAGCTGCTAAATTAAGGTAGGGGTTTGGGGTGGCACACAGCAATAGATGACTACTGCAAATGGGGATGCTACCTCTAGTCCAAGGTCATTGTAAGAATAGAGATGGTGAACACCACAGGTTGTTACACAGCCACTCCTCCACTTGGTAGCTCTCTTACCAAGTGCTTTTTTTTTTCCTGTGGGAGGCTGCTGCCGCATCACTTGCATTTTTTTTTCTTTTTTCTTTTTTTTTC
>NW_022111324.1:28137508-28150309 GCF_000313985.2 Echinops telfairi | reverse complement strand
CCTCCCAGCTCTTTCCTCTATTTCCCTTGATTCTCCTCCTGTCCCACTATCATGCTCAGTCCCCACCAGGATTTCAGCACTTCTCTTTGTTACGTTCCCCTTGATCCTGCCCTAGTAGATCTCCCACACCCACCTCCCCACCAATTTGGATCGCTTGTTGTTCCCTGCATTTTTAAGTATTTATAATGTACTGTGGGCTAGAGGAAGAAAAAAAAAACCGCTTTCCTTCAAATTCATTCTTATCCTTGAATTAAAATTCACTTGAAAAGAAGGGAATGATACTGGTGGGTGCTGATCTAAAGGCAGACAGACATGTGTTTCCAAAGTCTAGATGTGATTGAGATAATAAAGAGAGAAAAAGAGGATAAGAAAGTCAGTTGGTATGGAGAATGGGAGTGTCCAGTATGGACTAGATTTTACTGTCTTAAGAGTAACTGCCTTAAACTCCCCTCACTGACTTAACGACTCCCAGGTACATTTTCAGAATTCTAATACACTTTGGGAAAATATTAATGATTAAAGGGCTATTCAAGTTGTACTTGAAAAATGAATAATTAGATCTACTAAAGGGAAATTGAAAGATCATATTTAAAAGTGGACAGGACACTTCCAAACAAGCAATGCAGGAGAGAAATCCACGAATTCGAAATTGTGAAGTCCGATTCTCAAGGTTGCTTTCTGTCCAACCTGGAAAAAAAGAAGACGAACGAATGAAAGAAAGCATGTATTGAGTGCCTACTATATGCGGATCCCTTTTCTATTTCTGCAGTTTCTGTAGTACAGAAACAAGAGGGCAAGGAGACCTAGTCATTGCCTCTCAAAGTCCATTGAACTACAATTGTGATGAGCATCACAGGCAAAGGACAGGTGTAGTTACTTAATGGCAAAAGGGACCTTGGTTGAATTGGAGGGTTGAGGAAAGTTCTCTGAGAAAATGATGTTTAAACTGAACCGTGAACATTGGGGACCCAGGCAGCTGGGTGACTCGGACCAGGAGGAGTATTTCAATTGGAGAAAACAGCATGCGTGACGTTTTTAAAGCAGAAACGAGCCTGGCATAGTTGATCAACAGGTCAAGTCCATTGGTTAGAATGTGGTCGGCAGAAAAGAGAGTGGATTGAGAAATCGGCAAGGCCAGATGGCACAGGGCCTTGTGCACATGTTAGGAATGAAGTTAGGGTGGCACTGAAGAATTTGAAGGACAATGAGGGAGATTGTTTTTTTAATTGATCATTTTGGCGCCCTGGTGGTGTACTTGTTACATGTGGGGCTGCTGACCATGGGGTCACCGCTGCTCCTCAGGAGAAAGCTGGGCTTTCTACCCCATAAAGAGTTACAGTCTGGAACTCACAGGACCTGGTTCCATAGAGGGTCACAGTGAGGTGAAATCGACTCGAGGGCAGTGAGGGGTGGCTAACACCTGGAAATAAGATGAACATAAAGAGTGACTGCAGGACCAGCTGGTGTCTGAAAAGAAGGGGTCGGAATTAGAGATGCATTGTAAAGATAGAGTCCGGGGAACTTGAGGAGAAGTTGGATCGGGGAGAGGAGAGAGCAGGTGTGTCCCAGTTTGGAGCTTGATGGACTGGGGAGATGGAAGGGTGGTGTAATGGATAACAAAAACAGGAGAAGGCAGAAACTGGCAGAGCAAGAGGAAAGATTCAGTTGTGCACATTGTTTGCTATGTCTGTGAAACATGTAAGTATGTAGTAGGCTCTGTGATTCTAGACTTCCAATAAAAGGCTAGCATAAGTGACCATTAGCAAGGGAACTGTGAGACTAACTGTGAGAGAGGGACATTAAAAGGGAGACGTTGGCCAGTGTAAGATATGACAAAATAATGATAATTTATAAATTATTAAGGGTTCATGAGCGAGGGGAGAGCGGAAAGGGAGGGGGGGCATGAGGAGCTGATATCAAGGGCTCAAGTAGAAAGCAAATGTTTTGAGAATGATGAGGTCAACAAATGTACAAATGTGCTTGACACAATGGATGGCTGTATGGATTGTGATAAGAGTGGTACGAGCCCCCAATAAAATGATTAAAAAAGAAAAGAAGACTTCTGGAGGGGCATTGGGAAGTTGAGACACTTAGCATAACTCAGGTGACAAAGTGCTGTTGTAGGCTGACCTCCAACATTGATAAAGCTTTGGTTTGTACTAAGTCCTCCTCTCTGTCTCCTGGAGAATGGACTTTGTGACTGAGATCCTCAGTGACATGTGACTTCTCGTAGAACTTCAACCACCCTCAGCCAACCTCAGAGGCTTTGTGAATAAATGATTGTCAGGAAAATGTTTGCTGAGATGGTCACAAGAGAATGCCTGTACAGCATATCCCAGAAAGAACGCGTATGTAGATAATTCAGAAAATCATTTGCTAGGTTGGCTGTAAGAAGTCTGTGCTACAAAATAAATCACCTAATCCTGTGAAAATTTAACTTGCTGTTGCCCGTGCCTACATGTCATCGCAAGCCCCTGTTTGTGGTCACACAGCCCTTTCCCCACTTTGTTGTTTAAAAGTTCCTGACTCCCTCAGAATGCTGTGACACGTACTTTGGTTTGGGATTTCTGTTTCCAGATATAAGCTATATTTTCCAACTCAATTTTTTTATCTTTTGCTTCTACAGAGCAACCTGTTTTACTCTTTTATGAAAAAGAAAAATAAGCAAGACAAAAAAAGTTCAGTGGAAATTCCAAAGAACATATATATCAGCTTTGAAAAGTTATTGGAAAAAAATCTATTATCTTTTAGTTCCATTTTTTCATGAACTTTTCGAAGCCTTTATTAAACAAAACTCTCAAAATATAAATATATTGTTTCTTGATCCAGCCTCTATTTAGATCTATATGCTTCTGAAAGTGGTATCCCATCTCTCCACCCTGTCATTAAAGACTTATGCACTCTTCAACTTTTGCCACATCAGAGTGACAGTTTGGGCCCCTTGAGGGACTGGATAATGTTCCCTCACTTATGGTCTTTGAGTGTGGGGACAAGAGAAGTCGGAAGGGTCGGTGGGGTAAAGTTTCCCAGTGAAATCCTCATAGGCGCTCTAACTATCCTCAAAGAATGGGCATTTGCATTGTGGTCATAGAGGGAAACCCTCCCTCAGCACACATTTCCAGACGTTTTCTCACTCCTGCAGTTTTGCTTTTTGAAAACTTCTTCCTAGCAAGTCCAGCATCCTTCAGGAAAATCTGTGAAGAATGTACTTTCTGAAACTCAAAAGCATCATAAGCTGCTGAGCTGACCTTTTACCTTGAATCTAACTGATCCAGCAGATCCCATTAGAAGTCACTGCTATGATTAGACCTTTTAAAAATAGCTTTATTGACATATAGTTCACATACCATACAATTCAATCGTTTAAATGTATTTAAACGAGTTGTGCAATCATCATCACCATCAATTTCAGAACATTTTCTTCTTTCTTGTAAACTCCTCGTGTTCTGCCAACCTCCTCTACCATAACCCTCCGAACCTATTAATCTAGTCACTGCCTACAGGATTGCCTGTCCTGGATCTCTTTTGTTTTTTTAAATACAAAACCAAACAAAGAACAATAAAATAAAACAGAGAAAACCCTCAACCAAAAAGAAAGCAGAAAATAACAAAAACTAGAACAAATTTAAAATGAGTCACAGGGGAGAACAAATGATAAGATGTTGCATTGTAACTAATTACACTCTGTTTGAGCAAGCCCGGCCATAGCCTTGAAGTGGCTAGAAGAGATTCACCCGAGGGGTTACCCACGTGGGGGTATTACAAATGGATTTCGGGCTTTCCCTCTCATCTATAACCTGCTGCTCAGAATTTAAGGTCTCACCATGCCCCTCCTCGGGTCCTGAATTTTATTATTTACAATGCTTGTGTCACACAGGCTCGTGGGCTTCTTCTATGCGGATTTAGCTGACATCTAATTTAGATGGTTGCTGATTTAAGACAACCCTTTAAGACACCACACACGATTCTTCCTGATAGCCAGGTACCATCTGAATTCCTCACCGCACTGTGCTGTAGCACCCATACCTTCTGAGATCTTTTGTGAGAGCAAGACTCAGTGGGGCCATGCCATAAGGATCGATTGTTCTTAGATTAGGACTATGATTACATGCAAGCTCAAAATCCCTTCATGTATCTATGGTTTCTATATGTCCCCGTTCTACTTTAGAGATACCATGATTGTTTTATTAGAGGACGCTTTAAATCATCCTAATGTAGCATATGGTGATTCTATTGATAGCATCATAATATAACCAATGGTATCGAGTTTAAAACACTGTTGAGAAAATGAGACTATTCATGTATAGGGTAGCTTTTTAGACACAAATACGTGGACTGTTGACTTGTACTGATTAAAATTTTAAGTGACTGCATATTATTTATATAAACAAGGAGGTTTGGAGAAAGGGCAGAACTTTCAATCATGCTCATTCAAAAAAGCAGCACAATACCTACTAGACAAAGACCTGCCATGACAAAGTAAACAGAGCGTGAAGATAGCAAATCTATGGGAGTCTCAAGTTGCCATTCATTGGATAGCCTCGAAGTCAGAGATTTGAACCAAAGACCAATAACTTCCAAATCTATAACCTTGGGATAGTAGGTATTTGCTTCTTGTCCCACGAGGCCATCTCTGCCTGAAGCCCAAGGGAGTATTTCAGTTCCTTCAATCTGCTGCAAATGAGTTTCAGACAAAGTCCAGTTCTCTTAGTGGGGTTTCCAAATCAGCTCCTTCTTGCACAGCCTATGAAGCATGTGTTGTACCTCAAGAAGGACAGAGTCTGGAGTTGTCTTTAGTATGCGTCCTGTGTCACCAAGGGCTGCATAAAACTTAGGTCCCAAGGCCCAATTAGAAGCATAATACCAAGGGAATTCTCCTTTTGAGTGTCTATATAAGTAATGTGAAGAATTTTCCCCAATGACAGGTTGTACTTTCTGGCTTACCTACCAACAGAAATGAAATCATGTTCTCTCAGTCAGACAGGACCACTACCACCCCCACCTTTGCACTTGAATTCCCATTAGGTTTCATGGAACATCTTTGTAGGAGTCTATTGATTTAAGGTGACCATAGAACAATGTTATATGTCAGGAACTAGTTGTTTTTTTCTCTCTCCGCCCCCCCCAGCACAAAAGATTGACTACCACTGAAGTGAGGTTTCCTCTATTGAAATGGTGAATAAGGTGAACAAAACAGGGGATGATATATGGATTATGAGCAGTCAGCAGGCAAGTCACTTCATTGCTTAGTAGACCAGGTAAGATTACATGACCTGAGAACAGATGTCTGCCTTTGCCTTGTTGTTTGTCCTTAGAGCAGTGGTGTTGTACAATAATTGTCCTTTTGTAAGATTACATGACCTGAGAACAGATGTCTGCCTTTGCCTTGCTGTTTGTCCTTAGAGCAGTGGTGTTGTACAATAATTGTCCTTTTGTAATTAATTAAGTTTGCTCCGCATAATGGCTTCTATGTCTATATATGTCATTTAGAGTTTTGTGATTTTTTTCACAGTTTTGAAGATTTCACACTATTCCATTGTGTGTGTGTACCAGAGTTTATTACTCTTCTGCTGATAGGCATTTGGGCTGTTTCCAGCTTTGTGCTATTGTGAACTACACTGCAATGCACATGAGAGCGCCTCACCATACAGTTTCTGTTGTGTCTCCTATTTCTCTGGAGTGTATACTCAGCGCAGGTAGTGCTGGGTCCTGTGCTATTAGGTAGTGTCATTTCACTTTCCACCATGGTGGTACATTGCTTACAGGCCCACCAGCAGTGTTTAAGGGTTCCAATATCTCCACCACCCCCCTCCAGCATTTTGTGTTTTCTGTTTTGTTTTAACAGAGCTATCATTGTGGGTGTGAGGTGTTATTGTGGTTTTGATCTGTATCTCCCAGATGACCAATGATCGCGAGCATTTCTTCAAGTATCTGTTAGCTGTTTGAGTGTCATTTTTGGTGAATTGTCTGTTCATGACTCTTGTCCACTGGTTGATTGTTTTTGTTCTTTTCTTATTGAAGTATGCATAATTCTAGAGATTTTAGTAATTAGCCCCTTGTTTTTTGTGTCGTTGATAAATACTCTCCCCGCCCCCCACCCAGTTTGTGGGCTCTCTTTTTACCCTTGTGAAGAATTGGATGCATATAAGTACTTTGTTTGTAGGAGATCCCATCATCTACTTTATCTTCTATTGGGTGGGCTTCCTTTGTTGTGTTTTTATTGTGTGTATGTTCTGCAATTAGGGACTTTAAGTTTGTCCCAATTTTCTCATTGATGATCCTAATCGCTCTGGAATTGAAATTAAGCCTTTTTATTTGAAGGCATCCTTACAAGACTAAAACAAGTATGTTATGGAAAGAATTTGTGTGCAACCATCATTAATTGCATTAATTGTGAGTTGCATATATATATACATATCTATATATTTACTTCAACCCCTCACATTCCAATGAAAGAGTGACTCTTGAAGGGTTCTTGAAAAACCCTGTCTGCTAAAATGTTTTCTAGGCCTGATATCACTTTGACCACTGCTTTGCTACAAACCTACATGACACTAATAAACACAAAACCCTACACATCAAGGCACAACTGAAAGGATATGTCTGGCTTCTCCTAGGCTCTGAGGCATCCACTTTTTCTTTATGCTGATTTTTAATTGGTATCCTTTCATTGTAATAAATTGTAACCGTGAGTGTAGTGAATTTCCCCTGTGTACTGTCAAGTCTTCTAGAGAATCAGTAAGTGTGAGGGTGGGCTTGAGCACAACAGGAACTTAGGAATGTGAGAATGAATTTGCATCTACTAAAAATGCAAATCGAGATTCTTTAGCATCCTGGTGGAAAAGAATTTGCATTCCCATTGATTAGAATCATTTTCATTGCTATCAGTTATTTTAAATTTAGCTGTAAAGTAGGTCAAGGATAACAAAAGACTTAGAGCAGTGATTCTCAACCTTCCTAATGGCGCAACCCTTTGATACAGTTCCTCATGTGGTGGTGACCCCCAACCATACAATTATTTTCATTGCTACTTCATAACTATAATTTTACTAGTTATGAATTATAATGTAAATATCTGATATGCAAGATGTATTTTCATTGTTACAAATTGAACATGAATAAAACATAGTGATTAATCACAAAACAATATGTAATTTTATATTGTGAATATTTATTTCTAATGACAAATAAATGAAATTTTGTCTTGAAGCATGCTGTAGCACGGGTAACAGTCTTCATGCTGGGTACTCATATGTGGGTGTATCTGCATGTGGGCAGACCCCCTCGGTTCCCAAGACCATCAGAAATATGTGTTTTCCAATGGTCTTAGGGGACCCCTATGAAAGGGTTGTTTGACCCACAAAGGGGTTGTGACCCACAGGTTGAGAACGGCTGGCATAGACCCTGAGAAGAGTAGATGTCTACTAGGCCCAAGAGATAGGCCCAACACGCTATTAAAAGGATGATGTCGTTAGGTACCCTTGAGATTGAAACAGAACGAAACACTGCCCTGTCCTGGCCGATCATCCTCACAATGGCTATGGTTGAGCTTTTGTTGCAACCATTGTGTCTGTCTTGACACCTTTCCTCTGTTTCACTGGCCTTCTACATTACCTATCATAGTGTCCTTTTCCAGGAATAAAAGGCTGTGCAGTCAAAGTTATGCTCACTTCAAGGTCATGTTTCTTCCTTTTTGGAGCGTATTGCTCCCAGCCATTTTCTCTCTAGTAATCTTTAAAAACATTTATTCTTGCTTTCCAGCCTTTAAGAGTTGAGTACTAGCTTTTGCTGTAGGACTCTCACCCTTGACAATTTACCTTGATATGAAACTCCTGCTTTTGTTAGGTTTTTTGAGTGCGTAACACCTCGGTTCTTGGCTTCACACGATGGAAGAATTCACCCCTTGAAGCCCGTTTTGTAACCCAAGTGGTTTTTATGAAGGACAGGACAAGTTTCAGGTTTTATAGTCTCTAAGGGGTTCTCAACTGGGCATGAGCAACCTCACAGAAAAGAGCAACCACGTGTGCGGAATTTGAGGAGAGGAGGATCCCAGGGACCGAGGGGTAGAAGGAGCAAAGGGTTGGAGGACACAGAGGCCAGAGAGAGCAAGGGGGGCAGTGCACGGAGGCAAGAGAGGCTGTGGGCTCAGAGTAGGCCCAGAGCAGACCCTGAGGGGGCACGCCCAGGTGACACATGTGCACCCTCACCCTTTGACCTGCCTCTGACCTTCAGAGCAGGGTTAAAGAGGGCAGCCTGCCCACAGCCAGGATATTTCAAGCCTCTAGCTGGGGAGGTGTTGCTGATGGTATTGATTGACCCCATTGGCTAGGTTAAGCCCACCTGGGTGAGGTCATGAGCCTGTGTCTAGTTTGGACCGCCTAGGTGTTCCTCCCACCTGGCTGGGGGCTTGAGTGTGAGCATGCTTAGTTTGCGGTCTTCATAGGCATCTAAAGGTTGCCTGATTTCTTCCCAACCTTGTTATGGGGGCCTTTGCAGGCATGGGAGGGACAATCCCCCTGTCCATAAATCTAGCTATCTAACACTGTCACAAAGTGACGTAGTCTTCCTCACGCAGATTCTGTACTTTGTCCTGAGGAACTCACTCTCCTTGACTTAAAATTGCATTTCCCTTTAAAATACTAGTTTTCCCACAAGCCACATTTAGATCATAGGAGGACTCGTTTCTGCATGCGAGGAGGTATACTTTAATTCTCACATACTACGGAGATAGGAGTTATTATTAGAGGCTTACATCCAAGATAGTTGTTTGAGTGAGTTGAAGGACGCAAAGAAAATAATTTAGTGTTGATTTATCTTTAATTAAAGGCAAGAGGTTAAATTGAAAGTTATAATGAATTTGTTCAGAAGAAATTATAGGGAAAAGGCACAGAAATGAGAAAGCTATCTTTTTTTAGGTAAGGTAACTGCCAAATGAGAGAGACAGATGCACTAGAGTTATTCTAAGCTCACATGTAGAGCCTTACATAGCATGCAACACATAAGAATCAAATAGCACATGAGACAACCGAATTATTCACGATAAACCATGAAGTTATCTGAAGGAGTAATGTAAGAGTATTTCAATATTACTAATGAAGGCAGGTGAGAAGAAATAATTCACAAAAGACAAGCTCAATTCTGCCATCTACTGCTTTGCTGCAGAAGCCATGCTTGGGGGGGAGACCTGAGTCAGTTCTAGTTCCACGGCCATTGCTAGAACACCTATACCATTTAGAGAGAAAGGCGACAAAAGCCACTGAGATTCTGCTCTTGGTGTTGCACCACGACTAAAGCTGTTTATAAATGAGTAACAGAAACTGATTTCTTATCTAACTCTGTGACTAGGCAAGCAAAGCTAGAGTTCCATATATATATATACATGTATACTTTACCAATAATCTTTCACTCCTCTTTGATGTTTCACCACTGTTGTAAAACTCAACCCATACAGCATTTTTGAGTACTCAGTGATATTATGAAAAGTCAGCTATATCTATTTTATTATTCTGAATATTGAAAGTAACAAACTATCCTCTCCTTACTCCCCAAAGGAAGATGTACTTTAGCTGTTGGAACGGAGTGTTAGGAAACAGGCATTTGAGGTCTGTGCTGTACTCTTTTTGAGTAAAGATGCCTTTATAGAACAAAACAAACATGAAGAACATATTTTGAAAGACCCTATTGGTTTTGTCTCTCTGAAAAATGACTTACATATTAAATTTCTTCTTGAGTCATATTTTGACAAAATAGTATGCATAGTATGCATAACTTTGCAGTTAACAATAATTGTTGCTTTTCTTATATAGTCAAGGGGCAAGAGACTACTCTTTACATTTCTGTTGGCTAGGTCACACCGTGGTTGTGTATTGCTATGAGGACACATGTGAAAAACTTAGAATGCTACATGCCCCAAATGATAGTCAACAAACACGCAATGATTCTCATTATTAGTAGAACAGTGGCAAGGCAGTGGTAGAATTCTTGCCTTCCATGAAGGAAACTCAAATTTGATTGCCACTCAAAGTACAAAGAAGGAATCCGCGGCCTACCTCAGAGGAAGTAGTTGCTGAAAACCTTGTTCATAGCTTCAAAACATTGTCAGACTGACGGCCTAAGTCATGGAAGCAGAGCATTGTCAGAGATAGTGCTGGGGGCTGGGACCCTTGGGTTAAAAATCACCCCAAATGTGACCGGGGAGTTACTCTTTCAGAGTAGAGTCTACCCTGGTAATGTGAGGGGAGCAAAGCCTGGGAGTGGAGCCTTCAGGATCTCCATTGGCTGGTGGGACACAATGCAAGGGCAAAGAAACAGCTGCAAACATCTATGATCAATCAGAACTTAACACGTGAAGTATGAATCCAGGCCAACCGAAGTCATCAAGAATGAAATGGAAGGCCTAAAGATTGATATCCTGGACATTGGTGAGCTGAAAGGGACTGGTGCTGTCCACTTTGAATCAGGAAATCATATATTTTACTGTGCTGGGAATGAAACAATCAAGAGGAATAGTGTTGCATTCATTGCCACAAAGGATATTTCATGCTTGCTTCTGAGGCACACATATAAGGTGACCAGATTTTAACATTGGTAAAGCGGGACTCCATAGATAAAACTCATATCCTGGCGAATTAGCCACATGGCAGCCGAAAACCGTATACCCTAGCTTGTCGTGCATTCTTTCCAAAAATCGGGACTTTTTTAAAACGCCGCGGGACGAGGGAAAAATTGTTAAAAATCGGGACTGTCCCGCCAAAGCGGGATGTCTGGTCACCTTACACATATACTAAAAACTGGAATAATACAGAGATTAGCATGGCCCCTGTGGAAGGATGACACAGATAAAAAAGGCTATTTCAGGATCTATCTTAAAACACAATACAGACTGTGATAGGATCATACTTTTTCCCCTTCAAGGAAATCCAATAAATAAAACTGTTGTTCAAATTTATGCACCAACATTGAAAGCTAATGATGAAGAGATTGAAGAATTCTACCAATGAGTTCAGTCTGAAATTTATTAGACATGCAATCAAGATGCATTGATAATTTTGGCAATTGGAATGCAAAAATTAGAAGCCAAGAGGAAGGGATAATTGTTGGGAAAGATGGTCGTGGTGATAAAATTAAGCTGGAGATTGAATAATAGAATTTTACAAGACCAACAACTTCTTCCGAGCAAATGCTACACACAAGGACTTCTCCACATGGAATATACAGAAATGAAACTGACTACATCTGTGGGAGGATACAAAGGAGAAGTTCAATATCAGCAGCTAAAATCAGGCCAGCAGCTGACCATGGAATAGACCATCAATTGCTCATTTGTAAATTCAGGTTGAAGCTAAAGAAAATGAAAACAAGTCCATTAGAGCCAAAATGCAACCTTGAGTATATCCCACCTACTTTTTGAGAACATCTCAAGAACAGATTTGTTGCACTGAATGCTAATGACAGACCTGATGATATCAAGAACATCATTCATGTAGAATGAAAAAGGTCATTTAAAAGACAGGAAAGAAAGAAAAGATAAAAGTGGATGTCAGAAGAGACCCTGAATCTTGCTCTTAATCTCACAGTAGTTACAGACAATTGGAAGAAGTGAAGTCAAAGAATTATAATGAAATGTGCAAAGACCAAGCGTTAGAAACCTGTAGAGTCAGAAAACCAAAAAGCAATCTGTAGAGTCAGAAAGCCTAAAACGGAGAACACCTTCAGCACTTACTAAACTGAAAGAACTCAAGAAAAAATTCACGCCTAAAAATTCCATGGGAAGAAGATCAAATGATGCAGGAGGCATCAAAAGAAGATGGAAAGAATCTACAGAAAGAGTGAGTCAACATTCCGCCATATCAGGAGGCTGCATAGGATCCCACACCAGTGGTACTGAGGGAAGTAAATTCAAGCAGGACCAAAAGCATTAGCCAAAAACAAGATGCTAGGAATTGTTGGAATACTGAAACACTTACTCATCTATGCCAGGGAATTTGGAAGACAGCTGCTTAGCCAACTGACTGGAAGAGTCCCCAGTTCAAAGAAAGGTGACCCAACAGAATACTCAAATTATAAAACAATATCATTGATAACTTATGCGAGTAAAATTTTGCTAAAAATCATCCAACAATGGGTGCAGCAGTACATTGGCAGGGCGCTGCCACAGATTCAGGCTGGATTCAGATGAGGACATGAAATAAGGGATGTCATTGCTGATTTCAGATGGATCTTGGCTGAAAGCAGAGTACCAGAAAGAGGTTTACTTGTGTTTTATTGACTATGCAAAGGTACTTGACTTTGTGGCCCAGAGTAAACCCTGGGTAGCCTGGAGAAGAATTCGATTGCAGAACACTTCACTATGCTCCTGCAGAATTTGCATGGATAGAGAGACAGTTGTGTAAACTGAACAAGGTAATTCTGCATGGTTTAAAGTGTTCACTGTGTTCTCTCACCATGCTTACCTATCAGTACGTTTACCAAATAATCAGAGACACTGGATTACATGAAGAAGAGGGTAGGATTAGGATTGGAGGAAGGTTTATTTACAACCAGATATATGTAGATGACTCAATCTTTCTCACTGAAAGTGAGGACTTGAAGCATTTGTTGAGGAAGATCAAAGATTATAGCCTTCCCCTGCTGGGGACAACACCAGAGATACAGTGTGGGAATTGCACCCAATCTGATCCCGCCACACTGAGGCAAAGTACTGGGGGAGTGCAGCGGAACAGCAGGGGAGGGGAGCAGCAAGATCCCCAGGGAATGATGAGGGTGGACATTGGGAACAAGGCGTGGTGCCCCAACAGACTG
>NW_022111324.1:28117745-28135807 GCF_000313985.2 Echinops telfairi | reverse complement strand
AAAAAAAAAAAAAAAAGAAAAAGCTTAGACGCAACCTCACCTCTGAAATATTGAACATGAATTATCCATTGACTTCTATATATTAAAATGTTTTTTGACATGTTCAGTGCATAATTTGAATAAAAATTTTTGGATCTTCAAAATAAAAAAATAAAAAGATTATACCCTTCAATATGGATTACAACTCAATGTAAAGAAAACCAAAATCCTCACAACTGGACCAAATAGTTAGCTTCATGATAAATGGAGAAAAGTTTGAAGTTATTAAGGATTTTGTCTTGCTTGGGTCCATGATCAATGATCATGGGAGCAGCAGTCAAGAAGTCAAAATGGGCTTTGCTTTGGGTGACTCCACTGTACAAAACCTCTTTAGAGCAGGGGTCCTCAAACTACGGCCCGTGGGCCACATGCAGCCCGCCGAGGACGTTTATCCGGCCCACCGGGTGTTTTTGCCCCATTTTGTTTTTTACTTCAAAATAAGATCTGTGCAGTGGGCATAGGAATTTGTTCATACTTTTTTTTAAAACTATAGTCCGGCCCTCCAGTGGGTCTGAGGGACAGTGAACTGAGCCCCTGTTTAAAAAGGTTGAGGACCCCTGCCTTAGAGTAATGCAAGGCAAGAATGCTACTTTGCAAACTAAGGACCAGCCATGGTATTTTCAGTCACCTCACATGCATTGAATAAGGGAGATCAAAGAAGAATCAATGTATTTGAATTGTGGTGCTAACAAAGAATATTGAAAGTACCACCTGTTGCCGAAAAAGACAAACCAACTGTCTCAGAAGAAATGTGGCCAGAGTGCTCCTTAGATACAAGGACATCGAGACTTTGTCTTGCTTACTTTGGACATGTTGTCAAGAGAAACCAGTCTCTGGAGTTGGATCTCATGCTGGTGAAATAGAGGCAGGAAAAAAAAAAGGAAGGCCTTGAACGTGATGGATTGACGTAGTGGCCGCAACCACAGGTTCAAGTGCAGGAACAGCTGTGAGGATGGCTCAGAACCAGGCAGTGTTTCATTCTGTTGTGCACAGGATCACTTGCGGTTGGAACCAACTTGATGGCCTCCAACAACAAGGAAGTACCTCAAGTGCTGTCGTCACCCATCTGTCACTGGAGGCCTGTGTCTTGCTGTGATGCAGAACAGGGTTAGTGGAGCTTCCAGACTAAGAAACGGCAACTGACTTCTAAAAATCAGTGAAAACCCTGTGGTTCACAATGGTCAAATCCTGTTGTGAATGGGTTTCCCATGACTCATGGGCCAACTTGATTAATGGCAACTTGCAACAACAGCAATTATTATTTATAGGAATACGATTGATTGGATTTCCATTTTTATAGTGTAACTCTAAACTCATACTTTTGTGATACTTACGTCAAAACAATTTTGCTGATATTAACTTATTTAATCTTTATGGTCAATGTTTAAGATAGTAAGTATAATTGTTGTCTTTTAAGCCACTGAGCCTCAAAGACTCAAACACTTACCAAAGATTACAGGGCTTAGTACTGGCAATAAACCGATGGAACTCACACCAGAGTCTTTTGTTGTCATTTCAGCTGCTTTAAAGAGAGATCTGACCATTTAAATGTCCCATCTGGTTCAAGTGATCATGTTATTTGGAACCTGGTCAGTTTTATTGTGTGTTTCACACATCCTGGGGCAGAGGGTTTTGATTACTAAAATCTTTCTCAAGATCTAATTGGCTTCTAATAATCCCAATGTGTCATTTCTGCAATATGTTGGTTTATAAGCAATTAAACATCACTTTCCCACATTTATTTATAAGCATTTCAACACATTCTCACATGACACTTTCATTTGAATGTGCTCCTTCCACTGTAAACCTCTCACTATGCAGGAAGTCCAAACTCTGTAAGTGTACAAAGAGGCTCTTCACACTTTCTGTTTCCTTCTCTGCCCACTGCCCCCACACTTTGCCACCCCTCTGCCTTAAGTGTCTTTCTCCTTGCCTCCCTGCATCTTCTCCAACATATGCTTCAAAACACTGCTCAGATGTCTTCCTCTCTTTAAGTCTCAATTTCCCAGTCTCAGCAGAAAGTTCTTTCTCATGCATGTTTCCATGGTACTTTACCATATTCTCCTCTCTCAAAACACCTCACCGCCTTCAAGGAGCTTCCAACTCATGGTGACCGGACGAGGCAGAGGGAAACTGTTTCTGTGGGTAGAGTGGAAAAGACCGTTACTCTTCACGGGAGAAAACCCCATCTTTCGCTCGAGGAGTGGCTAGCGGTTTCGAACTGTTGATCTTTCAGATCACAGCCCTACCTCTGGAACCATTATGGCACCAGGGCTCCTTCATTCTTTTTTACTGTGCTTATATTTCACCATCAATATTTGTGTGTCTGCATCCTGCAGTTGACTGTAAATTCCTTGATGAAAAAAATCATAGTCATTCACCTTTAGGGCCCCTGTTCCAGGCATTCAGTTGTTTAGCTTCTGAAATATACTGAGATTAAAACCTGAGAGTGGCAAGCTCAAATGAATGAAGACCACTTCTGAGACATGTCGGAGTATCACAGCTGAAAAGAACTGAGGCACTTGAGTGAAGAATTTTGAAGGTATCGTGGACAAACCAGGCTGTCTTGGAAGCAGTAAGGCAGAGTGCTCCTTAGAGGCAAGGTGGCAAGATTTTGTCTTACATACTTGGGACATGTTGTCAGGAGAGACCAGTCCCTGGAGAAACACATCATGCTTGGTAAAGTGGATGGCGCAATCAATGAGATGGACAATTGACTCAGGCATAGGAAAAATTGTGAGGGTGGGGTAGGACCGTGCAGTGCTTTGTTCTGTGTATATAAGGTTGCTATGGGTGGGAACCGAGTGGATGGCCCTTAACAACAACAATAATCCAAAGGTAGACTCATAATCCTGCACACTTATTAGTTATTTAAATGTGAAGGAAAGGATACACTGATTAAAAAAAAAGAAAGACAAAATATTCCCAGTCAAATAACAATATTTTCTTCATTTATAAGTCAGGGTTCAAAATGTATTTAATATTTTGTCTTTTATTCCTTCATTTACAGTTCTGGTGAAGTGAAAGAATCACCAGAGTTTTCTTTTTCTCAAGAACACTCGAACTGCTAATATTTCTGTTAAACAGATTTGAAGGATAATGACATCAATTATTAGAATCTCCAAGGTCATGTTCTTCATGGCAAAACTTGAAAAGTGTGTTGTCCAGTGTTAAAGTATGACATTTTTCTGATCATAAATGATGAAGGTCTATGAGGTGCTATCTAGAAAGAGTGAGCCCAGCAGCGGAAGCCTTTGCTTGCTAAGTGGCCCACCAGTCACACCAGCCACGCCACAGGAGAACGATGAGACCACCTGCTTCCCCAAAATTAGCATCCATGGAAATCCTTCTAGAATTGTTCTAGAGGACTCAGACAACTAAACTCACTGCCAATGAGTTGATGCCAACTCATAGCGATGCTCTAGGACAGCGTAGAACGGTCCCAGTGGGTTTCCCAGACCATAATTCTTTATGGGAGCAGAAAGTCTCATCGATTTACTTCAAAAGAGTTGGTGGTTTCCCATGGCTGCCCTTGAGGCTCGCAACCCAATGCATAACCCACAACGCCACCAGAGCTGCTAGCGGGGGAAGAGCTCAGATTTGAATATATAGAGAAATGGTTATGAAGTCTTAAATAAAAGAAAGACATTCTGACTGAGCGAGACCATCAGCACAGGGTTACAATGGTGTCCAAGGATTCACAGAAACGTGACCATTTAGATAGGACATCGAGTATAAGGGAAAGAGTCACAAAAGCCTGACTGATGGCAAATCAATACATCACAGTTATAGGAGGGGGACTACAGAAACAGTAAAGTAACCATGATTGGGTTATGTTTATTATTTGATGATGGAAAATCTTACAAGATTGGTTCAGCGCCTTCTGACCAAGGCAGTCAAGGTCTAACTCATGGACATTTGGACCCCAGTATCCCAAATTCTATCATGCTTACATATAGGCAAGTCCCGAAAGGATCGACTGCCCCTCCCTGGCCTGGTTAAGGAATGGTTACAAGCCACTTTGAAACACAATTTGCCTAAGGATAAAGCTGTTCACATTGCTAGTCAGTGGTCATAAAAGAAAAAATGGAGGTTGATTCTATGTGGAGACTCAAAAGTAGATTTAGGGCATTCACGATAAACTGTAGCCTTCCTCAAACCGATATACTCTATATACACACTGCCATCAAGTCAATAATGCCTTCGAAGGTCACTGCCATCCAGTGACCTTTTAGGAGAGGGTAAACAGCCGCTTTGGGCTTCTGAGACTGGAACTCTTGAGAGGGGTGGTCACCTTCCAGCCTCAGCCCTCGTGCTCAGATTTTAAGGTGCTAGACACGACTGTCCTGTCGTGTCACAATGAGTTAGAATTGAGTAGCTCTAAGGAGAGGCTACCACCGTTGGTCAGTTATATCTTTGAAAGAAATTTTTTTCCCCTAATTTCTCCGCAGGTTCCTTGGTCATTTTCCAGTCATCGATAGGAGATTTAAAAGTGGTGGAAGAGGTGAGAGGAGGCTAGAAAAAGTTGGGGAGAAAATAACAGGTTATCACACACTTGAAAGGAGTCATCTTCTCATTTCAAAGCCTTCACAGTTCTGCCTTTGTCCTTGTGCTCCTTGGTGAAAACAAGCTCTGTTAAGCAGAAGGAACCCCACAAAGCTTGTGAATAACTTGCATTCTTTGGCTGGACACCAGCCAATTACCCTGGGACCAAATTCCTGTTTATTTTGTATTGAATGTGGGAGCCAAACTGCCTGCCAGTAGCTGTTAAGGCCATGAAAACAGAGCCGAAAGCTGTCACATGGAGGAAATCCCATGGTGAACTTCAAGGACGGAGATTAAATACAGTGCCACAATGCTCAGAGATGGACTTGTCTGCAAGCAGTAGCTGCACTGAGGTGCCCCGGAAGAGCTTAGTCAAAATGGCTCTAGAAATGAGTGACACACCTTTCTTTTCTTTCCTTTACTTGCTGTTTGATAACCATCAATATCCTTCCATTTCTTTTCAAAGAAAAGATAATTGATTCAGTAGTTGTCAGAAATATAAATCTGTTTCATTCTGTTTCTCCTATTCTCCCTGATATGTCTGGTACAGAGAGAATTCAGCCAAAAGGGTAGGATTCGGGTAAAATTCTGAACATCCCAAATATGATTTGGCAACCGGATTATTATTATGCCCCTTTGCTTATAAAGCTGCTGTGTATCATGGTCCAGAAACCCAAGACTATTTATTTTCATTTACTATTTTGGTAATCTATATTGGTTATTTTTGACCAAGGGGAAAACTAATAATTGTTACATGCGTAGTGTGCTCATACCCTGAATCCCAGGAAACCAGTTGCCAGTGAGTTGATTCAGACTCACGGTAATCCTACATGTGTCAGAGAAGAAATCTGCCTCGAAGGCTCTCAATGACCAAACGTTCAGAAGTGGATCACCAGGCCATTTCCCCGAGACACCCACAGATGGACTTTAACCTCAAACCTTCTGGTTAGCAGCCAATCACAGTTAACCATTTGCCCCATCCAGGAATTTCACATTCTTAAGTAGTTTTCTATTGCACTGTCCAAAGGTTACAAATGAAATGCATTCCTAATGCTGTTTTTACATTCAATTTGTAGGTAATCAGAACCGGTATTGACAGTTCTTATTTAATATCAGTCAAAAGTTTGTCTTAGTACATAATATATTTTCCACCTTTTACTTTTAATGTATATCATATACTTAAGAAACATTTCCAAATATACTAAAGCATATTAAACATAACAACAGAATACATAATATTACAGTAATAAAAATAATTACAGACAGTACCATACTAAAGAGGGAGTATTTGTGCAAAGGTATATTTCCATATCACAAATACACTACCATCTGAGTTGATTCCAACTCAAAGTGACCCTACAGGAACAAGTAGAACTGCCCTCTTTGGGTTTCTGAAACATTTTAAACCTTTAAGGGGATAGACAGCCTTATCTTTCTTCCAAGAAGCAACTCGTGGATTCGAACTGATGACTTCGTGATTTGCTGTGTAGGTCTCAACCAAACCAAACACATTGCCATAGAGTCAATGCTGACTCATAGCGACCCGCTATGGGTTTCCCAGACTGTAACTCCCACGGAACTGCTGGTGGCTTTGAACTGCTGGCCATGTGGATTGCAGCCCAACGTGTAACCACTACACTACCAGAGAGCTTCATCATGTAGGTATACAGTATGATAAAAGCAAAACAAAATCATTAAAAGAAACCATTCTTAAAACAGTTTCGAAAAAATGAAAAAGTTCATGATTAAAGATTAACACTCCGGTTCCAGGGATATCTTGCACACTGGATGGGGTATTTGGGGGATGACATTATGATCACATTACTATTTGGATGACCTAAGAGAAAATGACGGCGAGATAGCCACTCTTGAAGATAATGGACCAGGTGTTGGAAAGTTCAGAGTTTGATTTTGCTGATGAAAACCAGGGGTTTACTCTGAGTGTTGTGGAATTAATTCCAATTCTTAATGACCCCATAGGACTGCATAGAAAGGCTTCATAGGGAACTGGAGGCAGTAAACCTTTACAGAAGCAAACCACCTCAGCACTCCCCCACAGAGCAGCTGATGGGTTCAAACCATTGACCTTCCCCTTGGCAGTCCAACCCTGGCCCCAGGACTCAGGAGGTGACTGGTACAGTCAGTTCTTTAAAGAGGCCTCCGGGGGAGGTTTGTGTAGAGCTTTGCTTTGTCTCGTCCTGAATGGCCTAGGGTAGCAGACGTGCTCGTAACTTTGGCTAAGGATTTGTTTGCTTTCATTTGATGAGTTCTCAACTAACTCGTCAAAAAAGATTTTTCATTCTGGACTGTTAAGGATCCAATACTCTCCCTCAAGTGCTATCATGTACTCCTTAATTCCAAAAGTTCTTTATTGAAGTAAGAAAAGAGTGGAAAATTGAAATGTATTTACCACATGTACTATATTGGAAGACTTTGGAGATGTTTTTCAATGTTTTGCCAGGCAACGTGAGGCATAGCCTCGGAGTCCAAGACCCAGAAGCTTTATCCATTAGAACTTTCAATCTAATCACATGGAATGTACACACTGGTGCTGGGAGGTCTGGGTGTCTGGGAAACAAGAGCAAAGAACACCAACAGAAGACAAGACAAATATCTAACCAAGTATCAAGTTGAAGGCTTTAAAAGGAGCTAATCTTTTCAAGGTCTGGCTGACATTACTTTGCATTTTGCTTTGCTAATTAAAGTACATGTAGTTGTTGTTTTCCATCCTTTAGTTCAAATGTTGTTTCTTTGAGACAACAAAGTCTCTCATAAGAAATCGTGCAATTCTGCATAATTTGAATTGTTGAGCAATTTTCTAATTCTTCACAAAAGTGTCCTTTTATCTTTCTCACAATTTTCCCTGCACAAAAAATGAAATGGTCATTTCAAAGTGATTCCAGACCACCATCAGAAGGAAAACTAAAAGGTGTTCCGTGAGTTTCCCTGTAAGGAAACCCCACATGGTGAACTGTATTCGGAATTCTTCCTTTATTTGCTCCTAGATCCAGTGCCCTCAATTTGGGCTTTGAGCCTTCTGAACTGTGAGAAAATAAATTTCTCTTCTTTAAAGTCACATGCGTGTAGTATTATGTTATAGCAGCACCAGGAAACTAACATAAAATTTACCCTAATTGAGATTTAATTACACTGAGATTATATTTCATACCTTCACCACTTGCCCCAGAACTACATATATATCAGACAAATTATGAGCACTAATATAATATATTAAAAATAAAAATAAAATTAGAACTTTGTTGGTTGATCATATATCACGTCATGAAAAATAATTTCATTATAATACATTATGGATGAACAAATAGAGTTATATGATGAAGACCTGGGTATCAGGAGTGGAGGAAGGCTAATTAACAATATGTGATATGCAGACAACACAATCTTACTAACTGAAAGTGAGGAGGACTTAAGCCCTTGCTAATGAAGATCAAGAATTGAAGTCTTCAGTTTGGATTACAACTTAATGTAAAGAAAACCAAAATTTTCACAACTGGGCCAATAGATAACATCATGATAAACAGAGAAAAGACAGAATTTGTCAATATTTCATCTTGCTTGTATCCACAATCAATGCTCAACAAAACAGCAGTCAAGAGATCAAATTGCAACTTGCATTGGGTAAATCTGCTGCACAAGACCTCTTTAACGTATAGCAAAGCAACAATATTATTTTTAGGTCTAAAGTGTGTTTGACTCAAGCTATGATATTTTCAATTGCTTCAAAATCCACGTGAAGGTTGGATATTGAATAAGGAAGGCTGATGAAAATCACTGCCTTTGAACTATGGGATTGGCGAAGGATGTTGCAAACACCGTGGACTTCCGAAAGGGCCAACAGCTCTGTCTTGGAAGGAGTACAGTCAGAATGCTTCCGAATGAAAAGGATGGCAAAGTCCATGGCACAGACTTTGGACATGTTGTCAGGAGAGACTAGTCCCTGGGGAGGGACATCATGCTCGGTAACGTGGAGGGGCAGCAAAAGGAGGAAAGGCCTAGACATGATGGATTGACACTGGGGTTGCCACCGTCGGCTCAAACAGAAGAGCAATTGTGAGGAGAGCGCGGGAGCAGGCCGGGTTTCACCTTGTCGTACACATGGCTGTTATAAGTCAGACAGACTCGAGGACACCTCCCAGCAGCAACGTTATGAAAGAGGACTCGTTCCAGCATCTGCCAAGCCGCAGAGAACCATAGCCTCGCCAAGGTCACATATATTGTTAGCATTACACTGTTACCTATCGTTATGTGCTGTAGAGTTGGTTCTATTTCATAGCAATCCTATGTAAAGAACAAAAACTACCTGGTCCTCTGCCACCCTCACAATTGTTAGATTGGAGCCCAGTGCTGAAGCCACTGTGTCAACTCATCTCTTTAGTGGTCATAGTTACCTAACAGGTGTGTCACAAATGAGTGGCTTTTATTCTCACATGTCTAGGGCCTAATGATCAAACAAGTCCAAGTATATAGGGCCACTGAGTCAGAATTGTCTCAATGGCAGTGGGTGGGTGGTAGGCTACAGTGCTTGGACCTCATTAATACACACACAAAAAGCCCTATTTCCAAACTAGGATCACACTCCTGGGCCCTCAAACTCACGTCCATTCAGCCAACTCTGCTTCATAACCACCCTACGGAACAGGACAGAACTGCCCCTGTGGGTTTCTGAGATGGTACATCTTTAATGCAATAGAAAGTCTCCTCTTTCTCCCAAGGACCCACTGGTGTTTTTGAACTGTTGGTCTTGTGGTTAATAGTGCAACGCATAATCCACTAGAGCACCAGGGCTCTTTCCCACAGGTAGAATGGTCAGAAATTTAACGTATTATTTGCGAGGGATATAGCCAGATATAAAAAGTAATAAGCAGCTAAGAAAGTCAGACCACCAATGTAATACCCTGGCACATAATTCTCAGTATGGAAAGAAAATTGCTCAGAAATTTTATAATTGGATGTTTAAAGAAAACAGTGGCTTGTGCTGAGCCTCTTTCAGAAATTTTATATTTTCTGTAGCATTGCTTATTCCTCAGCAGATAATGTTTACATGCATTTCTATCCCCAAAAGAATAAGAATATAAAAACAAAATTAATATAGTTGCTAAATAACAGTATTTATTTATGCCAGTAAATTTCTTATTTGGTACTTCTTCATCATGTTTCTTGTTACAGTTTCTGGACCGTTTACACTTTGTCTCTTAGTAGCAATTAAGAGAGAAATAAACACCAAGTCCCTTACGAATCACACAAATTAGTCAGTATTTCTTAATCTGAGAATGAGAAACAAAGTTGCGATTCCTTAGATCAAACAAAGAAGAGATTGTCAAATTACAGGCATGCCATGGAAAAGGCTGAATCCCCAAATGTAAAAAGATTCAGTCTTTATATTTGAACAAAGGTATGAAAACTTTGGGTAATAGTGTAGAGAGCTTTTCACAATAATCTCATTCAATCAATAGAGGCACAAATATTCTTCACTGTTTATAGAAAATTTTATATGCTATCGGCTGGAATGAAACAGTGGTATTTTGTTGTAAAAACAGATATTCAACTTGCCGTCTGGCCCTATTGAGGCCACCCACCTCCGTACAGATGCTGCTCCTGTGCTACTTCAGAGGAAGGCCAAGGTTCCCCCCAAATGTACTGATTGTGGCTCAGTGTTCAGTGAGGTACTCTGCGACATTCTAAAACTCAGTACTCTGAGGCAGGGGCCCTGGGGCATGCAAGTTGGACTGCTAGCTACAAGGTCAGCAGTTTGAAGCCACCAGTTGCTTTCTGGTGACACACGGTTTTTACTCCTGTGAAGAGTTATAATCGTTTCTAAAACCCACCGGGGCAGTTCGATCCTGTGGGGTTGCTCCCTACAAGCCCGAGTCAACTTGATGGCAGTGTGTTTGAGGGGTTTTTATGCATTTGTTTACTTACTTACTTTTATTTATTTATTGCCCCAGGAAAGAGAATTGAACAGCATATAGTTCACAAGATAATTCTGAGAAGGATAGACACACGATGAAACCCCAAAATACTAAACCACACAACACCTGACATCACGTTGGTTCTGACGTAGAGCAGCCCTATAAGACGTAGTAGACTCGCCTGATAAGGTTTCAGTGCTGTCATCTTCATGAGAGCCGATGGCCACGGCTTTCCTCTGTACAGCCACTGGGGGCTTAGAAGCAATGCCCCTGCTGTCAGCAGCTGAGTGATTGAACCCATGTGCCCCTAAGGCTCCAGACCCCAGTGAACCGGTCACCCAGTGGAAACTGCACTCTGCTTTCCCTCCCAACTTCCCCGCTTCCTGCCCTGTCACCAAATGAGTCCAGCTGCAAACAGAATCTCCCCTTTGACGCTTTTTCCCTTTGGTCTAATTAACATTTAGATGTTCTTTCTCACAATAAAGAAATGTACTTGATTTTGAGGCCCAGCTGGAAAAGTCAAATCCGAGGAGCTGTTTTCCCAATTTCCACTGCAGAAGGTCAGACATGGAAAATTCTTATGAACTGTAACCAATTAATGCAGGCACAAAGTTGAAAAGGGGGAGGCTAGATTAATTATTAACTCTTGGGCCTCGAGTACACAAAATGGAGCTAACCGACTCCTTCATGGATGGCATTCGGTTAGCCTGGATTTGTGCAAGACCAGAGCCGCTGCTTTGATCTCTTGATCCACATCCCCATTTCCCTCCCCCGAGGAACTCATTCTCATTTTTATTACACCAGGTAGCTATGTAATTCTAAATAAAAATTCATTTTTGTGTTACTATATATTTCCATTTATATAAATGGTATTACGTTATGGCTGAAACACTGGTTTTCACCTCCCCCCTTTTTTTTTTGCACTCTGCACTGAGTTTCTGGGTATATCTGTGTTGCTATATTGAATCATTGGCGGCTCGGTGGTAGGATTTTCATCTTCCATGTGGGAGCCCTGGGCTCATTGCTCAACCACAGCACTCGGCTATCAGTGACAGCTTGCATCGTGTCAGGATGGTGAGCAGGGGTCAGCTGAACCTCCACACTAACATGGACTAGGAAGAGCAGCCTAGCAATCTGCTTTAGATAACCAGCCAAAGAACTTTTATGGATAACAACAGTCCAATCCACAACTGATTGTGGGGAAAGCACAGATCCAGGTAACATTTCATTCCATTGTGAATGGGTGCCTGTAAATCAGCACCCACTGATTGACTTCAGTTTACAAGAACAATGGAGCAAACAACAACAAAATTGTTGCTATTCCTATACGGAAACAATGCACTTTTGCAACAACAATTTGCAGTTAGCTCTTACATACTCTACATAGTAATCCTTTGTCTGTCTTGGACATGTCGAGTGCCTTCCTCACATCCAGTCATTTATCTCTTAAGTCTCTGGGGCTGTGGGCTGAACAGAAATGTGTAATTGTGTCAAATCCGCCAGTTTCCTCCCTGTTACAGTGCACGTAGCTCTGGTTGAAACAGAATAATTCATGAAGGCATCTTTTCATGCTTTCTGTATTATCGTTGTAGTCTAAACCTTAACTTTGGGGTCTTTAAATTGTTCAGACTTTATTTTTATTTCTAGTACGAGATAAAAATTCATATTTATCTTTCTTCACTTAGTGAAACAGTTTTTTTCCAAGACCACTTACTAATAATCCACCCCTTTCCCACTTGTCTGAGCTATCACCTCAAATCATATGTCATCATTATTCAGAAACCAAATATTCTAAATTCCCCTTTTCTTCATTTGTATAGCTTCTGTTCTTCTACCAGAACCCCACTTTGTATTATTAATTGCTTATATCTGATTAATAAGATGTTTCTCCTTCTTAGATCTTCCACAAACTGACTTTTTCATGTACCTTCACTTTTCCATATAATGTGAGAAACAATTTTTTTTAAGTTCCAAAAAAATTTGTCAGGATTTTTCTTGAAAATAGATTGCCTGTAGGCAGTCCCTAAGGTCATAAACAATATCCATTCCTAATTGTATCTTTAAGTGGCATGGGCAAATGCATCAAAACAAGCACATGGGATTCGTATTTCTCCTTGTTTTAATGGAAGCTTGAAGGCTTTCAATGAGTCAAAAGATGCAAGTGATGAAGAGGTTTTTGAAAACCAAAAACAAAGAACATTCTCAGCCTATCTTAAACTGAAATAACAGGGAAAAATTCAAGCCTCAAATTGCAATATTGAGAGATCATCTGGGCAAAACATTGAATGATTCAGGAAGCATAAAAAATGGTGGAAAGAATACACAGTCATTGTATCAAAAAGTAGTAAAAACCAGTCAGCCATTTCAGGAGGTAGCATTGTGAGCAAGAACCAATGGTACTGAAGCAAGAAATTCAAGCTGCATTGAAGCATTAGCCAAAAACAAGCCTCCAGGAATTGATGGAGTAGCCATTGAAATGTTTCACCAAGCTACTGAAACACTGGATGCTCTCATCGATGCCAGG
Source organism: Echinops telfairi (assembly GCF_000313985.2). Classification (NCBI taxonomy): domain Eukaryota; kingdom Metazoa; phylum Chordata; class Mammalia; order Afrosoricida; family Tenrecidae; genus Echinops; species Echinops telfairi. The sequence continues at coordinate 28,122,769 of NW_022111324.1, read as the reverse complement.
AAATTTGGAAGACAACTACTTAACCAACTGACTGGAAAAGATCCACAATTTGTACTGATTCCAAAGAAAGTTGACCCAAATAGATTATGTAAATTATAGAACAATATCATTGATATCACATGCAAGTAAAATTTTCCTAATGATCATCCAACAATGGTTGCAGCAGTACATTGATAAGAAACTCCCAGAGGTCCAGACTAGGTTCAGGAGTGGACCTAGAACAAGGGATCTCATTGCTGATGTGAGATGGCTCTTGGCTGAAAGCAGAGCATACCAGAAAGATGTTCACTTGTGTTTCATTGACAACACAAAATCATTTGACTGGATCATAACAAACTATGGGTATCTTTGAGAAGAGTGGAGATTCCAGAACACTCCATTGTGCTTCTGCAGAATCTGTACATGGATCAAGAGTCAGCTGTGTGAATACTGCATGATTTAGGATGAAGAAACGTGTGTCAGGGTATATCCTCTGTTCATACTTGTTCAATCTGTATGCTAAGCTAATCAGAGAAGCTGGATGATATGAAGAAGAATTGAACCTCAGGAGCCCTGGTGATGTAGTGGGTACATGTTGGCCTGCTAACCATTTGCAAGGTCAGGACTTCGAAACCACCAGCTGCCCTGAGGATGAAAGACAGGCCTTTTGATTACAGTGAGAGTAATATCAAGATCAATTTTTTAAATTGGCATATGATTTTGAATAATTTTCCTATACTCTTGATTAGTTAACAGATATTATTAACAAGTTGATACTATTTCAAGAGTCACTTCTGAGTTTGAAATGACTTAATCTATATAATCCAAAACATTGTCCTCTATAAACCCATCAGCTGCTCCGCAGGAGAAAGATAAGGCTACCTGTTCCTATAATGACTTGCACAGCCTTGGCACACCAAGGTAGGGTGCGATAAGTGAGAATAACTCCATGGGAGTGCATTTGGGTTTGTTTCTTAAAAAGTAGTCTTCATGGAGCAAACACAAATGGAAATATGTTCAAGTAAGCTATTGGTCAGAATCTATTAGATGATATCAAGTTTGGTTTTCGTTGGAAGCGAGGCCTGGTTGTGCAGTGGTTATGTGTTGGACTGCAATCCACAGGGCCCATGGTTCAGTTCAAAACCACCAGCAGCTACACAGGAGAAAGATCGGACTTCCTATTCCCATAAAGAATTACTCTCAGGAGCACACTGGGGTCACTATGAGTCGGCATTGACTCAATGTCAGTGAGAGATGTAACAGTACAATTTGAAATGGAATCTCCTAAAATGTGTGACAATGGCTGATGGCAGTAAAAATATATAAGGGACAAATATCCATTTGAACAATTTCATAAAGTTATGAAAATTTTAAGCTATGTAAATTTTGTGGTTATTCATTGTAATATTCATCAGCAAGAATATGGGGCCAATGTTAACTTGATATCAAGCCAGTCAAATACATTAAAAGACAAAGTTACAACTAATGCTATCCATGATTAATATTTTAATAAATTCCATTATAAAATAAAAAATTATAATAATCTTCATTAAAATGTAGGTTTTATCCAGAAATTCAAATTTAATTGAACATTAAAAATCCAATCTATGTAATACACCACACTAATAATTTAAAAACTGAAAACCATATGATCATCTCAATGCAAAATGATAGTCATTCATATTTTTTTTAATTTCAAAAACAGGAATAAAAAGAAACATCTATTCAATAAAAAGAAACTTTACAAAGCCCCTACCACTATACTGATGAGTGAGAGACAAAGCCTTTCTCCTAAGTCTGGAACAAGGCAAGACGTCTACTGCTTGCACTTTGATTTGACAGTGTGCTAGAGGTTTTACCTATGACAGCAATGCTAGAAAAGAGTGAGAAGTATGCATCTTGGGAAGGAAGGCGAAAAAGGATCTTTATTAACCATTAGGATGGTCAATTATGCCGAAAGTCCCTAAAGAACCTGCAAAAATGAATCTCAGAAGTCCAGCAAGGTCACTAGATGCAATGCAAGGTCATTATAAAATAGCAAACAACACGGCATATTTCTTTATATTAGCAAGCAAACTAAAACTAAACCCACAGCCATCAAGCCAATATCAACTCATGGGGCCCCAGTATTGACTTTCTGAGACTGTAAATATTTGTGGGAGCAGACAGTCTTGTCTTTGTCCTGGGGAGAGACTGATGGGTCTGAAGCACCAATCTTAAGATGAGCAGCCACACTGAACCCACTGTGCCACTCATTCATAATAGAAAATAGGCTATTGGGAGTCCAGCCTAAAATATGACAACATCAGCACTAACAAAAAATGAGAAATATTTATTAATTAAAACATCTATGCAAGAGCTATAAAGTTAATGTTAGAAAACATTGCTAAAATAAATGAAAAAATTCTTATGCCAATTTTATTTATTTGAAGACTGTTGTTGAGATGTTAATTCTTCCCAAATTACTATAGCGAGTCAATGCAATCAACAAAAGCTTGAGCAGGCTTTTTAAAATTAAAAAACATTAAAGCAAAGTATATCATTTATTTATTTTAAATCCTTTTATTGGGGCTCGTACAACTCTTACCACAATCCATACATCCACCCATTGTGTCAAGCACATTTGTACATTTGTTGCCATCAGCATTCTCAAAACATTTGCTTTCTACTTGAGCCCTTGGTATCAGCTCATTTTTCCCCTCCCTCTCTCCCCCAATCTCCCACCTTCATGAACCCTGATAATTTATAAATTATTATTTTTTCATGTTTCACACTGTCTGATGTCTCCCTGTGCCCACTTTTCTGCTGTCTGTCCCCCAGGGAGGAGGTTATATGTAGATCCTTGTGATCGGTTCCCCCATTTCTCCCCCACCTTCCCCTTCCCCTCCTGGTATTCCTACTCTCATTATTGGTCCTGAGGGGTTTATCTGTCTTGGATTCCCTGTGTTTCCAGCTCTGATCTGTACCAGTGTACATCCTCTGGTCTAGCTGGATTTGTAAGATAGAATTGGGATCGTGATTGTGTGGGGGAAGGAAGCATTGAAGAACTAGAGGAAAATTGTATGTTTCATTGGTGCTATACTGCACCCTGACTGACTGGTCTCCTCCCTGCGACCCTTCTGTAAGAGGATGTCCAGTTGCCAACAGATGGGCTTTGGGTCTCCACTCTGCACTCCCCCTCATTCACAATTATATGTTTTTTTGTTCTTTGATGATCCCATCGAAACCTCGTGATCACACAATCTGGTGTGCTTCTTCCATGTGAGCTTTGTTGTTTCTGAGCTAGATGGCCACTTCTTTATCTTCAAGCCAGTAAGACACCAGACACTATATCTTTTGATAGCCAGGCACCATCATCTTTCTTCACCACATTTGCTTATGCACCTGCTTTTTCTTTGGCAATCGTGTTGGGAAGGTGAGCATCATGGAATGCCAGTTTAATAGAACAAAGTGTTCTTACCTTGATGGAGTACTTGAGTAGAAGTCCAATGTCCATCTGCTACCTTAATACTAAACCTATAAATATATACACATAGATCTATTTCTCCATCATCCTATATAAATATATTTACATATGTGCATGCCTTTATTTAGACCTCTATAAATGTCCTTTGCCTCCTAGCTCTTTCCTCTATTTCCTTTTACTTTCCTCTCATCCCACTTTCATGTTCAGCCTTCATTTGGGTTTTAGTAATTCCTCTCGGTTACATTACCCTTGATCAAGCCCTACGAGGCCTCCTATATCCTCCTTGCCATCTATTTTGGATCACTTGTTCCCTTGTCCCTGGATTTGTTAACACCCACTTCCTGCCTCCCCCTCTCCCATGTTCCCCTGGAACCATCGGCCCCATTGTTTTTTCCTGCAGATTGTTTATCCTGCCTATCTTATCTAGATAGATTTGCAGAGATAATAATATGCACAAAAAACAAGATAGAGCAAAACAAAGCAACAAAGGAAAACAAAACAACAACAGCAAAATAAAACCATCAACAAAAATAGAAAAGCCTGCAAATAGTTCAAGGTCTATTTGTTGACCTTTAAGAGTGTTTTCTGGTCAAGTCTGATGGGGTGCCACACCGTGGCCCCAAAGTCTAATTTTGGTATTCCCTCAGGACTTTCGTTGTTACAATTTTTATTTAAGTATAAAGGTTCTAAAACAGTCAAAGCAGTTTTTCATTGGAAAGAAGACTTTTACTACCTGACTTTATCTTACTATAAAGCTAATCTTGAGAGTGTATAACTGATATAGGAGTAAAACAGAAGAGAGTTCCAAAACTGACTACTTATATATTAAATGGCAGCCTAAATATCAATTATCTGCCAAGAAAGGAATGACAGAATGATGATTTTTGAAATCAGGGAGATTGTTGGTGGGGGCCGGGGTGGGGCTGGGGCACTGGTTTAAATGCTGTAGGAGAAAGATCAGTAGAGAGAAAGGCAGAAGCCATAGGAAAGAACTGATGAGAGCCGTGAGTAGTACCACAGAGAAGAAAGCAGGGTAACAGGGTCAAAACTAGAGGAATTTTATGCCCATAGCAAAGATACCTCCTTTGAAAGCGGATAAAGAGACAAATTAATTTGTGGTGTGAATGAAAATTCAAGAGAGTTCATGTCAACAGCCTTGATTTTTGTTTTGTTTGTTCATTTGTTTGTTTGTTTGAAGTAAGAGTTGGACCCTTCCCCTGAGAAGAGAATGGATGTCATTGGTAAAATAATGTTCCTCCAAATATGTTCCCAGCCCAACGTGAAACTTGTAATATGTTGTTATGCTACATAAAAACTCAAAACCAAAGCCACTGCCGTCAATTCTATTGCAACGACAGTACAGGTTAGAACTGCCCCAGTGAGTTTCTAAAAGCGTAATTCCTTTTTTTTTTTTAAATAATTTTATTAGGGGCTCATACAACTAACTTATCACAATCCATACATACATCAATTGTGTAAAGCACATTTGTACATTCATTGACCTCATCATTCTTAAAACATTTCCTCTCCACCTAAGACCCTGGCATCAGCTCCTCATTTTTCCCCCTCCCTCCCCGCT
>NW_022111324.1:28060568-28117142 GCF_000313985.2 Echinops telfairi | reverse complement strand
CTTCAAGCCTTTAAGACCCCAGGTGCTATATATATTTTGATAGCCGGGCACCATCAGCTTTCTTCACCACATTTGCTTATGCACCTGATATGTCTTCAGCGATCCTGTTGGGAAGGTGAGCATCATGAAATGCCAGTTTAAGAGAACAAAGTATTCCTGCATTCAGGGAGTACTTGAGTGGAGGCTAATGGGAGTAGAAAATCCATCTTTCTCCCTTAGAGCAACTTGTGGCTTTGAACCACTGACATTGCAATCAGAAACCCAACACATAATTCCTACACCACCAGGACTCTCTATGTTATGTTATATAGCAAAAGGAAAATAAGGTTGCAGATGGAATTAAAGTTGCCGATTAGCTAACTGCAAGGTGGAGAAATTATCCTGGATTATCCTGTGGGCTCAGTATAATCACTAGGTGTTTACACCTGAAAGAAGACAGGAGTATCACATCGGAGAGAGATTGGGAGATGTTATGCTGCTGGCTTTGAAAGTGGAGGATCAGACCACTAGTCAGAACGCAGACGAGATCTTCAAGTTGCAAAAGTCAGGGAGCGGCATCCTCTATTCAAACAAAAGAAACTCACAGCCATCGAGTCTGTTCCTCCCATAGACCGCCTAAAGAACACAACTCTGCCAGCACTAAGTGCCATCGCCTTCAGAACAAGACAATAAAGCCGTGTTGTTTTAGGCAATTAAACTTGTGATAATCTGTTACACATAACATTATATCGCAAAAAACTCACTGCTATCTAGTCGAGGCTGATTCATGGCAAACCTACAGTACAGGGTTGACCTGCCTCTGTGAGTTTCTGAGACTGTAACTGTGAGGAGAGTTCCCATCTTTCTCACGGGGAGCAGTTTCCAACGGCTGACCTTGTAGAATGCAGCCAAGTGTAACCAGTAGGCAACCAGTCTCCCAGAATTTGCTACAACAGCAACAGAAAATTAATTTAAGGTGCGGACTCAGTAGAGAGGTTGAAAGTTTGCAGTACGATGCATTTTAGGTGAGATGGCTGATAAGGAGTTAATCTGATAGAGAAGGGGAAAGGAATGTTCCAAATAAAGCGAAGCTCATGAGTAAAATCAGGAAGGCAAGAAAAAGTTTAGCAGTCACAAGAACCACACCTTTACACTTAAAAAGGATTAAGCTGGAAGCCTGGAAAACGCAGCCATGTACAAGCTCTGTCCACATCTCACTGGCCTGGAGTCAATGCCGACTCAAAGGGTGAATTTCCGAGACTAACTCTTACAGAGAGAAACAGGATCTGTCTCCAGCTGAGCAGCTGGTGGTTTCAAACCAGCCCATAGATCGCAGGCTAATGCGTAATCACTGGCCACCAGGGCGCTGTTCTATACACATATTGATTGCTTTTCTATAGTGGCAGATTTAAAAATAGAGCTCAGCGTGTTCGATGAGTAGCTCTAATTTACAACTCTATTTTGGATCGATGACTAATCAAGGTCCCGGCTCCAAAACGAAACAACTAAGCAGTAGCCTTTTTTCCATTTCATTAAAAGTTTTAAAAATTCTTTTTGAGAGATCAAGTTCTTAAAAACTCACAGTTACTAAGGAAGTTTAACCTGGGTTTTAATTGTGGCTCCAACATTCATTATGTGTGCGAGATTAAGAACGTTGTTTATCAGACCTTAATAAGCCTCATATATAAAATGAGCATAATAACTACACCTGCTTCACAGGGTTGTTGTTAGGGTTAACTAAGATGATGCAGTCAGTAAGTGTCACAATGTTAGCTAATGTTGCTACTGCTATCTTCCATCCTGTGAAGAACTTCTCTGAAATGCCAATAGCCAAAAACCTTAATTCAGGCAGTTAGCTTCTTTGGAAAGATTCAGCCGTGCTTGTTCCAATTCTTTCGTGGCACAGGAACTCACAACAAATGGTTTTGTTTTCACGATCGCTTCCAACACAGCAGGATCAGCACCAAAGTCTATGCAAAATGTTGAAATTGTCCAAAGTAACCATGAATGGTGTGTGACACTGGAACATACCGATTAGCTCTAGGATTAAATAATATCATTTTAAAATATTTTTTCTCTTGTAGTTTATTCATCTCACCAATCATGCCAAGTTGCTGTTGTTGGTAAGTGCCATTAGTTGGTTTTAACTCATTGTACAAAAAGAGCCCCAAACCTGCCAGGTACTGAGCCAGCCTCCTCCTCATTGCTATGCAGGAGACCACTGTGGCAGCCCCTGTGTCAAGCCTTCTCGCCGAAGTTCTTCAGCTTTTGCACGGCCCCGTTCTTCTATCCAGCATCACACCCTTCTCTGGACCCAGCTCTTTGTTTAGGTGCAGGTTTATTTTATGTCAGTTACTCAAATGGTTGTTTTAGTTTACAGTGCAAAAAACGTTCTATACATAAAACACTAAAGAAACATTTCCAGAATCTAAGCATCTTTAGCATAATACAACCACAACAACAGTAATAATGCTTTGATGCATGTCACAAAGTAGTGTCTTTCATTAATATGAACAATTGTATGTCCCTTAAATTTTCATTATAATCCTATTTACTATGGTTGGTGTATAATAACAGGTTGTAATTAAGTCATAGGTTCATAAACCGGACATTGCCTGCACTACTTCTTTTTTAAAAAATGAAATCTTTTATTTTATTTTTTTTCAGTTAGGATTTAATACATATAACATATTCTCCAGGTCCCTCTTTATAACCTGCCTAAAGTAGGCAAGACAAAGTCTCACCATCCTTGCTTCCCAGGCACACCCTAACTGAACCAAGACAGATCTGTTTATTCTTCTGACAGCCATGGTGTGTACAGTGTTCGTCAACATCGGAACTCAAATGAATCAATTCTTCCTTGGTGTTTCTTACTCATTGTCCAACCTTGGCATGTATATGAGGTGACTGCAAATACCCTGCTCGTCTCAGGCACACCTTCAAAGTGACATGCTTGCTTTTAGCATTTTAGAGAGGCCTTGTGCAGTAGCAATGCCTCATTTGATCTCTTAACCACTATTTCCATGAGCACTGATTGTGGATCCAAGTAAAATTAAATCCTTGACAACTTCATTTTTCCCTCCATTTATCATGATGCACAACAAAATATTAGTCCAGTGAGGATTTTTGTTTTCTTGATGTTGAGAAGTACTGTATTTACTCGAGTATAAGCTGACCTGAATATCAACCAAGGAACCTAATTTTACCACAAAAACTGCATTAAAAATGTGCTGAAAAACTCAGCTTATACATGAGTATATACAGTAATATATTCTGAAAGCTTTAGTCTTTTATCTTTATTAGTATGTGCCTCAAGGCCACTTTGCTTTCAGCCAGATAAGTTGTGTCATCTGCATATTGTTAATAAGTCTTCTTCAAATTTTGATGCCAATTCTTTTTTCATTAGTCCAGCTTCTTGGATCACTTGTTCAGAAGAAAGATTGAATAAGTATAGTGAAAGGATACAACCCTGATACACACCTTCCCCGATTTTAAACCACGCAGTATCCTCTTGTGCTGTTCAATCCATTTCTCTGTGGCTATGCGTAGGTTCTGCATGAACACAATCAAGTGCTCTGTAATTCCCAGTCTTCAAAATGCTGTCCACCACTTTATATGATCCACACAGTCTAATGCATTTCCATTGTCAATAAAACACAGATGAATACCTTTCTGGAGTTCTCTGCTTTCAGCCCAAATCTATCTGGCATCAGCAGTGACATTCCTCATTCAACATCCTCTTTTGAATCCAGCTTGAATTTCTGAAAGTTTCCTGCTGATGTATTGCAATCATGATCTGTAATAACAGTGGTAAAAGTTAGTATGTAATATGAGCTAAAGTAATATAAACCCAAATTTACTGCCATTGAGTTAATTCAGCCTCATAGTTATAGGTCACAGCGAAATAGAACTGCTTCTTAGAATTTCCAAGGCTAGAATCCTTGTGGAAGTAGATCACCACGTCTCACTCTTGGGGAGCAGCTGATGAGTTTGAACCTGTGAACTTTCAGTTACTGATCCAACTCTTAACCCAGTGTGCTATTAGGGTTCCATCTATACCAAAGCATCATAATTCTGTTATGCTTTTAGCAACCTACTTATGGACAATAGCACTTAGGGCAGTTAGTTTTACATTGCTGTATGAGCTCTTGTGGTAGTTATACAATCTGCTGTCAATTTGGGAGAATTAAGAGTGAAGGGGTGGTGTTTAGCTTGTCAATCAGACGGCAGGTTGATGACCTCATTTGGAGGCGCTAAGGAGATAAATAGCTCCTGCAGGCAAAACACAGGCTCACTCCCTGGAGCTACTGCAGCTGACAAGACACACAGAGTTAGGCTAGTGCCCTGAGCTGGAGGAGCCACATGGAGACCCCTGCCAGCACTGAGATGCTTTCAATACCACTGGATCCAGAAGATTCCCCACCCACTGGCCTGTGATACTCCTGCATTTGGTGTCATTGCATGTGTTCTGTGAGTCTGAAGAGGAGTTTATAAATTGGTATCGAACATGTGGAATAACATCGGATTTATGGACTTGATCTGGACTGGGCTGGGATATTTTCTTAATCTGCAATTACTCTTTATATAAAGTTCTTTCTTATACACATATGAGTGTCTATGAATTTGTTTCTCTAGTCTACCTGGACTAATACAGCTCTCATGGCGGGGGATGGAGACTGATGAGTAATAGAAGCTATTCATTCTAATAGAAGTTATTCTTTCCAATAGAAGCTATTCTTTCCTCAAATGGTAACTAGAATCTATTCCCTATTTGCTATACTTTAGCACTACCACTGCTTGTGCTGTATAAGCAATGTTAGTAAAATAGCCTCATTATTCTGAATAATTTCTTCTTAACCTACGTTAGAGCAGCCCTGGTGCCATAGTGGGTGGCTGAACTATTAAGCACAAAATCAGTGCTTTGAACCTACCGGCTGCTCCAAAGGAGAAAGATGAGACTGTCCAGTCTCCTAATAATTTAAAGTCTCAAAAAGCCCAACAGATCGTTGTCCTCTAGGGTCAATATGAGTTGGAAATCAACTCATTGGCAAAGGGATTTCTAGTTTCTTTAATTTGAACCTAAGTTATGTGTTCAATCCATATCTGGTTTCTATTGTGAACAGAGGCCAAAAGTCTGTTTGATTCTGCCCTTGACATAGCTCTGATAGCCTCTGTTTACATAATCAAACAAAAAACTCACTGCCAGCAAGTTGATTTGGACTCCTTTTGACCCTGGTGGGTTTCCAAGGCTGTAAATCGTTACAGGAGCCGACAGCCTCATCTTTCTCCCACTATTTGCATAAAGGACATGCAAAATACTGAAATCTTTTCTAGTTAATCTGGAAGTCATCGAGATACCTGAGAAAATAGAGGACTTAGTGAAGTTGTATAATTTTAATGGAAAATGTTTAAAATAATTATTAGTAGGATAGTGTCCTAAAATAATTCTAATATTGTTTATTGATATATAGATATGATGTTTGTATTATATGTATATATATTTACATTTAAAAAAAAGAAGCCATGCATCATTTAGATTTCTTTACTTAAAATCCCAGCATCTAGGCTCAGTGACACTGTTGGGTAGGCATTAGATTGCTAATGACAAGGTGAGCATTTCAAATCCACCATCTACCCTGAGGAAGAAAGAGGAGGCTATCTAGTTCTGTAAAGAGTTACAGCCTCAGAAGTCCACTAAGATCACTATGTCCAGAATTGGCTTCATGGCAGCGGATTCGTTTTTAAGCTCATTATTGGCCATATTATAGATGATGACCAAGCACAGGAGCCAAAGACTACATATATGAAGTGATAAAGAATTATTAAACTAGTTCGCTTTCTGATTGACAATAATGGCTGCACTCTACTGAATGAGGAATATCCTTGAGAGATGGAGCTAAGAAGCACCACAGTTGTAGACACCAAAAAGTAGTAGAAGGCAGCAGCCACTTAAACCTGGAGCAAAGTCACACTACACATTCAAACCACTGTTCTGTAACGGCATTTCGTGCTCTACCTCTAAATCAAAGGGAGTAGTATTTCTTCAGTCTGATCCTTTTTGAGTATTCATTTGCTCTCCAATGTCTTCTATACTTCCTGCTTGAACAAGAGTGAAGAATTACCATAGCAAAATCTTTACGCCTCCTGGGTCATGACAAAAATTTGAACTTGGTGTTTGAAGAAGGAAAAAAAAATGAGGAGGAGAGGTAGAATGGTCATGTCTGGCAATGGCGTAATGTTAGACTGGTCACTTGAGCCAGCTGGCCCATAGATTTTGAATGTGCCAGATGAGAAATTAAAAATTCACTGAAAAGTTCATATATCCCATGATACCTAATTAAATATATGCTATCTTGGGGTAAATATAAAGAGCATTAGTGGATCCCTGGTGGTACAATGGTAAAGTGCTCAGCTGCTACTGGATAGGTGGGCACTTTGAACTCACTGATGGGTCTGCAGGAAAAAGATGCAGCAGATAGCATCGATACAGATTTGTAGCCTTTAGAACTCCTTTAGGGAAGTTCTGTTCTATCAAATAGGGTCACTGTGACTTGGAATTCAACTCCACATCAGTGGGCTGAGGTTTTTTGGTTTTGTTTTTAATTTTTAATAAACTGCTGGTCCTACTCTGTCCTACAGAGTGGCTCTGAATCAGAATAGATTCAACAGTAGTGGGTTTATTTTGTCATAGTTTAATAAAGACTATTGTCATTTCATCCTGCCTTTGCTTCCTCTAATTTAACAAATAAATTAAATAATTTAATAATAACCAAGGAGTCATGATGACACTATTGGGTATGTGTTGGAATGATAACCCAAAGGTTGGAAGTTCAAACCCACTAGCACCACTCTATGGGTGAAATATGAAGTCACATGCTCCCATAAAGATCGACAAGCTTCTTAACCCTATATACAGTGACTATGAGTCAGAAACAACCCAGTGGCAGTGGGGTTTGGGCTTGGTTTCTAATTCAAAGATTTTTCCCCCTTACTCTTCTGTTTTAAATATCATCTGTACATGTAATAGGGCTGAAAATTGTTATAGCTACATCCTACCTACACCCTCCCAGAACGGAAGCCAGGAGAACGAATAGGTGGAGAAAATGAGAGTGTTGTGACCTAATTTCAACAAGAAAAAAATGTGGAAATAAGAGTATGTTCTGGGCTTATTGAGCCATACCTGATGGAGAAGATCTGGTATTGAGGAAGATATGGAGGGAAAGTGATGACGAGGCAACAAAGTGGATCTGGGGAGAGAGAAGTTTACATTGGGTTTTAGAGAAGTAGAGAAATAAAGAAAGGAAAGGGAGTATGATCATTTTTCCCCTGTGGACTATATGCTTACATTGCACATTCATCAGAAAAAGAAATTATTTGGGTTATTTCTAAATTTAAAAAACAAAACAAAAAACCTTGTATGTTAGAATAGTTTTAGATTTTGCAATGAGTTACCATATAACCCACACTCAATTTATCTCATTAACATCTTAGGTCACCTATGGATTGCTCATCACAAGATGCCCTGGTGGCATAATAGTCTGACCAAAAGGTTGGCGGTTCAAGCCCACTAGTGGCCCCCAATGGAGAAAAAACCTGCTGATAATCTGCTCCCATAATGATTTCAACCAAGGAAACCCTAGGAGGCAATTCCACTCTGTCCCACAGGTGACGCACCAGCATCACTTTAGCAGCACACGACTCATTGAAACTAATGAAACAATGTGATGCCTCATCACCACTCACCTCTGTTAGTTTGTGCTTCATTAGGAGCCCACCCTGCATACTTACATTCAGTTGTATGTCCCATTATGCGACTCTTAGCTGTGACAGTTCCTTACATTTTTTTTGTTTTAGATGAAAACCTTTACCGTTTTCAGGGAGGCTGGGCAGATATGTCAAAAATCTCCACGTATTCTTTCGTTGGATGTGTTTTTCTCACAATAGAAAAGGGATATGGATTCTAGGAAAAGAGACTGTTTCTGTTATCTCCTATCCAGGGCACATGCTCTCAGCATGGGTTTCACTGAGGGTGGCAGCCTCCACCATCTGCCTGCCGTCACTTTTGCCCCTTTTCTCTGCTGGGAAGTTCGTCTCCCTCTCTCCTTGCTGCATTCTTTGGAGCAAAGCACTAAGCCTAGTCCACAATTTAGTGATGGTGAGCTCGATTTCACCTCCTCCAGCGGGCTGTGTACCCACATCCATTACCTAGAACCCTTTTATACAGGACATTTCTCTCTCCCACTCCATTTACCAATTTCTTCAATCATTTATTTATATCAGTTTGGACTCAGATATTTAGTTTATACTTTTAGTTATCCCCAAATAACTTTGATTTTTTAATGTTGTTGCCAAATTCCTTCTAGTAGCTGATATTATTTGTTGAGCACAACCTCCAGCCGCTCATAATTCATTGGACAACCTTTGAATCCTTTCCTTTCAGTCTAGAAGAATGACCTTTCTGAAGAGTCACTCTGTATGTAAGTTACTTCCTTGTCACTTTCTGTACTCAGCTAAATGGTTCATAACACTGGGAGTGTGTCAGTTGTGCTTCTAAACGATTACTCAGGCATGGCACACAAGAAATCATATGCCAAGGCCATGAGCCCCTGACACTGAGTTTTAATTGTGCAAGCTTTACCTGTAGGGAGTGTAACTGAGAAAAGGCCTTCTGGTCTCCTTGAACAGACTGTAATATAATCAGAACAAGCCCCCGGATGGTATGCGTGTACTAACCCTTTGTTCTTTCATCTATTATTACTTTGTCTAAAACATAAATTTATGATTCTGATGCCATTTCAATGACCTGGAAATACATTTTTTGCTTTAAAAAAAAGTAAATAAAGTATCTTGAGGGATACATATAAAGTTTGACTGGGGTTTTAGAGTGTATCACCAATGTCAAAAGTCCAACTGACAGTGGCATAGCCCCAAATAGGTTTTAACTCTAGTGTATCAATCACGTTGTGCCAAGTATATAATAACTAATGCTAAAAATCTCAGCAGGTTAAGATGATAAAGGTCTATCTCTCACCCAAACCAAGTTCAATGTGGAGGAATCTGATCAGGAAACCCTCCTACATTTCTCCTTGCAGTCACTTGGATATGGAAGATGAAGCTTGCACACTGAAGCGGTGTTTACAAATGCTATGCTTTAAGGACTAGCTTAGAAGTACACTACATTATTTCCACTCCTTCCCATTGGCCAATGTTAGTCCCATAATCCCATCTAGATTCAATGTGGGAGTAGAAAATGTAGTCTTCTGGGACCCAGGAGAAAAAATTAAAAGTGTGTTGAATACAGAAGTTTGTGTCTGCCACAGTTGACTCCAATTACTTTCCAAAAATAAAAGTAGACTACAAGACTTCCTGTAAAATGTCAGACTAGGTAGGCAGACTATACGCATTCTTTACAACCAAGACACAAGAGACCAAATGAAACAGATATGGATAAAAGTCCTGGAGCCCTGAGCTTCAGAGGACAGGATAGGGAAGTGTATTAGAAGAAGATGAACAAAGGCAGTGAGAGAGGAGATAGATGAATGCACTCCCAACACCCATCTCGAACTTTGGGGCACAGCATTCCATCCACACTAGGGGCTGGTGACAAGAAAGGTGAAATCTTTCTGTATTCCCCATATCCTCCTGAACATACACTTCAACAAAGAAGATATTAAGGTGGCCAACACATAGATGAAGAAATGCTCATAATCATTAATCCTCAAAACCACACAATTTCATTTCATCTCATCAGTAATTAAAAAATTTTTTTAAATGAAGGAAAACACAAAAAATGACAAGTATCAGCACAGGGGCAGAGAGACTAATAGCTCTCAGACACTGCTGGTGATACTATAAAATTTTGCAACCACTGTGGAAAGTAATATGGTACTTTCTCAAAAAGTTGGGAACAGAACTATCCTATGACCCTTAAACTGTTCTAATTGGTATATATCCTAGATAAATAAAAGCTGTGACATAAATAGATATTTACACATCTCTGTCCATCGCAGAACTACTTACAATAGCAAAAGTAGGAGACAGTGAAATGTCCAGCAGTATAAGAAGGGAAAATAAGCTCTAATATATGGAACATGAAACAGCATCAAAGAATAACAATAAACTTGCAAAGCACCTCATAACACGGATGAATCTGGAGGACATTTTGCAGAATTACTCAATCACAAAGGGAAAATATTACATGAGATCACTATTATAGAAAGCCAAGAAAAGGTTCTCAGACTAAGAAACATTCATTGATGGTTATCAGGGGATGGGCGTGGTGGGGAGGATGTGTTAGGCCAGGTCGACTAGAGAATCAAAACTAGTGACACTCGTATGTTCTAAGAAAGAGGTTGATACTAAGAAGTAATCATGCATCAATAAAAAATGCCAGCCAGTTCAACTCAAGTCCATCGTTCTAATACTGATCCCTAAGTCCCTCTTCAGACTCATGAAGCCACATGCAATGATGCAGAATGTAGGAAGATCACAGGCTGGTTGGTGCAAATTCTTGTGGCTCCAATGGAAGTGGACGCATCTCCAGGGCCCTGGTCAGCAAGCCAGAAGGTGAAGCATCTCCACCATCTGGCCAGCAAGCCAGAAGGTGAAGGCAGAGAGAGAGAGATGAGAGGTTCCCACCACCCTCCTTATGAGACCCACAGGAGGTACCATCAGGCTGTGACATAATTGACAGGCTAGACTCCACCCCTACACTTTAACATCTTCAAGTTGACACTAAGTTACGTAACTACCATAGGAGAGGATGGGAGGAAGGAGAGTTGCGGGCTAGTCATGGACTAGAGGGTAGACAAGTGCTAATTTGGGTGAAGGAAAAGGCAATATACAATAAGGGAGAGTATTAGTCTGGGTAGACTAAAGAAACAAATCCACAGACACACATATGTGTATAAGAAAGAGATTTATATACAAGAGCAATTGAACATTGAGAAAACATCCCAGCCCAGTCCAGATCAAGTCCATAAGTCCAATATTAGCCCTTATTTCCTATATCAATCTATAAAGTCCTCTTCAGACTCACGAAACACACGTAATGACACCAAATGCAGAAGGTCACAGGCCAGTGGGTAGAAAGTCTTTAGATCCAGGGTCATTGAAAACATCTCAGCACTGGCAGAGGTCTCTGTGGCTTCTCTGGCTTCTGAGGTCTGGTTGTGTCCACGTGACTTGTTTTCTGCAATGTCTCCCAGGGAGTAGCAGAGAGAGAGAGAGAGGTTTCTTCGGCCTCCAAGGAGGAACTACCAGATTTCCCAGAATTCTCAGGAGAAGGCCGTGCCCACAGAAGTCTCATTGGCTATCTCCCGATTGACAGCACAGACTCCAGAGCTTGACAAAATGAGCGGCCGGGGGAACCACTGAAGGTTGCAAGGGTTAAAGGCATCAGAGATGGTTACTGTTATATTCACAATCCTGTAACAGTAGTGATCCGCAAGTAGATGATTGAGTAGACATTCAAACTGAGCGGGTGTTGGAGGGAGAGTGGGAGTATATACACAAATACACACATACGAAATGTATCTATACATTTGCATATATACAAATACACGAATACAAAAAGGTATTTGTATATGTGTGCTTGCTGAAAATATTTCCATGGCGATGGTGGTGTATACTGAGGGCAAAGTTAGGAAAATGTCTTAGTCATAACCAAACACAATGAAGGAAATACTAGCTGGCCTGAGCGATCAGGACCAAAGTCTCGGGACACCAGTCAACTGGCATCACATATTTCACCAAGATATGTTCTACCTCCTGCACGTGAACAGCCATGCCCATCTGCAGGAAAGAAGAGTGGTTAAGATGAAAAGAGAAATGGAAACAATCGACAGAGGGACCTCAGAAACATCAGTGTCCCCACCCTGAGACAGACAGTAATAGGTGATGACCTGCTACCACCACCAACTGCTCGGAAAAGACTCAAATTCATAGTTCCTGGATAGAGTTAGAGGAAAACGTGGGACTCAAAATCATAGAAGACATGATGCTTACTGGTTAGACAGAGATTGGTGGGACCCCCAAGACTAGGCCCTTAGTCACAATTCTGAGCTGAAATTGACTCACACCGGTTCCGAGTAATCCATCGTTTAAGATAAAAGCCGCAGCATTTAACTAAGGACAGTATTCACGGGGTTGGGAAAGCAGGCAGAACAGAACCCGTGAACACAGGGAGGAGGGAGGATAAGTGATAATATATTGCGGCAATCGCAGTGGATGGAAGCAATATGTATGAATCATGACTGTAAAGTTAAAGATCTCTGAAAACCTTAAACCAATTCACAATTTTTAAAAAGTCTTCATTGAAGTAGATTCCAACATAATTCTATTTTTCCTTCCTCACCGACCTCACTTTCATTTTACATTTCTATCCTTCCGCTTCAGAGACCCTGAAAACCTAACGGTTATGAGTTGGCCCACTAGCCAAGGTCAACAGTTCGAAACCACCAGCTGCTCAAAGGGAGAAAGACAGGGCTTTCTACTACACAATAGAGTGACAGTCTCGCATACCCACAGGGAGTTCTACCCTGTCGATAGCTGTGAGCTGGCATCAATTCAATGACAGTGAGTTATCCCTGTATTTCATAACTTGACATTCTCCATGAATGTATCCTTGGCAGGATGATCTCTTCTCATCCCATATGTTCTTCGTCAGTAATCTCCATTTGAGTGGTTTCGCCTACAACCCTGGCAATTCCCACATTTTTTTCTGTCCTTAAGTTCTCTCTTCTGACTGGCTAGCTGTGGGATATAAAAAGACTTTCCTCAGCTTTGTCTCCCCCAAAGATATGCCAAACATTAGCGGCTGTTTGCCAGCACATGGTGGGAGGTCAGATGCTTAAGAGCTATCCTCCCTGAAGGCATCAGCCATCCAGAGCTAGCAGAACCTATTGTCTGCCGCACTGTAGTAGGGGCTCACTCCCTGTTGTTAGGGACAGTGGATTGCTTCCTGTGATAGACAGGGCTCTCTAGAGGAACAAAACCAGAATGCTAATAATTTAATATATATCTTTACAGATAGATATATAACATAAGAAATAAACAGTTAGTTAATTTATAAAGCAGTACAAATGACTCAGTGCAACTCACTCCCATGAGACAGTTGAGACACACTGGCAGTCCTTCAAGTCTTGAGAGCCACCTGGTAGTCCTCTGTAGAGCAATTCAGGCTATCCAGGCACAGGCGGCAAACAGCAAGGCATGTCACCAACAGTCAGTCAGATGACAGGATCCGATGTAAATTCCAATGGTGTGGCGAAGCAGGTCTTGAAGGAACCTCAAATGACAGGGACACAGTCCATGGGTTAGGTGTCCCACAGGTAGTGTAGCTTGCAAATTGAGGCAAAGAACAAGCAAGGCAGCCGCACACTGGTCCAATGATCAAAGAGCAAGAGACAAGAAAGGCAAGGCTCACCAAGCCATTTATCTCTCCACCCTTCAATTAAACCCACATGTGCTTATCGGCCAGGTTGGCACAATAAACTAACTACCTCATTTCCCCGGAACGCTTAGACTAAGTCAAGTCTCCAGCTCAAGGGCAATCAGGTTAGGCCACCATCATGAATCTAGGATCCACCCATCTTATCACATGTATACCCTTAATCCCTCCTCTTCCTAATAGTGTGTGCCCCTAGATCGTTCCTCTCTCATTGCTGTCTTGTCTTTCCTGTGGCATATGTCTTTACCTGTAATTAGGGGGCTTGCATAACCCCCAAAAGATATATAAGCCTTGGTTGGTAGTAAATCACTCCTCCTCTCTCCTGCCTTCTCTGCCCTCGCTGTGTGTGGACCTGGCTGGTGAGATCATGGCCGTCTAGGAGGTGGGCATGCTACCATGAAATGTGTCTGACTTCTTTATTTTACTCTCTCTGATCTCTCCTATTACTCTATTACTCTATGACTTTACTCTCTCTCTCTCTATCTATATATATATAATTATTTTTTAACCATACAATTGAGCCTATCAAACCCATGATTAGTTGTGGGGGGCTGGCTTCCCCCACAGCAAGTTTCTATTTTCAAATTCTATAAGGCATATCTATCCAAGCGAGCCAGAACTCTCAAAACTGAACATATTCTGAACTGAATATCATTTTCCTCCCCAAACATAATTTTGTTTCTCTCTTTTGCTAGTTCAGACAATGAAACAATCTCGCATACACTTCTCAAACCTTAAAGGTAGAAATCATTCTGGATCCCCCCTCCCTCTTCTTAGCAATGTGTGTAAGTTCTCTCTCTGTCCTTTTTTCTATACCTACTATATATTTCTCTAACCCTCTCCTCTTTTTCCCCCATGATCATTATTAAGTATCTTAATTTAGATTGTAATGGTCTCTTCTCAGACTTAAAAATCAGCACTTAACCATTATTGCTTTCTCGATGTACGTCTGCTCGATTCCACTCCCTTTCTGGCCACCAAAGTCACATGTGTACACTTAAACATAATCATCACGCTCCCTTACCTAAAAGCTTTCACGCTAGATGCTTCAGGGAAAAGTGGTGAAAGGCCCTCTGTCTGGGCTCTGACTGGCACCTCGCCAGTTGCACCAGCCAATTACAGTCTGGGGCGGAGGCTGCATGAAAAGGCAGGATCAATCCTCCTGATCCTCAGGGGTCTGCAGTCAACCACGAAGGCAAAGGCAGAAAGGAGCGCTCTCCCGAGAGTGACATATTTTGATGTTCAAATACCAGTGTGTACCTGCTCCTTTGTTCTCATTTTCCTATCTCACATGCATTTCTATAAAACCCGTGACAAATCATTAAATTCTACAATTTGTCACATTGCTGCTGGGCACGTTAGCGCTCTGCCCGAGGCCAGTGCTGGCCGCTAGAGGGAGGGGGGGCGGGAGGCCTTGCTTCTACCACAGCTGTTGCCGTCATCTCTGTCTGTCATGACCTTACACTGAGGATAAGCAATTGACCCGAACTTGGCTGCCCAGAAGTAGGGTGATCAGCTCCAGTCTCATATATACACGTACACACACATCTGAGTACCATCTCCTTCGGGCAGTAACAGGACTTTGTAAGGGAAGGGATGTGGAAGCAAGAGGTGGTCAAGACAAAGCTAAGATCGTGTTCTGGTGTGGTAGCCGCTTCTTTATACCTACGTTCTCCTTGTTACCACCGTGCCCCCTCTTTGCTTTTTCATCTCTCCGTCGCCTTGTTAACTAACTCTTCATATTAAATTCTCACTGTTGAAAGAGCTAACATAAGCTACCTTTTCCTGGCTGGGCCATGAGCATCAGAAAAAGTTTGCAGTATCTAAAGAGAGTCAGAGGAACGGCTGTCCTCATGTGGACTCCAGCAGGAGCACGTTCTGATAGAGTTCTTTCACGGAGGCACCGGCCGTCGGGCAGTAGGGGACACAGTGGCCAGGTCCAGTTCTCAGGGAGCTCGGCCACCCTGGGCCACTGAGCTTCCGTTAGCCTGGTTCATTCCTATTGCTTTCCTGTCAGAATGCTTGGGTCACGTATTAGGGGAAGCCTTCCAAATCCTCCAGAGGCATTTCCATAGCACCCTGTGCTTTCTCATCCCGTGAGTATCAGGTAAATGAGTAATTGAGCAAGCGCTGTGGTCCAAGTTCAAAAAGCAGACGGTGGTCTTCTTCAAGCTCACAGGTCACTGGAGCCATGCGATGTTTTCAGGAGTATCACCAAGCGGTGTGTGAGTGCATTTATCGGAACCATGACATTGAACTCAAACTTTTAATGCAATAGCCTCTGTGGCTAAAAGCCTACTTCCTTAGTTATGAATTGTCTGTAAAGCAAACATTCATAACTCCAGGAGCTTATTGTACCTTTTTTATAGCTGCACTAACCAAGTAAGGCATCTTCCAACAATCTTAAAAGAGAAGTGCTACGGTCATGCATGGTCACGACCAGTGATGGGCCAAGGTTCCAGGTGCTCTTTCTCCAGAGCCCATGCTGTCAATGAACAAAGTTGATGGTCTGCTGCTTGGGAAGATGGAGCTTACATGTAACAGACAGATTCTGTTACTCAGAAAGAGGACAGGTCCTTAGGGCAGAAATGAGGATCCTGAAGGTAGGACTGCACTAGATAAGGAGCAATAAGGAAAGACTTTGAAGGAAGAGTCAACAACCTGAGCAAACAACCCTCCACCCTCTAGGTGACCTTTAAAAGCAAAGGACAATATTGGGGACATTTTAAGATGCTATTTTTTTATGATTAAGACTTTTAAGACTCCCTTCTGAACAGTCCAAAATAAGAACAGTTAGTGGTTTCTTGTAAAGGATTTTCTTTAATCCAAAAGAGAACACTCACAAAGAAAGCTGGAACATAGGGATGTGAGCCAAGTGGCTCCTAAGCAAGCAAAGCTGCTTCAGAGGCACCGAGACGTCCTGCCTGCCATTGGCCACCGCTGACAGAGTGGAACCGAGCCACAAAAGAATTGGCAGCAACATTTGTCCTGCAAAGCCAGGCAGGAAATCTGTGTTCCAAAACTGACACCGAGTTAGGACTCAGCATTCTAGGGGACAAAGCACAGAACTAAAGAAAGGAGGTAGAACTTGACAGTCAGGAGGATTCAACCAAACGCCCAACGCAAAAGAAGCTTCTTAAAGATAGGAGTCGGCTCGTTCAGATGCTACTACTGCCAGCAAGGTAGAGATGGATTGATTCTAGCAAGATAGATTCTGTTGAGGGGCGGGCTTATTCACAGTGGGAAATTTTACAGAAGGAACAAAAGATACCCCAAACCAGGGTGAGTTTTTGCTTCATTTAGGAAGAATAGAAGTTCAGAGCCCTGGTGGTATCGTGGGTTAGACAATGGACTGCTAACCACAAGGTTGGCAGTTTGAAACCACCAGCTGCTCTGAGGGAGATGGGGCTTTCTACTCCTCTAAAGAGCTACAGTCTCAGAGCCCCAAAGGGGTCATTCTACCCTGTCCAATTGGGTGGCTATGTGTCAGAATCACCTCAACGGCTGTTAGTTTGGTTTCCATTTTGAGCCATAGCCCAAATAAGCCAACCTGGGTCTGAATCCATCAAAGTCATTTGCATTTTTATATGTATCCCTTTGCAAACAACAAAATTTGTCCTACTTTTAGACCAAACTAAAACAAACAAACAAACTCACTGCCAAGAGACTAGTCTCTGGAGAAAGATATCACGGTTGGTAAAGCTGAGGGTCAACCAAAGGCCTTAAAGGAAGTTAAGGCCTTCAGTAAGATGCATTGATGCAGTAGCTGCAACGATGGTTGAAACAACAATTGGGAAGATGGGGCAGGGCAGGGCTTCATATGTTGGGTGGTTACGAGTCAAACTCAAGCTGACAACAACAACAGTTCACCTGGCTAAATACACAAATAAGAGTGTAGTGTAAGTAATCTAAAAATCACCTGAAACATTGCTATCTGAAGCTAAATACTCCTAATATTTAAAAAAAATCTCTCCATATATCTTTCTACATACAAATGCATTGATACATGTATATGGTTTTGCAAAAAGAGAATTATACATTTCTTAAACTCTCATTCTGACAGTAAATATGTTTCTTCACTAGTTGATGTCCAAGGGAGTAAAAAAAATCATTATGCATGAATAAACTTAAAACCAAAATAGACCTTAAGCAGCAGGCAGTAACTGTTGAAGAATAACAGGAAAAAAACAAAAACATAGAATTAC
The DNA here is from genome assembly GCF_000313985.2 of Echinops telfairi. Taxonomy (NCBI): domain Eukaryota; kingdom Metazoa; phylum Chordata; class Mammalia; order Afrosoricida; family Tenrecidae; genus Echinops; species Echinops telfairi. The sequence continues at coordinate 28,099,508 of NW_022111324.1, read as the reverse complement.
AAAGCCTACAGAGAAAACACAAAGAAAAACACATTCCTAAAAATATTCTTAAAGCTCTTTACAGAGACGTTTTATAAAAACAATTTGATTTTTCAAAGTAGTTCAATGAATTCACAAAATCAGCTTTTTGATTAATGTGATTGCCATCAACAATCTCTCCTTCTCTGCTCAATCGTTTCTTTTTTACATAAAATGTTCTCGCTAATTCATCTGCTCCCAATGCCCAGCCATCCTCTTTAGCTCATTATTCAGAATTCGCTGACTTCATTGGTTTCTTGCTCAACTTACTCCAATCCAGATCCCACAGTTCTGCGCTCAGTGGCCCCAATTGACACATCTCTGTCCTCATCCTGCTCAAGCTTCCCGGGGCAGCGGTTCTTGCAGGAAATGAGGAAACGTTCTCTTCTCCCAGCTTCCACGACACTACGCTCTCCTGGTTTTCCTTCAGAATTTCTGGCTGGCTCCTGTTTGGTTCCTTCAACAAATTCTACTCTCCCAAGCTTCAGATTCAAACTCCCAACTGCTACTGGGCAGCTCTGTTTGGATGTCTAATAGAATACAGAGCCAACAAGTTTAGAATGCTTGCTGTATTCTCTGCTCTGTAACAACGGCAGCAACAAAAATCTGGATTTCCTGAATGATGCATACAGCATCAAAAAATAAAAAGAAGCAAGAAAAAAGATGCTGCAAGATACCACCCCCTCCTCAGATGCCTTTAAGGCCCACATAGGGAGAAGTGGGGGAGATGGCAATGGGGGACCAGGGCACTGATCCACCCATAGGGAGGGTATTGTTTATGTCTCCACAGGATAGGGGGTTGCTGATAGCAATGATGACTATATAATCCCACTCAAGGGAAACAGCAGAATTGTAAGTGAATGAATACATTGGATGGTGTAAGATATGGATAATAATAATAATAATTTATAACATAACAATAGGACTCCAGGGGGTAAGGTGTGGGAGGGAGGGGATGAAGGGGCGTTGATATCAAGGATTCCAAGAAAAATGAAAATGTTTTGAAACAGACGGTGGCAGCAATTGTATAATGATGTCTGATCCAATTGAATTATGAATGGTTAAAACATCTGTAAGATCTCCCAATAAAATGTTGTTTTTTTTAAATCTGGGTTTCCCTCCAATCTTTATCACAAATAAATTTCATCACCATTTATCCCATTTCTCAAGCTAAAATCTAAACTGCTCTTAGAGCCCTCTCTTTCATGGTTCTCTCAACACTTAAAACAACAACAACAGCAACAACAACAACAACACCTCCCCAGGTCTTCTTTGGTCTCAGTCCTTTCATGGCTTCAGGTCTCTCTATGTCCTCCGCTGAAGGAAGTGCTTGAAGGTCAGTCTTAACGTGAAGGGCAAGCTCTGGAAATGCTTCACTGCTTACATTGGGTGAGTTACTTGACATCTCTTTGCCTCAGTTCTTCATCTAGAAAAGGCCTATCCAATGACAGATCGAGTTGTGGGGATTGATGAGTCAACATATGCAAACTGCTCAGAACCGAAATTGGAGGGTTGAGAATTGGAGTACAGCCAAATAGCTCTTCTTGGGCCATCTTCACGCAGATAACAATGCTAAAAATTATTTTACAAATCAAAATAACTAAATGGACCATTCAAGAATAGAAAGCAATGAAGTGCTGATACTTGCAACAGCATAAATTCATCTAAAATCATTGCAAATGAAAGAAGGCTTGCATTGAAGAGTATATAACATATGATTCCATTTATATGAAGTCCTAGAATAGGCAAAATGACTCTATGATGGAATAATTCAGAGTAGCAGTTGCCTTTCGAGGTAGGTGGGAAGGAACAGGCTGAAAAGGAGCACGGGAGGACTTCCTGCGGTAATGGCAATGCGCTTTATCTCACTGGGAGGCCCCTGGTGACACAGCAGTTACGTGCCCTGGTGCTAACTCAAAAGTTAGCTTCCTTCCGTAAAGATTAGAGCTTGGCAGGGAAGATTGGGGGGAAATGGGGACTAAGGAGCCCTGGTGGTATAGTGGTTACATGTTGGGCTGCAATTCCCAGGTCAGCAGTTCAAAACTCCCAGCCTCTCCATGGGAGAAGACAGAGCTTTCCACTCTGCTAAAGAGCTACACACTGGAAACCCACAGGGAAGTTCTCCCCGGGCCTGTGGGGTCACTGCAAGTCATAGCAACGCGATGACAGTGAGTTCGGAGCACAATGAGTGAGAGAAGAAAATGTTCTGAAATTGATTATGATGATTGCACAAATCTCCTTAATATGGTTGAATGATTAAATTGTATGTTATGTGAGTATATGTCAACAGAACTATTTAAAATGTTTAAAAAAAGAAAGGTTACAGGCTTTGGAACTCTGTAGAGCATTTCTACCCTGTCCTCTATGATCCTGTAGGATTGCTTTGAGCCGCAGGACCCACTGCCCTCCTACTCCCGGCCCCTCGAACAAACACAGCCATGGAACCTTGGCGAGTCCGCAACCACCGTGCGCCCGGAGCACCACCACCCCTTTGTTTTAAGTCAGATACAGCTTTTATTTTTGATTTTCAGAATACATTATCAAAGAGCTAAATCTTGAATTTTAGAGCTCAACTGATAATATTGTCATCAACATTGATGACTTCACGGTACATGGGACTATTTGTTTCCATATAGCTTTCAATTTGCTCCAAGGCTGCCCTTAGATAACTGCTCATGAATCCCAGCCACGACTCACCTGAGTGGGTGGTAGAACATTGTCTTTGTGACTTATGGTGTGTGTGCCAGCAGACTTTGATATCACTTGACACTATGATCAGGATCTCCCAGATCCAGAAAGCCACTTTTACCTGGACAACTGCGATGGTGGCCTGGTCAATCCTGCTCTTTTTACTTTCTCCCTCTCCAATCTGAAGTCCACTCGGCGGCCAGAATGATATCATAAAAATGTGAATCGTAAAAACAACAAACACATAAATCTGAACATGCCTACCTCTCCAAAGGAGACTTGGTGGTGCTGCCAGGTGAGTGTTGGACTGCTAACCACAAGGTTAGCAGTTCAAACCCACTAGCCATTCTGCAGAAGAAAGGTGAGACGATCTGCTCCCATAAAGATTTACAGCCTCAGAAACCCTACACAGGGTCACTGTGAATCGGAAACGACTTGATGGCAGTAGGTTGAGTTTCACTGAAAATGTGCTTAATTATTATTTTCCTGGAGCTATAAAGTTAGCACAAATAAAACTGTAATCCCCTCAAATGTTTGCATAACTATCAGGCTTTTGAAATTATTCAGCTTGTTCGCTTTTAGAATTTCTCAGGTGTATGACTCAATGTCTGAAGGTGATTTAATATGCATGAAACTCAGTCCAGGTGTCTGAGAAATGCAGCGATTTAGAAGTTATTTGTACTATCCAAAGAGTACAAGCAAATACCAGGAAGCAAAGTTCCCTTAGTAATTCGAGTCCGTTCCCCTCACCTTTGTGATCTACAGCTGGGCCTGCAGAGTGCAGGGGTGTTTCGCAGACAGAGCAGTCTACTGACGACTACAGCACGTGACGTGGCGCAGCTCAGGGTAAACGTGCTGCCAGGGAGAGAAGGCAGAGTGATGACAAGCTGAGGAGGGTATAGGCGAGGTGTTTACTGGAATGTGCACAGTCCTGGCATGATAAGCATATAAGGCGTAAGAGTTGGAAAATAACTCTATCCAAACCAGGTCACATTGACTTGGGAACAGCAACAGAGAATGTCTTGTTCCGCTGGTTGGATCCAACCTCCTGTTTGTATGATCAGGCACAAAGAGCATGGCCATCTCTGTCCAAATAATGATTACCTCCACTGGTCACTGGCACTATGCATTCCCAGAAAACACTTTAAACCATCCATGAATCAAGAGGAAAAGATCAATTCAAAAGAACTGATCATCGATCCACACAAGGCAAAGACGGAATATGCATCTAACACATATTGCTCTTTCTTCTCAAACGTTTTCTGCTTCTCTTGCTATAAAGCTAAGATTCATTCTTCTGGTGTGTGGTCCTCTTTCCCCATCTCTCCTTTCTAGCTTCTATTCCTTCCTTAGTTGCAGATGGATTTTGACAAACGCATGGCTCACAGTAACTCCATGCACGTCAGAGCATAGCTGTGCTCCATCGGCTTTTAAACGCTCGTTTGCAGACGCTGATTGTGGAGTCTTCATCCCTCGGTGCCTATGGGTGAACTTTAACCTTTCAGTGATCAGCAGAGGGTCTGACCGCTTACTCCACCAGGGACCCCATGCTTAAACGACCCCCCTAGAATATTTCCCAGGTAAAGTTAGTCAACATCTTGGAACATCAGTGGTACAAATTGAATCGGATCCCCCTGAAATGCATTAAAAATCCTAACTCATACATGCCCCGTGTCTTTGAGTTGATTCTGGTTCATCCCCTTGGGAAACGGGGTTTCTTTATTATGTAGATGAGATAGTCCTAAAACAGCGTGTTTGTTTTTCATTATGAATTAGGTGTAGGATGTGTTGCTAGTCAATCTCTTTTGAGAAATGAGCAAGATTAAACAGCAGGTGGACAAGCACATCTTTGGGAAGATAGATGTTGTGCCGCAGGAGTATCACCTAGGAACCAAAGACTCATGACCTTCCCGCTGAGCAAAAAACAAAATGAATTCAGACTTCTAGCCTATTCAACTGTGAGAAAATATTTTTTTGGTTTTTTAAAGCTGTCCACTTGTGGCATTTCTGTTAGCAACGCTAGATAACTAAGACATTCTGTTTCCTCTTTGATAATATGAGGATTTAAATACCTTTCTTAAGGCATTTTCATGTTGCAAAGAACTGACTGCAGGGCTCAGTTATCGGGCATGGATTTCCAGTTTTCCTCTCTGTCAGCAGTTCTTTCTCACAGACCATCCCCAGTCTGGATGGAGCGTTTGAAATTCCAGCTGACTGCATAAGGTCACCACCCACTGAACAACCACATGATTGAATTGGAAGGAGGAGAGCAGGCTGAGAATAAAAGCAAATGCACACAGACATCTTCTAAATGTGGTGCTGAAAATGATGAGGCTGGTTTGCCCTTTGAGAAACTGCAGTTCATAGGTTGCAATTATAATAACACGTGTGGACCAAGTGCCGTGCTACAACCTGATCCATGAACCCACCTCACTGCTAGACTCCTTCCAACAGAAGAGCGAACTACAAACAACTTTTGATTAATGAGGGACAGCTGAGCAGATTTGCAGCTTCTCCAGGGGTCCTGCAAGGCCACATTTCTGTCACATGCACCATATAAATGTCAGCTTTCCTGCTCCAGGGCTGAGCCTGGAAAAGAGCCATAAATTACTTTCAATCAAGCACATGCCTTCAGCTGACTAGAGATGGTATGTCAATCTGCCTCTCTTAGGTGGGAGCAGGGACAGGCCAAACATAACACTAAGAATCCTGAGATGCTGTTTTCAATCACCTCTTGCATATCTACCCATTGTTCTCACACTCTCCATTATCCTGCAGATGATAGCTAAAGAATGGGTAGTGTTGGTTTAAAAAAAAAAAGTCTAGGTTTGGGTGCTATAGGGGCTGTAGAGTTATAACTGTAATTAAGTATTTAGCTTTGACCTAGTCCCAGATGAATTCATTAATCTGGCATTTAATATGTATCTGTTATCTTCCTCCCCCCACACACAAGAACCCCTGGTGGTTCAATGTTTAAGCACTCAGTTATTAACCACAAAATGGGTAGTCCAACCCCACTCAATGGCTCTGTGGGACAAAAAAACTGGCCATTGACCCCTATAAAGATTACCACCTAGAAAACTCGGTGGGGGAAGTTTTACTCTTTGCTATGAAATTTCAGAGGATAGAAATTGATGTGATAGTATCTAACAACATTGTCTCCGTCCCTTATCTAGAAAGCACTAAATTCAGTCCCCTTGCAGGAAGATTTGCTTTATGGATAGTTCCCAGTTATGGCCTGTAAATCTCTTAGGTAAAAACCACAAATTCCTGGGCCCAAATACCCTGGCTCAGTATTTTTAGTGGAGTCCTCAGTATCTGTAGTTAGATGTGAAGCATGTGATTAAGGGTCATGGAGTTGATTCTGAATCATAATGACCGTGATACAACAGAACAAAACACTCGCAAGTCCTGCATTATCATCATAGTCATTGCTATGTCTGCTTCAGACACTGTAGCAAGTCATCTCATTGAGAGTCATCCTCATTTCTGATGACCTTCCACTTTACCAAGTATAACATCCTTCCTCGGGGAAGGTCCCTCCTGGTCCCCTGTCAAAGGAATAGGAGACAAAGGCTCACAATCCGTGCTTCTGAAGCATTCTGTCTGTACTTCTTCATCTTCTGGTCATTCATGATATATTCAATATTCTTCACCAGCACCAGAAACCAAAAACGTCAGTTCTCCAACCGTCCTCATTCATTGTTCAGCTTTTGCATGCAAAACAGACACATACACTGAACAAGGTGGGCAGGATAACGATCATGCTGGCTTTATGGAAACAAAAGTCTCCACAGACCAAATGTAACGCGGTGCCTTAGGAGGAGTTGTAAAATATCAGTCTGCTGCTGCTGCTGCTGTTCTTGTTGTTAGGTGCTCTCCGAGTTGGTTCCACTGTAGTCCTCCAAGTGAAATTCTTGCTCTTCAGCACTTGAACATGGACGTGTGCAGCAAAAATCTACCAATTTGCCCAGTACAATGCACTGCTTGGTCTCTTGATTGCTGCTCCCATGAGCACTGATTGTGAATCCACGCAAGATGAAAGCCTTAATGTTTTCCATCTTTTCTCCATTTATCGTGATGTTACCTATTGGTCCCGTTGGGAGGATTTTTTGTTTTCTTTACATTGAATAATAATCCATATTGAAAGAAGCAATATTTGAACTTTATCAGCAGGTGCATCAAGTCTTCTTCAATTTGAGCGAGCAAGATTGTATCATCTCCAATCCTGAAAATCCTGATGCCCCATTCTTCTTCCTATCGTCCAGCTTTTTGGCTTGTTCTTTGAGCATATAGATTGAATAAGTATGGTGAGAGGATATAACCCTAACGCATACCTTTCCTGCTTTTAAAACAAGCAGTATTCTTCTGTTCTGTTCAAAGAACTGCCACTTTATCCATGTACAGTTTCCACATGAGCACGAAGAAGTGTCCTAAGATTCCCATTCTTCTCAGTCACGCAGTGTGTTAGGTTGGGTTCTCTAGAGAAGCAAAACGAAGTGACACTTGCATGTGCTGCGTAGAGGAGATTTATGTCAAGACATGTTTTACACAATTGTAGAAATCGGCAAGTTCAAGTCAGACTTCTCCTGACACGTAGACGCTGACGAGCAGGAAACAAGTTGATGATGCAGAGACAGCAGGGGACACAGATTGGTGCACACAGAGGTCCAGAGGCACCTGAATGTATCCACCATTGGTAATCAGTTCAGGGCTCCTGGGATCGACCGGCAACACAAACAGGAGCTGGAGCAATCAGGCTCAAAATCCATGACCCGGAGACGGCAAAGGGCCAAAGAGGATTCTACCTTCCCGTCTCTCTCCCTTATACAAAAAACTTATGACGCCAGGGAGGCATGAGGCTGTGGCACCATTGGTAGGTTGAACTCTGCACCTACCTGTACCTGGGAAGATCTCATTGACTTAATCCCTAACCAACCCATTCAATTTGGCTGCCATGTCGTTTGACCCACGGTGAAACTGGCCTAGTCCAAGTTCTCAAGATTCAGGTGATGAGGAACATTTTCCCCTAACTCCTTTGGTAGCATTTAAAGATCAAAACCTGAATGCCAGGACAATATAACCATAGGAGACGCCAAAGAACCTGCAAAACAGATCAGCAACTCCCACATAATCAGGAGATGGCAGATAGCACTGGTGATGTTTAGGAAAACGATTAGTGCATGCCTGATTTAAAGGTTCTGCCTAATTTTTATTATATAATTGACATAGTTTGTGTTTGGGATTACCCATGCCAACTAAATCTTTTTTTTCCTTAATAATCTGCACTTGACCTATTGTATTGCCTAAAACACACAGTTCTTTAGTCCCCAATTCTGAAATGAAATATTGAGGAAAAGCATGTGATCCAGAGCTCAAGGGGTCACGTTTCAGATTGGAGCCTGGAAATACATGGTTTCCAGGGCTATTTTATTAAGTGCACTTCCACTCTGTGAGTATAGAAATCCCCAGGACTTTGTGTTTTGTCTGCAGAAGGTGAGTAATGTCTAATTGCAGAATTGAGGTCTCGAACCATGGCTGAGTAGGAGGAGAAACAGTGACCAGTATAAGCACTTGAATAGGTTTCAAGTGTTGGAAAGTAGTAACCAAAACAAAAGTCGGTTAGACTAATTGGCACCTTTATAAGAGTTGGGGAAAGTTTGAAAACATGTGTTTTTGGTTTTTTTCATTCCACCCCAATCTCCACATCATTACAAAGTAGCAATGACAACACTTGGTGAAGTAAATTGCTTTGCCTTGCTGACCTATAACACGTTATTGGTCCACGAGTACCTGGCCAGATTACAAAAATCAGAATAAACATTTAAAGAGTCAAAGCCTTTTGGAAAATAACTGGAGGGCTTATCTCAGAATTCTACCCACAGAGTTTAGTGTCTACCTGTTCTAGACTGTGCTATATGATGGTATCATGTGGCTTAAGTCTATCACAAGTTGCTTGCTATTTACATGGCGTTAGTAACTCAGACTGCAGAACTGTGAATCAGCGTGCATCAGGCAAAGTCCATTTTGAATGTCTGGTATTCTGAATGACAGACTAATTAGAGACCTATTGGGAAGATATCTGAGAGAGACACAGAGAGAGAAAAAAATAAAATAAAATTTGAGGTCACAAATATAGAAGCTTGAATTTCATTTCTTCCATTAATCCACCTCGTTTCCTCTTCTCCTGATTCTTCTGTTTCTTGTGCATGTTCATACCAGATTGAATCCCATGTTTTTTTCTTCTTTTAAATAGTAACCCCCATTCTTCCCATGTGGGAGGAGCATGTAACATATAACATTTTAGTCATCTTTTGTAATCAATATAACCATGAGATACCACTTTATACCTATAACAATAGCATTTAAGAAAATCAGAAAATAGCGAATGCTGGAGAGGGTGTACAGATACTGGACCCGTACACACTGCTGGAGGGCTTGTAAACATGTATAACCATCGTGGAAAGTGATATAGAGCTACCTAAAACAGTTGTGTATAGAAATATCATACAACTCAGTGATAACTCTGCTGGATCGATACCCCAAAGAAGGAAGAGACACAACGCGAATATGAACAGATGTCTTCTCTCCATTGTTCATCCCAACACAGTTCAAAAGAGCAAGAAACTGGAAACAGCCCAAATTGCCATCAGTAAAATAATGGATAAAGAAACTCTGCTACATAAACACAATGGAATAGTATACATCCCTAAAAAATAGTGATGGAACCATGAAACACCTCCTGACATGGATGGACCTGGAACCCATTATACTGAGTGACATTAGTCAATCACAAAAGGACAAATATCGTATAAGACCACTACTATGAGGATGAGCACAAAGACAAAAACAGGCATCTATTGCCAGGTCATGAAATCTAATCCATTCTCCCAAGTTATGAGGTGGTGTGCCTGCCTAATGCTGATCATCCATATATCACCCCCCTATAGCTTAATAATCATTTAAACAGAAGAAGCCTCAACTCAGTTGAGCCCAACAGACACTCCTACAAAAGTGCTCAGTGAACCTTAATGGAAATTTAGGTTCAAAGGTGGGAGAGGAGGGTCATGTCTGTCTTAAGAGAAGTGGATTTCACTTTTGTTGGTGGATAGACCAGGTGGGGCAACCTGCCAATGGGAAAAATACTTAACCTTACTTATATAGACCCTCAAAGGGAGAATACGCAAATATTATGTTCCTAACTAGACACTTGACCTAGTTTCTATCCAGCTTTTAGTGACCTAGACCACATGCTATGCACAACCGGGACTTAGACCCTGCCCTCTTAAGATGCACAACATCCTTCAAGCCACAGCAGAAAGATCCAATGTGTAAACTTCACTAATAGAATTACACTCGAACTTAAACACACCTGTAGTAGACTAAAGGAACTGAACTATCCCCTTTGGACTTGAGGCTGAAACCCCCTTATGTAATAAGAAGAAGATGACTATGATCCCAAGGTGATAAATTTGAAAGTCACTGGATTTTGGTTCAAATATTTTGCTTTGAGAGTGATCAGAAAATGGCAACTCAATACAACCAACCATGTATTTGTTATTTCCATACTATCTTTGCTTTTTTTTTGACATGTGTGGTCTAGCAGGCATAGTCTACCTTTGTAAATGAGCATTATTGCAAATTTTGCCTGTTCTCCATTCCTCATTGTTTATTTAAATAGTATCCAGTGACTTAACATTTTAATCTGTACACATCAACAACCCATGTATTTTAGTCTAAAGAACTGTTCTATACATGCATATGTTCCATTTCGCAACAGTATTTTGAACTTTATACAGTTGGTTAAAATTGACTAAAAGAATTTGATAGTATGCTTAATTCATTATTCGATGGTATCATTAATTCAAAAGTCTGGAACCCTGGTAATGTAATGGTGATATGCTGGGTTGCTAACTGCAAGATCAGCAGTTCAAAACCACCAGCCACTCCTTGGTAGAAATCCAGGCCTTTCTACTCCTGTAAAGAGTTACAGTCTTGAAAACTCATAGAGACAGTTCTACCCTGCTCTATAGGGTCAATAGGAGATGGCATCAGTTCAATGGCAGTGAGTTCAATGAATATCAATTGAATTACTATATGTCCATGGGGATTTATAATGTTCCCCCAATAAAATATCTCTAAAGTAAATCAGGAAAATATATAAACCATAGATATATGAAGGGATTTTGACCTCACACTTAATTATAGCCCTAATCCAAGAAAAATAAGCTCTTATAATGTCCTTCTCAGTACTTGACCTCATGAAGAGATCACTGAAAATATGAGTGCTATAGCAAAGTGTGCTGAAGAAAGCAGATTGTACCCAGCTAGCAGAAAGGATAGTGCCTCGGTCTTAAAGACTTGTCTTAAACAAGCAGCCATCTAAGTGAGGTGCCAACTAAGTCCACATAAAAGACGCACACCAGCCTGTATGATCCAAGGATTGTAAACAATAAAATCTAAGACCAGGGGAAGGAATTGGATTAGAGTTTAAATTCTGAGCACCCTGTTTGCAGAAGTCTATGGATGACAGTGAAGCCTAAACCTCCAGTGAATTCCCTCTGGCCATTGACTACACATATGAGTAACCCTTGCTAATAGCAGAGTGCATTGGAAAATGGACTAATGTAGATGTAACTAGAATATAATTTAACACCTTATCATCTCTTCTTTCTGATTCATTTCAGTTTGTCCTAGTTATTACTACCTTCTGTTTTCTTTTTGATTGAGGTTTCTCTGTTTTATTTTGATATTGTTTTTCTATATATGAAATTCAGAATAGGCAAATCTTTAGAGAGAACAACCGGATTAATAATAGTTTCTTACAGTTTTGGCAACAGATGTTGGTGGGAATGGGAATCTATTAATAATGAGTGCAAGAAGAAAATATTCTAAAATTTATTGTTGTGATAGTGGAATAATTATTGTTTAATATGTTTAAACCATTAAATTTTATGATATATGAATTATACCAAGGGGTACCCCCCAAAAAAAACAACAACCCCAGAATTGTACTGGGTTGAGTGGAGCTTTCATAGTAGGCATTTTTCCCAATCGGCGAGCACTGAGCAACTGGCTCTGAGTTAGTGCACCCAGTGGCATTGCCTGGGAAGGTTCACTCTAGTCACAGTGAACTTTTTTCTTAAAAGCAGTTTCGCTAGAACCTCATTTTTTGTGATGGCCATGAAATGTTGCTTCCTCCTCGGGAAAATTGCTGCAGGAACTGTTGTGATGTTAAACACAGCTCACAAGACAGGGCTAGGGAAAAACTCAAGTGTAGTAGTTTTCTCATTTCAAAAAAGGTGAAATGTCGATTGACAACAAGCCTTGCTCTGGATGTCTGTCAACTTCCCAGACAAAAACGTCCTCAAAATGTATGTGCTTATGATTGAAGACTGATGACGATCCACTGAAGAGATGGGGAAGCTATCTGGACTATCTTTGAGCTCAGTTCAGCGAATTTTAAGGGAAGATTTTGGAATAAGAAAGTTGCTGCAAAATTTGTGCCTTGGGTTCTGACTGACCAATAAAAAGATCTTTGAGTGGAAACATGCCGTGCTTTGAAAGAACAGCTCCAAGTGACCCAGACTTTCTTTCCAAGGTGGCAAGACATGGTGATATTCTTATAGCCCCTAAACCCCCCAAAAGCTTATCAAGTGAAATCAAAGATCATTTGTTGTTTTTTTTTATTTGAGGGGCTTAGTGCATTTGGAGTTCATTCCAACAGGTCAGATTGTCAATCAAGCTTTCTATTTAGAGGTTCTGAAATGATTGTGTAACAGTGTGGGACAAAAAAGGCATGATTTGTGTCAGATGAGGGACTGATTTTGCCACCATGTCAATACATCTGCTCACGTAGCCATCTCAGTGTGCCACTTTGGGGCAAAATCAGCATGCCTCTCTTGCCCCACCCATCTTACTCATCTGACCTCACTCCGTGCAACTTTTTGTTTCCATGAATTAAGCGGGACATGAAAGGATAGAGACTTGATGACATAGAAGAGGTGAAGAAAAAAGTAAGGGAGGTGCTGTCAGCCATCTAAACAGATGAGTTTGGAAAATGTTTCTAAGAATGAAATCACAGATTTGACAAATGTATTAAGTGTAATGGAGAGTACTTTAAAGATGATAAGGCTGTTTTGTTAAAAATGTTTTAAATACATAGCTTTGGAGGGAAATCTGTTTTGGGGTGGGGACTCCCTTGTATATCAATATAACTGCTATTTTTTAATTACCTTTTATTGCAAGACTCTTCTAGATAGAGACCAAAACTGTAAGCCTGGAAAAGGCACCAGAGTAATGAGAAAAGTTGTCCAGGTCAATGTTAGCCAAGAAGCTTTTTGCTTCTTCTAATTTTCGGGGGGGCTCTATAAAACTACTCTCACTGAAGCCGCAGACAACTCTGACACGAACATTTGATGAAGGAAAAAAAGCAGACATACACAGTTATTTTCAGAGAACTCATTAACAGAGTGGGTAACAGGGAGCAATCGCCCATCTCTAACGGTTTGTGCACTTGCTTGCATTCATAAAATTGGAAATGAGATACTAGGTCACTACGGTAATCATAAAACCATGATGGGTGCTAAGCCAAGCAGCAAGTCTGAGCTTTAAACTGTAGGAAGCTGAGGAAGCAACAGCTCCGAAAGGACACATCTACTCTGAGTCCAAAAAGCGACCACCCGACTGTGAACCAAAGTGGAAAAGAGTTTGATCTGGAAGCAGATAAGGTCATAAATAAATAGGTGATAGGTAGATAGGTAGATGGATAGATGGATAGATAGATGGATAGATAGATAGATAGATAGATAGATAGATAGATAGATAGATAGATAGATGAGAATCTCTAAACTAATGGAAGACAATCACTAGCAAGGAGAACTGGAATGTGGGATTTCTTCTGAACATGCTTGATTAATCCATTGACAGACATTGACGTACCCCATCACCTCAGTCACCTCTGCTACCTTTAGCCCCATCATACCCAAGCCATGCCTTTGACCTCTGAAGGTACACCTGGCTTCATTGTCTTCAGGACCCCTGTTGACTGATGGGAATCCAATATTCTGAAGCTGCAATTAAGTCAAGCAGGTATATATATATATATTTTTCACAACCTTGCATGAACAGTCAATTTTTGTTTATGTATTTTTCTCCTAACAAGACCTTGTGGTTTAATGGGGGAAATTACTGTCTCTTATTCAACCATATGACCCCAATACCCAAGAAGATGCTAAAAAACGTATTTGAATAAACTGAATGAATAGACCTATCTCCCAATCAGGGCAAAAGTAGCCTTAAAAATTGCTGACATATTCATTTAGTCTATCCTTAGAGAGTATTAGCTTCAACACTGGAACCCTGTTGGCACAGTGGTTAAAACACTTGGCTTCCAATCAAAGAGCCATCAGCTGAAATCCACTATCCTCCGTGTGGGAGAAAGCTATGGCAGTTGACTTCTGTAAGAATTTACAGCCTTGGAAAGTTATGGGGCAATTCTCCTCTATCCTATAGGATCACGATGAGTCAGAAACAACTGGAGAAGGCAGGTTTGGGTGTTTAGCTATTATTGCTAGTTCAATGAGTAAGTTGTGCTGTCGTGGACCTGGAATGTCATAGATGAACTAGGGAGGCATGATAGACATCACCACGTACTTGGAGGGCTGTCCTATGTCGAAGTGGGGTTTAACTTTCACAGTTGCAAGTAGGGTCAGTGGACAGAAGTCATGTCAAAAGAGGCGATGTCTTTGGCTAAGTCCTGTGCTGCTAACTAAAACACTAGTAGTTCAAACCCGCCAATGATGGGGTAGCTGTAGGAATGGAAAGAAGACACACTCAGAGACCATGAGATCACACCATAGGACTTGCCTTGTTTCTCACATAGACGGAATGTACAGGTAAAATCGAAGAGTTTGGATTGATGCGTGAGACCTGAGAAGTTTTGAACATCAATGAAAAACCATTAGAAAGAAAAGAGGCAGTTGATGCAATTGGGGACACGAAGATCTAAAGAAAAATGGAACCCAAAGACCAAGAGAGGGCAGGCGACACATTCAGAGATGTCTGGTATTGGTAAGCTTCTCTATCATAAGCAGATTCATCCATTTTTAACAGTCCTGGGTCAATGCATGTCTATTTTGACATAATTTCTGTCCACAGACCTTACTTGGATCTGTGAGTGTCAAATCGCTCATCTCTGTGACAGCCCTTCAAAGATGATGTCTATCATGCTTCCTTTTTCTTTTAATGGCTGCTCATGTGGAAGGACTACTAGACTTTACAATTTGGTCATTTCTTACTTACTTACTTACTGGAGTCTCTTTTATGAGATCAGTCATTTAGTCTTCATATATATTAATTTTCTTTTCTTCCCATTCTTAGGAGCCCTCATGGCTCATCGGTTCAGTGTTCTGCTGCTTACCGAAAGATTGGTGGTTCAATCCCACCAGCTGCTCTGGGGAACATAGATGAGATAACCTACTGTCATAATGATTAAAACTCACAAAACTCAGGGTCACCAAATTAATCCTGACTCATGCAAACTCTATAGGGTAGGACTGCCCCTATGGGTTTTCAAGATCCATTCTTGATGAGAGTAGAAAGCCTCATCTCTCTCCTGGTGGTTTCCAACCACTGGCCTTGCAGTTAGCAGCCCAATAACCACTCTGCCAACAAGGTCTAGGAAACCCTATGGGTGGTTCTACTCTGTGAGTCAGAATTGACTCAATGGAAACATTCTTCGGAATTAACATGCTGATGGAGTCCTCTATAAGAGGAATCAGGATAACTGCTCCTTCGTCTTTTGAAGTAAGTGTGAAGCTGATTCTGAGACCAGAACTAGGTGGTGCCTGACTACCACTACCAATTGCTCTGGAAAAGATCTCATTAGAATCATCTGGGTAGGATGAGAGAAAAAGATCGAACAAAAGTAAAATTCATAGAAGAGATCAGGCGTATTGCTTAGATAGAGACTGGTGGAACCCAAGAGACTTTGACTCTCAGTCACAGATTGGAAATGAACTCACTCCCTCCTGTGGTTCAATTTTCAGCCAAACAGTTGTCAGGTCTACAGGTGAAAAATTGCCTTATGAGTAATCAATCATTTGAGATCAAGGGGACAGCTTTTGCCCAATGACAAAATTCAGAAGGGCTAGAAAAGAAGGAGGATTAGAAGCAGGAAACAGAGGAAGAATTCAACCTGAACGGTGTAGCATTGAGGGGATTGCAATGAATGAGGTGAAACAAAATGTGTATCAATTGTTAAAGGCAAAATCGATGATCTACTCGGTAAACCTTCATCCAAGTCACAATAAAAAGCTTTAAAAGAAGAAATAAATGCATAAGTACGGTAGAGTGAAAGTTCTTCTCTCCAAGTCTCTAACGTCCATCAAATAAGTGGGCAGAACTATGCAAAGAGAGGATATGTAACAGTATCAGAGGCGATTGGTCACTATAAACCCCTGGTTATAAGGATGAATCTTCTTTGCAGCAGGAGCAGATAGAAAAAGCCAAAGGCCATTGGAAGATCATGTTCCTGATCTCATAGTCTCTGGACTATGGCCTGGAGATTATAGGACAGAGCAAGAGGAACGGCGCTGAAACTGTGGGACTGTGAAATACAGTGACAGGCTGACCTCCTGGCCCAAGAAGGTGAAGGCCAAGGGACCACATGACTGAGGCTATGTACCAGAGGAAGACTTGGCTATCCTCTGGCTGAGACGCTGAGGAAGGAATGGAGAGAGAGATGGCTGCAGGCTGAGGAGAGCCACTGTTGTGAGCCAATGACTGTATCCCTACTGTTTGTTCATCCTGACTTATGATAACCTGTTAACTTCTGTAATGAACTCCTTTCGTTGTGAGTACTGTCTGTGTGCTCTGAGTGGCCATTGCAAAGAATGCTCAAAGCCAGCACAGAAGTAGAGAAAGGGTAGGTGTCAGCATAGGGTAAAGTTGGATAGAGCGTGGAGGAATGCCTGCCCCTTGCCTCTTGGCAATAGAGATGTCAGAAGAGGTCAGGTATTACCTACCCATGTGGTTTACCATATTAAGTCACCTGAAAAACATTTCCTTGGTGGCAGATTGTAAGGAAAACCATTGCAAACCTCTAATTTTTCCCTGAGCCGACACACACAGGAGGGGAAATAAGATAACTGAAAGTAATGGTTTTGCTTATGCTTTATTTGCACAGATAATTAGCCTAATGGTTTATAGATTTTTAAAAGAAAGATATTGGTCAAGGAAGAAACAATTTCCTCTAGATATTAATATCAATTAAGAAGTTATCTCTTCCAAGTGCATTTTCATTTGACTTGAAAGATTTAAAACTATATCACTCTCAGAAAAATGTAGAATTATTTCCTCTTCTGGGTTCAAACTAGCTTCCGAGTAGGCTCTAGTTATTCCTTTCTTTGAAGAACATAAACCCTTCCTGTCTTCACCTCCATTTTATGAATGGAAACCCGAGATTTGAGAAATATATAGCAAAATAAGAGCTGTAAAAGCTGCAACATCATATTTCCCACACTGAGATCTTGTTCTACATGTGTACTTCTTTAAGAAGAGCTAATCAAAAAAGAGATTCTCAAAAACAAAACCGCCTCATTCATTTTGACCATTTTAGGATCTGTAGGAAATTTTAGCATTGCTACCCCACCGCAATTGACTTCTTCCCTTTTAGAGCAAAACTTAGCACAAAGTGAACACATTGTTCCCTGCAGCCTCTGCAGGCTCTTGCAGGCTGTACTATCACTGAACAATGTATAAAATCTCCCACTGAAGTTGTTATTCAATCTGTTTAAAATTCCATTGCATAAGTTTCTGTATAACAAAGTTGAGGCTGTTTTGGCTTAATTAAAGCTCATTTTAAAATGTGCACACTATATGTTGAAAGCACAGTGGGATCGTGGAATAAGATCAATCAGGAAATCTCCACCCTCCCTTCCGTTACCCCTTTCAACCTGATTCTTCTCCGGAGTTTTATTTCTACATTATAAAACAACACAGCAGTTGATAATTGGCATCTTGCATCTAATGGTTGATCATAACTTTTAGTTACTCATTTTTGTCTATTTTCCTTCTCCATGCTTCCAGACAGGCATTGTTTTCATAGCATTAAAATAAAATTTAAAAAAAAGAGTAGGGCTGTTGTCAAACACCTCATAAGGAAGTGGTTTCCTTGACAACTATAACCACAGGTAAGTTGTTTGAAACTCTTCCTCGTTGCTTGCTTTGTTTGGTTTCTAAAACAGCTCAGAACATTTCATTGTAGACTCAGGTAGTAAATGCAGGAATTTATAGAACCAGTTGAAACAGAGCAGATGCTAAATTATCCCTGGAGTTGTAAACACTAGGCATTTTCAGGTATTTGAGTTGAGCCCAGTGACAGTGACAATCACTGAAAGAACAAATGCTGAAAGATTAGTATTTAAGATCCAAATGTGAGTAAATCACTACCTCAAGGACTCACACACACAAAGTGTAGCTACAAATGCTGAAGATGTGAAAACCATTGCTTAACATGGGAAGTGGTTTTAATCTGGATTTCTAGTTTTATTAAGTAGGTGCCAAAAGCTAATTCCTTAAAGGGAAAGAGGTGGGCTTTCCCATTAACCCAGCACCAGATATTTGGGCAAAAGACATAAGAATATGTCTTTTGTCAAAATTAACCACAAAATAAAGATCATCCATTTAAAATTTTCTGGAATATTTCTATGGTTAAAAGAGAGAGAGAGAGAGAGAGTCTCATAGCTCTTAAGAGTCAAAGTACCTGGGAACATCTCAGGACAAAAATATTTTCTAAGTGCCAGTTTTTCACCAGTATCATAAACATCAATTTGTTTTTTTCACCAGTAACATGCAAAGACATAGCTTGCACGGATTATAAAAACATTGGGAACATAAAGTAGACACTCTGTATAATGTGATAAGAAACCCCAGATAAGATTATTAACAAGCGAATCTACTTCCTACACAATCCAATTCTGCTTCTGAAACCTGGCAAGGACACGGTGTGCCAAAAGAGAACAAGAAAAAAACAAAAACCCTTAACTATCCTCACAGTATGTCTAATGCACAGGTATCTTCCGATTGCCTGGAGTCAAAGTAACCAAACTAAAAGAAAATTAAATAAACCTCAATGTTTGCACTCATGTGTGTTTAAGAAGCCAATATATGCAAATATGAGTTAAGAAATATGATCAAGGAAAGAAGTAGAAATTCATGAAAAATTGAAGACTGGGTCACCAGGTAGAATACATAGAGGTAAAGAAGATATACGTAGTTTTACTTAAGAGCCCTGAGAAATCTTGTGAAATGTTAGCTTAAATTAAAGGGGCTCAATAGAGGTGAGAAGAAAGGAGAGAGGAAGGGATGGAAATAGAGGAACTTGGCGAAGAGAGGGCCAAGTGCTCAGGAACGAAGGTCAGGGAGTAACTTAAGCAGAAGTCCAACTACCCTTCTGAGATGATTTTCAGCAAACTACTTGCAACATTGAAGTAAAACGGAGATGACTCCAGAATCTAGGCAAAAAAGAACCTCAGTTTTCCACGGCCTCAGAGAATTCAAAAGCAGCTCAAGTGGTTTTCAAATTTACATTATGACCAAACTGCTATGCAGAATATTCATTCATCCCCGTGCTGGAGAGAACCAGGGCTGCAGTGCCAGTCTTGGTAGCTCTGGCCACAGTCACTCTGGCCCGCTCCCAAGAGGAAGCAGGGTGACCTTTACTCAGGTGGCTCTCATGCTTGAATTCTCAACATTCACATGTGGAATTCTACCCCATGGGATTTGGACGTAATTATCACATGACTCTTTGCCATCAGTCAATTCTAACCCCGAAACACCCGATCAGTCAGAACAAAGCTGCACACAGGCTTTCCGCGGCCGTGAGCTTGAGACGCTGGCTGTCATGTCTTCGTCTTGCACAGTAACTAGTGAGTGAGAACCAACCACTGACATTGTGGTTAACAGCTGAATATTTCATCGTTGCGCCACTCATTAAAAAATGTGGTGTCCATCAAATTGATCCCAACTCTTAACAATCTTGTAGGACAGAGTAGAACAGTCCCATATGGTTTCCAAATCTATAAATCTTCAGACTTCCTTGTCTTTCCCCCATAGAACAGCAAGTGGGTTCAAGCTACCAACCTCTAGATTAGCAATCGAGTGCTTAAACCAGTGCACCACCAGATCTCCTTACAGTGCCACCAGGACATCTTCATTATCACACACCAAAGTTTCTGTCATCAAGTCCACCCCAGCTCATAGCAGCCACAACAAAGTGAATTGCAGGAGGAATATGTCAGGCTGAAGCCCATCAAAATCTTTGTTTTGAATATTTCAAAACCCCAATTGGGAGATCTATTGTGGAAGATTGCCTGATGGACAGAAATTGCAGACACTCCTCTCCATATTCTAAAATCGATCCTTTGATCTTCATGCCACAGAGCTTCATGCCGAGGCTGACATATTCAGTTTTGTTTTAAAGTGCATTTATTTATGCCCCTCTTTATTCTGTACAGAATTTAAGATAAGAAGTTCTGTGGAGTTATGCCATCAATCAACCTTGTTATTGAACAACTTTATAGGAAAGGCTTCCATGGAATTCCTATTTCCTATCAAGCTACTCTTGAGGCTGTTGCTCGTGTATTTCAAAGCGACCTCCTTTGGAAGACACACTGGACATGATACCATCTCTCCTTGTTCTTCTGCACGGCCACTGGTTTCTCCTTCTCCATGATGGACACTCGATCATATGATGGACCAGGGTTCTCCCTGAGCACAGTCAACTGGGGTCCATACCCATCTATCTGGCAGCACTTCATAGCGTGTGTTTTGTGGGTTCACTCCTGGATTCATTATTCCTTCCCTATTTTTAAAAATGAAATGATTTTCCTCTTTATGTCTTTGCTCTAGATGATGTATACAGCACAGTGACTAAAACTGTCATGAGCTCAGAGCAGTCCCTCTCTAACCCACAGACGAGAGACATAAGCACACTCTTTGGGGACTGACTTAGAGTCCTCAGTTAGATTTGGAAAAGAATCTGAACTTCTCTTCATGGCATCTGCATGGAAAACTACAGACCACAACCACTACCTCTGAAGTTTATATTTATATCATACTACCTAGGAAACTCCCTTCACCCCTGTGGGCCTCTGAGACTCTAACTCTTTACAGGAATAGAACGCCGCGTTCTTTTCGTCCACTCTGTGAAGTTGGAGTGCATTTTTAGGATGTAATGTTTACTTTCCCTCTGTATAAGGTAGACAGCTTGTTCCTCTCGGATGCTCAGTCTATGTCCTGGCAGCCCCATCCCTGCAGCAGAGGGAACCCAGTGAGACAAACCTACAGGTGCCCACTCTCGGGACCGGGTCAGCGAGGCATCCTCCACCATCCACCTAGAAGAATCCTGGCTCGTTCTCATTTCACTTGGCTCCAAACATGCCCTCGATAGCTAGCTCTTTCATTTCTCTACTGAAGTCTCCTGTAGCCCCTCTCTTGCCTGTCTATTCATACACACTGTGAGAGATACTTGGCCAAGGCCATCAAGAAAACCCACTCCCCTCTAGTCCACAGCTAGTTCCTGCGCCAGGACAACCAGCACGTTCTGGTTTTCTAAGTGGAAGTCCCGTGTCCTGGGAAAGGCCGCAGTTCCAGGCAAACCTGGATGGTCCCTCTGCTTCCAGCTCTCACTGCAAATTGATGGCAGTACTGAACCTCATTGATTTACTCCCTATCAAGTAGAGAGTCTCCAGGTGGTGCAAACAACGATTGCCTCAGTTGTTAACTGAAAGGTTGACTTTGTAAGCCCACCGGGAGGTGCCTCAAGGAGAAAATATTGGTGATCTACTTCTAACACTTCAATACTTGAAAACCCTATTCTGAGAATGTCCAATGTGGGGTTGCCATGAATTAGGATCAGCTTAATCATGAGTTTTAGTTGCTTCTATGTACAAATAGGATACCATTTTTAAAAAGACAACACTAGGAGCAAATATGACAGAAGTAAGGTGTCTAAGCGTGGAAGAGTAATTGGATCTATCCCTGAATCTCGTCTCCACTGTGACCCTCTTCAAACATTCCTCTTCTGCCTTTGACAATGGTGTGCTCAGGCAATAGAAATGTATTTCTAAAACTGGATTAAAGATGAAGCACGTAAGGACATAAACCTGGTACGCAAAAACAAGGAATTCTAAACCCAAGTAAGGGATGAATTTAGAGTGACCCCGTTCTGCTGAATCTACAACTCTCTTTCCCCTTTTATTGTAAACAAGAACACAAAGGGGAAAAATAAAACGCTGTGCCTGGGGAAGTTTGATTGCAAACCAGGAGGTGACCACATTTCCGAAACATCAATGCCTTAATCCCAGATCAACAGGAAGGAAAAGCCAGGAGCGTGGCTGGTCAGTCCACACACAGTCAACGGGACGCATGCATCGTAAACGCGTCACTGTTGTTTACGCATTTCTCAATCGCTCAGTCTGCACAGAGGTGCCTGTTTCCCAGGTGTGCTCAGTCATCCATTTCTGAGCAAGCATCAGAGAAATCCATCCACATCCATTCATTTTCTAATGAAAACCGTTCTCGGCACAACGTAAACAAACTTAAACAATGCACAGGAATCTCAAAATTCTGACCTTTAAGCTGCCATTCTTTCTGGTATATTCAAGAAAAGATGTGCACAGTGTACATAAGAATACAGAGAGTCAAATTAACTGGATGCAGCCTTCAGGCAGTTGAACAATGAATTCTGCAGACAATCTAATCATTCTGTCATGTCTAACGGAGGCACAGAGAGATCACCAGATTTTAAAGTCCTCAAGTTCAGCTTCTGGTTTATTCCTCTCAGCCTCCAGGGCTTTCTATAAACATGATTTCTTATACCATTACTGTGAGGCTCAGGAATGGAAATCTGCAGTAGGAAAACATTCTCAGAGCTACATTTATTTCATAATTACTCAAATATAGACAACCAATCAATGCTGCCTTAAGATAACAATGGGGAAATTGCTGTCCAGCGAGAATGCCTCAGATGGAAATGTCATTTTATGGCAGATTTTTGTGAATCGAGAAAAAATAGACGGTTGTTTTCCTTTAAGGAAAACTGGAATCAGACAGATAACCTATTGGCATCTGTGGGAAAATAAATAATATGACAATTTAAGAGAAGCCAGACTTCTCATTTTAAGTTGCTTTGTTGGTCTGGGTACTTTAGAGAAACAAATCCACAGACACTCATGTATAAGGAGAGTTTTATATAAAGGTTAAGTGCACATCATGAAAACATCCCAACCCAGTGCTGCCCAAGCCCACAAGTCCAACATTAACCCATTAACCCCATATGTCCGACACCAATCCACAAAGTCCTCCTCCATCTCACAAAACACATACTAGGATGCCGACTGCAGGAGGAAAGCTGAATCAGTGAGCGTGTAAGCATCTCAGCTCTGGCAGGTCTCTCCACACGGGTGCTCCAGCACCCAGGACTACATCGGGGTAGGTCCATGTGGCTTCTCCTCAGAGATGTCTTACAGAAAGGGAGCCTTGCAAGCTGGAGCAGGGAACTGGCTAAGGCAGCTGCACCTGGTCCAACCATCAGAAAGCAAGAGACCTGAGAACTAGAAAGGCGAGGCTTACCGAGCCATTTATCTCTCTGCCCTTCAATTAACCCCACATGTGTTTATCGGCCAGGTTGGCACAATAAACTAACTACCTCAGTTGCCATCTCATCTTATGGTTTCTACAGCAGAGGTAGAGTTCGAGTCGTACTTGGAGTATATCTTGGAGGAGATGAGCCCGGGATGTAGCGAAAGTAGGCATGGGCTGAAGTTCCAGCGCTGCGAAGTATAAAGATGAGCGCTAGGGGTTCTCATTTAACCACTGATGTAATGAAGTCTGAGCATAAAAGATCTGTAGTGGTAGATGAGGCGTGTACATAGTTGTGCCCAACAGGGGTGCCCTCCACTGGGTGGTGACACTGCCTCCATACTATCTTCTCCCGGATGAAGTACAACTGTGAAATGAGGAGCCTCTAAATTAGAGGAGACAGAAAGAAGAGAGATCCCCAAAGCCCTTGAATCGGAAGGTGAAGTCAATTGAGATCTCTCCATTAGACCAATATATAGCCAATAAAGATCAGGAATTGGAATATGGAAGGTTTTACTAATATGGAATTACTCTCAGAAGTCACTATAAAGGGGAAATGCAAGACATAAAGCTGTATGCATACAGCTCTGCTAAATTTGTTATCCACACATAAAATCCTTGGCCATAGGATTGACTCTTACTACACCCGATGGTTTCCAAGGTTGTCATCTTTATGAAATCCACATAGTTCTCCCACAGAGCATCTTGTGGATTCAAACCATTGACATTTCAGTGAGCAGCGGAGTGCTTAAGCACTAAGCCACCAGGTCTTCTTTTACCCACACATCGAGTCTAACATCCAGCAGTGAGCATGTCCAGATGGTCATTTGAGTCCACTCAGAGACGTCTCAGAAGAAAGGTCGCCCAGAAATCTGCTTCTGAAACCTTCACCCTTGAAGCCCCCACAAAACAGCTCTACTCCTGTGCTCCTGAGGTTGCCCGAGCCAGCGTTGACTCAACCGCAACGGGTGTTGAATAAATAACAAAATCTGTATTATTTTATCTCTGTTTAATGGTGGGTTTTTTTGCAGATGAAATGAGCAGAACATGGATAAACCTCTTAAACTGGGGGTGGTGGTTAGATAGTCCGCCAACTAGCCCCTCCTGGCTGAGGGCAGAGTTCCACCTGTCAATCGGATCACAGTCTGATGGCGCCTCCTTGGCATCATAAGCCTTTCTGAAGAAGAGTGAGCCACATAGGAACTACTCTCTCTCTGCCACTCTGCCTTCCTCCTGGCTGAGCTTCCTTGGGGCTCTGTGTCCGCCACCAGGAGCAGCCCTTTGTGGACCCCCCAACCCTGAGCGCTGTCAGCACCCGGCCATGCTGCCATCCACCTGAGAGCCACATAGCTCTGCACACGCCAACTGGTGACCTTTCTGTCCCCTGCTTCACCTTTCTGCATCATTGGCCAGCAGCTACGTGAGTCTGACGAAGGCCAAGCTGGTATCGGACCTGTGGACTTGAGTCGGACGAGGCTGGGATACCTGCTTGATGTAAAGTTCTTTCTTGTACGTAGATGAATGTCCCTGGTTTGTTTCAATAGACAACCCAGCCTAACACACTGGGTACGTTGAGAAATTTTTATTGAAGGGACTGTTTGCAAAGTTACAGTCTTAGAAACCCTCAGAGATGGTGCCACCCTTTCCACCAGGGTCACTGTGAGTTGACATTGACTCAAGGGCACTGAGTGTGTTTTGTTTCATTTTCACAAGGCGTGGGTCGGCTAATGGGATAGAACAGGTCCCCAGGGTAAATGCATCTAGGGATGACCCAGGAGGGGGGAGTCTTCTGAATCTTTAAAGAGAGCTGTACACAGAGGGTCACTTGACAGGAGCTATAGCAGGCAACGGACAGCAACCTCTACTAAGGAAGGAGATAAAATTTAGCGATCCTGATGATGTGACACCTTGGCTAAGTGCAGGTGGGAAAACAGAAAGCCTGAAGCTTCTTGGGGCACTCATCAAGGTGCAGAAAGGTGGATCTAGAAGAAAACAAGCAAACAAACTAGAGGATTCCATTGCCCTCTTATATTGTTCATGGAATTTATATTTTTCCTACCATGAACATGGAAAACAAACATTTCGCAGCTGTACATTTTTTTCTTGCACTTTTTAATTGTTTGCAGTGGACTGACTAAAAACTAAGAAAGGGCATGTGTCAATAATAATAATAATAATAAAGATTAAAGATCCACAAAAGATAATTCAATAAATGGCAGCAGAGATGGACATATCTGATCTCCTCTGAATTCCAGACATGACTCCATGCTCTGTCTTTTGTTACCTATTCGGACACCAACTTTCCTCCCATGGTGGTCGATATCTACAATGGGTTTGATCATTTACAGAACTCAAAGACAACTCTCACAATTCAGGGGGTTAGTACGTTACCACAAATCTGGATCCGCCAACAATGAGGATATAGGCATTGGTCCATAGCAATGACCAGGTCTTCTCTGGTCTTCAGCTTCTCAGCCACCTGGTCCCTTGGCATTTGCCTCCATGGGCCAGGAATTCAGCCTGCCTGTCCCTCTGTGCCACAAGTACATAGTCGCAGGCCACATGAGGAGAAGGTGCCCCACAGTCTTGGCTCAGGTCCTCTGAGGCTCCGTGCTACAGTCTCGGGTGTCACTGGTCTCGGTGGCTTGTGCCAAGTCAGGGGGAGATCTTGGGTGTACTCTTCCAAATGATCCCATTTTGTGGAGTTTATTTTCTCTCCTGCTATTTCAAGGAGGGCTAATCCTTATAGTCAGTGGGTGGTAATGAAAACGGACTGATCCCCTCTGTGTGTGTTATATGCACCCTGTTGGCAGAGTCCCACCCAATCATTTGGTGTGAGTTACAGGGACTTGAGTAGAAGAGCCATATTAAGTAACTTCACTCCACCACAGAAAAGAGAGACAGAGGGTGGGAGGGAGAGAGATATTCTGGAAAGAGTAGCACAAGGTGTGATTTGAGGATATAAAGGACACCCTTGGTGGCTGAATAATGAGACCTCCAGACCTCACTGACCTGGCTCCATGCTGATCTGCACATTAAAGAGATAATAGGAATGTTGAAAAGCCTTCCCTGGGTCTTCTTTGACCTACACTGGTAGCTCTGAATGAAAACATTATATTATGGCCAACCAGGGCCCTTTGCAGCATTCTAAAGCAATTTTCTCTTCTCATTTTTAAAAATCTCAATGCATCTGCTTTCAATTCCAGATTGGCTACCCACCCCCCCACCCCACCAAATATATCAAATGAAGTCGAAGCCAGGTCTGGCAGGTTTTACAAGTGTGACTGGTTTCAGTACAAACAGATGTCTTACAAAGCAAACCACAGTCAGTGGAGAATGCATGCAGATAAAATTAGGAACAAGTATCCTGTAGTGGAGACTCAAAGGCCATCTGTAGACAACTGGACATCCCCTTACAGAGGGTCACAAGGAAGAGACAAGCCAGTCAGGGTGCAGTATAGCACCAATGAAACATACAACTTTCCTCGAGTTCTTTAATGCTTCCTCCCCGCCACTATCATAACCTCAATTCTACCTTACAAATCGGACTAGAACAGAACATGTACAGTAGTACAGATAAGAGCCTGCAACACAGGGAATCCAGGATAGCTAAATCCCTCAGGGCCAACAATGAGAATAGAGATAACAGGAGGATAAGGGGAAGGTGGCAGGAGGAAGGGGGAATTGATCACAAGGATCGATATATAACCCCCTCCCAGGGGAACAAACAACAGAAGAGTGAGTGAAGGGTGACAGAGGATGATGTAAGATATGAAAACAATAATCATAATTTATCAAGGGTTCATGAGGGAGGGAGGGCAGGGGAGAGAGGGAAAATGAGGAGCTGATATCAAGGGCTCAAGTAGAAAGGAAATGGCTTGAAAATGATGATGGCAACCTATGTACAAATGTATTTGACACAATTGATGAATGTATGGACTGTGATAAGAGGTGTAAGAGCCCTCAATAAAAGTATTTAATCATAATAATAAAACAAACCAAAAAGACTAACAAGCCTAGATCCATTAGAAGTCTTTCTGAGCATTGAAGACTGCGATGTCGATCCAGTAGAGGGCAATGATGGACCCAGGAGTCTAGTCCTAGGCCAGGATGCCCCAAGGAGGCATAACTCCATCAAGCTTCATCTACCTAGTGCAGGCCAGAGTCACCCAATTTCATTTCTCTCATCAACTCTGACCTGCTGCTGCCCCCTTATCCACCCCACAACTACTGTCCACAGTCACAGGATTAGGAATTATGACCTTCACCTCAAGCTCTGGCCTGAAAACCAAAGGCACACACCTTGAGCTCCAGCAGCATCCATTTACGGCAGAGCTGCATCTATTCACTTCAGGCCAAGGCAGCCCTTGAGGGAAGGAGCCAGAGGCTGCTTTATTACGGGCAGCGTCTCTCAGTCCCACAACAGATGTCCACATCCAATCAAGAAGAAACTGGATGCAGGAACAGGTTAGTATTGGGCCTTGGTAGCCTTCAATTAAACAGACTTCTAAACTTGCCGGCATTGCCAGTGCAGTGGGAATGAGCCTGGTTAGGAGCCACACAAAAGCACGTTTCGTTTATGAAACATCAAAGACGCTGTGGAAGTCGTCATCGTGGATTATCAGCTGGTGGGCATCTCTGAGATTTCAAGTCTCCAGGGATTTATGGCATGTTGGGGAAGCCCACTGGGTAACAATTTCTCTACTGCAGCTTTTCTCCTAAGGAAAGCAACTGAAGCAATTTGCCTGGCACCATTTATATGCAATCCGGAGTGAGTCTCCTCTTTCAATGGCACCTGAAAATAGAAAGCAGCAGAAATATCAGCGTGAGGGTGGGGGTGGGGGTGGGGGTGGGGGTGGGGGTGGGGTGGTAGATAGCAGCTCTTAAATTTGTTAAGCAATAGAAGTATTCTTTAGAGAGATCTTATATGCAACCTTGGTATATCTAGAAAAGGTGAAAGGAATGTTTGATTCATATACATTTATTTTATAAGTGCGCATTTTTTGTTTACTGTGCTAAAGCCAGTCACTGCAAATGAGAACTTTGTTGTGTGGAAGAGATCAGGACGTTCAGGTCAGATGCTTTCAGACTTAAATGGGTCTTCGTGTACAATTTATTTGGCTATTTTGTTTGCAACTAGCTGCCCAGGTGATGGCCCTGATTCTTCCAGATGAGAAATTAGAAAGGGTAGTCGCTCTTTTTGTTTTGTTTTGTTGGGGCTGGTGGCAGGGGGTAGGGGGTGGGGGTGGGAGGGGGAGGAGTAACAGCCTTATGGAGAACCTGAGAATATCATTTGACTAAACAGCATGACTAAAAGAAGTTTAAGGGCAAATTCTACACTAAGACAAACTAGCATTGCCTTTTGATTGTGTTATTATTTTTTAGTAAGAGATAGCTAGCTATGTGCTAAACAAAACTTAGCCTCCTTTAACACATATACAAATGTGCTTGACACAACGGATGGATAGATTGTGAAAAGAGCTTTAAGAGTCCTCAATAAAATATTTTTTTAGAGAAGAGAAAGTGGGAAAGAACTAGAAAAAATAATAAACTCATTACAATATAACAGATGCAAAAAATCAAAGCAAATAAAATAAAAGGTAAAAAAAATTTTTTTAACCTAGCCTCTTTTATTCTTAGGTACCAGCCTTCTTTGTAGACATCTTTTTGGTACATAGTTAATGAAATGTGAAAATAAACACACACCCCTTCCAGATCTGGCATCTGCAAGCCTTTGAAAGGGAATTCTACACTCTCCTTGACTGGCGTCCGACTGAAGAGGGCTCTGGGCTCTAGAGGAAGGCATCGTCACACAATGGAAGATGCCTGGGTCCCCAGAGGACCATGTGGAAGGTTGCCTGCATATCAGGAACATGCTTAATGATTTCGAAAAGCAAGACATAAACTTTTACTGTACTAAAAAATGCTAGTTTGCTACAACAGCTAGCATTACACTAAAAGTATGTTCCAAAGATTTAAGGGGCAAATTTATACTAAGATACAATTTGTTGTTTTCTAAAATTCAAATTTAATGGAGTTTCCTGTATTTTATTTGCTAAATATGGCAATTTGAGAGGCAGTATTCAGTTATCTACTACTTTCCTCATCTTCCAAGATGCTATCATTCATACTGTGAAAATGGGCTGTGCAGTTACTGACCCATAATGAACTTCACAAAGGGGAAAGAGACTCCCCATGCAGATCAGCCCAAGGCTGAGTCCTATGAAGCAGAGGCCAGACATGCCGGCTCTCTCCAATCTTGTTACCAGTTCTGACACCAGCCATCCCAGCCACAGCACTCTCCACTTCTCCGCTGGGTTTGATATCTCATCGCAATGCCCGCAGAACTCATGAACATAGAAAAGCAGCTGGTCACGACTCAGGATTCAAAATGACACAGGGTACAGTTCTTTGATAGAGACAGTGCCTGGTGCCATTCCCTCTGCTGCTGCTGTTTCTCTGCTATTGCTTCTCATCCTCTTCCGTTGGGCCCTGCTGACCTGCTGATCTTGCTGCCCCCGGACCCTGCTGGAGCCATTTCCATATCCTAGAAAGCATTCATATTTCAGGAAGAAATGGATAAAGACTCCTAAAATGCTACCACACTACAATTTTGCATGCATTTCATAGTTCAGAATTTAATCTCATGGCCAAGTCTAGCTGCACGGGAGTTTGGAAAACATAGTCTTTATTGTGGCAGTGGTCAGTTAACCTAAAAGTTATAACACCATAGCAGTAGGAAGGACTGGACTCTCTGGCATGCCGATTACAGAAATTGTACTTTGTAAAAGAGTGGACACCTCTAAGACACGGTTTCCTATAGTCTCACATGATTTTTTTGAAGACTGAAAAAGTAATCTAGGTAGTCTTACTTTTTGAGCAGATAAACATTTTAAATTATGATTTTATTTTTTCCCTAGGAAACATCTATAGGCATTACCAGTAAAGTCTGGAACACTGAGGCTTCGGATGGTAGAGTCCGAGAGCAGTGTGGGCAGGTTAAAGAGGGAAGCTTCATGGAGAAGGTAGTAGCCGAAATCACTCATGATCATGGGCAGGGTCTAGGGAAAAAGGGAGAGTTGTGGGGAAGACATTTGTGAGAGAGGAAGTTCACAGTGCTAGAGATAGGAACCATTCATTCAAGCGGTGGGGAACAGCTAATCTGAATACAATTTAAAAAAGTATTGCAAATACTTCAGGATTCCCAAATTTCCAGAGTTTTGCTTAGTAATTACATTTTTACCTTTGCTCTCCATGATAGATAAGAAGTTGATATTTAACAAGCTATAAGAGATATTTTATCCAAGTGCTCTAACATTGTTTAACAAATAATTGTTTATTGGCTCCAATATCCTAAACACTGGGGATACATACACAAATGCAATGGTTGGTCCAGAGAGACATACGAATAACGACAAAATGATGCACTCAGTGTTGCGATGGAAATATGTGTCGAGAGCTATAGGAGCATTGGGAAGTGAGGCTGCACAGAGAGTGATTTTTTGTTGTTGCTTTTTTTCTTGATGCAAGAAAAGAATAGAAAAAAAGGGATCAGGGAAAACGCAGGGATGAGCCCTCTCAGAAGACGCCATTAAAGAGCATCAGTGTAGAAAATGTCGAGTTGTGGATGAACATATGTCAATAGAAGCGAGGACTACAAGTGGAGAAGGTAACTATGCCACCGGATATGTCCTTCAAAGCCTCGGTTCAGAAGACCTCTGACTGATTGCAGTGTCTCCTGATAATAAAACCATGTGGTCTTGGCCATAACATATAATCTTTCCCAATCTCCATTTCCTTATCGAAATAAAAATAATACAAATGCGATGCTCATTTTTACTTTTCTTGCTAACATTGTATGCAACAGACACCACTGGAATTTTTAAGCAGGGAATATACCTTGGAAAAACATGTCTACGGACAATGCACGAAATAAAAGTGCACGGACTGCAGGACGTAATGTGGGCAGGAGTCCTTCAGCAGCTGATTTCTCGCCCTCCACGTAGGACAACCTATTTGATTCCCGACGAATGGCCACTCTGCACAACTTCCACCCATCTGTCAGTGGAGGCTTGCTTGCTGTGATAAGACTGAATATGCTTTATCAGGGGCCCAGACTAACATGGATGAGGTAGAAAAGCCTAGTGATCGACTTCCAAAAATCAGTCAATACAACCTCAAGTAGCACAATGATACAATCCATAACTCTCCATGGAAATGGCCCAGGAGTGGGAAATATATCAATCTGCAGAGCATAAGGCCATTATGAACTGTGGGAGTGGTTAATTTGACAAATTCCAAGGAGCCCTGTGAGCCAGAGCTTGCTTTCTGATCTGAAGATCTTGGGTCTGTCGGTCCCTGTGAGTCAGGAGATACCTCCAACCTAAGACCTGATCCACAGAGTGGGAACTTGCCGGTATCCTCAGCTGTGTGAGCCATTTCTTTGAAATATGAGCTTGAAAGAGTTTGCAGACAAATTCCCTTATCTTTTCATTCAATTTTTCTGCAAGCTTTTTGAAGCCACTTCATATAAAAATGTATGCATGTACATAATACAAATTAAAACCACCTACATCTGGTTTTTCTATTATAGCATCATGATATAACTAAGATCTCTGGAGGCCTAGTGGCATAGTGGTTATGTGTTTGGTTGCCATCTGAATTGTCAGCAGTTCAAAACCACTGGTTAGTCCAAGGGAGAAAGACAGAGATTTATACTCCTGTCCCTACCTATGTAGTTATCTACATATATATAATATTATATAGATATAGATATCTGCATTGCGAGGGAAAAATAGATGCCAAGTTTCACCAAATATCCAAGGAACAGAAGCTGAAGAGACAGGGGCCTGCCCCCAGAGTCAACAAGAGAGGAAATCTTCCCTTACGAATAGTACCCTGATTTCAGACTTCTACCCTCCCTAAACTATGAGAAAATTCATTTTTGTGTGTGAAAGCTATTTACTGCAGTATGACTGTTATGTCCCAAAAAAGCAAAACCCACTGGCATCAAATTGATTCTTACTCATGATGACCCTACGTGGAGTTCTGGAAATTACGTATACATCTTGACAGGGGCAGAGAGCATCATCTTTTCCCTTCCAAGCAGCTAGTGGGATTGAACTCTCAACCTTGTGGTTAGCAGCCCAATGCCTAGACCACCGTGACACTGGGCCCCTTTCTGACAAAACAGCACTAGATAATAAAACCCTGAGCCCTTAACCCTTTACAGGAACTGAAAACTCATACTAAAGACAATCCTGGGGATAGTTTAAATCAGTGGTTCTCAACTTTCCTAATGCCATGACCCTTTAATACAGTTCCTCATGTTGTGGTGACCCCCAACCATAAAATTATTTTCGTTACTACTTCGTAACAGTCATTTTCCTACTGTTATGAATCAGGCAACCCCTGTGAAAGGGTCTTTCGACCCCAAAAGGGGTCGCGACCCACAGGTTGAGAACGGCTGGTTTAAATAATTAGATTAGCCATGACTAGTCTATATAATGTTTACACACAATAAACCAATCCTAACTGCCTTCTGTTGATTACTTGCCAATCATCTAAAATTTCCCTCTGGGGAAATCCTCTGAGATCATCTCTTCAGAGGGGTGCTACCTGTTCACAAGCAGTTTTTCCACCCAGGACAGCCTTTTCATTCTCATGACTATTGATCAGAAGTTTTCTTCTGACAGCTTTCAGAGTTATCGGAGTACTCATCTCATAGAGGCCTGTGATGAGCTAAGGCCTGCACGTTATTTAGCACAGTGTGTCTTAATGAACTACTCACTATGTATTAACTATGAATATTAGTATTTCATGTTGACTTGAAATCATAAAAGTGGCGTTGTTTTTACCTGGTAAGAAGCCTTGCTGCGTGAAGCAGTAGAGAGATAAAAGCTGTCAAATTTTAAAATCTAAAGGTGTACATAAAAACAAAAAACAACAAAATAAACATATGAATTTAGCTCTAGAATATCTTGATATATTTTGAAATCCAGAAATTAGTGTGAAGAAGTAGTAAGAAAAGGACGAAAGAAGAGTTCCCTCACATAGAAAAAGAAGCCAAACCCACTGCCATCAAGTCAATTAGAGAAGCTGTTGGTCTTGAACTGCTGACCCTGTAGTTAGCAGGCCAATGGGTAACCACTGTGTCAGCAGGACTCCTCCCCCAGGTGAGGAGGTGGAAAAGGCAGCTCAAACAATTAGAAGTGAGGCCGTTATGTAAAGACTATCTGATCTACTAAAGCAAAGGTCTCAGTTTGATCACTCTGAATATTACATAATCGCCTCCAAAAGCCATGGGGTGGAGGAGGGGTGGGATCCAAGAATAATTATGAGTGCAATAATACCTTCTCCATGAAAACGTGAAGTAGTTAAAGGATCAACAATCTGACTTGTGGCTCACAAGATAGAAACTTCGTAAGGCCTGAGTCGGTTATCTTGCCTTTGGCTGAGTTACGAACTTGACGCTAGACCTGTGCTAGATGGCACCCTGAAGTCAGAGGACACTAACTGGATTTGGGCCATTGTGCTTACATGTTCTCACCCTATCTTATTTATTCATTCAACAAGGAGGGAGTGCCTGCCAAGTATCGTCCAAATCCCGGGAAGACAAATGATTTGGGAGCAGCACCCATCTCAAGGAGTGGCACGAGTCGAGGCAGACATCACTATAAAACAACAGAGCCACACAGGAACAGAGATGTGCTCTGGACATTAGCGGAAGCTGAAGAGGAAATTGAAGACATTGAACAGGTAGGATTCGGGAAAGGCTTCCTAGAAGAAACTCCTTGCTTGGAGTAGCATGGGCAAAGGACCCAAGGTGAAGAGCAGCATGAAGGTTACAGGAACTATCATGATTCGGTGTTGGCAGAGCAGCAAGAAACCTGGCTGAACAAGTACGCAGAGGTCACATGAAGGAGCTGGTATATTTTAACACTCTTAGTTTTAGTAATTTGTTTCCAGCTCTTCAACTTGCTGTTTTCACTTCTGTTGTTGTTGTTGACAACCATCAAGTCAGGCCCCACCTCTCGGTGACCCCATTACAACAGAGCAAAATTCTGCCTGGTCCTGCACCACGCCGTGGTCTGTCGTGGATTGGACCATTGTGATCCACAGGATTTCATTGAATGATTTTCCGTAGTAGATCACCAGGCCTTTCTTCCTAGTCTGACTAAATCTGGAAGCTCCCCTGAAACCGGTTCAGCATCTTAGTGACACAAGATTCTCCGATGATTGACAGGACATACCTGCAGATCCCAGGCTGGTCTATTTAAGGCTGGTCTATTTCCCGGTCTGTTTTTTGTATTGGCTTTTATTGAGGAAGCTGTGCCACTTAGTCTAATCACTGAGGATTAGAGGTTCATGGTTCCTCGTCATCATTGCTCCCCAACTCCTGACTAAGCTGCATCTGGCCCTGAAGCAATGATCACTGAGGATTTGCAGAAACCATTCAGAAGAAAGGGCCAACACGTAGATTAGTCACCTAACCTGCCCCAGGAGCCCTCAGTTGAGCTAATGAGGGAGAATAGTTCTCTTTCATTTTTATTTCCATGATCACTCTGAAAGGTAGTGAGTTAGTTAATTGTGCCAGCCTGGCCGATAATCACATGTGGGTCTGGTTGAAAGGCGGAGGGATAAATGGGTGGTGAAGCCTCGCCTTTCTAGTTCTCAGGTCTCTTGTTTTGTGATGGTTGCATCGGGTGCAGCTGCCTTAGCAGTTCCCTGCTTCAGCTTGCAAGATGGATTTCCTACAAGACATCCCAAAGGAGAAGCCGTATGGATCTATCCCGAAGCAGCCCTGGGTGCTGGAGCAGCCATGTGGAGACCCCTGCCAGTGCTGAGATGCTTACACGTTCATGGACTCAGCTTTCCTCTTGCAGTTGGCATCATTGCCTCTGTTTTGTGAGGTGAAGGACTTTGTGGACTGGTGTTGGGTATGGGTTAATGTGGGACTTGTGGGCTTGGGCAGCATTGGGTTGGGATGTTTTCGTGATGCACATTTTCTTTGCATAAAACTCTCTCTTATACGTGAGTTGCTGTGGATTTGTTTCTCCAAAGTACCTAGACTAATATAGGTAGCTAGATTGGCGATAAAAGGGTTGTCCCCACCAAATGCCTACCCTAACCAAAACTGAGCTGTCCCTGCCACAAGAAAGGGGTTGGAAAGAAAATCCAAACTGGGCATGTGCATACCCAGACCACCTAGGCCCAGGTAGAAGCCAGCTTGGACACGCCCACATTAGGCATCAGCAAACTTACATCACACGGGTGGGCCTAAACTTAGCCAATAAGGTCGGCCAGTACCCTCAACCACGCCTCCCCAGCCAGGGGGTACTAGGAGGGAATAAATATACTGAGAACAGGCCACACCTGATCTCTTGTTCCTGTTTTGGTGCTCTTTGGAGGGTGGGGGCGCAGACACCTGCTTCAAGCGCTCTCTCGGGCCTCTTTCTCCGGGCAGCTCTCTTGGAATTCCCTGCTCTCGGCTCCACAGGCTGGTTCTGTGGTCCTGTTCTGGTACTCTTTCCCCCGTGTTTGTCTGTACTCCCTTAAACAGCCATTTTCAGGCTTGAACTGTCCCCCAGCCCCTGCCATGCATCCTGGCACACTTTCCAGGGACAGGGTGTACTTCCTGAGAGTGTAATACCTGAAACTTCCCTTTCCCCTAAAAAAGTCCCTTGGATTTACAAAAGTGCTTCTGCCGTGTGAATTCTTTGAGCACTGAGAAGCAAGAACAGAGATAAACCACCCCAGAAACCTACCAACTCCAGCTGAGAAAGAAAAGCAAAGAAAAAGAACTAATCTCATCTTTCCCTTTCTTCAGGCCTCTGTGGCACGAAGGGGCAGGAGTCTAGATGTTATATTTTGCTCGGTGCCCATGTATTTCCTGTAGCATCAGAAAAAGGCTTTATCAAGAATCGCATGGATATTCCAGCTGCCACCTCCGGGCAAGGATGCGCCCATTCTAGGCTCTCAGATGGCCACTCCTGACCACCCTCTGTTTTCTGACCACAAACTCTGCCTTAACCTGTTTTCTGCTTAGAACAGAAATGACACCCGGCCACCTCCAAACCGTCTCCCATTTTCATGTCTCCTGCTGAGAGTGGTTTCACAGGAAAGGCGGAGGCAGCACCACCTCTGTACACAACACTCCTCAGCTCTCCCCAGACCCAGCTGGGTTTGCTCCTTTGGGAACAGGCAAATATTTACTGAAAGGAAATGGTTCTGCACATCCAAGTAGAAGAACCACCGAGGGAACAGATTCTGCCAACGCTTACCACCGTGTCCTGCTGGAAAAAGCAACTTAGCTGGTCAAGCACCAGCCTACAGGTAAAGCCAGCTCCCCACAAGAAACCTGGTGCCCACATGGAACAAGTTGTTTTCTTCATTGTGCAAGAGGTTTGCTACTGCACTAAAAAAGCTAATTTTAAAAGAAGCTAGAATTTATTCAAGGCCATTATGAGAAGAGCTTCTCCGAACCCAGGCTTGGATATAGGTCCACAGAGTCGAGCAATCCTCCCAATAAAAGACCACCTCCAAGACCAAAAAGGTGGGAAAACTGGACAATTTTATGCCACAGAGAAATGCTGTGTGACATGCCATGCTACCTGTGCCCGGAGGTCGAGGGGTGGTTCCGTGGTGGAAACAGAAAGGAATGTTAAATATTCCCTGTTTGAAGACATGTGTCGCTACCACCCGCTGCACTTCCAGAGGAAGAGGATGGTGGACAGGGTGGACAGAGCGTGAAACCTTTGTGGAGTCGAGTCTGGCGTTTTCTTCCAGTTTCTCAGACAAGCGTTGT
The DNA here is from genome assembly GCF_000313985.2 of Echinops telfairi. Classification (NCBI taxonomy): domain Eukaryota; kingdom Metazoa; phylum Chordata; class Mammalia; order Afrosoricida; family Tenrecidae; genus Echinops; species Echinops telfairi. Next base: position 28,062,349 of record NW_022111324.1, on the reverse strand, counting down.
GACTTAGTGGTGATCTTCAGCATGCGGAAGGGAATTCGCTGTAGCATTTGGTCCTCCATCATCAGCGATTTCTCCATAACTCGTCCAGGTCCCACTCCCCTTTTCACCAGCCTGGTAGCAGTGGAGGCTGATCCGTGGTTCTCAACACCGTGGTTCTCAACCTTCCTAACGCCGCGACCCTTTCATACAGTTCCTCGTGTTGTGGTGACCACCGCCCCCAACATTATTTTCGTTGCTACTTCATCACTGTCATTTTACTACTGTTAAGAATCGGGCGACCCCTGTGAAAGGGTCATTCCACCCCCAAAGGGGTCGTGACCCACAGGTTGAGAACCGCTGCTCTAACAGCTTGGGAAAGTTCTTTCTTTGTTTTTGAGGATTCTTGTGATTGTGGAGTGCAACGCCTAAATTGTAAGAGCTGTCCACTAATCTTCAACGTTTGTGGAAGCTCTTCCACCTTCCATTTCACCTCCATATGGGTCCTTCTCCTCTGCTATTTGCACCAGCACTGGTTTGGGGGGTTTGGAAGCCATGCTATACTCCACGATATTATTTTTAAAAGAAAATTAAGCAGAGAGATAACACTACAACATCCAAGAGACATCGGATACACAAGATTGGATGTTGCTGCCTACTAGATAAGGCATACACTGCTATATAGTAAAGTTTTTTAGAAAGTACAGTACATATATAAGCCAGTAATATAGGCATTTATTATGGCTATCAAAACATATATATTATAGGCTACTTACTCAGTGTTCAATTACACATACTCCTTCAAACAATCCTTGTGCACACTAAAGGCATGAGATATATGTATTGCAATATGGGAATCTGATGCATTTGCTATGTCCCACTCTCCAATTAGTATTTCTGAGCTCTATTTGACCATGACTGCATTTGTGATGAATGTTGTTCAAATGAACATTATGAGATATATGGTGGTATGCTCTATGTACAGATGGGGGTGTGCAGGTGAAAATGAATAATAGATGCCAATGGAAAGTAATTTATCAATATTGGGTTTTTGATCAAATTAATGGTTTTTTATTCTTTCCCAAGTTGTTCCTTGGTTGTATGAATAATTAGAAATGCAAAACAAAGACATACCAGAGAACAGGCATTTTTAAAATCATTTTATTGGTGGCTCATACAACTCTTATCACAACCTATACATACATCCATTGTGTCAAGCCCCATCCGACATCACGCTTCACCCACTTCTCCGCTTTCCGTCCCCTAGGGAGGAGGTTATACGTAGATCCTTGTAATCTGAGAACAGATATTTTAAGTTCTAAACAAGAGAGTGATTTTCATAGACTATGAAAATTAATATTTAGAAAAAGCAGAATGTGCCTTCAAGGCTAACCCAATTCTTTTAGGATAGAATAACAAAAATAAGAGGCAACAAAGTCAAGATGAGGAACTTTCTTTGAAATATTGAAGAAAAAGTCTTATGATGCAGTTTATATAAAAATATGAATTACCCTGGTAAGAATTCAGCAAGGCAATGTAACTGAGAGAAATTGCTGAAACCCAAATGAAGGCTGAGCATGATAGTGGGACAAGTGGAAAGTAAAAGGAAATAGAGGAAAGAACTAAGAGGCAAAGGGCATTTATAGAGGTCCAAATTCAGGCATGTGCCTATGTAAATATATTTATATAGAATGATGGGGAAATAGATCTAAATGCATATATTTATAGGTTTAGTATTAAGGCAGCAGATGGACATTGGACCTCCACTCCAGTACTTACTCAATGCAAGAACACTTTGTTCTATT
>NW_022111324.1:27964732-28059479 GCF_000313985.2 Echinops telfairi | reverse complement strand
ATAATAATAATTTATAAATATCAAGGGTTCATGAGGGAGGGGGAGGCGGGAGGGAAGGGGAAAAAATGAGGAGCTGATACCAAGGGCTTAAGTGGAGAGCAAATATTTTGAGAAAGATGAGGGCAACGAATGTACAAATGTGCTTGACACAATTGATGTATGTATGGATTGTGATAAGAGTTGCATGAGCCCCAAATACAATGATTTTAAAAATATATGAATTACATTTAAACAATATTTTGTGTGTTCATAAGAAATAATCACCATACTTACAACTCTCTTCCTTTGGAAAATCTTACTGAAAAAAAATAATTACATCTATCCAGAGCCCGACAACCCGTTTATCTCCTTTTATCCTTTGATACAGACTGAAAAGAGATGTCATGACTCAAGAGCTTAATTACAAGATATCTGAATTTTCCCAGGCAAACTAGAAACCATGTTTTCAAGTTAATCTATAGATTTATACATTAATGTATATTAATACATAAATTTATAGATTTTTGTCTTTACTATTATTTTTAAAACCACAAGCCCACTGCCAGAGAGTCGATTCTGACTCACAGGGACACTGTGGGGCAAAGTGGACCTACCCCGCGTATGGGAAATCTTGACAGAAGCATAAAGCCTCAGCTCTTTCCCTTCAGCGGCTGGTGCATTTGAACTACTGACCTTGGGACTAGCAGTCAAATGTTTAACCCATACACCACCAGGGCTCTTAATTACTCCCCACCCACCCAATACAGAGATGCAGAATAAAATTAACTCTGTCAGTCCTTACATCCCTCTGACATAAATTCACATTTGTTCCAGTACACACAGGAAAACCATCCTCTTCCCCAAAGCATAAACCTAAAACCGACGTTCCTGAGAAACCAGTGGAGAGTTTCGTTAAAGAACAGGTGAAGCCAGCATCCCCACACCAGACAAGTCAGTTTAATGTCTAAGAAGATTGAATTTTGCTCAGCAACTTTTCATGATATCTATTATCTGGTCCACCATTCAACCACTGTCAATGTAACTGGTGGCAGCCTTTCAGTATCTATTAAGCACTCCCTACATTTAAGGGACTCAGCTGGGCACTGCGGTGAATACTGTCTACCACATTCCTCTTCTCTCAGAGCGTAACATCTAAACTAGGGGCAGACAGGAGAGCAGAGAACGGGGGTGGGGGTGGGGGTAGGGGGAGAAAGACTGCTTCCTAAGGGAGAAACTATTGGCATTAGAGACAGAACAATTATTTGTGGTGCCGAGCATCCTGCACATGACTATTGAAGCCAAAATAATTCCCAGGCAACTATGATAACCAAAAACCTCCCTACACATTTCCAGACTCTTCAGGGTCCTTGAACGGAGAAAATCTGCCGTGCAAGGTCTGAGGGCCCGGTGTGGGAAGGTTGCCCTATTCAAGGGCATCCACGAATTCAGAAGCAGCTGCAAGACGTATACCAAAACAAACAATGACTCAAGTCAATTCACTCACAATGACCCTACAAGACAGAACAGACTTTCCCTCTCTGGGCTTCTGAGTCTGTCAATCTGTACAGGGAGAGAAAGCCTCATCTTTCTCCCACAGAGCAGCTGATGGGTTTGAACTGCTGACCTTGCAGTTATTAGTTCAATATGCAACCCTCTATACCACCAGAGTTCCTTACAACACCTCTGGATTAGCCCTAAGAGAAAGGAAGGGTGTTAACATCAAAGTGATTCAGCATTTCTTACTCATCATGCTTCGAGCCATGTCTCAGGACGAGAGATGAAGCCCAACGGCCCCAGTTCCGGGTTAGGGAGGCCCTGGGTGGCAAATCAGCCTTGCGCCCAAAGCTGAGTGCTTAACCACTTGTCCCCAGCACCCCTTTTCAGAGCCAAGGCTCTTAAAAGACGACATTGTAAATCACTTTAATTCGTTTCAATCTTAAGCGTTAACTATTTATTGTAAAACTACCACATTGGAAGTTCTAGGTCTCAACCATGGAAATATCTATTGACTTTTCTCTAATATTTCATAAAGTCAGTAAGCATACTGGGCTTGCAAGTGTAATATTATGAAACATAAGCTGTCAAACATTGTCATCAGTAAGAGGGCAGTTTATGTTTAGAAGTTCATTTATTTTCTTTTCGGCAGTCTGTTTTCCTGTTTTAAAAAGGCACCTGGAGTACTGTGCTCATTTAAAAACGTTGCCCACATGTTTGTTTTAAGTAATAATCCTTCATTGAAAAAGGAAAGCTTAATTTTCGTTCCCTTGAATATCGGTTGGACTTAGTGACTTGCATCTAATGAGGAGCGTATGACAGCGGCGATGTGTATTCTCCGGACTGATCCTCAAAGACTTTGTGGATTCCTCCCGCTTCTCCTTTTGGGATCCTTTTTCTGGAGGAAGCCAGATGACAGGTGATGAGAATACTCAAATCTCTCCGTAGAGAGGTCCACGCAGAAAGTAGCTGAACCCCCAGACAATAGCCGTGCCCCTGAGCTCTTGTAGAAGCCGGTTGTCAGCCCTCCGCGCTCACCGCAGCTGGCTGCAGAAGACAGCAGTCCTAGGTGAGGATGGCCTGAGCCGAAACCTCTAAGTCCCTCCCAAATTCTAACCCTTTTCTTACATAAGCTTTGTGACTAATACCTGAAACATATTGCTGTCAGTGAATTTCTATTTACACTGACCTACAGGACCGAGTAGAACTGCCCTCGGGAGATGCCCAAGGCTGTCATCTTCCATCTTAACATAAGCAGGTGCCACACGCTGGCTGTCCCCCTGGGAGCAGCTGGTGGCTAAAGTCAAGCATTTAACCACTGCACTTCCAGGGTTTCCTAATCTCCAAGAGAGGAATATATAATATGCTGTCTTTTTAGAACTTATTTGGTTGTGGGGCTCTTTTTCTCCCTGAGCAACTTCTAAAAAGATGTTTTGGAAACACTGTGTATCCCACCCCTCAACAATGGTCAAAGTCCATTTCTCTAAATCCCCAGTCTTGCTCATGGATTGCAAACTAAGATCATTAAAAAGGGTGGGCGTCTCTCACCTGTGGGGAGTTTAGTTTCAAGCACAGTTGTCATGGACATCACTCATAATCACCAGCTCTTAAAACGGGGTCCATAAATTATAAAAATAAGGCCGCACTAAATATTAGCCAAGCATTATTTTAATGTAATCTAATTTTACTTACTGATCAAAGAGTTGATACCCAGGGAGGACAAAAGCTATTTAGTTATTGTGTACATACTGCCACTAATACATGTGCACTACATAGCCTTCACATGAGCTCCCTTTGTAATGCAGAAAAGACCTGCATCCATTCAACAATTCAATACAAATGCCATTCTGGTAGACTAAGCACAATTCAATAAGCACAGAATCTCATAACCTATTGAAATCCATCTCAATCCAGTGCTGAGTTTTCCTCTATGGATTACTATGTTACAATAATAAAAGCATATTGGTATATTATCTGCTTGGCAAATTAATATTAAAGCAGCAATATACAACAGTGTCGTTAGGTAACAAATGAACAATCCATCAATTTCTCTTGTTGGTTTAACCATTACATTGGCTATAAAAGTATACAGTGCTATTTCTAAGTTTTATGGTTTTAAAATGAGAGTTTTCTAATGAGAGTTTCTACAATTTGTGTATAGTACCATTCAGTAAGAGAATTTATCATTGCCTTTTACGCTTGAGGAGCCCTAGAGGCACTGTGGGTTAAACATTGAGCTGCTAACTGCAAGGTCAGAGGCTCAATCCCACCAGCTGCTCCCGGAAAGAAAGCTAACGCTGTCTGCTTTAGTAAGGATTTCCACCTCACGAGCCCAAAGGAGCAGTTCACTCTGCCCTCTATAGGGTCCCTATAGGTGTTGGAATCAACGTCAGTGAGTTTGGTTTGAGTTTTGGTTTTCTCTTGGTAATGCCTATAAGATCGCCTGTGTTTTAGACAAAGAAGATTAATGCGAATAAGACTGCACACATTTCCCAAATAAGCAGTAATCAATTATTGTGAGGAAAAGTCTTAAAGAAATTGTAAAAGTAGTTCATTAAGGGAATTTTCCTGTTTGTTATGTTTTAATAAAAAATTATATGATTTGCAACAGATTACTCAGTTTTTTACCTAGAACTAGTCTAATTATAACAAAGATTATGTACTGTAACTTCAAGAACATGCTTTATCTTATAAGCTAAAAAATTCAAATCTGAGAGGTAGAATTTCTATGGGGGGAGTACAAAGTTTATACCTGCATTTTGGCAATAAAGTACAGTAGTGAAAAGAATTTGGCCTTTTGGATTAGATAGATCTATATTCAAATCCTACCTCTAGCCTTTTTACCTTGAAAAAATGGGCCACTTAATGCCTCTTAGTAATCTCATCTAGGAATTGATTACAGTAGGGAATGATAATTGGAAAATTGGAGCATAAGTTCCTAGCACATAGTAGGCACTTAGTAAAGTCCTGGAAATACTTTTATGATTCAATAAAAAAAAAAAAGCAAGTGCTGAATCTCATTGTAAAACCTTTTGTGAAACGCCATCTGGTAAGTAACCATGCATCTGCAATTGGTTTGCTTCGACAGAGATAACCTTAAGCAACTTTCCCCAGTCCAGGGAAAACCCCAACCGTCTACTGCCATGGAGGTGATTCTGACTTCTAGTGACCCAGGGTCTCCAAGCTGCCCATCTTTATGGACGCAGACAGACTGCTTTGCCTTTCTCCCTTGGCGCAGGGGATGAGTTCGAAGTGTCTATCTTTTAGTTCGGAGCCTAATGCTTAATCCGCTGAGCTACTTGGGTTCCTGGGTCAGTCTAACCAGTTAGCCATCAAATTCTTAGAGCAGGAGTTAGAAATGGCACACAACGGAGAGGGGCTCTACAGAAGGGGCTGGTATTGCTGTCACTGTTTGAGCCTCTCCCATGCACAGAGGAACAAAAGGTGACCCCCAAGATTGGGTGAGGACCGGAGTCAGACCCAGTTCTCCTTAATGAAGGTGAGACTTCTACCATGGCACCACCAATGTCTCTCAGAAAACAGCCCATTGACCCATTGCTATTGAGTCAATTCTGACTCACAGTGATGCCACCGGGCAGGGTAGAACTGACCCACAAGACTTCTAAGGCTGTAATATTTACAGAAGTGGGTTGCTACATCTTTATCCTGAGGATCAGTTGGTGAGTTTAAACTGTCAGCCTGTGGCTAGCAGTCTAAGACATCATCCACTGCGCCACCAGGGCTCCTTATAGACAGTGTACAAAACCGAACCTAGGACCATTGAGTTGATTCCTACACATCGTAAGAGAGAGTAGAACGGCTCCTTAGATTTTCCGAGAAGGTAGAGATGAGGAAAAGAAATCTGGAATGGATCGTCATATAAATGTGGTTTACCATTTCACCTTATCAGTGCTTCTTTCCACTGCTAGCCTGAGAACATCCTGAGAAGCGGTGCCTGTGTCTGACGCATCTTCTATTGTCCACAGCGCCCAGCACAGACTTTAAAACATGGTGCGTAGTACATATTAGGACAACGGGAAGAAAAAGTAAACAGACAAGGGAAAGGAATTGGGGACAAAAGCAGAAGGAAAAAAGGCTAACTGAGAAAAACAAAGATGGCAAGAAAGAGGTTACTCTTTTATATGAGAATCAGAAATGAATACCCTGTAAAGTTTGCTTATAGCTACATTTTGTGGCTTTTGTTTTATATTTCCTTAGTATGAATTCTTTAATTCAACTGAATTAAGACTAAGAAAGCTTTTTTATAGCAGGGGTAGACCTATCTGTGATGGCCAGGGTAATTTTACCAGCTCTGCAGCGTAGAGAGGAGCCCTGGTGGCGCAGTGGGTTTACACGCACTGACCTGCTAACTGTAAGGTCCATATTTCAGGAGAAAAGCGTGACTATCTGTTCCCACCAAGAGTAACAGCCATGGAAACCCACAGGGTCTATTCTGCTCTCTCCTACTGGGTTGCGATGAGTCGGAGTCAACTGGAAGGCAGTGAGTGAGAGTGGGGCTTCTGCACAAAGGCGGGAATCCTCTCAGCTATCCCATCAATTGATGCCCGATTCCTTCCTCACAGAAGGACCCTTCTAATTGTAGCCTGCTCACATCTAGGGCACAACAGCCTTATCCATGGCTCTATGCAATCCTTCTGCAAGTCTTTCCTGAACTTCCGCCTTCTTCCCTTTACCTACTCACTTCTAAAATGTGGAATTCCTTCTTTTCAATGCCCTTTCATCTACAGCTGTGTTTAAAAAAATACTCCTATAACTCTCCTTTATAACCCTCATAAACCCATTGTCCTGGCTCCCTTACTTGTCATATGAAATTTAAACTCCATTGATTCATTTTGATCATCATGCTAAAGAAGCTAAAAAAAAAAAGTCAAAGGTTAAATACCAGGAAAAGCTTATAAATTCCTGGATTTCCAGCATGAAAAGAGCCTTAACAATGACTTAGTACAAGCCTCTTATCTTACAGATGAGATCATCAGGGCCCAGAAAGATCACATTCACGTAGAAAACACATCTATAATAACTACAGAATGATCTTGCATTTTAGGCATTCCTACTGAAAATCTGCGTTTTGTATTTCCAGAAGTCAGGCAAGAATGTGGATTGCATCATATAACCATCTCCTAGCTAGAGGAGGTGGGGAAACACAAAGCCCTTGTACATTCTCTGCCTAATTTCCAGTACAGAAGTATGTATTCTAATGCTGAGCCCTAACTTGCACTTCTATATTTTGTCAACTATTGACAAAAGAAAAAGCCACATCAAGATTATGGTTAGATATGGAGTACGGTGAAGTGCAAAGATCCTACAGATCTAAGTCCCAACCTTACCACTTGCTAGGCCTCCAACTTTGGGCAAATTTCTTAATCTCTAAGAGTATGCTTTGTAACTGGAAAAGTGGGGGTAATACTAGGTCCTATCTTGCAGAATTACAGGTCAGTTAGATGAGTAACCCGTTGTGGCAGTTATATAATCTCCGGTCAACTTGAGCAAAAGGGTGGAGTCTAGCCTGTCAATCAGGTCATAGCCAAGCATGTCTCCGTGTGGGCATGACCTTCTCCTGAGGAGTCTGGGAACCGCTATCTTCCTCCCTGGAGGTAGGACACACACTCTCTGTGTTTTACATTCCTGATGACAAGCCGGATGTAGCTACAGTTATCGAACCAGAACCCTGGAGCTGGAGGAGCCACATGGAGACTCAGGCCACCACTGAGATGCTTCCACTGCCACTGGATCCACAAGACTTTCCACCCACTGGCCAGTGATCTTCCTGCATTCGGCATCATTGCATGTGATGCGTGAATCTGAAGAGGAATTCAGAGACTGGTATCAGACATATGGGCTAACATCTGAATTCTGAATTTGATCTGGACTAGGTTGGGATGTTTTTTGCTCATTTATATAAAGCTCTTTCTTATATATGTATGAGTGTCTATGAATTTGTTTCTCTAGTCTGCCCGGATTAACACACGCTTAACCAGCTTTCTGTATTACTGTTCAGGTTTTTATTTGCAATACAGCACACAGCCTCCCATTTCTCATGGAAAGTTTCTTCCTGGGTGGGTGGAATCCAGTCACCTTTCCTAGCACATGGCCATGGCTGAGAACTCCTCAGTCCATCACAGATGTGCAAACAGTGTTAAGCCTCAAGAGGAAATATGCTTTCACTTCCGCTAGCCCCACACAGCAACCTGCGATATGCCAAGGGCATAGAAGGCTACCATTGATTTGGTCAAATAAAACCAGGCCACACCTTTCCTCAGAATAAGGTATGCCTATTACTTTATTCATATTCATATTTATATAAGTGGTTCTTCCTAGAACAAAGAAGACCTGCTCCAAGCTCGTCTGCCACCAGAAGCACCCCTTTAAATAGAAACTATTCTTATTATAGGGGGACTTGATGATGCTGTTGGGTATACATTAGATAACCAAAGTTGAGGTTGATGGTTCAAACCCACCAGCTGCTCTTCAGCACAAAGCTGAGGAGGTCTGCTACCATCAGCTGTGGAACTTTGTGAGTCAGAAATGACTCCACAGGAATGGTCCTTGCTTTTGATTGATTTTTGCCTAAAACAATATCCAAAAGTCCCTCTTGTTGGGAAGCCCCATCAAATAATAACCATACTATCTATCATATAACGATCATGTCTTAGGCACTTCTTAATTGTTATTTCACTTCTACCTCAAATAATCTCACTAGGTCGGTACTATTATGCCCATTTTTTCAGGTAAAGACACTGAAGTAGAGTGCCGTCACTGCAATAGCCTGTAAAATGCTACTCTTCTGGCAGAGAACAGAGTACGAAATTAAAACAACACTAGATGACTCTATAACTCAAGCCTTACAGAACCTTACTTTACAGAATTTTTCACCAATGAAAGATAGCAAGTAACTTTTACAAGGTAATCGTAGCAGAAAGTTTTAAATCTAGGATTCAGTTCTAGACTCTGAAGTTCAATAAGTGCCTTAAGGACTTAGAGCAAAAGCCCCAGCATGTTATAAGGGCGACTGTGTGCTATGGCGCTGATTCTGACTCACAGAAGTCCCAGGTGACAGAGTAGAACATCCTCATGGGGCTTCCTAGGCTGTAAGGTTTACGGGAGGGCATTGTCAGGTCTTTCCCTCCACAGATGCTAGTGAGTTCCATCTGCCAACTTGTCAGTTAGCAGCTGCGAGTTTAACCATTTCACCATAAGTTGTATGCAATAGGCTGTATTTGCAATGTCTAAGGGCTACAGGGGAAATACACCCAGTTGGTGGCTTGTAGAACCTCTTCTTGGGGCACCCAGTGACAATTCAGCCCAGGGTTAGCTGGCCCCCATGGAATAGCAAAGCCCATCAAAACTTTCCAGGGTACATGCCCTGTTCTAGTTTAGAGTCATTGTCAAATCTCAAGACAAGCTGAAAGATATTATAAATTATAAACATCCTTAAAATGACTTTAAATCAGAGATGCTCACATTTTATGAGAAATTGCTAAACAAAAGGTAGTATGGATATATACAAGTATGTATATTTTATATATTTTTATAGGTAGAGATATTACATATGCACATATAATACTGTAAATATCTTAATAAGAGAAATTAATCATACATACTCGAGTATAAGCTGACCCAAATATCAGCCAAGGCACCTAATTTTTCCACAAAAACTGCATTTAAAAATGTGCTGAAAAACTCAGCATATACACAAGTATATATGGCACATACATATTGCCCCAGCAATGGGACAATATGTGTTTGAATGTATGTTTTTCCATCTTTCCAAGATTAAAGGTCGGATAATCAGTCCCTGGTAGTTTTGAAATGTCCTATGAGTTACCAATTACAGCATTAGAAGCACTTGCACTCTGTCCTGCTTATCTGGGCAGTCATTACCGAAACCCTGTGATCTCAGTAAGTCATAGTTCTTGGGAGAAAAGGCTTCCTGGGTGTCAGAGGCGCGTCTTCTCCAAGGCCACAGGAGCAGAGGGGGTGCTTTATGAACACAGAGTGGCTGGGGTGTGTGAACTGCCACCCTAGCAGTCAGGAGCCCAATAAGGCCTCAATGAAGGCTCTGGACCAGGAAGTTCCATGGACTTCCTGGTAGGTGATAGACATGCAGGCACAAAGGACAGGAGAGAACATGAAGGTTACGGCCCCTCCCGGCCCTCACTTATGTCTTTTCATTTGTAGAACTTGTGTTACAATAAAACTGGACGTTTAGTGCTTTCATAAGTTCTGTGAGCCCCCCCAGAAATCATCAATTGGAAGGAAGCAAGTCAGGAGCAAGGTCGTCTGGAGACCTTCAGGCTTACCGATGGCATCGCAAGGAGTTCATGGGAGAGCCCTTAATTTGCAACCAGTGGGTCACAAAGGAGGATATCATGGGAACTCAAAGTCCCAGTTGGCATCTGAAATATGGGCAGACTTGGCAGTCTGGAGGCCTGTGCTTTCAACTTGAGGTCTGACCTAGCTCCGGTGGAGAGGCCCATGTGCAGTGCTACATTGGAACGGAATTCCTGCAAGCTAGGTGGTACCAGAAAAGTGGATTACTTAGAATGGGTTCGTTGGGTTGAGAATACCAAGTCCTGGTAGCCTCGGTCATCTCTTATGCACGGGCAAGTTTGACATTGTATCAAGAACCATGATTCAAAAGCAAAGGAGTCAATACATTTGAATTGTGGTGCTGAAGGACCTTGAAGGGACCATGCGCTGCTAGAGAAGAAACAAATCTGTCTTGGGCGAAGTACAATCAGAATACTCCTAACAAGTGAGGATGGCAAGACTTCTCATGTACTTTGGACATGTGATTAGGAGAGACCTGTCAGGTTAAGAGTTGGGCTGCAATCCACAAGGTCTGAAGTTCAAAACCATCAGCCACTCTGCAGGAGAACGAAAGATGGGGCTTTCTACTCCCGGAAAGTTACCGTCTCAGAAACTCACAGGGGCAGTTCTTGCCTGCTCTAGAGGGTCACTGTCAGTCTCCATAGGAGTGATGTTTTGTTTGTTTGTTTGTTTGTTTTTTAACAAAAATGTAAGTTCATCAAAGGCTACCAAAATAGTGAGAAGTCAAGTTACTGATAGCTTTGGAAAATGATATAGGGAAATAGAAGAGTTAGCCTGCTCTCAATCCTATTGGAAATATAACAATTTGTTGACATTTAGTTCAAGGGACTAAAGATGTAACAGCCCCCTACCTTATAGTGAATCTCTTTAAACCTGTTAATTACTCAAGGCCTGGGCCTTTTGAAAAATCTGTTATTCAGAATTCTTCTAATTCAGAAAGGGGAAGCAGGGCCACTTAAATAAGTAGTGGAACTCAAAACCTGAGGGGTTACCTGTTGGAACTCACTGGAGTAATGAGGACATCAATGGATGGTCACCCATGGGGAAATAAAGCCTTTCCTGTGAACCTTGCTTCCTTTTTCCCCATTGCATGGAGGTCCTCTGATCATTGTAAAATGTGTTAACTATTTCTGCCCACAACCTGCTCCAAAGTTTTGGTTATACGGCTTGTTTGATTCTCACTGTATCTTTGAAATGGTTCCAGAGGAAGAAATCCCGCTACTTAATTCTGTAAGCACGTTCAGAGATAAAATCAGAATTTAAAAAGTGAACCTCGTCTCTATTTTTGGTTATACGGTGACAAGGTCTCCAGGACCACTTGCAGCCGCAACAAAACCACAGATCCAAAAGAATCTTCACATTTCAAAAGGGAAAAAAAAGTGACCAACTTAACAGAAGGACAGCTCTCCCAATCACAAAATGGGCACAAGACTTGACTAGACATTTCACCAGAGAGGCCACCAAGCACTTGAAAAGAAGCTCAGTGTCAGCAGCCATCAAACATGCAAATCAAACTGCAATGAGATGCCGTTGGACCCTCCCTGTGGCGGCTGAGGTTAAACGCAAAGAAGAGGATAATGAACACTGGAAGGATCTGAGGAAATCGGGACCCTTACGCAATGCCAGTAGGAAGTCAAAATGGTATCCCATTGTGGGAAATAGTGTGGTAGTTCCTCAAAACCTCGAAGTTGAACTATCCTATGACAACAATTCCACTGCTAGGTGCATCCCCCCCAACCTGGAAGCAGAGACAGATGCAATGCTCATTGCAGCACTGTTCACAATAGCCAAAGCTGGAAACAACCCAATGCCCATGGAGAGGGGCACGGGAAAACGAAATGTGGTGCATACATACGATGGCATGCTGCTCAGCCAGTCAGGGAAGTGAAGTCTTGATGCCTGCTACAACATGGAGGAAGCTAAACCCCGTTAGGATGTTTAAACAAGTGAATCACCAAAGGATAAATATGGATTTATCTTTATCCAAAAAAGGATAAATATAAATACTTGATCTCATTTATATAAAAAGATAAGAAGCAAATGAATAGAAAATATAGTTTATGAGGAGTTAATAATAATGAGTACAAGAAAGATGAAAATGTTTTAAAATTGACTGCGATAATGATTGTATAACTCTTCTTGATATGACTGAACTATTAACTTATATGATATGTGGATCATGTGCCAATTAAATTGTTTTTCTAGAAAATGGGAAAAAAGCATATTAATAATTACCAGGAGTGGGAGGGAGGTGAAAAAGAGAGGTTATACAGTGATAGAACTAGCACATTAACTAAGGGTACGGGTATTTTACTTGCTATCAGTAACTTGTGTACCTGTAAAGAGTTGAAATGGAAAAAGTTATGTGATGGATATGCTTACAAAAGCAGAAAAATAAAGAGTAGCTGCTGACATTGTTTATGTACAACCCAAAGCCTCATGATCCTCGGTTGCTTTGTTTGGAAAGTAAGAGCCATGGTTTCATGGGACACCCCAATGACTTGGCCTAATAACACATTTCTTGCTTTTGTTCTACCTCCTAATTTAAAGCATACTGTTTGTGGCTTTAAAAGCTTGCAAATAGCCATCCAAGACACAACACTAGGTCTCATTTCACATGAAGCCGCAGAGGAAGTAGGAGAGTCAGGAAGAGGAGGAGGAGAATATGAAATGTGTGTCCAATTGCCTCCACGGTCAACTGCCTCCTTGCCATGAGACCAAAAGAACTAGATGGTGCACAGTTACCATTACTGCACATTCTGAACCAAGATTCCATAGAAGAATCATGTTTAAAGAGGGAAAATGAAGACTAGAATTTCCGATATTCATGGAATCTAGACTTCTAGAACTCTGAAGACTAGATGAACCCCTGAAATAACCTTTGAAGGGGTTCAAAATAACCTTTGAAATAACCCCTGGAATAATGCTGAGATAGCCTTTACATCATAAGCTAAAAATATTCCTTGAAATCTTAAAACCATAAAAAATGTTAAGAGTTTAGCTTAACAAATTTGAAAATGTCTGCCTTTAGCACATGCTCTTTTAAGAATTATCTATATGAGATCTGTTTGACAAGAAGAACTCAAAAGATTAGATAGGAACATTGGGGGTTGTAAAATCAAACTGACAGAGAAGGAATAACTCAGAAAAGGTGGATGAGACCGGTCACATAGCCTACAGAATGTAATCAGGGTCCTTCAATGGCACATGGAGAATTGTTGCCAAAGACAGAGACCAGGTTGAGTCGAGAAACTCTTAAATTTTTATTTCTGTATGCCCCAAACAGAAGGAAATTGTGGGACTTGCTACCTCCAAACTGCTTCAAAATTCAGTGAAAATCAAACAAGTTACATAGTCTGAGCCATGGGACAAAAAGCAAAAACAAAAACAGGCTTTGCAATGATCACAGGAAATAATTAGCAGGTTTTGCAATGATCACAAGACCCTAAACCATGTGACCAAAGAAGCAGGTTTCACAGGACACGAGCTCCCTTTCCTCGGGACTTGTCAGACCCCATCTCCTGAGGTCCCGGGCTGCAGGGCCTGAGTGGGGTGGAGCATCCCTCAGACTAAGCTGAAGAGGGATTTTACTGCCCAGGAGGGGGCTGTGACACTTTGGATTTTTAACAAACTAAATCTTAAATCATGTCCTCTTTCTAGTATTTTTATTAACAGCAGACTCACTCTTTCACCCCCCCTCTCAGAAACTGTTGGATCCAGGTAAGTCTTGATGTATATATTTTCAACAACAACCACAAAATACGTAAATAAAAGAATTTATATAATTATTTAATAATTCCCTCATCAATCTTGAATGTGTCACATTTTGCATTTTCCTATGGATGGAAAAAACCAGGCTAATAGATTGCCGATGCCAACAGTGCCAATTTACCACCGTGGGCGTATCTGCTAAGAAACGGGCTGAGGTTGCTCTCACCATGTCTTTGTTCTCTAGTACTGCTGTAATAGAACTAGCATAAGAGGGTGACTTCAACCAACAGAAATTTATTTTCTCACAGGTTAGGAATATTGAAGTCTGAATTCAGAGCTGACTCTGGAAAGAGATTTTTTCTTTTTCTTTTTTCTGGGTCAGCTCTCTGAAAGCCCTTGTCTCTTCCGTTTCCTCTTCCTGATTCCATGGAGACTGTGGCATCTATCTTACCCCATCTCCCCTCTGCTGCCTTTTTAACTCTTTAACATGCTTCTCTCAAAAATAGATGAACTCAAGATACACGCTACATTAATCCTGCTTCATTAACATAACACAGACAACCCATTTTCAGAAGAAATTACAAACGCAGGCAAAGGCATTAGGACTTTTTTTGAGATAACACACCTCCTTGCTCTGATCCCATAACTAGAATGTATTTTGGAAAGTTCACTTTCCTTAATCATTTGCTTTCTCTTTGGCAGAGGAAGTATTATATCTTTGGTTTCCTAAAAGGGAGTCCAAACTGGTTCTGGGACCATGCGCTGAAATCCCAGAGTCATCTCCTTTGGGCTTAGCACATAGAAAGTGCTAAGAATGTTGAAGAAGAGGGTGAGAGGAAGCCACAGAAGAAGTTGGAATTCAACCGAAGAATCAAACAAAAGATCCATTTCTAAACGGTTGGCTCAAAATTTAAACTTTTGACAAAATATGAAATATTTCTCTAAGGAGTTAGAAGTCAGGGGTTGTGCGTTCAGGGAGGGCAGCGTAGGCGAGGTCAGCTGGCAGAAATAAATGTAAGACTCAGACAAACAGTAGTCTTTCCATGTTCCTGAAACAAATTGCAAACCAAACCAGATTCTTGACCGGGTAGTTAGAGCCAAGGAAATGATCAAAGTGTACTCAATGTCCTCCACCTCGTGTGCACCTCGAATAGAGCCAGGACACAGTGCTTTTCCCCAGGTGATCTTTAGATTCACAGCGGCAACACGTGCCACCTTCTGTCAACACATAAAGCCATGAAAATAGCACTGGCCTTTATGTCAACTGGCCCATGTTCTCGAGAAAGCCCAGGGTAAACACATGCCATGCCAGAAAGATTAAGTAACAGGCTTTTGACACATTTATATGACTTTCACTGGGTTTTGTGCTTTCAATAGAGGAGTCTATGCTTGGTCATAAGATTACTTATGGTTTTACAATAGTAAATGCTATATTTTTATATACAGTGTTTTTACTATTTCACAATAAAAAAAAGCCATATTTTTATATATAGTATTTTGATTTAGTTGAATATTTTCCATCTTTAAAATATGTAATGGCAAAATAAAATCAAACTGTTATGAACCACTGGAAACACTTAAAGCATTGAAAAATAATAATAATAAGGTAAAATCATGACACTAATACTAATCTAAAATAAACACATGTCAAAGATTTTATTTAACTCCTTATTAGTCATTAAATTTGAGAACCAAAAAGATCTTACAAGCTGTTACAACAGCAAATGAATGCTAAAATAACATTTTTTGAATGGGCACAAACTGCTTTTGACCTGAGGTGGCAGGGGGATGATGAATGGAGGGCCACGGCTGACTCTTCATAAACAGAAGTTATTTGCAAGTTCACATGCAAGAGTGATTTGCTTTGCCGCCAGTTGTTCACAAATGGTAGACTTTAAAAAGCAACCTCGTCAAAGGCAAATTCTTATAGAGGGTTTTTCAGTTTTATTTTGCCATTTTTTTCCCTTCAGGAATTTTTTTAGGCATCTTTAGCCAATTCTCCCTACTCCAAATTAAATAGTAAGGAATAAGATTGAACTCTGGAGGGCCATAATCAGAGTAATTATTTAGATTCTTTTACCTCCCCTCAACAGCCCATTGTCACCACTGGGGACAACTAAGAAGCTATATCCCACAAAATCCCACAGTCCCTAAGAGGTTCCCACATTCCAATGCATGCAAGCCCATCTACTCTAACATTTTTCAAAGTCTTATACTATCTCTTACAGTACACTACAACGCTGCTGGTTTAAAAAAAGAACAGAGTTTAAAAGATAACTTCTGCAAACCAAAGCCAAAAATGAAACCCGGTGCTGTCCAGTTGATTATGAGTCACAGCAACCATGTAGGACAGAGTGGAACTGCTCCACTGGGCTTCCAACCTAAAAGTCTTTACAAGAGAAGGCAGCCTCCTCTGTGCCACACAGAGAGGTTGGTGGGTTTGGGCCACTGCCCTTGAGATTAGGAGCACAATCGTTAACCCAATGTACCACCAGAAACCCACTGGCTCGTGCCAGCTCATGCAAACGACAGCCCACAAATCAAACCCAACAGGCTTCCTGTGTTTGAAAATAAAGTTTTATTGGAGCCCAGCCATGCCTATTACGTACGTATTGTCTTATATTGGCTCACACTGTCCTGGTTTGTTTGTTTGTTTGTTTGTTTGTTTCCCACACGACAGCAGGGTTGATGGGTTGTGACGGAAACCTCACAGCCAGCAAAGTCTCAAATACTTACTATTTGGCTGTTTACAGAAAGAGCTTCCCTGTTTCTTGTTTGTACTAAAACAGAGAGCAACTACTTCTGGTTAATAGGATAATTAGTTATTTATCTAAAATGAAAAGTAATTTTCTAAATGTCTGATAGGTTGTATTTGTTGAAGAGGAAAAAAGCTTTAAATATATGTATTAAGTAATAATTGTTTATACAGTTTTTTGTTTTAATCTTTTTATTGGAGGCTCATACAACTCATCACAATCCATACATCCATGCATGTTGTCAAGCACATTTGTACATTTGTTCCCATCATCATTTTCAAAACATTTTCATTCTACTTGAGTCCTTGGTATCAGCTTCTCACTTTTTCCCTTGCCTCCTCCACCTTCCCTCTCTCATGAACCCTGGATAATTTATAAATTATTATTTTTTCATGTCTTACACTGACCAATGCCTCCCTTTACCCACTTTTCTGTTGCCCATCCCCCTGAGAGGGGGTTATAGATAGATCATTGTGATCGGTTCTCCCTATCTCCCCCCACCTTCCCCTTCCCCTCCTGGTATGACTACGACCAATATTGGTCTTGAGGGGTTTATCTGTCCTGGATGCCCTGTGTTTCCAGCTCTTATCTGTACCCATGTACATGCTCTGGTCTAGCCAGATTTGTGAGGTAGAATTGGGATCATGATAGTTGAGGGGGAGGGGGCAAGAAGCATTTAGGAACTAGAGGAAAGTTGTATGTTTCATCGTTGCTACACTGCACCCTGCCTGGCTCATCTCCTCCCCAAGACCCTTCTGTAAGGGGATGTCCAGTTGCCTACAGATGGGCAATGTAACTGAGAGGAATTACTGCAACCCAAACGAAGGCTGAATATGATAGTGCGACAAGAGGAAAGTAAAAGGAAATAGAGGAAAGAACTAGGAGGCAAAGGGCATTTATAGAGGTCTAACTACAGGCATGTACGTATGTAAATATATATCTATGGTGGTGAGGAAATAGATCTGTATACATATATTTATAGGTTAATATTAAGATAGCAGATGGACATTGGCCCTCTACCTAAGTACTCCCTCAACTCAAGAACTCTTTGTTCTATTAACCTGGCATTCTATGATGCTCACCTTCCCAACACAATCGCTGAAGACAAAGCAGGTGAATAAACAAATGTGGTGAAGAAAGCTGATGGTGCCCTGCTATTAAAAGATAAAGTATCTAGGGTCTTAAAGACTTGAAGATAAATAAGTGACCATCTAGCTGAGAAACAACAAAGCCCACATTGTGAAGAAACACACCAGCCTATGTGATCACGAGGTGTCGATAGGATCAGGTATCAGGCTTTAAAGTCCCAGAACAAAAACTCATATCATTGTGAATGAGAGGGAGTGCAGAACGGAGACCCAAAGCCCATCTGTTTATAAAGTTTTTAATGAATACAAATTTAAGATATCATCCCTGCCTTCAAAAACACTTCTAATCTAAAATTGCTTAGATAAGTTAATTTTTTTTGTTGTTATAAGAGGTTCGTTGCACACTTTGCTTAAGGAAGCCAAAAAAGAAGCCTGTAGGGAGAGTTAGAGCATAATAGTATTGTTGAGTATGATCTGGGGCTATTTACATTTCTAGGTTTAAATTTTAGCCTTCTATGCCTTCAATGAGGAAGAAAGATGGGGCTTTCTACACCAGTAAAGAGTCAGAGCCTCTCAAACCCTCTGGGGAAGTTCTACCAAGTCCCACGGTGGCTATGAGCCAGCATGGACGGATGCCGTCCATAATAAAGGAAAGTGGATTTAATAGTCCATTTGGACTGAAATATTTACTCAGATTATTATGGGGGAGATGCCTGCTACCAACCGCTAGAGTACATTCTATTATCTCGCAATTAAAATTTCACACACCAAGGTCATGAAATTCAAAGCTATCCCACAAAGCATTGTGAGATGACTTGTAGATATACAGTATTACAAGATTTAAACTATTGAGATTTTTATCAATTCCTCATTCTCTCTTGGCCAAATTTTCGAAAGTTGTAACTCAAGAGAACAACTCAATTTAAAGTGTTCCTTCAGATAGAGAAAATAATCAATAGAGCAAGGTCCTCTTAGGAGAAAAGGCCATTGAGGATAGGATTATGAATAAGGGTAGGTTCTGAAAAGGAAAAGACACACCCCTTCCTTAGAAATGACTTGATCTTCAGAGATAAACTGGTCAGTGAGAGAAAGCCAAGGGCGGCATAGTCTAGATCAGCGGTTCTCAATTTGTGGGTCGCGACCCCTTTGGGGGTCACACAGGGGTCGCCTAAGACCATCGGAAAACACATCTTTCTGATGGTTTTAGGAACTGAGACACCGCTCCTCTATCCATCTCCAGGCGTGTCCGCCCACATGCCGATATGCCCACCTACGAGTACCCGGAATGATGACATCATTACACCAACCCCATCACATATACCTCGTACAAATACAGGTGTATGTGACAGGGTTGGCACCATAATGTACTTATGCAGACCAGTCACACATGTGTAGAGAGCCCCCACTGTGTAGAGAACAGCTGCTGTGTTGAAGGCAGCTACTCTGTTAAAAGCAGCTACTGTGTTGAAGGCAGCAGTATTGGAGGTAAAGTGACACTTCATGAATTAGAATTACTGGGTAGATATAAAACCATGTACTGTAAAATCATCAACTACTGCAATAACAAAAAATAATCTGTACCATGGGAACTTAATCTGGATGCTGCTCTGTCTTTTTTATATTCAAATGTGGTTGATGTGAACACTGCCCCCCTGTGATAGTAACAGGTATGTTAAAAAAAACAACACAATGGTAAATCATAGAAAACTTTAATGAACTGTATTGACTGAACAATGCCATGTATCATCTTTTGTATTATTTAAGCTATTGTTGTATATTATTTTCATTAGCAAACCACCCCATGACAATGGATCGTGTAGAAAGAACATTAAGAAAAGAAAATATAGTGAGAATTTTTTACAGTATGGTTTTACCTCCATAATTACAGCAGGAATTGAGAACCCGCAATGTGTTATTTGTTGTGAAGTTCTGTCAGCCGAATCTATGAAGCCAAACAATTTAAAACGCCATTTTGATGGCAAGCATTGAGCTTTGCTGGCAAGGATACCAACTATTTTAGAAGCAAAGCTGATGGACTCATGAAAGTCAGACTTGACACTGGTGGGAAGTACCACAAACAAAACGTAGCAGCCATTGAAAATTCATATTTGGTAGCACTCAGAATCACCAGAGCTATGAAACCTCACACTATTGCTGAGGATTTACTGTTACCAGCAGCCAAAGACATTGAGTTATGATCAGAGATGAATTTGTTACGAAATTGAATGTAATTTCCTTATCTAATGACACAGTCCGCAGAAGAACAGATGACATGTCTGCTGATATTCTTGATCAGGTAATCCAGGAAATTAAATCTGCTCCGCTTCCAACATTTAGCATCCATCTTGATGAATCCACAGACGTTGGAGGCTGATCACAATTGCTGGTGTACGTGAAGTATAATAATGATGGTGACTTTAAAGATGAGTTTGTTTTTTGCAAACCTCTTGAAACAACAACTACTGCATGTGATGTATTTGACACAGTTGGTTCATTTCTGAAAGAGTGTAAGATCTCTTGGGAAAAGGTTTGTGGTGGTTCCACAGATGGTGCTCGGCTATGCTAGGATGTCAATCTGGATTTCAACGTTTGGTACTGAATGAGTCACCAAAAGTCATTGGAGCTCACTGTATGATTCATCAGCAAATATTAGTAACTAACATGCTTCCACAAGAATTACAAGAAGTAATGAAAAGCGTCATAAGTTCTGTCAATTTTGTAAAGGCGAGCACTTTAAATAGTCGACTGTTTTTGCAACTGTGCAACGAGTTGGATGCGCTGAATAATGCTCTGCTATTTCACACTGAAGTGAGATGGTTGTCGAGAGGAAAAGTTTTAAAAGGTGCTTTTGAGCTTCGTGATGAACTCAAAACGTTTTTTAATCAGAAAGCAAGACTGCAGTTCAAAGCACTTTTCAACGATAAAAGTGAGCTGCAGAAAATAGTTTACTTGGTTGCCATCTTTGCCATCTTGAATAAGTTAAATTGATCAATTCAAGGACCAAATGCAACATCCTTCGATTTGTCTGAAAAGATCAGATCATTCCAGATGAAACTTATGCTTTGGCAAAAAAAAAAAAAAAGGATGAAAATAAAATTTATATGTTGCCTTCCTTATCTGCTTTCCTTGAGGAGCATGGCATTGAACCAGACAAAAGAATTATGATGATAATTTCTGTGAAAGAACACTTGCATATGCTTGCAGACGAAATTTCATCATACTTTCCAAATCTACCTGACACTCATCTGCACTTGCCAGAAGCCCATTCCCAGTCAGAGTGGAAGATGTTCCTGAGACAGCACAGGAGGAGTTCATTGAACTTATTAACAGGGATGCAACAAGAACTGATTTCTCTATAATGCCAGTTACAAAATTCTGGATCAAGTGTTTGCAGTCATATCCTGTTCTGTCTGAGACTGTGTTGTGCCTTCTTCTTCCTTTTCCAACAACATATCTTTGTGAAACAGGGGTTTTCAGCTCGTTGGTTATCAAGTCCAAATACAGAAGTTGACTTGTTGTGTAAGATGATCTTCATTGTAGTCTTGCAAAGACTGCCCTGAGAATTTCCGATCTGGTGAGAAAGAAGTTATCTCAACCTTTGCACTGTTGGCTTTTTATGCATACAGTTGCAAAATGTAGCAATGTGCTTTACTGTCATTATATTAAGGCTGTTACTCATGCTACACCATGCTTCAAGACAAAATTTCATTTATTTTTAATTAGAAATAAATATTTCACAATATATAATTACATATTATTTCTGTGATTAATCCATATGCTTTAATTATGTTCAATTTATAACAATGAAAATATATCCTGCATATCAGGTATTTACATTATGATTCATCACAGTAGCAAAATTACAGTTATGAAGTAGCAATGAAAATAATTTTATGGTTGGGGGTCACCACCACATGAGGAACAAAGGGTCGCGGCATTAGGAAGGTTGAGAACCACTGGTCTAGGTAAAAGCAACCCCATTGCCACAGAATAGATTCTGGGTCATAGTAAGCCCATCGGTCTTTTCTCCTTGAAGAAGAGGTGTATGTTCATCAGTTGAGAGGGAAAGGCAGAGTAGAGACATGAAAGGCGGTTACAGAGAATGGAAGCGGAACAAAAATTCCTAAACTTACTGCTCCAGGGCGAGCCTCAGAAGCCCCAGGTAAAGAGGAAAGGTCAGAAAGGGAAAAAGATCCCTGAGATGATCTCAGGGAATATACACATGTTCCAGAATAAAGGAAGGAGCAGCAAGGACATTAGAGAGGAAATGGGCATAGACAAGGGAAGACAACCACATTGCTACGGAAGCCGTGGGTAGGAAGATACTTGAAAGAAAGACGATGTGCCAGAAAGATGGAACCAGTCGAATAGAATACAAAACAACAAAGAGTTTTGTTTGGATGATAAAGATGAAGAGAGAAACTCATTAGATTAGAAAATAAGGATATCATTTTTCATGGAGTAGAAACAAGGAGTTTAAAATAGCATATTATGGAACCCTTTTTTTGAGAATTTTAGATGTGAACAAAGAAGAAGATAGAGGGTTGAGGAGATTCTCTTACATTTCTCATGTAACAGAACTAATATATTTTAGTATGTGCATGTATGTGTGTGTGCATGCGTGTGGGTGTGTGTATATGTGTGTGCATGTGTGTCTGTGTGTGTGTGTTGGGGGGAGGAGGATGCACTATAACTCAACTCCCTTACAGAAATTAAGTAAAAGTACTTTATGAACTGATATGTGCTATAAATATTATTTTCCATCATGTTCCTTATACATAAGAGCTCATTACTAAATGTAGGAAATATTATTTTGCTGTTTCCTGCCATTCAAAATTCCACTAGTGTTCTAGATGAATGAAGTTGTGAGTCAACAAACTTCAGGGTTCTTATAGTCATTAAAATGCTTAACAACTTTAAAAGATGCAGTCCCCAGACGAAGTGAAATCAGTAGTTGCCACCTGGGATGTTGACTGTAGTAAGATGGGAAAAAATATGCCAAGCTAATTTCTGTGGTTAGCAAACATCTTCATACAGCTTTATGGGGACAGAATACTGACTTTGAGGATTAGCTTGCTTTTTTCTTCCTGACTTTGGGATCTGTTCTTAATTTAGTGAAATGTTATTTTTGCTGGACAGGACCCAGGTAAGGCTTAGGTCAAGGTATAAACCTAAGCCTTTTATCGCACTCTGACAGCTGGAAAACTATATCTGGAAAATATCATTATCAAGAATATATAAATATGTTTTGCTTTGGGCTCTTTGACTCCAGGTTTTTCTTTATATTTTAAAAGCCACAAGGGAGCTAAAAAATATGTAGCAAATAGCAAGAAAAGTAATTAAATTATAGATAGTCCAAAATAAGTGGAATCAGTTAATTAGTATGATTATATTACATGCTTGCTACCAACCTCTAGAGTATATTCTATTACCTCTCAATTAAGATTTCACACATCCAAGGTTTTGCCTAGATTTCTTATACTAGACTCTCAAACCATCCACTCTTGCTACAGAATCAGCAGGCCTTCGGAACAGTTTTCCCGTTTTTCTATCACTTTAGATATTGTGGGAGCAAGTAATTTAACCTCTCTGAACCTCAATTTCTTTACATTTAAAATGGAGATAATAAGGCTTACCATTCACACCCTTGTCAAGCCCCCTAGGGTCCTGGGTAGTGGTCACAACATCCTTGTCTTCAAAAAGCAATGTTACTACAATAGTTATCCCATTGCTCAAACACTGAAGAACTCAGCCATAGGGAAAACACAGGAGACCTGTGAAAAATATGGAATGAGAACTCAGGTCCAAAAATTGAGAAGGGATTCACATCAGAAGCTTAATGTTAGGCACTTTGGGAAAAGACAGGAACAAGGTCGAAGGTGGGAGATCTGAAAGTTTTTTTTAACGTGTAGGTAGTCACCCTGAGCCCATGTTGCTGCTTTGTAAATTTTTAAAAACATTTTGGAAATATTTTAAAGTAAAGTTAAAAAATCAATGTCTCTTTCTTTTATATAAGTTAATATGTCATTTAATAAATCTTCCTTTTAAGAAGAAAAGATAGCTTTATTTAAATCTGTATGTGTTTAAGGATGGCAACTTCAAGCAGGAAGCCTTATATAAAACTCTCAAGGATAGCACTTGGCAATCACATATTTCCTCGCATTTAGTGAATTTCCAGAGCTGTCTCCAGAAAAATCTCATTTCAGTGAAAAGATGCTTAGCAAGGAATAGGCATATTTCTTTATGGAAGTCTTACATAATAATCAACTGGCAGCAAGCCATCCTTGTCATATGCTGCTATCTGCTAAAGACATGCACAGTGCAGGGAATAGCTGGCAGAAGAATGAGTCACCGGTAATACCTGCCACATGCATTATCTACAAGGTAAATGCATGTCATGAGACAGGGCTACATATTCCCAAAGTAGTTTGAGCCTGTCACTTAGTGCCTAAAATAATTACTCAAAAAATAACTCTCTCTGAAGGGACAAATTACCCCATCAGCATAAAATGAAACTGTCATGAGACTGTTGGATAGTGTCTTAAAAAAAATTCTGGTTATCACCCTGACATGAAAATTAAAAATTAAAATGGCAACAGCCAAAAGGAGTCAAAAATTGTCTTCTAAAATCTCTCATCAGTTTGAGTCTAGGTTTGAAATACCTCCCTCCCGCAGAAAGGTCAGAGGAGGGCTGGCCAAGAGAATCCAGGGATATCACGCCCAGGTCAACGGAAAAGCAAGCACTTTGTAAGGACGAGAAAGACTGGGACTTCCCCTGGGGAGAAATCGGAAGAAGCCCCACCATCAAGGTTCTAAGGCATATGTCCGCCTACGAGACATGTCCTGGCACAGAGCTCACGAAAGGATGACTGAACACAAAATGGTGAAGACTTCAAATCCTTAGCCCACATAGGTCAAGGTCAAATAAAGGTGAAGTGTACTAGTTCTCCCAGAAGTCACCAGGTCACTTATTATCAGTGTAATAATCTGGGACCATGTGGCCAATGTGAGGAATATGCAGCACATCAAAGCATTGAAACCACACGACCCAATCATCTCACTATAGAGATAAACTCTCTGGTCACACCCAAAGAGCAATTTGCAACAACCTGCAATGTTGAGTCACTACGCATCTCACCATTTGCCATATTGTGGAAACTTGTGGGTGACTCAGATGTTGAAAGCTATGCCCCTGGTACGTTAAATCTCTGCCAGATTATGCATGAGGGGCCCATTTCAACAAGACTTCCAAAGACGGGCACACTAGAAGAATGGAAGGAAGGCCTGGCAATTTATTTCCAAACATTAGCCCATGAAAACCTGGTCCTAGAGCATGCGCTCCTTAGGTAGGAAGGCACACAAAATACGCAGTAGCCATAAGAATGGGCTTGAGTAAACCAAGACTTTTGAAGCTGGAGCAGGAGGGGGGAAGATTTGCTCTACTTACAGAGGTGCCGTGAACTGACCCCCCACCCCCACCCCGTGAAAAGCAACCCCTTTTACTGCGTGGAGATTCAAGGTACAAGCAGGTATGAGGGATGAGGCAAGTAAATTATCAGTAGTAAAAAGTACTAAGAAGAATTGAGTATGATTCACTCTTTTTAGATATGAGGCTAGATTAAAGATTATGCTCATTATCACCTAGATCACACTCACATTTTGGGAGCAGAAGAGAAAGGAGGGGAGATGCAGTTAGAAGTGTTGAGACTTGTTCACAACCATAGTCCATCATACTTAGGACTCCAAGAAAATATATCAAGTGTGCAAATGCCATCCATTTATAGAACAGTTTGATATGTACTATTTTTTTAAGTTGAGAATCTCCTTTCTAGAGAACTGTATCTTTGGCAGGCAAAGGCTCTGTAATACCATGGAGAGATTCAATGGGATGTTTCAACTCCCATGTGTAAATATGTTCATAGTCTTTTTCTTTTTTCCGTTTTCAGAGATAGCACTCTCTCAGCCTGCTCTTAAAAGTAGAGATTGGGGGAAGGAACCAAAAGATGGATTCGAGAGAAATATGCAAATGGAAAATAGAGCACAACTTCAAAGAAGGTGGCTTAACCAGGACAGGCTGGCATCAAGGTCAAAGAAAACTTGTAAGAGGCAAAATGGAAGGAAAACCTGTCCCAGGCACCACTGAAGACTCAGTTGGAAATGTACTTGGGCAGCCCTGACAGCTACAGGATGATTGCCTTTAGGAATCAGAGATTTGCTGTGTACCAGAAAACATAGTAGATGCAAAAGAACGATCTCATGTCATCTTCACAGTCTCCAGCATTAGATATTGCTATGCCTACTTTTTCAGAAGAGTAAATTAAGGACCAGGGTATCTAAGGAGCTTGCTGATTGTCCACATGCTCGTAGCATCTGACAGAGCTATGAATCAATTCAGGATTCTCTGGACCTAGGAGGAAAGGAAAAGAGGTCCAAGGCATGCTTTCAGCTCAATTTATGTGCTTTGGGAGATAAGACTTTCCTTTAAAAAATTAACAAATTGTTGCTGCTGCTGTTTGTAGGTGGGTCAAAAACACTCCGTGGTCTTACCCCTCCTCACCTTCACTGAAGGACTTCAAATAATGGTTGCTACCAGAGTCAGTTCATGCCGTTGCGGATCCTCCTCTCAACTTTCTATTTAAGCATGATATTCCCCTACAGGGTTTGGTCCCTCCTGATAGCATGTCTAAAGTACCTAAGGCAAAATCTCGCCATTCTTGTTTCTAACATGAACTCTGGCTGTACTTCCTCCAACACAGGCACATTGTGGTTCTAGCAGTCTGTGGTACAGTCAATATTCTCTTCTAACACTAAAATTCAAAGGCATTAACGATTCTTTGGTCTTCCTTACTTATTGTCTAGCTTTTGTATGCATATGAGGGGATTAAAAACACCCTGGCTTGGGTCCTAAATCCTCAAAGTGACATCTTTAAATACGTATTTTTTCTCTTTCCTTTCTTTCTTTCTATCTTGTGTGCATGTGTGAATTTAGTGACAGTTCACATAGCAAATCAATTTTCTATGCAACTCAATTCTATGATACACAATTCGTTTCATGTCATGGAATGCAATCTCTTATCCCATTTCCTCCATTTCTCATTTCCATTCCTCCTTCTTCCCTCACCTTTCTGAACTTTGTCCTTGGATAAATGCAGCCCTGTGATCTCAGGTGGTGGATTGTTCTAAGTATGTCTCCCTAATGTATGCCTTTTAAGACCCATGTCTACTGAGCCATGGGGTGAATTCACTTCCAGACCTAAGGAGAGTAAGAGCCATAGTCTCAGGGGTTCCACCAGTCTTATCTGACTAGGAAACCTGGTCTTTTTTATGATTTTGACTTTTGTTCCACATTTTATCCCGCACTATCAAGGAACTTTTATTGTGACCCCTTGGAGAATGGTTGGTAGTGGTAATCAGGTACCATCTGTTCTTCTACTGACCTGCAGACGGATGCTCAAGTGGTCCATGGGTTTTTTCTGGCTACTTGGTTATATGAATCGTTGGTTTTCTCCACTCTTCTGTGCTCTGGATGGGAAGAGACCAATGGTTGCACCCTCGATGGCCACTCACAAGCTATTATGATCCCATTCACTACTCACCAAAATAAGACGCAGAACACTGTCCTTGTGGACTGTGCTACACCGTTGGACCTGGGTGTCCCCTGAGAGACAGTGGATTTGTCCAATGCAATATGACTTTTGATAGAGAAAAAATAAGCTCCTTGGCATTAATTAAAATTGGGAAGCTCTATAAAGGAAGATGACGGTTGGAGGGAATAAAAAAGTCTATTTGTGAATTAAGTTAATGGGGCAGGAGGCTGAAAAAACGTGAGGTTTCCCTGACATTCAACTTATTTGTTTTATAGAACTTAATGAAGTAGGAGACATACCCTCTATTTTCCCACTTCATTTTATCCATCTTAGAATCAAGGTTTGTCACTATTTTAACTCCCATCAAGTTGAACTCAGCTCATGGAGACCCCAGGCACAATGGAACAAAAAATAGCCTAGTCTGATACCATACAAACTATATTTGGTAATCAGATCATTGTTATTCATAAGGTTTCATTGACTGACTTTCAAAAGTAGATCACCAGGCCTTTCTTCCTTGTTCTTCTTAATCTAAAATCTTTGCTGAAATCTGTTTAGCATTACAACAATAAGCTAGCCTCCATTGACAGATAGCTGCTGGCTGTGAATGAGATGCATTGGCTAGTAAGACAACTTCAGTCTCCTGTATAGAAAGTGAGATTTGTACCACTAAACCACTGCTGCCCCCACTAAAACATTTATGAAGCACACTGCACCAAAGAATGATATGTACTTCATAAATAATAAACATTATCAAATAAAAAATTGAACTCATTATCTACTCTTTCACGTCCCATCCTCCTAAACTTCCTTTGCATCTTCATCTCATTCAGCAGGTCACTACGTTCTGTCATTTGATGTTCTACTTTAAAGTTTTTAAAAAATATACAGGAAATAGATAACCAGAAGAAATTAGAATTTTAATATATTTAACAAAATAAGTGCTGGAACTGGATGGTGTAGCAGAGTATAAACCTATTTATTATAGAAGGTTGGGAATAGAAAAATAATGATATTTGCCTAAGACATTCATTGCTATAACTTGCAGGTTCAATACTGTAAAGTGACAGTCACTATGGATTTTGTTTCCTTTCAGTTAATACAAAAATTACCTTGATTTTTCCTAACACCCTGAGGAATATTATTTTCTTTAAAAATATCATTTTATTGGGGACTCTTACAGCTCTTCTAACTTTCCATACATCAATTGTATCAATTTGATGAGGGATATTCTCGATGCCTTTGGTGTGGTTAGTGCTGAGTTGCATACTGCAGCACATGCTCTTGGAAGGACTATGAGGATATAGTGTCTTAGGTAAACAGCAGCATTGCAAAACTCTCACAGAGAAAAAAATATCTAAAGAACAATCTGTCCCATCATTCACCTGAGAGACCCTATTTGTTCTTGTTCTTGTGTTTCTAGTAGATAAAGGCTCATAATAACCTCATGTGAGAGAGTAGACCTGCCCGGTAACGTTTTCCAGGCTGTAATCTCAATGGGAGCAGATTGGCATGTTGTCTCTTACATAGAGCAGATATCGGGTTCATACCTCGGACCTTTTGGTTAGCATTGTGGTAGTTAGATTTTATGTCAACTTGACCCTGTATAAACATGTAAGGGTGAAGTCCAACCTTTCAGTCAGGTCACATCATGATGATGCCTCCTTAGGGGCATGGTCTTCTTATAGGAGAAAGACTGTGGACTTCTCTCTCTTTTGCCCTTTGACTTCATCCATACAAGGACTCTGTGTCTTCCTCCAGTGGAAGCCTCACCTGAGAGCTGTTTTTGCACCCTGCCATGTTTTACCAACCTTGGATGCATGGGCCCTGCACCCTCCGGCCTGTGATCTCCCTGCTTCCCGCTTTATCCTTTTGCGTCTTTGGCCTGCAGCTATGTGAGTCTGAAGAGGGTCCCAGCTAGTACCTGACTTCCGGACTTGAGTTGAACTGGTCTGCATGCCTTCTGGATATGAAATTACTTCTGGATATAAAGCTCTTTCTTGTACATAGATGTCACTGGTTTTGTTTCTTAGACAAGCCAACCGAATGCAGGCTTTCAGTCAGAGCCCTTAGGACCTGTTCCAGCTCTCATTCTTTCAGGCTGCCTGGTTTGGGGCAGGTACCTTGAACTCTTTTGGAATCTTGGAGTTTTGTCTAAAAGTTCTCTGAATTCACCACATTGGAGTAAAAAAAACACATTAGAATGATAACAGTATTCCTGGGTTAGGATTATAGCCAACCCTCTCTAAGCAAAACTCCCAGCCTTTCTAAGTCTTGGTCTCTTTATACCTAAAATTACCAAGTAGGAATATTCTAAAGTCTCATTCAATTATACAATTTCTTGAATTGTAAGTGTAGGATAAATACCACTACCTTTGTTTTCCTGCAGGGAGATTTTTAAAGGGCTTGCCAAAAGCCACACCTTGAGAATGTCAAGCAAACAACAAGTAGAAAGGAAGAATAAAAACCTGGTTTTTATTCCTCTTTCATCCTCCTGCTCCTATGACTGGAACTTTCCATTCAGCGCATCTCAGATTTCTCAAATTGAAGGGCCCCATCTGAGTATACTCTCTGAAAAGATGCAATTGAAGGCACCCGAGGAAGGATTTACAATTATTAGCAAGCTCACCCCTTTTCAGGTTCAATTTATCTCAGGCAAAATGACGCTAGCTTAGTAATAAGAAAATACAAAAAATGTTCAAAGACAGATAAAACCAATTTATTTTATTCATATAGCTTCATATCAACAAATTACTCTTGCTTCTGCCCTGCGTTGGTCTCAGAATTGTCCAATATAAAAACACTACAATGGTTAGCACTCGCTGTGCCAGCGAATGGAATGAACACGACCTGGAAAGGTATCAAGAAGTGCAGTGTGAGGCGCTTCAAAGTGTTTGCAAGCATATAGAATGCAAAGAATGGAATTTGTCCACAAGTTGTTTGAAGCCCCCTCATGTGTTGTCTGATAAGACAAATGGACACAGAATCTTTGATAATCTATCAGGCTCTAGGTGATCACAATGAATCCGTCAAAGTAGGTTTCAAGGCAAATGTATTATGAATTACAGTGTTTTATTGTGCATTCAAAGTTTTTTGCTCTTACAGAAACATAATGGTTTAATTACGGAAATCAAAGACTTTTAGTATTTTCATATCATCATTCCTCAGCATATAAGTACAAATTAGAATAGCTTTGGGTTGTATTGTGTTAGAATTTTTGGTTTAAAAAATTTCCGTTATCTCCTTTTTTTACAGAAATGTAAATGTTGAATTGCAGCAAGTAAAACAATCATGATATACGATTTCATATGTTCTCATATGGCTAAAATTTAAAAACTAACAAATATTGGTAAGGCTGTGAAACAGTTAGAGCTCTCATACATTACTAATGGAAAAGAAAAGTGTGTCAACCACTTTGGAAACCCACCCTCTGTTTCTTAATAAATCATACATATCATTTCCCTCCTACAAATTTACCTGAGATAAATGAAACCATGCCAACTCAAAAACGTATAAGAATGTTCAAAGTCGTCTTACTCATAAAAGCCCCAAACTGGAAACAACTGAACTATCCCACAGTAAAAGACCACCAGGAAATATTCTGCAGCTGGATGAAGAAGCAACTGGAGTCTTAAAAGCCTGTGAACAGCCAATAGGATGCAGCTATTGGTTTCACCCCATCCAGAGCTCAGGAGAGTGAAGGAAACCAAAGATGAGTGAATAAAATTAGTCCAAAGAACTAAAGGATCATGAGAACTTCAGATTCCACAGCCTCAAGACTAGAAGAACTAGAGTCTATCCAGTTACCCCTACTATTGCCCTGCTGGTGTAGTGGTTATTCGTTAGGCTGCGGTCCACATGGTCAGCAGTTCAAAACCACCAGCAGTTCCTCAGAACGAAGAATGGGCTTTCTACTTCCTCAACAGTTAGAGTCTCAGAAACCCCAGGCAGTCGTTATGAGTAGGCGCTGACTTGATGGCCGTGAGAGAAACTGCTCTGAAAGGGATCACGTTAGACAGACCTGGACAGAGTGGGAGAAAATGTGGAACAAAACTGAAAAGCATGAGCAAAAGACTAGGCTTACTGGTCAGAAACTGGGGGACCTCTGAGACCCTAGCCATTAGTTACCACTCTGCAGACCTGGAAGGAACACACTCCCTTGTCTGGATTTTCAGCCAAACAATAGGTGATCATCAGAACACTTGGAAGGCACATCCCCTTTAGAATAATCAGCCATTTACTATCAAAAGGGAAGCCAATGTTTACGGAAGGACAAAGTTCCGAAGGCAGGAAGGGTCAGCCAGGATGGAGGAGTGCAAACATGAGACACAGGGAGAAAGTGGGATAAGCAAGGTTGCATTGTGGGGATCACAATCAATGCACAAAACAAAATGTAGATGACTTGCTGCAGGAAATACTGATCTTATCGATAAACTTTTACCCAATTCAAAAATCATACAAGAAATACGTCACAACAACCAAAAAAGTGAACTACTGATATCCATAACAGTGTAAATAGGTCTAAAAAATCCCAAAACATTTTGTCTAATAAAATGAATCTAGCACAAGAAAGTGTTCCATTTATATGAAGTTTAAGAAAGAACTGCATTAAAGTATGGTCCTAGAAACCAGAGTAATGGTCAGGGATATTGGAAGAACTGGATGCAAAGGCACAGACATAAATAAACTTTGCAGGTTAATGGAAATAGTTGTACACCTTTATTTGGCTATTGGTTGTATAGGTGTATTCATATGTTAAAACTATCACACTTTTGAGTTAGGATCTGATTATTTGATACATATACCATCAGTGAAAAATCTAGTATTTTAAAATACATACAGAATATACAGCAGATATTCTTGGCTTTTAAAACCCATAGAGTTGAATTGAGCTCTGACTAATCAAAATCCAGAATGGTTCACCCCTACTAGACCCTATGGTGGGTCTTCTGCATACGATCTCTCAGGAGGCTGAAAATGTGATTCTCTTTACAAATAAAGTTTAAAACGGGTTTTTAGGAGTATATATGCTACATAAGGGATACATTCAAATTTTGAAAATATTTGCTTCCAAAAATTCTCTGAGTTATTTGATAACCAATCCCACAAAAAGTACATAGGTTGAGATCAATCAGCAAGGAATCAGTCAGCACAAGAAGCATTCCACACCTGGCGAGCTACCTATGTGCACTTTTCAAGTGTAGAGTAAAAAAATATTATTTTTAATTGTTTCAAAAGGTTCCAAGGAGCTAAAAGAATGCAAAAGTCAGTCTGGCTATATATGTCGTGTTCCTGCATGGGAAAACTTTTTCCACTTTATCTTAAAATATCTATTACTATCTTTCTAGGGGATATTTTGCACCTAAAAATGTCATTTCATATTTAGCAAAATGTTTAGAATCTTTCTTGACAAAAAAAGGTATATGATCTCTTGAGAATTGGTTATATTTTTATCTGCAGTGGTAACTGGTAAAACTAAATTATGTAAGTTATGTTAGTTAATATGTCTTACATCTGATTCATGGGATATGATTAATATAATCCATATAAAATATAATCAAGATATTTACTTGATAATATAAGAGAACCAAGACAGAAACCACATGCCTATTAGTATGCCATACTGTGGGGACACTGGAAGTCATGTCACTGGTATTTCAAATGCAGGAAGAGTTACTCAAAGTGAAGTCTTTTCAACAGAGTTTCCAGAATAAGAATAATAATGAAAGAAAAAAAAAGAATACTATGAAAGAGGAATGGGCTGACAAATTAGCTTGTTTAGCCACTGAAAACCTGATGGATAGCATAAAAACATTGTTAGACACTGAAAACGTCTGAATAGACACAGAATATCACCAGAGAAAGTGCCAGAGATTGGCCTTCAGGTCAGAAGGCACTCAAAGTACGACTGAGCAAGAGCTGCCTTCCTGAGACAGAGCGGAGCGGGATGGTGCAGACAAAGCAAAGCCTGAGGGAGTAAGGCCTCAAGACCGTCGGCTGTGATGGGGATGATTCAAAATGAGAAGAAACAGTTGCAAACATCAACTAATAGTTGGAACTTGGAATGTACAAAGAATAAATCTTGGCTGGATCTAGAATATTCTGAAATACTAAAAAACGATATGTAAGGCATAAGATCAACAGTCTAGGTATTAGTGAACTGAAATGGACTGATAGTGACCATTTTGAATCAGAAAACCACATGGCTAACTCTGCTGGGAGTGACATCATCAAGATACAGTGGTGTTGCATTCATCATCAAAAAAGCAATGTCAAGGCTTATCTTGCAGGACGATGCTGTCTATGATAGGGGCCTATCTATCCACATAAAAGGAAATCCGGTTGATATACCTATTACTCAGATTTATGCACCAACCACTAAGGCTAGTGATGAAGAAATTGAAGAATTCTACCATTCTAGACGTATCGATAATTATTGGTGATTGTAATGCAAAAATAAGAAACAAGGAAGAAGGAATCATAGCTGAAAAATAAGATCTTCCTGATAGAAATTAATCAACATCACATGATAGCATTTTATAAGACCAATGACTTTTTCATAGCAAATAATTTGTTTTTTTATAAATTGTTTTATTGGGGGCTCTTACAACTCGTTACAATCCATAAATCAATTGTATCAAAGAACATTTGTACATATGTTGCCATCATCATTTTCTAACCATTTTCTTTCTACTTGAGCCCTTGGTAGCAGCTCTTCCCACCCACTCCTGGTGAACCCTTGATAAATTATAAATTATAATTGTAATATCTTACACCGTCTGTTGGCTCCCTTCACCCATGTTTCTGTTGTTCATCCCCCTGGGGTGGTGGTGTGGGGGTGGGTGGGAGGGAGGGTTATCCATCAATCCTTGCAATCAGTTCCCTATGTCTCCCCCTTGTCCCCCCCCTTCCCTCTGCCCTCATGGTATTGCTGTTCTCATTACTGTTCCTGAGGGGTTATCTGCCCTTGATTCTGTGTGTTGAGAGCTCTTATCTGTACTAGTGTACATGCCCCAGTCTAGCCGGATTTGTCATGATACTAGAGTAGGTGGGGGAGGGAGCATTAAAGAACTAGAGGAATGTTGTGTGTTTCAGCGGTGCTATCCTGTACTCTGACTGACTCTTCCCTTCCTTGTGACCTATCTGTGAGGGGATGTCCAATTGTCTACAAATGGGCTTTGGGCTCCACTCTGAACTTCCCTCGTTTGCATCAATATGATTGTTTATTTGGGGTCTTCTGATGCCTCATACCTGATCCTGTCAACACCTCATGATCACACAGGCTGGTATGCTTCTTTCATATGAGCTTTGTTGCTTCTCGCTAGATGACCACTTGTTTAACTTCAAGCTTTTAAGACTCCAGATGCTATATCTTTTAATAACCAGGCACCATCAGCTTCACCTGTTTTGTCATTAGTGATCGTGTCAGGAAGGTAGGCATCATGGAATGCCAAGTTATTAGAACAAAGTGTTCTTGCGATGAGGGAGTACTTGAGTAGAGACCCAATGTCTGTCTGCTTCCTTAATATTTAACATATAAATATATGTACATAGGCTTATATCCCTATTGTTATATATTAATATATTTACATATCAACATGCCTGTATTTATACTTCTATAAATGTCTTTTGCCTCCTAGTTCTTTCCTCTATTTGCTTTTATTTTCCTCCTGTCCCACTATCATGTTTGACCTTCATTTGGCTCTCATTAATTCCTTTTGGCTACATTGTCCTCTTTTGAACCCTACCAGGCATTCTACGCCCTCCTCACCATTGATTTTAGATCTCTTGTTGTTCCCTTGTCCCTGGGTTTGTTGGCTCCCCCTCCCTTTTCCCCACTTCCCCCTCTCCCCTGTCCCCTCTGAATATTTGTCCTGTTGTTTTCCTCAGGGTTGTTTATCTTGCCTATCTTATATAGACAGACATGAAAAAGAAGACAAAGAGGAGGAGGAAGTGAAGGAGGAGGAGGAGGAAGTGAAGGAGGAGGAGGAGGAGGAGGAGAAGAAGAAGAAGAAGAAAAGGGGGTCTATAAATAGTCCCAGGTCTGTCTGCAGACCTTTATGTATGTTTTCCAATCGAGTCTGATGAGGTGCCTAGTCCTGCCCTCTGAGTCTGGTCTATTTTCAGGATTCCTTGGGGACTTCATTGCTTTGCTCCCCTTGCTGCTCTGTTGCGTTGCCTTTGTGTTTTGCCTCAGTGTGGGGGAGTCCGACGGGGCACAATTCCCACACTGTGCTTCCAGTGCTGTCCCTACTGTGCTGTGGGCCAGTGACGGGGCGTCGTGTCTTGTGGTGGGGCTGGCCTCTCTGTCCCTTGGCTGCTATAAGTAGGAGTGTCATCTTCAGGACTTGTGGGCCAGGATGAGGTTCTCTCTCTCTCTCTCTCTCCTTCTCTCCCTCCCTCCCTCTTAGCTTACTTCTATGTGATCTGGGCAGACCCACCACTCTCCCCAGACTGTATCTTCAGTGTGATCTTCTGTAGTGCAATCTTCTGGGCAGGGCTCAACATAGCTGGGATTGGGACTGACCCCACACTCTGTTAGCTTGCTGCTTCATGATGGTATGTCTGCCCTCAAGGCTTGGCATAGCAGGTTGAAGTCTGGTCCCTCTCTCCCTTTCCTGTGGAAAAATAACAATACCCTACCTGTGGGTTAGCGGGTTAGTGCCTATTCCCACACTATCCACTTCCTTTTTTTTTACCTTACCCGCTCCTGTTTAGTTG
Source organism: Echinops telfairi (assembly GCF_000313985.2). Lineage (NCBI taxonomy): Eukaryota > Metazoa > Chordata > Mammalia > Afrosoricida > Tenrecidae > Echinops > Echinops telfairi. The sequence goes on along the minus strand of NW_022111324.1, from coordinate 28,023,791 downwards.
GCTGCCATTTGCATCCCTGGGTCGGGTCTGATCTCTGCCAGAGTGCCTTGGCAAGTGCTTTTTTAAACAACTGAAAAGGCAACTGTACACAGGCCTTCACAGAAATCAAATTGACTGCATATGTGGGAAAGACAATGCCAAGGACCAATTTTGGAACAGATTATCAATTACTCATATATAAATTCAGGTTGAAGTTGAAGAAAATTAAAACAAGTTCACATAAGACAAAATACAACCTGAGTATATTCCACCTGAATTTTGAGAACATTTCAGGAACAGATTTGATGCATTGAATACTAATAACAGAGACTTGATGAGCTGAGGGAAGACCTCAAGAACATTGTACATTAAGAAAGGAAAGTGTTATTTAAAAGACATGAAAGAAAGAAGAGATTTAAGTGGATGTCAAAAAATATTCTGAAACTTGCTCTTAATCATGGAGTAGATAAGGCAAATGAAAGAAATGATGAAGTCAGAACAATCGAAAATTTCAAAGGGCAGTTTGAGAAGACAAAGTAAAGCATTATAATGAAATGTGCAAAGACCTAGAATTAGAAAACAGAAAAGGGAAGAACATAGTACAGTCATAAACTACACTCATATACACTCATAAGCTGAAAGAACTGAAGAAGAATGTCAAACCTTGAGTTGCAATGTTGAAAGACGCGATGGGAAAAATATTGAATACTGAAGGATGCTATGGGGAAAATAATTGAATGTTGAAAGATGCTATGGGAAAAATATTGAATGATGAAGAAAATGAAACATCAAAAGAGCATGGAAAAAATACAGAGTTAACTATACCAAAGAATCGGTTGAAATTCAACCATTTTGAGAGGTGGCACATGATCAAGAACCAATGGTACTAAAGAAAGAATTCCAAGTTGCACTGGAATTAGCCAAAAGAGGAATCCAGGAATTGATGAAACAGTGATTGGAATGCTTCAAGCTGATGAAGCACTGGAAGCACTCACTCATCTATGCTAGGAAATTTGAAAGACAGCCACTTTGCCAACTGACAGGAAGAGATCCATATTTATACCCATGCCCCCCAAAAAAACCCAACCCAGTAACACAACAAAATATACAAATTGTAGAACAATATCATCGATATCTCATGCAAATCCTGAAGATCGTCTAACAGCAATAGCAGCAGTACCTTCACACGGTGCTGCTAGAGGCTCAGCCCTGACTCAGATGAGGACCTAGAACAAGGGATAGCATTGCTGATCTCAGGATGGAGCTTGGCAAAAAGAAGCGAATACCAAACTATGTTTGGTTTTCATTGACAATGCCAAGACATTTGACTGTATGGATGATAACAGCCTGATCGCCTTGAGAAGGATGGGCATTCCAAAGCAGAACCTGTACGTAGATGAAGAGAGATGGTGCGAAAAGGATAAGGGCATATTACAGTCTGCTGAGATGGTGTGAAAAGGATAAGGGCAAATCAGTCTGCTGAGAAAATTGTCAGAGAAACTGGATTAAATGAAGAAGAAACTGACCTCGGGATTGGAGGAAGGCTTATTAATAACCTGCAATATACAAATAACAAAACTTTTCTTACTGAAAGTTAGCAGGATTTGAAGCATATGTTGATGAAGATAAAAATTGCAGCATTTACTGTGGACTAAAACTCAAGGTAAAGAAAACCAAAATCTTCAAAATTGGACCAATAGGTAACATCACAAAAGGAGAAAAGATCGAAATTGTCAAGGACTTCATCTTACTTGGACCCACGATCAATGCTCACAAAAGCAGCCACCAAGAGATCAAACAACACATTACATTGGATAACTGTGCTGCATAAGACATTTGTAAAGTGTTGAAAAGCAAGGACGTTATTTTGATTGTGTTAGACAGGGTTCTCTAGAGAGATAAAACCAAATTGCTGATAATTTAATATGTTTATTTATAAAGATAATTAGATGTATAACAAGGAATGAACTGTTAAATCATATACAGTTAAATATATAATACAAGAAAGAAACAGTTAAATTATAAAGCACTACCAATGGCTCAATTCAACTCACTGCCGTGAGAGAGATGTGAGAGACTAGCAGTACTTCCAGTCCAATCTGCTGCCAGATCTTCCTCTATTTATAGAGAGAGCTAGGCTATGTCAGCACAGCAGCCAATCAGAAGGCAGGTCACCAACTGCCAGCCAGGTCACCAACTGCCAGTCCCCAGCTCCAGCGATGTCTTAAAGGGACCTCAATTTACAGCGACACAGTCCACAGGCGTCCCACAGGTAGTGTAGCCTTTAAATTGAGGCACAGGACAAGCAAGGCAGCCACACACTGGTCCGATGATCAAAGAGCGAGAGACAAGAAAGGCGAGACTCACCAAGGCATTTACCTCTCTGCCCTTCAGTTAATCCCACTTGTGTTTATCGGCCAGGCTGGCACAATAAACTATTTCATTGATCTTTAAGGTGTGCCTCACCCACGCCATAGATGATATTTTCAGTATCTTCATATGCATGTGAGAGTTGAAAATTGAGTAAGAAAGACTGAAGAAGAATTAGTGCACTTGAACAATGGTATTGGCAAAGAATATCCACAGTACTATGGACTGGCAAAAGAACAAACAGATCTTCCTTGGAAGAAATGCAGTCAGAAATGCTCCTTAGAAGAGGGAGAGAGGGACCAGACTTCAACTGGGTGCACTAAGACACAACATACCTGCAGGAAGCAGCGAACCAACAGAGAGATCTGCAGGGCTGGCCCCAATCCCAACTACATGGACACCCCTCTTTGGCAAAAAAGAATTCATTTCAGAAGACAGCATTGGAGCTACACCTCAGGAAGAGGGGCGCATCTGATCAGAGAACACAGAAGCAAATGAAGAGGGAAGGAGAGAGAGTGGAGCACATCCTGGCCCACCAACCCACAAGGATGATATTCCTGCTCAGAGCAGCCAATGCACAGAAAGGACCATAGGGCCCGCCCCACCATAAGACAGGACGTACCTCACTGACCCATAGCACTACGAGGGACAAGACTGGAGGCACGGTGTGGGAATTGTGCCAAATCAGACCCCACCACACTGGAGAAATTCTAAGAGCCTGCAACAGAGCAGCAAGGGGAGCAAAGCAATGAAGTCCCCAGGGAATACCAAAAATAGACTTTAGGGCCAGGGCATGGCAGTCCATCAGACTCAACTGGAAAACATTCCTAAAAGTCAACAAACAGACCTGGAACTATTTGTAGACGTTTCTTTTTTATGTTGTTGGGTTATTGTTGTTGTTGTGTTGCTCTTTTGTTTTCTTTTGCTCCGTTTTGTTTTTTTGTTTATTATTGTCTTTGCATGTCTATCTAAATCAGGTTGCTGGGATAAACTATCCAGAGGAGAAAACAACAACAGACTGGTGGTTCTTGGGGGACACAGGAGAGGGTGAAGCAGGGGAAAGGCAGTGGGTGTTAACAAACCCAGGAACAAGGGAGCAGCAAGTGATCTAAAAATCAATGGCGAGGAGGGCATAGGATGCCTAATAGGGCTTGATCAAGGGCAATGTAACCGAGAGGGATTACTGAAACCCAAATGAAGGCTGAACATGATAGCGGGGCAAGAGGAAAGTAAAAAGAAATATAGGAAAGAACTAGGTGGTAAAGGACATTTATAGATATCTAAATACAGGCATGTACAATGTAAATATATTTATATATAATGACAGGGTAATAGATCTATGTTCATATATTTATATGTTAAGTATTAAGGAAGCAGATGGGCATTGGGCCTCTACTGAAGTACTCCCTCAACACAAGGGCACTTTGTTCTAACAACCTGGCATTCCGTGATGCTCACCTTCCCACACAATCATGGAAGACAAAATGGGTGCATAAGCAAATGTGGAGAAAGCTGATGGTGCACGACTATCAAAAGATATAGCTTCTGGGGTCTTAAAGGCTTGAAGATAAACCAGTGGTTATCGAGTTGAGAAGCAACAAAGCCCACATGGAAGAAGCACACCAGCCTGTGTAATCATGACGTGTTAATGGGATCAGGTATCAGGCATCAAAGACCCAGAACAAAAAATCATATCAAGGTGAATGAGGGGAGTGCAGAGTGGAGACCCAAAGCTCATCTGTAGACATTTGGACGTCCCCTTGCAGAAGGGTCACAAGGAAGTGACGAACCAGTCAGGGTGCAGTGTAGCACTGATGAAACATACAACTTTCCTCTAGTTCCTAAATGCTTCCTCCCCTCCCCACCCCACCCCCAACTATCATGACTCCAATTCTACCTTTCAAATCTGGCTAGACCAGAACATGTACACTGGTACAGATAAGAGCTGGAAATACAGGGAATCTAGGACAGATAAACTCCTCAGGACCAATAATAAGAGTAGCAGTACCAGGAGGGTAAGGAGAGGGTGCAGGGAGAAAGGTGGAACAGATCACAGTGATATACATAAAACCCGCTCCCAAGGGGATGGGCAACAGAAAAGTGGGTAAAGGGAGACATCAGGCAGTGTAAGACATGAAAAAATAAAAATAATATATAAATTATCAAAGGTTCATGAGGAGGGAGGGTGGGGGTGTGAGGGGATAAAATGAGAAGTTGATACCAAGGGCTCAAGTAGAAAGAAAATATTTGGAAATGATGATGGCAACATATGTACAAGTGTGTTTGGCACAATGGATGGATGTATGGATTGTGATAAAAGCCGTATCAGCCCCCAATAAAATGATTAAAAAAGAAGAAGAAATGCTCCTTAGAAATGAGGATGGCAAGTCTTTTTCTCAATTACTTTGGACATGTTCTCAGGAGAGACAAGTCCCTGCAGAAGGACATCATGCTTGGTAAAGTAGAGGGCGAGGAAGGAAACAAGGCCTTTGAAAAGACGAACGAGATGAATTGACACCGTGGCTGCAACAATTGGACTCTAACATTAGAACAGTCGTGAGAACGGTGCAGAACCTGGCAGCATTTCATTTTGTTGTGCCTAAATTTCCCACGGGCCAGAACCAACTCAAGGGTACACACCAACCACAAAAGCACTTCCAAGTAGCTGCTTTCTTGATTCCCTTCTCATTGATTATTTCAACCTTCCCATACCGTGGTTTATATAAAAGTAGAAGTCAATTCCAGGACAATGTATCCAAAAAACCTTAAGACATGGCATATTAAAGCATATACACAATCCTTCCTCTTACTAGGAACAGACAGATGCTAAACCAACAAATGCCTTTTCATCCCACCAATCAGAAAACCAAGTTGCACTTCACCTTGGACTTAGAATACTGCACCTGACTCTGTAGCCAAGTTCATTGTCAGGACTTGTGGCCATTTTAGCAAGAGACCACCAAAACCAATTCCACACACCTTCCAGGAGTGCTGGCCTGGGTTTGGAAAAGCCGAAAGGCCTGCAGTGCTACTTTCCGACGTTCACTTGATTCTCCACCTTCTTTGTTAGACAATACAGAACTGGGGTTAGAAAAAGAGATTCAACCTCCTTGAATTGGGGTACTCCTTAGAAAACTTACTCTTTGTGAGCAGGAGGATTTGATATGCATCTTATCCATCTTAGGCCATATTCAATTGAGCTGTTGAAGAACCTGAGGGTACTTGTTAGAACATTTCACTGTCAAATCAATTTTGTGTGTTTGAAAAAGGAGTTTTAGAATATTTACTGTATATTGAAGGCTATAAATTAATATTTCTTCAGTTAATGAATGAATGGTGCAGAGCTCTCAAATGTGGCTGAGTAACTCTTATATTTAAGCATAAAGTTAGTTATTACTTAATTATTGGTTTCATTTGAGCAAGTGCATTTATAGAAAATAACTTGTTACACAGTGGATATAACAAGGATAATATTTTTTAAATATTAAATTTGTATACTTACCTTGCTGCTTCCCACCCAATACATCAAGGGTATTTAATAATAGTTTTAGGATAGGGATAAACAGTAAATAAATTATTGGTCAGTTTTAGCTTGCAAATTAATTTCTTTGGTTTGGCCTAGTTCACATTTTGAGAAGTAGGGTTTGTAGAGAAGTAATGGGATTTTCCAAATCAAAAGATTTTCATTGAAATACTAAGAACCAGGTCTTGAAAGATAAGGCAGTGAAGAAAGAGCAGGAAGAAGTCAGGATATCCATCCTAACTTAGAAAATAGAAAGAAAAAGAAAAAAAAGAAGAAAACCGTCAGTCACAGAGAAAGAGGGAAATCGCATAGAAGAATGATAAAACATGGGAACAGAGTTACACTCAAACACCCTCGCTTTTTTTTATAGAGCACAGAACTCTGAGGGAGGATGCAAGTGGGAATAGAAATGCCCCCTCCCCAAATTTTCTATTTTTATTTATTCTATATTTCTAAATACAGAGGCATTTATTCCAAAAGTCTCAAAAGCATAAACCCTGAAAACTTCATTATCTTTCAAAGCCTGGTATTGGGATGCCATTTCCAACATAATAATGTACATTTATCTGTGAGTGGTACCTCGTACCACGGTATACCATGAGGAAACACATAGGCATCTAGGGTATCCCAGAGGAACAGGAGCCAGATGCAGAGGCAGGATGTAAGGCCAAAAAGAGTAAGGTCCTGTGTCCAGAGACTGTACAGGACCCAAAATCCCTGAGGGGGAGATGCCAGTTTGATGTCAAAAGCCAGGAAGGCACACCCATCGCTTCTGTCTACTATGTATAAAATAAGCAATCAATGTGGCACAGTAGTTAGGTATAAGGCTGCTGGGAGAAAGAGGTGGAGGTCTTCTTCCATGAAGAATACAGCCTTGGAAAATCTATAGGGCAAATCTAGTCCGTCCACAAGGTTGCTCTGAGTTGGGCAGTGTGGGTATTTTGTGTAAATATACTGGAAGGACAGGATCAGACCAGTCATGCTAATCAGAGACCTGAGACGAGGAACACAATCACACATCAGTCAAGATCCAGACTGCCAGCAGAGCGATAGACAATTTCTTTTGACATCCAGTTCATGTTACGAAAGGAAAAGAGAAAAGTGAGGCTTGATTAAATAGGGAAGACAGTTTCATAACAAGCTTGACTTTTTAACTGAAAATATCGGAAGGGGTATCCCAAAAATACCCCGAACATTTCCCTCAAAACTATGTACTTAAATTTCTTTTACAAAATAACTATCACCTTCAAAGTACTATCCATCACACTGAATATATTTGTCAAATCTGTGATTCCATTCTTGGGAACAGTTTTCCAACTCATCTGTTTGGATGCCCGGCAGCACCTCCCTCGTATTTTCCTTCACCTCTTCTCTGTCATCAATCACTCCTTTCATGTCCCTCTGCTGCACAGAGCGAGGTCAGGTGAGGAAGGTGTGTGGGACGAGCGAGGCATGCGGGTTTCTGACCAGAACTGGCGCACTGAGATGGCTGCCTGAGCAGGTGCATGGTCATGGTGGAGGCAACACCAGTCCCCCGTCTGCCACAAAGCAGGCCTTTTTTGTCACACACTGCAATCTTTGAAGAACCTCTGAATAGAAAGCTTGACTAAAAGTCTGACCTGGTGGAACAAACTCCATATGCACTATGAGTCAACATTTTTGTCCATTTGGGGAGTTTACGGATGTCCAGAATGAGGTTTGTAATCAACTGACCTTTCACCTTTTTGGAAAAGAAAACCACTCATACACTTGAGTTTTCCTAGTGCTGTCCTTGTAAGGTGTGTTCAACATCACAACAATTTCTGTGACATTTTCCCAAGCAGAAACAAAACGTCACAGCCACCGACTGTCCTCTTGAATTGGCCATCACAAAAAAGAGGTTTGAGTGAAGCTGCTTTTTTTTATCTAATTATTTTATTAGGGGCTCCTACAACTCTTATCACAATCCATACACACATCAATTGTGTAAAGCACATTTGTACATTCATTGCCCCCATCATTCTCAAAACATTTCCTCTCCACTTAAGCCCCTGGCATCAGCTCCTCATTTTCCCCCTCCCTCCCTGCTCCCCCCTCCCTCATGAGCCCTTGATAATTTATAAATTGTTATTTTGTCATATCTTGCCCTGTCCGACGTCTCCCTTCACCCACTTTTCTGTTGTCTGTGCCCTAGGGAGGAGGTCACATGTAGATCCTTGTAATTTGTTCCCCCTTTCCAACCAACTCTCCTTCTACCCTCCCAGTATTGCCGCTCACACCACTGGTCCTGAAGGGATCATCGGCCCTGGATTCCCTGTGTTTCCAGTTCCTATCTGTACCAGTGTACACCTCTGGTCTAGCCAGACTTGCAAGGTCGATTTCAGATCATGATGCTTTTATGAAAAAATTCACTGTGACCAGAGAGAGCTTCCCCAGGAGACACTACTGGGTGTACTAACTCAGAGCGAGTTGTTCAATGCTTGCTTAGCAGGAAAAATGCATACTATGAAAGCTCCGCTCAACCCAGCATAATCCTGGGTTTTTTTATGGCTACCCCCTCATACTTGCATATACCCTATACTTTTTAAATATAAGGACTATATATAGTCTTGAACTTCAACTGCTAGTGATGAGATTAGTTCCAACATCAAAGACTTGAAAGATGTAAAGATGGGAATTCCTATCACATTTCCATTTAATTTACATCTTTGGTGAGTGTAGAAACCTAATGAGTTTTACAGAATAATTATAGATTATCATAGGCTTCATCAAGTGGTGACTCCAATTATACCTGCTATTCAAGATGTAGTCATTTAGCTTGAGCAAACGGACAGAGACCCTCAATGAAGATGACCGGCACAGCAGCTGCAGCAGAACTGGTAGTGACCATGAGGATGACACAGGACTGGACAGCGTTTCCTTTCGCTGAAAATAGGGTTACTGTGAGTTTGAACCAACCTGATCACCTCTCAGAACAATCAACAGTCACAGATTTCTTTTTCTTTCCATCAGTATTTAGACACCAAATCTATTCTTTCCACTTGGTAGGACTGTCAGCATGGTTTAATTATCTTTCCTCACATTTACAACAACTTCCAGATTTTGTGAAAACATTTTAGTTTATGCACTTGCTTACCATCACAAACTTCACTGATTTTATATATATATTACTCTACATATAAGAAAATGTATATTAAAAGATTGGGGGAAATATGAAGTAATATCAGAGTATACCATATCAGTAAGTTTTATGAGGGTCTCATAATCTAGAAGCAGTTGAGATGTATGTAGTATTAAATAAAATATAAGTGACGCTTGGGAGGGTGAGGGAACCAGCCCCCACCCGCTGATTACTCCTACGAGTTCAGTAATACTACCTCTGGGTTCAGTAATGCACAATTGTATGGTTGAGATACATAAGCATTATATTAAAGTCATCGAGAGCATGAGAGATAATACAATAATACAGTCAGGCATGATACATAGCAACATTGCTCACCTCAGCCCAGCTTGGTGGTCCACGTGGAGAGAGGGGGAAGGGAAGGAGGGAAGGGGAACAAGGGAGAGGGGACTGAGCAGGGAGTGAGCAGCAAGGAGCTCAGGGTCAGAGTCAGAGAGTCAGAGAGAGATCTATAGTGCTGGCTCACACCTATATACCTTCTGGGGGCAAGCCAGCCCACTAATTACAGGTAAAGACATACGTCACAGGAAGGGGCTGCACTATAGGTTACACAGCAATGAGAGGGTGGTCTCTGGGTCTCCATAGGAACATTATCAGTAGGGTGTAAACCCCACCTAGAGGAACCAAGCTAATGGTCCCAAAGCTTCAGAGAGAAGTAGGCCATTGTCCCCAGCAGCAGGGAGCAGGCCCAGCCCTGCTGTGGGATGAGACAGCAGTCTGGCAGCAGATTCCCTCAGGGGAGGGAATGCCTGCGCATCTGACCTCCCCCCACAGATGTACATCCAAAATGGAGATTAAGTTGCTAATTTGCAACTCTTTCACTGGGAAAGAAGAAAGCCACAAATGTTATGGACTTTCTTTGGATTGGGAAAATTTGGCAACAACATATGGGTGTGCTAGTCTGACCCACTGTTGGATGACCTTCAACACTGCTAATTTTGAGTGGGGTCAATGTTAATAAAGTGCTTCCTAGCCATATGAACCACAGTTCAAGCAGCTCTGCTATCTGGCCTTTATGGCCCATCAGATTCAATAGTACTCAAAAGTCAACTGAAGATACTAAATAGAGACCGTGGCAAGTCGCAATACAAAAATCATGTAGAAGGACCGAGGATGTGGATTAAAGCTATCCCCTTTTCTACAAGTAATACTTCTATGAAGCTCTGACAGAGACTAATGGTCAGATTATGGGGTATCAGCCAACCATTATGAGTACGTGATCTCATCTGCCTAGCCATAATGGACCACACCCTATAAAATGCCATCATCAAGTAGATGTGTTTTTTTCCACAGGCCAAAGTACAAACACATTCTGAGCATGTGGTGCACACTATCAGCATACCTTCTTCTGACCAAACACTACGCCTCCTCAGCCCACATTTACAATTTGAGGATGTGGCTTGTGCTCAATTGTCTAAAAAGAAAACTCTTGAGCTGCAGTTATAAAGGTTTTGAATGATAACTTAGGGCCAGGTGAAAAGGGCGCTGAAATGTTCCATACCCACTCAGGTGGAACCCTGAAGGACAGTCGAGAAAGAATATCTTCCCCATGAGGAAAAATATGACATCTCTTGGTCCAGTTTGCTTGTAAATAGTGATTACTTGAGGTTAAATCTACACAAAGCCATTGAAGATGTTAATGGCTTAGTCACATATGCATATGGTTAGAAGGAACGAGATTATAGCTGAGGCTTGGAGAAGAGATGGATAACTTCATCGACCAAGATTGCCAGAATCTTTGGCCTATATGAATATTCTCCTGTATCTATCAATGTAATTTTGTTTGGAAATAGAATGTACTCTTTGTGATGTCAATGAGATCATACAAGATTAGGGTGAATTCTGTAAAATTCACTTTTGAATTATAAAAAGAACCAAATAGGGACAAAGATATACATGACAGAAATACAAACAGCACTCTGGTCCGTGGACTGCGAGAGAAAGGCATGAGCTAATTCCCTGGCACTTAATCTCATAGAAGACGGTAGCAGTGCTTCCTTCCACATATTTTGGAGGGGGCACCCAAGTAGGGGGAGGGAAAACCTAACTAACCTTGCAGGGAAATTAATGAAATAGAAGCTGAGGAACTCCCTGAATCCCTAGAGTTGAAAAAGGTGCATGCCCACAGATAGGTCCCAGGTCAATGAAGCATACTTTGAATTGACCCTGCTTTAACCTTAACTCAAAGTAAGGCATGAACTTCTGCCCCTCTTTTGGGAAAAAGGCAGGTTCATGGCAGGAGAGTAGTCTGAGCGTCTCTGGTGCTGTCTTTTCCATTGTCCCCTGGCCAATGGCTCTAGGAAGGTGGCTATTTTGATCATTGGCCTAAGCCCTTGGCAACCACAGAAGCCAGCCTTGAGACTGAGATCTTGACAAAGAATAGCTGCCAACTTTTGTTTGCTATCAATTCCTTCTCAGAACTGGCTGTTGCTATATGACCCATCCACCTCTGGTCCTTTCAACAACTACAACTAGTGAACAGGGAATATTATCCACTCCAATGCCAGCTGACCAACAAACAGAAACCAGGATTAAAAACAATGCCATGTCTCAGAAACAAAAGAAATGTCAGTGCACATAAGAAAACAAGAAAAAGTGACAAATAAGTGCAAAATCAGCAGCCAGGATTTCACTCAATGTAGTGAAACTGAAAACATTCCTCCTCTGAACAAGAACTAGACAGGGATGCTCTTTTACAGCACTCTTACTTACTATAGTCCTGAAAGTCTTAGCTGGAGGTATTAGCCATCAAAAAAGAAATCTGAAGCATGCAAATTGACAAGGAAGAAGTAAAACTCTATTTGAAGTTGATATGGTTTTATGTAGTTAACGCCCCAAAGACTAGATATGGAAATAATTGGAAAATTTAGCAATGTGGAAGGCTATAAGATCAACATACAAAATCGGTAATATTCCTGTATATTAAGGAAAAGAACTCTGAAAAAGAAATTTAAAAATATATAAAGTTATAATAACCACCCAAAAGATACAATACTGAGAAATCCAACAGAGAAACGAAGGACTTACGCATAGAAAACTATAAAATTAAAAGAGATCTACATAATGGGGAAAATGTTCCTTGTTCATGGATAGGACAACTTAATATTGTGAAAATGCTTATATCACCTAAAGTAAGCCATAAATCTAGCTCCTAGTACTATTCTTCATAGAAATAGAAAAACGAATCATTAACTTTATATGGAAAGGAAAGAAACCAAGGATAAGCAAAATGTTCTGAAAAATAAAAACAAAATAGAAGGTCTGTGTTAACCTGGGTAGACTAGAGAAACAAATTTACAGACACTTATGTGTATAAGAAAGAGGTTTATATACAAGGGCAATTTATATACAAAGACTGGAAAACATCCCAGTCCGGTCCAGATCAAGTTCATAGGTCCAATATTAGCCCATATGTCTGATACCAATCTATAAATTCCTCTTCAGACTCAGCAACACATACAATGATGCTGAATACCAGAAGATCACAGGGCAGTGGATGGAAAGTCTTGTGGATCCTGTGGCAGTGGAAGCATCTCAGCGCTGGCAGGGTCTCCATGTGGCTCCTTCAGTTCCAGGGCTCTAGCGTAGCTCCATGTGCCTTGTCCACAAGAATGTCTCACAGGGAGTGTGTCTGTGTCCCACCTCTAGTGAGCTATTTATCTCCTTAGCTCCTCCAAATGATATCATCAAGCTGTGACCTGATTGACAGACTAAACTCCACCTCCTCACTCTTGAGTCTCAAATTGACAACAGATTATGTAACTACCACAAGGTCTCTCACTCCCTGGTTTAAAAACATAACATAGCCATGGTAGTCAAGACAGCCTGGAATTGGTACAAAAATAGATTTTTAGACCAATGGATCAGAATAAAAAAAACAAAAATAAAGCCAAATACATACAAACAACTGATTTTTGCTAAAAGATTAAAACATATTAAATGGGAAAAAGATGTCTTTTCAACAAATTTTTTAAAAATATCAAACTCACTGCCATCAAGTTGATTCCAACTCATAGCAACCCTACAGGGCAGAGTCGAGTTGCCCCAATGAGTTTCCAAGACCATACCACTTCGTGGCAGTCAAAGGCCCTGTCCTCCAGAGGAACAACTCATAGTTTCAAAAGTCTGGCCTTGCAGTTAGCAGCTCAATAAGTAATCACTATGCCAGCCATACACCTGGAAAAGAATGAAATAGGACCCATATCTCACACCATATGCAAAAACAAATTGATGATGGATTAAAGCCTTAAACCCCCAAATCCATAAAGCTAATCAATAAAAAAAACATAGATAAACATAAAAGGTCCTAATACAAAGCATAAACACAATACCAAACATCATTAAAAATACACTATAGACGACAAAATAGGGGAGTGGGACTTCCTAAATCTATGACATTTATGTACATTGAAAGACTTCATCAAGAGTCAAAAGAGAACCCACAGATTGGGAAGGGGGGGGGAAAGAAATTTGGAAATTACATATGCAATAAAGGGCTAATTTCTAAAATCCATAGAAATCTACAACACCTCAATGAGAAAAACACCAATCATTCGACCCAAAAGCTGAGCAAAAACCATCAACAGACAATTCACCAAAGAAGACATCAAAATAGCCAACAGCCTATGAAAAAAATGTTCACAATCAGTTGCTCTAAGAGAAATGCAAATTCAAATAATAATGAAATACCACTTCACATCAACATTGTGGCACTTACATAATCTACTGTCAACTTAAGCAAAGGGATGGAGTCAATCAGGTCATAGCCTATAAGACCTCAGTGTGGGCATGGCCTTCTGAGGATTCTGGGTATTCCTGTCTTCTTTCCTGGAGGTAGGACACACATACTCTCTGCTTCGACATTCCTGATGACAAGCCAGATGGTATTATAGTGATGGAGCCAGAGCCCTGGAGCTGATGAAGCCACGTGGAGACCCCTGCCAGCACTGAGATGTTTCCACTGCCACTGGATCCACAAAACTTTCCACCCACTGGCCTGTGATCTTCCTGCATTCAGCAACATTGCATGTGTTGCCTGAGTCTGAAGAGCAATTTACAGACTGGTATCAGACAAGTGGGCTAATATCAGACTTATGGACATGATCTGGACTGGGCTGGGATCTTTTCTTAATATACAATTAGTCTTTGATAGAAAACTCTCTCTTCCATACATATGAGTGTCTCTGGGTTTGTTTCTCTAGTCAACCTGGACTAACATAAGCATTGATAGAAAAATTGAAAAACAGAAAATAACAAATTCTGGAGAGGATGTGGAGACATTGGGACACTCATATACTGTTGGTGGGATTGTAGAATCATGCAACCATTATAGAAAGCAGTAGGACACTTCCTTAAATGTGACTAAAACTGCCAGTCTAGCAATCTCTTTCCTTGATATAAAACCCAAAGAAATAACAAAATATAAACAAATACATACACACCCATATATACCACAGTGGTATCCACAATAGGAAAAAGATGAGAACAACCAAAAAGCCCATCTATGGAAGAATGGATAAATAAACTCTGGTACATCCATACAATGGATACTGTGTATCTCAAAAAACAATGATGAAACTGTCAAACATCTCTTGATATGGGACAAATTGAAAGACATTTTCTCTGCAAAGTTAGTCAATCCCATAAAGATAAATACTGTATGAGTTCATTATTATCAAAGAAAAAAATTAAGAAAATTTGTTTTGACATCAAAACAATCAGACTTTAAGGTTGAAGGGAGGCCAGGGGGAGTGAAAATAAATAGATAGATGATAGATGATGATGATAGATAGATAGATAGATAGATGATAGATAGATAGATAGATAGATAGATAGATAGATAGATAGATAGATAGATAGATAGATAGATGATAGATAGATTTTAAAAACCATTTCAGAGTTATCCCTGACTTTTTCCTATTGTCAGACTCCAACATTCCTTTAGCCAATAAATTCAATTGAGTTGGCCATCTAACTCATCTATAAATGGAAAAAGAGAAGGAAGGAAGGAAGAGAGGGAGGGAGGGAGGAAAGAAAGGGTGAAGGGATGGAGGAAAGAAGGGAGGGAGGCAGAAAAAAAGAAAGAAGGCAAGGAAAGGAAAGGAAGAAAGAAGAAAATCGCTAGGAGCTCCTAGGCTACTGACAAGGAAAGACCCGCCCCTGGGCCCCAGGCTCTGATTTAGCCTCTGAGCTCCAAAACTTTGAGACAATAAATTGCTGTTCTTTAAAGGCACTCACTTTACCAATGTCACAAAACAAAATGTATACGAATTGTTGAATTTGTATTCCCTCCATAAACTTTCACTGAAATCACAAGGTTGTTTTTTTTAAATCTACACATTTGTGACATTTGGTTTTTGTTATAACAGCACGAGAGAACAAGAGGAGCCCGAGTGGCACAGTGGTTAAGCAGTACAAGTCCACTAACCGCTCGGGGGAGAAAGCTATGACGCTGTGCGTCCACAAAGATTAGAGCCTTGGAAACCGTATGGGACGGTTATTCTTGGTCCTTTACAATTGTAATAAATTAAATGGATTCTATGGCAATGATTTTGTTTTTTGTTTGGTAACTGGACCGGATACATTCCCTCACAAAGGAGACAGTGAAGCCTGCAGAGAAATGACCATGTATTCTAGATTTTTACTCTCCTTCCCTGCCTACAGTGCTCTGCTAATTAGCAGGTTAACCTATCATCTTAGTCAGCACTTCCAAATCTCTTGCAATGTTGCTGCTAATTAAGGAACTCACTTTATAGCCTAAAAAAGTAACATGTTGATGCCCATGATAGTCACTGCCTTGTCATTTATCTCATTCTCAGAAAAATCTGGCCTTGAAAAATGGATAATCTGCTTACGGCTCAGTTATTGCCTCAGCAAATGCATTGCAAATTTAAGATTCAGTGCCAGAAGATTCCACATATATTCAAACAATAACTCATTGCTATAGAGTCGATGTAACTCATAGCGATGGGGAACCAGTGGTTAAATATTTGGTATTATTTCTCCTAGAGCCAGAATACATTAGCCCCAGCCCTTAGCTGTAAAATATAAGTGCCACCTCTTGATACTACACTAAAAGGCCCATTTATAAAGAACTCAAAACCCAAACTCACTGCCATCGACTAGACTCCTCCTCATTGCTACTTTATAATTTAGGTAGAACGACTTCTGTGGGAGTCTGAGACTGTACATCTTTATAGGAATAGAAAGGGCAGCCGGAGAAAACAAAGTAAATTGTTATAATGAAGTGTGCAAAGACCTAGGGTTAGAAGACCAAAAAGGAAGAACATGCTCAGCATGAAGAAAAACATTCAAGTCTCGAGTTGAAATAGTGAACGATTCTATGGGAAAATGTTGAATGATGCAGGAAGCGTAAAAGGAAGATGGGAAGACTATACAAAGTCACAATGCCAGAAAGAACTAGCTGACATTCAACCATTTACAGCGGTAGCATATGATCCTAAAACAATGATACTAAAGGAAGAAGTTCAGGCTGCTCTGAAAGCATTAGCCAAAAACTAGGATCCAAGAATTGACAGATGACTAATTGAAATAAGCTGATGCACCAGGGGAAGCACTCATTTGTCTCTGCCCAGAAATTTGGAAGACAGTTACTTGGGCAAATGACTGGAGCAATCTAACAACCTAGGATAGGATATGCAAATGATACAACCTTGCTTGCTGAAAGCGAGGAAGACTGGAAGCACTTCCTGCAGAAGATTAAAGATTGCAGCCATCAGTAAAGAAAAGCAAAATCCTCACTATTAGACCAATATCAACATCACGATAAACAGAAAATATTCAAATTGTCAAGAATTTCATCTTGCTTGTATCCACAACAAGTACTCATGAACATTAGCAGTCAAGAAATTCAACAAGTAATCAGGTCAATCTGCTACACAAGACCACTTTAACGTGGTGAAAAGCAAGGATGTTACTTTGAGGGCTCAGGT
Organism: Echinops telfairi; assembly: GCF_000313985.2. NCBI lineage: Eukaryota > Metazoa > Chordata > Mammalia > Afrosoricida > Tenrecidae > Echinops > Echinops telfairi. The sequence goes on along the minus strand of NW_022111324.1, from coordinate 28,006,807 downwards.
GACCCAAGTCATGATTTTTCCAATAGCCTGATATAGATGTGAAAGTTGGACATTGAGTAAGGAAAGTTGAAGAAAAATGAATGCATTTGAACTATGGTGTTGACAAAGAATAATGAAAGTATCGTGGACGGCCCAAAACAAAAGCCAAGCAGATCTGCCTCGCACGCAGTACAGCCAGAATGCTTTTAGAAGCAAGGATGGCGAGACTTCATCTCATATGCTTTGGACACTTTATCAGGAGAGACCACTCCCTGAAGAAGAGCATCAGGCTGGGTGAAACAGAAGGGCAGGCAAAGAGGAAGGCCTTCAACATTGACAGTGGCTGAGCTGGAGAAATATTTTGTTCTATGTCTCTTCCATTTTCTTCTTTATTGTCTTAATATAGATTGTTCAATAAACTTCTCCTAGTTTTTTTACTTCATACTTCTTAAACATATTTCATATTTTCTACATCATTGTTCAGAAAGTAAGCTATACTTTAATGGGGGTAAATTGATATATAATACAATCCATAATTTTATATATAAACTTAAATGAATTTTCACATATGTATCAAGTTGTTTAATTACAACCATAATCGTAATACAGAGCATTTCTATTATCCCAAAATCTTGCCAGTTGATCAACTTCCCCACATCAAATCTCTTGCCACATTGTTATAATTTGTCACTCTAAGGGGAGGGATTTCATATGTTCAAATAATATGGTTTCATATGTTCAAATACGCATTTGGAAAGGATTACTCATGGCATTGTAATATGGTTTCATATGTTCAAATACGCATTTGGCAAGGATTACTCAGGGCATTATAATATGTTTTATATGTTCAAATACGCATTTGGAAAGGATTACTCAGGGCACTGTATTAGAAGGTCTGTAAAGGGACAAAACTATCACTTTGTTTCTGCTGTTGATTTCACCCATCCTATTTGTCATTTCCAGTATTTTGTTTTATATTTTTAAAACTTTCATTTAGGTGAGCTGATTTGAATCTTAAGCTTCATCATTGTGTTCATATTTTCCTCTACTCTTTTAAATATTTCAAACATTTAATAGTTGTTTCAATGTCCTTGTCTTCTAGGTCCATTATCTCTGTCATGTCTGACTCTATTCCAATTGAAAAGATTTTCCTCTGGGTCACGGGTCATATATCTTTATTCCTTACCTTGCCTGCTAATTTTTAACTGGATACAAAACAAGTTAAATGCTGTCAATGATTGCTGGGTTTTGTTAAATTTCTTTAAATGGTGCCGGAGGTGGTTTTTATTTGTTTTGTCTTGTTTCTCATATGCCATGAAGTTACTTGAAATCAACTGTGTCCTTCTGGGCTTGCTTTTACTTTGTCAGGGCAGGTCCGGATCAGCTTTTAGTCTAGAATCAGTTCGTTTCAATTACTAAAGTAAGAATTTTCTAAGAATTCTAATTCATTAAATCTTTCCATTCTCACTAATGGAAATGGGAATATTTCCCAGTTTTATAAGATCTAGAAATTGTGCTAGAAGTTCTTTTCCTGACCTCAGCTGATTTTCTGTCACATGTGTCCACATCAGGGTCCCCATCCTTGAGGAGACACGTGCACGGGTCTCTGGGGTGAGTGGGTTTCATCGTCACCATGCTCTTCTTGCTTGGTACCGTTCTCTCGTAAAGTCCGCACCGCCCGCTGTTGCGTCGGAATATTATTTCATACACTTTGTCCAGTTTTCTTTTGCTTGAGGTGGGATGATAAATGTGAATCTCTGTCTTAGCTGAGGAAGAAACTTACTACATCGCATTTAATGGATGCAGAGAATTCCACTGAATCAATCTATTACACTGCGCTATAGGAATTTGAAAGCAAGAAATTGTAACTTCTTCACACTTGTACCCTAAGACTCCAGGATATGGTAAAGTTTCATATATGTAATAGGACTCAACTAATAAATAGATGTTGACTGAATAAATACATATTAAAAAGGAATTCAAGCTATTAGAGGATTTGATAAGTAGTTTAAATTGTTGAATACAGAATTGATGATCTGAAATGTTAACCCCTCTGTTTCACAAGAAAAATCATTTTTAAAATAATTAAAAAATAATAAAATATTTCTGCTCATTTAGTCACATAAAATGCTGAATGTTTTTGAAGCTAATCTTTATGAATTTGTTGTTGTTAGGTGCCATCGGGTCAGTCACAACTCTATGTAACCCTATGTACAACAGAAGAAAACACTGCCCGGTCCTGCATTCTGGTCACAATTCTTGTTGTACTTGAGCTCATTTTTGTAGCCCTTGTTTCAACCCATCTATCTGGCCATAGGTCATAATTATTTCTTTAAGACACACTTGTATAACTATGACTCATACACAAAGCAGATGTTAAAGCATTATTTATTTTCAAATTGACTAAAAGGATCAGTTGACATCCTCATTGGACAATGAACTTCATGAGTGCTCATGCGTCTACATCGCTAACAGATATTCCAGGAAAAAAAAGAACACAGCTAATTAATTTAAGAATGTCATTTTTGCTATTAAATTAATTCCTTTGATTACTATTTAGGTTAGTCATTGTATTTTATTTTCATTTGTAGTCCTTCTGAAAATTATTCAATACGAGAAATTATTTTGTGATTTGTCTGTTAATAAAACAGACAATGGGAGCTTCTACCCCAAACAAACATGTATCCTATATCCAGGGCAGCATCCAAAGCTTAGAAGGGCATTTGTTCAGTAAAATATTAACTTATTATGGGCATATAGAAATCAGCTCAAAACTAGAGGACTCCTTTGCTACTAAAATCCAAGGACAGTAAGCTCAAAAGGGCCAGTAGCCTGGTCGAATCAAACAAAGAGAGGCGGGGGCGTAGAGGGGGGGTAGGATGGTGCGGAGAACTGTAATTAAAAGCACCTTTCACAGGTCAAAAGTGTAAGCTCATTAACGTTTTACTGAGCAGATGGCATTAATAAGTAACCAAAGATGCATGGTCATTATTGTCTCCGTAATTCATCATTCCTTTTATATAAAAGGGCTCAATAGATGTGAGGCGCTTAGCAGATGATGAGATGCAATAAGTAACCTGGTATCAACTGGATCAATAGAAAAAGATGCAGATTACTGAAGTGAATAAGAAATATCATCTTGTAGTTTGTAATATTTTTAATTGCAAAACGACAGTAGAAAGATTCAGTATTAGAGTGAATTGTTGGCTAAGCATGGGAGGTCCTCCAAGTAAAGAAACATGCTGCTGTTAAATATAAGATTTTACCCCCAAATTGTTCGTGTCAGATAATGTTCATAATGTAGGTGCAATAAATCACAATTACGCAAAATACATATAATTCTAAATGTATGCACAAATAAAGAACTAATTGGGAATATGCTGGAATATTAACTTCATTAACTGTGTAGTGAGAGAATGAGTGACTTTTTTCTTCTTTTTCACTCTTATAAGGAGTGCGTATTATGTTTCTAATCAACTAAACAACAACCCTAAAGCTATTTTTAAAAACTAAGGCCTACATACCAAACCAATCATAGTAGCTTTCTCTATGAAGGGAAATGAGGCTGAAATGATGAAATAAGGATTACTTTTGTTTATATTGTTAAAGGAATATACTTGTCTATTGTGAAATTTAAAAGAATTAACAAGAGAGAAAATAATGGAATGTATTTTGGATATTTTCTCTCTTTTTTTGCATTTTTATATCCACCTTTAAGTCTCCATGTTAATAATACAATTTAATATACAGCACTCACGTTAATGTTAGAAAAATTAAAATTTTTAATTTCTAGTTTAGGTCTCTCATTTACTAAGTTGTGTGACCTTGACCTAGTCACTTAACTTCTCTATGACCTAAAATCTACATACCTAAAACATTAAAGTGATACTTTCCTGTCATTAGGCATGAGAGGATTTAAATGAAAACAATTACAATGATTAAAATAAAACACTTGTCAAATATAAGATGCCATTGGACAGTAACCAAAGTACACTGTCACATATTGGCACAGAAGAGAAAAATATTTTTTGCCAGAGTTGTTTAATGCTTTCATTTTCTCACTAGAAACATTTCTTTTAAAACAATAATTAATTTTTTTAATGGGGGCTCTTATCACAATCCATATATATACCTTATGTCAAACACACCTCAAGCAAGAAATTAATTTAAACAAGAAGATTTTTGACTTGAAGGGGAAAGTTTCATTTCTTTGAGAGTCAGTACCCTACTTAAAGAAAGATTTCCCTACATGTTAACAGTGACTTACAGAAAAGCTATGATTATCCTTGGTTTTACTAGGACGAAGAACATGAAAGTTCTCCGATCAAACACAGTAGGCAAGGATTTTTTGTGTCTTTTGCTTCTTCTTCTTTTGGTGCTGCTGCTGCTGCTGCTGCTTATGGTTAAACAGTGGGAACAAAATAACTTACTGGAATATAAAGACAAGAGTTGAATGAAAACGTCTCTAAGGTGGAAGGGGATGTTTTCAAAGAACCAGTCTTTTCTCCATCCCACTGCCACTTGATGCCAGTTGTGGTTGTTACATAATCTGATGTCAATTTGCGAAGGGGTGGTGTCTAGGCTGTCAATCAAATTGCAGCTTGATTACCTCATTTGGAGGCACGAAGGAGATAAATAGCACACTGGAGGCTATACTGACACACTATCTGCTATACATTCCTGTTGACAAGCCACATGGAGCTGCACTAATAGAGCCAGAACCCTGGAGGTGGAGGACCACATGGAGACCCACGCCAGCACTAAGATGCTTCCACTGCCACTGGATCCACAAGACTTTCCATCCACTGGCCTGTGATCTTCCTGCACTTGGTGTAATTGTATGTGTTGTGTGAGTCTGAAGAGAAATTTATAGACTGGTATCAGACATATGGGCTAATATAGTATTTATGGACTTGATCTGGACTGGGACATTTTCTTAATATACAATTACTCTTTTATATTAAGCTCTTTCTTACACGCATACGAGTGTCCATGAATTTGTTTCTCTAATCCACTCGGAGTAACACAAGGGTCAAAACATACCATTGTTCATTTAGTAAAAAAATAAATTATCAAAGGATGAAGGGGGACCAAAATGACTCAGGATGCTGTGCACATGCAACAGTTACTATATGTATAAAGGAAGGGGGAAGAGGAAAGGAAAGAAGAGCAGAAACTATACTGTAGTAGTAAGGATGTGCTGGAACCAAATTGTGGTTCCTAATTGAGAATAGATTCTTGATTGGTAGAAACAGATCTACAAGGAAGGAACAGGCTCCCTTTTACAAGACACCCCTATGTTCAATCATTCAGGCTTCTCTAGAGAAACAAAACCAGGACGCATGATTATATATATGAGGATAGATTTATACAGCATGAAGGAATATAACAGCTAGGAGTCCACACAGCAGTACAGAGGGCTCAGTTAAACTCATTTCCATGGAACAGGTAATATACATTTGCATGGAACAGTAAATATACTGGAAGTCCTTCAACTCAGGAAAGCTTCAGGGTCCAAGGTCAAGGAATCAGACAGCTAAGTATTCCCTTGGGTAATGCAGGCAGAGTCCGTCCACAGGCAGAAAAAAGCAGGCTGGGTCACCAACAGTCAGTAGCTCAGGAGCTTAATGAAGCTGACCTGGATGGACATCAAACTCAAACCATGCAAGACAACAGGATCCACAAGCCTCAAGCCCAAGCAATGTACACACCATCAACGTGGTAAAGTAGATCTTGAAGGAACCTCAAACTCTACCGACATGATCCATAGGTTGGATGTCCCACAGGTAGTGTAGCTCACAAGTTGAGGCAGAGAACTAGCTAAAGCAGCTGCACACTGGTCTGATCACCAGAGAGCAAGAGAGTGAGGGGTGGGCCTTGCGGAGCCAGCACTATACCTTCTCTTTGTTTTCAACTTTTGCATTTCAATCGCCAATAATTATCAATGTATTTTGATTGGATGCTTGATCAATTTCAGAGTGATGATGTTGGTAGAATTCTTCAATTTCTGTTTCACTGGCTTTAGTGGTTGGTGCATAAATTTGAATATTGTATTGACTGGATTTCCTTGTGTGCAGATACATGTATTATCCTATTACAGACAGCATTGTACTTCAAGAAAGATCTTGAAATGTCCTTTGTGACAATGAATGTCCTTCCTCTTGAATCTGTCATTCCCAGCATAGTAAACCATATGATTTTTTTAAATCAAAATGGCCAATACCAATCCATTTAAGCTCACCATGCCTAGGATAGCAATCTACATATTCCATATCATTTTTAACTCCTTCCAACTTTCATAGATTCATATTTGTACATTTCAAGTTGCAATTATTAGTGGATGTTTACACCTGTTTTCTTCTCATTTTGACTCACACATCAGCAAATGAAGGTCCAAAAGACTACTCTATCCACATCATTATGGTCAACTCTACTTGTAGAAGGCAGCTCTTCCTCGGTTATATTTTGACTGTCTCCTAAGGGGCTTATATTCTGGCACTATCTCTGACAATGTTCTGCTGTTCGTTATGAGGTCTACAATGGCTAATTCATCTGAAATGGACAGCCTATTCCTTCTTCACAGTCTGTCAATTCTTAGTCTGGAAGCTCTGCTGAAACATTTACTTTGAGTGACCCTGTTGGTATTTGAAATACCAGTGACATAGCTTCCAGCATCACAGCAGTGCACTACCCACCACAGTATGACAAACTGACAATTACTTCTGTAATGTAACATAATTACTTCACATTAACGTAATGCAATCACTTTTGCTAATGCAATTTAATCTAATGTAATACAATTACCTCCCACAATGCAATCTAACATAATGTAATTTGTCAATCAATTTTAGGTCATACCAGTGCAGGGTAGAATCCTAAACTTAATCTCTTCTGAGTTATAAAAAGTGCAGAACAGAAACACACACATACACATAGGAAAACAGATGCCACGTGAGTATTGCCAACAAGCCAAATAATGCCAAGTATCACCAGTAGATACCATGCTAGAAGATGCTCATAGAACAAGTCAGTATTCTAGAACCCTAATTTGGATTTTCCAGCCTCCAGAACTATAAGGACATTTTATTTTCTTTAAAGCCACCACTTGTAGTATTTCTGTTAGGAAGGCATTAGGAAACTAAGACATCTTCCAACTATAATGTAAGTTTTGTGAGAGCAGGAATCTTGTCGATCTGCTTCTATTTTCCTGTTCCCAGTACTTGCAACCATGCATGGGTGGAGAAACTTAACTAATCATTTAGCTTCATAAGGTTGCCTCATAAATTTAAAATATGAAGTGAGATAACCTCTCATTTCCACTCTGATTCAAAAATTCTCTTGGTTTCTGCAATATAGTGAGAAGCATAAAAGAATAGGCTATTTGGAGTTTCTGGTAGCAAAAAATAAAATCAATCAATTTGAGAAGCTGCTCAAGCTAATTGAATGTATGCCATAGTTTTTATTTAAACTTTTTATTTTCTTATTTGAAATTTATTGATTTGAGTTGATATGTATATGTGTGTGTGTGTGTGTGTGTGTATATAATATCATTCCGTAGTTCAATCACGTCAAGCAGTATTGCACAATTGCTACCACAATCAGTTCCCAGACTTCCTTTTGCCCCCTGGACTCCTTGACATCGTCTCCCTTCTTCCAGCACCACCCCACTCTCTAGCCGCCTCCCCTGCTGGACCTATAGATCCATCAACCCTGGGTTTCATATACCAAAAACATAAAAGCATATAACACAACTTCAAGAGGGTGGCTGGCAATGACAGAACAACTCTGAGATAAACCCTAATATAAAACACAAAACAAAAATACAGAAAATGTGGAAAACCGGGTCCAGCGTGCATCAGGGGTTGGGGGGTAGGATCAGCTGACAAAGTTTTAACTGTTCCAGTCTGGCTTATTCCTTTGATCTTCTGTATTCATCTCCCCAATGCACTCTGTTTCTAACCACTTTCCTCCCGTCCCTCCATTACGGGCAGAGGGAGATCATCAGAAGCTTATTTCCTATGTAATTCCCACAAATACCTTGGACTCCCACTGCCATCCGTAGCCTTCTGCAAACCAGGCTCCTAATTTAGGCTCTGATACTAATTCCTCCTTCAATTTCGCGTTATATGATTTACAATCCATCCATGACTATTTGATGGTGTGTTTAGCTGATGTCTCACTTAGATGCCTGCTTGTTTGGAGACAAGCCTTTAAGACCCCAGAGGCTGTTTTATCTGATAGCTGGGCACCATCTAATTTCTTTGCCACATTTTGCTATAGCACCGGTATCTTCTGTTCCCTTCCTGAGAGTGAGTATCAAGCAGGCCATGATTTAAGAACTAATTGTTCTTAAGTTGGAGCTAGGATTTAGTATGAATCCAAAACCCATTCCTGGATCCATGTTTGTTTGTGTTTTACCTGCCATTGGCTCCCCTTTAAAACCTCCTTGTTAATTTACCCTAGAGAGTTTTGTCAATCATCCACCTGAGGCATAAAGATCTTTCATTAATAATGTCTTTGATTGGTCACTGGTACTAAAATCCTAGCCCTAGATAATGCTGTTTGGTAATTTTATTATTTTTGTTTGTTTCTGGTTTTCTCAAGACTAACTAGATTCTCTTAATGCCTAAGACTCTGTAAGTTCCAGAATATCCTATTTAATGGACAAAGATAATTTTATTAACATTTCTACTGTAGTTTGAAGTTCTGAATATTTTCCTTTTTTTCTTTATCTCTCTTACTACACAGTTTTTCCATCTATCTTCCTTTCTATAAGCATAAGACATTAATTTAACATATATATATGATAAAGAATATAGAATAATTAGAAACTCATGTTTGAGATAAACCAGTGAGTTATTATCTGCCCTGTGAAAGATTTCTTAGTTCTCTCACTAAAAAAAGTACTTACTATAAAACCAGTAAAATACTGAGCTATCATCATACAATCTTTAAAGAAGAATTCAATTTATAAAAAATAAAATTAATTGAAATACAACAATGGAACAAAGCAAAGGTGACCTATTCTAAATCGTATTTTTGTTTCAGAGAAGGGCCTCCATTTAAAAATGAAAAGATATCATTAGAAGAAAATATTACAATAGGTTATTAAGAGGAAGAGCTCAGAGAGAGAAAAAAAAAGATTCATGAGGACTAATGAGGCATCGAGGAGCCTGGTGGCATCGGGGTTACAAGTTGGGCTTCTAACTACAAGGTCAGCGGTTTTAAACCACCACCTGCTACGTGGAAGAAAAACAGGGGTTTCTACTCCCATCATACAGCCTCAGCAACTCACAGGGGCAGGTCTACCCTGTCCGTTGGTGTCACTGTGAGTCAGCATCAATTTGCTGGCAGGAAATAAAGTAGTAGTAATCAAGATTCACAATGACTATGAAGTTAATGTATTCCAGTTTTTAGTGGACTATTAATCAGATTGATAAATAAGAAGAATGCAATAGACACAAAGAATCTGAATTTTGATCCTTGAAAACATGGTGAAATGTGAACTGGATAATCATATAGGTTAAGTTAAATGAACTATACAAGGATACCAGCTGTTGGAACTTAGTTGGGTAAGGATACTATATTACCCTGTATTATAAGGACTTGAACGATAAATAACATGTAGATAAAATGAATGAGTAAATGTAAATAAAATAACAAGAAGGGAGGAGGTATAGCAAATTACCAGAATAACTCAGTAGCTACCCAGGATGAATTTCATATAGCCAAACCTTGTACTCCCCTTTACATGAAAATTATGTAAAATTATTTTTATCCATAGAAAAATTAAAATTAAAACCACAGTATGGTAATATTGCACTTCCCCCAAAAAACTAAAATTAAAAGTATTTCATTTTTAGTAGTAAAGAACTAAATTTTATATATTGCTAGTGGGAATATAAATTGTTTAAATCTTTAGAAAATCATTTGAAAAGATCTGTTCAGCAAAATCTATGTATGTCCTATGACACATCACATCCACTCCTAAGTACATGTTTAAATGAGGGTGGCACATATTGAATTGTATGCATTGTAGGTACAGATATGATTTTATTATTGTTTTCTTAAAAGTTATGTATGGCTAAAGAGTTGTGTGAAAGTGTCAAATTGACAAGGGGGGCGGGGTCTGTGGTAGTTACATAATCTGTTGTCAATGAGAGGATTAAGAGTGAAGAGGTGTCATTTAGCCTGTCAATCATCAGGTGGCAGCTTGATGGCCTCATTTGGAGACACTAAGGAGATAAATAGCTCACTTGAGGTGGGGCACATACTCACTCCCTGTGAGACATTTCTAAGGAGAAGCCACATGAAGCTACCCTGATGCAGCCAGAGCCCTGGAAGCTGGAGGGCTATGTGGAGACCCTTGCCAGTGCTGAGATGCTTACAATGCCACTGGATCCAGAAGACTTCCCACCCACTGGCCTGTGATATTCCTGCATTTGGCATAATTGCATGTGTTTTGTGAGTCTGAAGAGGACTTTATAAATTGGTATTGGACATATGGGCTAATATTGGACTTACAGACTTAATTTGGAATGGGCTGGGATGTTTTCTCAATATTCAGTTGCTCTTGTATATAAAGCTCTTTCTTATACATCTATGAGTGTCCATGGATTTCTTTCTCTAGTCTACCCGAACCAACACAGCACACAAGTGTGCTTCAAAAGTGTATGGGAAAATTCTATATGTTAATTCCATTTTTTCATGAAAGTTTTGAAATTTTCTAATATAATCAACAAATATGCACTAGACATGTACAAGATTATGGTGCTGTTTTTCAAAAATAAAGAGTTGAAATGAATAAATAAATTGGTATTCCATACCATAGACATCATGCCTAGTACAGTAGAAGGTCAGTCAGCTGAAAAAGAAGGCCCTCAACAAGACGAATCCACATGGTGGCTACAACCCTGGGCTCACACATAACAATAATGATGGTGCTGGACCAGGAAGTGTTTCATGTTTCAAGTTGTTCCGAACCAACTGGGCAGCACCTAACAACAGCAATATACCAGGGAAGCCTGCATACCAACAGCAACAAAAAAGTACACTGCCTTAATCTCAATATGAATGAATGTGATGGGCACAGATGTCAGAATTGGAATTGCATAATTCCTTTTATATGAAGCTCAGAAAGAGGCTAAATTAATCTACTGTGACAGAGGTCAGAATATCGGTTAGGTGAGGAGTGTATTGAAAGGGAAGGAGCATGAGAGGAGCTTCTTTAGGACTGGAAAAATTCTATATCTCGATCAGGGAAGTGGCTAGGTGGGGGTGTGCAGATGTAAAAGTTCACTGAGCTTCAGCTTTATGCTCTATATGATATATAAATTATAGCTCAATGAAGAAGGTAAAATGTGTGTGTACACATTAGTAAGGAAAGACTGCCCTTAGATGCAAATAAATAATGCTACAAACAGGGATGAAGAGCCTAAACAGTAACATGAACGAAAATTTAAACCGATTTTCGTTTTCTGCAAATGCAATATGGAAAAAAGTCATGGATAAAAGCTAAAGAAGTCTTTATATTCATTAAAATGTGGCATGCATCACTAAAAAAAGTCTTGCTAAGCCCTTTGTAATATTTAGAGCCCAACCAGGTTATCGGGCACATTTTTTTTCTTTAGTGTGTTGAGAACATCAATCAATTGGCATGCTTCCAGAGAACAATAACCACATGCTGAACATCTGTAGACCGTCTAAAGAACAAGTACATTGCATCTTAGTAGAGAAGCAATCTTAGATGGAACACAGATCTATTCTGCATACTATAAAAGGCAAGCCTAAACATATTAGATGAAACTGCAAGTTGGTATATTTGTTTGAACACATTGAAGAACCTTTTAAATAATTGAACTCCTACTAAATTGACCCGAGATGAGTTGGAAAAAACAATACTCATAGAGAAGTGAGACATAGTCAATAAGCCAAGTGCATCTAGCATAATTCCTTATGTGATAGATTATAAGTCTGGAATCTATGTCTGTGGTCCACCACTTGCTGTCAGGTTGTTGTACTGGGGTGGCTTGTTTATTGCTGTGACACTCAAGGCTAAGCCACTGGAACTTCAAATACCAGCAGGGTCACTCAAAGTGAACAGGTTTAAGCAGAGCTTCCCAACTCAGAATGGACCACAAAGCAGGAATAGGCTGCCTATTTCAGACGAGTTAGCCACTGAAAACTCTATGCATAGTATCAAAACATTGTCAGGTACTGAAAAGTTAACAAATAGAAGCAGAAGCACAACATTGTCAGGTATAGAGCCAGAGAGGAGTCTCTCAAGTCAGAAAGCATTCCCAATATGACTGAGGAAGAGCTGCCTCTTCAAAGTAGAGTCAACCATAATAGCATTGATGGAGGGAGTAGAGCCTGCAGGAATAAAGCCTTTGGGACCATCATTTGCTGATGGGGCACGATTCCAAATGAGAAGAAACAGCTAAAAAAATTAATAATGGGAACTTGGAACGTACAACGTATGGATCCAGGTAAATTAGAAGTCATTAAAAATGAAAGAAAATGTTTAATGATCGATATTCTAGGTGTTAAGTGCGCAGAAATGGACTGGTATTGGCTATTTTGAATCAGAAAGCCACATGGTTAACTATAGCAGGAATGACACAATCAAAAGGAATAGCATTGCCAGCTTGTTGGCAAGGAGTGGGGAGCCAGTGGAGGGGCCTGAGGGCTTGGCCCCCATGCCAGCTACGTGGACAACTGCCCCTCCCCCCAGAAGAATCTACTTGAGAGGACAGCAATGAAGCTGCAGCTAGGGGAGAGGGACATGTCTGACCAAAGCAAATGGGAGCACTTAGGGGGAGGAAGAGAGAGTGGAGCACATCCTGACCCACCAGGCCTGGAGGACGACATCCCCACTCTGAACAGCCAATGGACAGAGTGAACAATATGGCTGATCCCACCAAGAGACACGCCATCCCTTGATGGCCCGGTCTCTAAGGGGGACAACACTGGAGACTCAGTGTCGGAACTGGCCAAGGCTGACCCTGAGACACAGAGGCAAGCCACAAAAAACGTGCGGCAGAGCAACTGTGGGAGCAGAGCAGAGAGCCCCCGAGGGAGTACAAAGGACAGATTCTGGGGTCAGAGCATGGTACCCCATTGGTCCTGACTGAAGGACACGCCTAGAGATCAAAAATCAGACCTTGATCTATATACGGGATTTTCTTTCTGCTTAAATTTTTTTCTTTTAATTAATTTATTCTTCCATGGGTAATTGGTTTCCCTTTTTGTTGCCATCGATGTGTTCTCACTGATCACCTATCTTGCTATGGCTTGGTTTTTTATGCATATTATTATCTCTACAGATCTATCTAGATAAGATAGACTGGATGAATAGTCTGGAGGAGAAAACAACGGGACCAGCGGTTCCGGGTGTGACACGGGAGAGGGGGAGGCGGGGGTAAGGAGGTGGTGCTGACCAACCCAGGGACAGGGGAGCAACAAGTGATCCAAAAACAGTGGCAAGGAGGGTGTGAGAGGCCTGGTAGGGATTAAGCAAGGGCAATGTAACCGAGAGAAATCACTGAAACCCAAATGAAGGCTGAGCATAATAGTGGGACAAGTGGAAAGTAAAAGGAAATAGAGGAAAGAACTAGGGGACAAAGGGTATGTATAGAAGTTTTAAGACTGTAATGTACATATGTAAATATATTTATATAAGAGTGTGGGGAAACAGATCTACATGCATATATTTATAGGTTTAGTATTAAGGCAGCAGATGGACATTCGGCCTCCACTCAAGCAATTACTCAATGCAAGAACACATTGTTCTTTTAAATTGGCATTCCAGGATGCACACCTTTCCGACACGATTGCTGAAGAGAAATGTGAACATAAGCAAAGGCGGTGAAGAAAGCTGATGGTGCCTGGCTACCAAAAGATATAGCGTCTGGGTTCTTAAAGGCTTAAAGGCAAACAAGTGGCCATCTAGCTGAGAAGCACCAAAGCCCACATGGAAGAAGCACACCAACCTGTCTGACCACGAGGTGTAGAAGGGATCAGTTATCAGACATCAAAGAACTGAAAATCATATCAATGGGTGCCCGCTTTACTGACACAACCACTGAAGACAAACGTGTGCATAAACAAATGTGATGAAGAGAGCTAATGGTTCCCGACTATCAAAAGATATAGCATCTGGTGTCTTAAAGGCTTGAAGATAAACAAGCGGCCATCCAGCTGAGAAGCATCAAAGCCCACATGGAAGAAGCACACCAGCCTGACTGACCACGAGGTGCAAAAAGGACCAGTTATCAGACATCAAAGAACTAAAAATCAGATCAGTGGGTGCCTACCTTCCTGATACGATCACTGAAGACAAAGGTATGCATAAGCAAAGGTGGTGAAGAAAGCTGATGGTGCCTGGCTATCAAAAGATATAGCATCTGGGGTCTTAAAGGCTTGAAGATAAACAAGCGGCCAACTGGCTCAGAAGCAAGAAAAGCCCACATGGAAGAAGCACAACAGCATGACCACGAGCTGTCGAAGGGATCAGGTATCAAGCATCCAAGAACAAAAAAACATATCGTTGTAAAGGTGGGTGAGTGCAGAGTGGAGACTCAAAGCCCATCGGTGGGCAACTGAACACCCCCTTACTGAGGGGTCGTGGGGAGGAGATGAGCCAATCAGGGTACAGGGTAGCAAGGATGAAACATATAACTTTCCTCTAGTTCTTTAATGCTTCCTCCTCCCCCCACCACCACTATTATAATCCCAATTCTATGTTACAAATCTGGCTGGACCGGAGGATGTACATTGGTACAGATAACAAATTGAAACACAGGGAATCCAGTATAGATGACTCCTTCAGGATCAGTGTGCATGACTCCTTCAGGATCAGTGTGAGAGGGGCGGTGCCTGGAGGGTGAAGGGAATGTGGGGTAGAAAGAGGGAACCAATTACAAGAATCTAAGCATTGCCTCCTCCCTGGGGGATGGACAGCAGAGAAGAGGGCGGAGGGAACATCAGACAGGGTAACTTATGACAAAACTATAATTTATGAACTATGAAGAGTTCATGAGGGACGGGGAGTGGGGAGGGAGAGGGAAAATGAGCAACTGATATTAGGGGCTAGAGTGGGAGGCAAATGTTTTGAGAATGATGAGGGCAACAAATGTGTATATGTGCTTGACACAATGGATGTATGTATGGATTGTGATGAGAATTGTACGAGCCCCAATAAAATAATTTTTTTTAAAAAGAATAGCATTGCATTCTTTGTCAGAAAGGACACTTCAAGATCTACCATGAAATACAATGCTGTCTGTAATAGGATAATGCCTATCCCCATACATGGAAATCCAATCAATACAACTCTTATTTAAATTTATGCATCCACTTCTAAAGCTAATGATGAAGAAATTGAATAATTCCACCAACATCCTCGGTCTGAAACGACTCAAACATGCCACCGAGGCACACTGATAGTTACTGGAGTGCAAAAGTTGGGAATGAAGGGAAAGGAACAGTAGTTGGGAAATATGACCTTGGTGATAGAACAAAGGTGAAGAACACATGACAGAATTTTGCAAGACCAATGACTTCTCAACAACACAAAAAGTGACTATCCACATGTATTCCTCCAGATGCAATACACAGAAATCAAATTGACTACATCTGTGGGAAGAGACACTGGAGAAGCGCGATGTCAGCAGCTAAAACCAGTCCAGAGAACGAAGATAGAACAGAACATCACTGCTCGTAGATGTAAGTTCAGGTTGAAATGGACGGAAATGAAAACAAATATGGCTTGGAGAATACCCATCTGAATTATGAGAACATCTCAAGAACAGATTGATAATTAAACCCTGACAGCAGAAGACTCTGGAACATCAGACATGCACAAGGCAAAAGATCATTAAAGAGACCAGAAAAGAGACAAGCTCGAAGTGGATGCTGAAAGAGATCCAACCTTGCTCTTAACTGTTAAGTAGCTAAGGCAAATGGAAGAAATTGCTAAGCCAGAGAGCTGACCAGAACATGTCTAGAGAAAGCTCCAGAAGAAAATAAAGCACTACAAAATGAAATGCGCAAAGGCCTAGCGTTAGAAAACCAAAAAGGAAGAACTCATGCTCAGCATGTCTTAAATGGAAAGAACTTGAGACAAAATTCAAGCCTTAAATTGCAATATTAAAAGATTCAATGGGCAAAATATTGAATGATGCAGGAAACATCAAAAGAAGATGGAAAGAATACAGTCACTGTACTACAAAGAACAACTTGACATTCAACTCTTCGAAGAGGTAGCATATGATCAAGAACCAATGGTGCTGAAGAAAAAAGTCCAGCCTGCTCAGAGACATAAGCCAGAAACAAGGCTCCAGAAATTGATGGAATACCAAGGACAATGTTTCAACAAGGTGAGGAAGCACTAGGAGCACTCATTCATCTACACCAGGAAACTGACTGGAAGAGATCAATATTTGTGCCCATTCCAAAGAAAGATGATTCAACAGAATGCTGAAATTATAGAACAATATCACTGATATCATGTACAAGTAAATTTTGCAGACACTCCTCCAACAATGGTTGCAGCAGTATATTTATCGGGAGCCGCCAGCTGCTCAGCATAGATTCAGAAGAGGTTGTGGAACAAGGGCTATCATTGCTTATGTCAGATGTATTTTGACTGAAAGTGGACAATATCAGAAAAATGTTTGCTTCTATTTTATTGACAATGCAAAGACATTTGACTGTGTGTATCCTAACAAACTGTGGCTAGCTTTGCAAAGAATGGGAATTCCAGAACATTCATTCATGACGTTGTGTGACTAGAACAGGAGAAGAGTGCATGGTTTAAAATCAAGGGAAGGTTTGTATCAAGGTTATATCCTTTGACATACTCATTCAATCTGTAGGCTGAGCAAATCATTAGGGAAGCTGTGAAACAGAAGAAGAATGGGGCACCAGGATTGTAGCAATGCTTATTAAGAATCTTCATTTGCAGATGACACAACCTTGCTTGCTGAAAGTCAAGAGGACTTGAAGCATTTGCTGAAGATCAAAAATTGCATCTTTCAGTATGGATTACAACTCAATATAAAGAAAACCAAAATTCTCACAATTAGACCAATGGGTAGCATCATGAACTTGTCTCTCCAGATAACATGTCCAAAGTCTACCAAAATGACACACTGCATAAGGTAAATCTGCTGCACAAGACCTCTTTAAAGTTTTGGAAAGCAAAGATGTTACCTTTAGGACTAAGTTGCACTTGACCCAAGTCATGGTATGTTCAATAGCCTCATTATGCATGTGAAAGTCTGTCCCACATACTTTGGACATGTCCAGGAGAGAGCAGTCCTGGAGAAAGACATCATGCTTGGTAAAGTGGAGGGGCAACAAAAAAGAGGAAGGCCCTTGATCAGATTAATTGACCCAATGGCTGCAAAAATGAGCTCAAACATAAGAACAATTGTGAGAATGGTGCAGGACTGGGTAGTGTTTTTCTCTGTTGTATTTAGGGTGCTAAGAGCCTGATCAACTCATTGGCCCCTAAAACCAACAAGCCTGGGACTATAATCTTATTTTGGATCAGATTATCTGCTACATTTAAAGATAGGATTAAGGTGGGATTATCAAAGCCCTTCCTCCGGGTATAACAGCCATCTCAGAGCAAGCTCAACCCACCAGAGGAGGAGCACGGTCAAGATCTCTATTTGCAGTGGCAGACTGAGACCAAAGGCACCACGGATTGTGGCACAAGGACTTTCCCACAGAGCAAAGGAGCCAGCCTGAGACCAGTGACCGAGCAAGGAAACCATGAGATAAAACAGAGGAGCAGAACCTGCGCACTGAATGGTGAAGCAGAGCAATAAATGGGCTCACTGGTTCACAGAGGCCGAGGCCCAGGGACCACCTGGCCCAAAAGATGAGGACTGGAGAGAGATTCGGCCATTGGTTGAGAAGAGATGTTGCTGTGGATCAATGACTGTATCCTTACTGCTTACTGATCCTGACTTATGGTCACCTATGACCTTCCCTAATAAACCCGTAATTGTGAATCTGTCTGTGAGTTTCATGTGGCCATTGCAACAAATGATGTAATATGGCACCGAAGTAGAGGGCCATGGGAGGACCAGCTGGTATCAGACTAGGGTAAAGAAGGATGGAGGGTGGAGGCAGGTCTGACCAGTGCCTTGTGGCAATGGGGAAGCCAGAGGAAGTCAGATATCGCCTCCAAGGTGTTTCACTGCAGGATGGACCCTGATGGAACAGTGATTAAACTATTTGGCTACTAACCAAAAGGTTGGCAGTTTAAACGCATCAGTCCCCCTGCAAACGAGAGATCTAGCAGCTTGCTTCTGTATAGAATGTGGAAATTATCAGTCAAAGTCATTGACATCACCAACCAAACTCACAACCAACAACAAAATAACTTTGCAAGCAGTTTATTATGTTCAGTGATATCTTTCCAGTCAAACAAGAGAGACTCCTCTCCTAAAGCCTCTCGATCATCAATCAAAGGTTTCCTTACCTGGACGAGCTCTTCTAAGTGGATAAAACCCATTTCTGATGATAAAAATAGAAGAGGAGATTCTTAACAATTTTCCTGATGGCCTATAATTTAAGTCAAATTTCATTTTTAGATAAATTATTTTTTTAGGTTACCGTTTCAAGCTATACTCCATAAAGTGAGTGATGACTAAGTAAAAGGCCACAAAATCCAGTTTATTGCTCTTATTGGACAGATGTGATGCAGAATCACCGGAGCAATTGAAATGTCATTAGTAACATATGAATGTACTTATTATCTCACACATCCATTAGCTGTCACTGTACCTAGTCTCGTGCTCATTTAGCAGGACTCAAAGTTGTTTTAAGATCTCTTTAATTATTAATGAAGCTAGTGATACTTAAGAAACTAAAGGCTTCAAATTATATATATATATTTAAAAGCACCAATATTATACTTATCCCATTTGATTCAATCTTCCATCCCTCAGTCGAAGTGGGTTTGAGCCAAACTACTGCCCTGAAAGAAACTGCTCTTATCCTCCCAGAGCAAAGTGGTTCCACAGCATGATAAACACGCAACCACTGCATTTGGCCTTAGCCACAGTCACAGATTGTCCTATGGTCTTGCCACTGATTCATGATCCTGCTATACTCATCCTTTGTCTCAGGAATCATTTATCTGCACAAGGTCACGGTAACGGTGAATGTTAAGCCTAGATGACAGCAGACAGCGCTCCACTCAAAGAACACTGAGTGTCAATGCCTGCAATGAGAACACTGCTATGTGCCGCATTGTTAACAACGACCACTTTCACTTGGTGTGATTTGGCGAGACTTTTTCTTTCTCTCTTTTGCAAATCATTTTCTCCATTATCCACAGTGAACCAAAGGTGTTTGCGTCATTTTAAAAAATCATCTTGATGGAAACTGTGACAGAGAAAGAAAAAGAATAGAGAGGGGAAAAAAGATTACCCCTCTAAACTGGACCCACTTTGTTCTTTTTTTTAAAAGCAAAGTCTCCCATATTGAGCTCCCTTGGTCAATAAAGTACTACAAGCCACGGAATATGTAAAGCAAAAATTTCAGAGAAGGAATCTCACAGAAACTTGGGGTTGTGTCAGCCCTGGAAAGGCACCTGCTTATCTACATCAGGAGGGAGGAAGAAAAGGAAGGCGGACAATGTCTGTCTGCAAGGCTCCACTTCGATGTCAATGAATCCACTAAACATGATCATGCTGAGGCTTACAAAACTCTTTTTAATCTAGTCAAACCAAAAAATAAAATAATAAAACTTGTTTTATCTCAGAGGAAAAATAAAAACACAATATCATCAATAAATCTTGGATTTTATGTACTTTTCTACGGGAGTCCTGGAAGGTTGTCTACACTTAGTTCATTATTCATTACCAGGAATTATTAATGTGTAACTTAACAAATGGAAGGTTGTGATCCAAAAGTATCCTAACCTCATTATCAGCTGTCTTGTGGTCTTTCTATGTTTACATTTTTACATATACTCAAGCTCCCAGGGAAGTTACAACTGGTAAAAAGATTCAAGAATGACCAGTGAATTCCCTCCCTACATTGATATGTCAATATCACTTCCCAAGCCTGATCCAAGTGAGATCTAACGTAAAAGCTGCTTCTTCCCCTCCTTAAGCATTTAAGGTACTGATCTCCCTATCCCCACCCCCCGAATGATGTAATCCTACCTTATGTACTTGAAAGCAAGCCAGAATGGTAGGCAAAAAGATAATTGCAATTAACCTTTGTTCTAAAGTAGTGAAAGATACAACAGCTTTTCCTAATGCAGAGAGACTGAGTTAGTTTATTGTGCCAACCTGGCCAATAAACATAAGTGGGGTTAATTGAAGGGCAGAGAGATAAATGGCTTGGTGAGCCTCGCCTTTGGAGTTCTCGGGTCTCTTGCTTTTTGATGGACGGACCAGGGTGCAGCTGCCTTAGCCAGTCCCCTGCTTTAGCTAACAAGGCTCACTTCCTGCAAGACATCCCTGAGCAGAAGCCACATGGACCTACCTGGATGCAGCCCTGGGTGCTGGAGCAGCCGTGTGGAGACCTCTGCCAGAGCTGAGATGCTTACATATTCACTGACTCGGCTTTCCTCCTGCAGTCGGCCTCATTGCGTGTGTTTTGTGAGATGGAGGAAGACTTTGTGGATTGGTGTTGGACATATGGGCTAATGGTTTAATGTTGGACTTGTGGGCTTGGGCAGCACTGGGTTGGGATGTTTTCTTGATGTGCACTTAACCTTTATATAAAACACTCTCTTATACATGAGTTTGCGTGGATTTGTTTCTCTAACGTATTCAGACTAATACAGAGACATAATCATTAGAACTTCTCTCTTAAAAAAAGCAAAACTAAACTAAAACTAAAATTATTTTAACTATTCCTGCTAAATAAAAAAATCATACACAACTCAATTTACAACTAAAAATATACACTTAAAAATATTCTGGGGGATGGACAACAGAAAAGTGGGCGAAGGAAGATGTCGGACAGTGTAAGATATGACAAAATAATAATTTATAAATTATCAAGGGTTCATGAGGGAGCAGGAAGGGAGAGGGAAAAATGAGGAGCTGATATCAAAGACTCAAGTAGAAAATAAATGTTTTGAGAATGATGATGGCAACAAATGTACAAATGTGCTTGACACAATGGATGGATGGATGGATTTTATGGATTGTGATAGAGCCCCAATAAAATGATTTTTAAAATATATTCTGAGTGTTTTATAACAAAATCATTTAGGCTTGGAAGCATGATAAATTACTTTTTAAGGGAACCAATAGGTATCTAAAAACATATATTGATAAATTTGGGGTGGGGGCAGATACCACTTAGAAAATGATATATCGTGGGTACATTTTTAAAAAAACAAAAATAATAACGCTTAGGAAAAAATTGGTGAAATCCTAACTACTAAATGCCACAGCCATGATCTTCTAAACTTGCTGCCGCTCTTGTGGTGGAGCAGACTCTGGCTCATGGGAACCCCAGGAACGTCGAATAGAGCTCACTATTCTCACAGGTTTCAAAATCAATCCGAATTTTCAATCCTGTTTAAGTTGAAAAATGTATTGCATGTAGAGCCTGGGCTATGACATGCAGGCCAATTTGCTCCACGTTCCTCAGGGCCAAGGATTCCCAAAGCTGAGGATGAAAGGAAAGGTTCTACAGCAATGACCATGCACTGCCATGCTAAGCTGAGTTTGTATATTCATATGGTGGTTTATTGGAGAGAGAACACTCCTTGACTAGAGGAGAGATTATACAATAAAAACAGGCGGAGAGGAGCCCGGTAGGTGCCTGTGCACCTGCACCGAAGAGAAGTAAGCGAGGTCAAGTCCAAGGACCAAATCCAGAGATTGCTAATTGCCTGTGGATTTCGGTAGCTTCAAAGAAACTGAACTCTGTCCTTCAGGTGTAAGTCTGGGCCTAAGTCTCAATGGACTCTGTAGCTCCAGAAACTTCAGAAGCAGAGAAAAAGAAATCGGTAGTTGAGCCAAGCCCGTGAGGGGGAGAGTCAGGATGAAATACAAGAACTCAGTTGCAGAAGCCTAAGGGTTACAGGAGTATGTTCCAAGCCACTTAATCGTTAACTTACTCCAAACAAAAGAGGATAAGAAGGATTCCACTGAGCTGTGCCCTAACATTTCCTCTGTAATAAAGGAACTTTTGCCTGAAAATCAGCTGACAAAGATCTCCCCTCTAGAGAGTAAACATCGGTGGAGGCCCGGGCCAGAACAGATGCTGGCCCACTGAATGAGGGGCGTGGCAGAGGGCCGGGAGGCTGTCTCAATAAGGAGCCTGCTTCAAATCGCAGAGGGCCCTTTTGCAGGCAAGTCCCCTTGGATGCTTTTTAAAGATGCAGCATTGAAAAGCCTGCTGGAGCACATCCTGTTTAGGGTCTGCTCTTAGTGAGCCTCCCAGGGAGAAAAGACCAGGTGGTCTGCTCCTGGAAAGATAGAAGCCTGGGAAACCTGGAGGGGCAGTACTCTGTCACGAGGAGATGGGATGCATCAAAATCCAAGCAATGATAGCAACAAATAACTGCGTCTGCTCAGCCCACACCCGGCACACGCCCCCTCCTTTGTTTTAGTAAACTAATGCTCCCAGTGATCCAGTGATCGGCCCTTAGAAACTAGCAGCGGCTCCTCTGAAGTAAGAGTTACAATCTCAAATGGGGAGCTGATATCAGGGGCTCAAGTGGGAAGAGAATGCTCTGAAAATGATGATGCCAGGGGCTTAAGAGGAGAGCAAATGTTTTGAGAATGATGGGGGCAATGAATGTACAAATGTGTTTTACCCAATTGATGTATGTATGGATTGTGATAAGAGTTGTATGAGCCCCTAATAAAATGGTTTAAAAAAAAAAAGAAAATGATGATGGCGGCAAATGTGCTTGACACACTGGATGAATGTAGGGACTGTGCTAATAGATGCAAGAGTCCCCAAAAAAAGAAAAAGAAAAAAGGTACACTCTCCGAAACCCACAGGGGCAGTTCCACTCCTTTCTGTAGGGTTGCTGGGAGCCAAAATGAACTGGATGGCAGTAAGTGAGAACTGCAGCCAAAATGCCGCAAGTGAGGGGCCCAACAAACAGAATTCTGTGTTCTCACTGTTCAGGAGGTTAGAAATTCAAATTCAGGGCCCGAGCTCTCTGTTTACTCTGGGAGAAAATCCTGGTCTCGAACAGCTTCCCTTTCTCTGTTCCTGGTTAATCTGCACGTGACATTCATCTTTCTCCTGTTGGCTGCCCTCTCTGCAGCTGATCTGTCCTTTTTACATTTCAAAGATGATTGGTTTACAGTGAACCCATGTCATTAACATGACAAAAAGTCCTATTCCCCATGGGATACATCTACAGGTATTGGAGCTAAGAATTTATAACATACATGAGTCCACTGAGATAAGCTTTTAAAAAAATGCAAAAGGGGCATAGGGAAAAAGCTACTGCATACAAACTTTCCTGGGGTGGGGTCCAGGTAGTATGGCAGGGGCCAGACCAAATGCAGGAATACATATGGTAGCCAACTAAAAAGGAGGGGTTAAAAGATTTTTAAAAATTTTTTAAAGAAATGGGTAGCAGGGGAACAGGTCACTAGCCCACCCAAAGGGAGGGTATTGTTTATATCTCCACAGGGAAAAAGGGACCAGACTTCAACCTGGTGCTCCAAAATGTGAATGCAACATACTGGCCTGAAGCAGGGAACCAATAGAGAGGTCGGAGGGGCCTGGCCCCAATCCGAACTACATTCTTCCCCCCAGAAGAATTCACTTCAGAGGACAACACTGAAGCTACAGCTCAGGGTGAGGGACATGTCTGATCAGAGCACACAGGAGCAAATGAAGGGGGAGTAAGAGAGAGTGGAGCACATCCTGGCCCACCAAGCCTTGAGGACGATAACCCTGCTCAGAGCAGCCAATGCACAGAGAGGACCATATGGCCAGCCTCACTATGAGAAATGACATCTCTCACTGACCCATAGCCCTATGGGGGACAACACTGGAGACATAGTGTGTGAATGGTGCCCGATCCGACCCCACCACTTCTAGGTAAAGCACTAAGGGTGTGCCTCAGAACAGCAAAGGGAGCAGAACAAGGAAGTCCTGAGGGAATACCAAAAATAGGCTTTGGGACCAGGGCTGGCACCCCATCAGACTCAACCTGAAAACACTCCTAAAGGCCAACAAATAGACCTAGAGCTATTTACAGGTTTTTCTCTTTTTTTGTCATTCATATTCTGTTGTTATTGTTTTGTTTTTTGGTTATTGTTGTTTCATTTTGCTATATCTTGTTTTTGTGTATATTATTCTCTCTTCAGGTCTATCTAGATAAGATAGGCAGGATAAACAATCTGGAGGAGAAAACAACTGAACCAAAGTTCTGGGGGTACATGAGAGAGGGGGAGGTGGGAGAAAGGAAGTGGGTGTTAACAAAGCCAGGGACAAGGGAACAATAAGTGATTCAAAATCAGTGGTGAGGAGGGTGTAGGAGGCCTGGTAGGGCTTGATCAAGGGCAATGCCGTCAAGAGGAATTACTGAAACCCAAATGAAGACTGAGCATGATAGTGGGACAAGAGGAAAGTAAGGGGAATAGCACAAAGAGCTAGGAGGCATTTATAGAGGTCTAAATACAGGCATATACATATGTAAATACATTTATATATGATGATGGGGAAATAGATCTATGTGCATATATTTATAGGTTTAATATTAAGGTAGCAGACGGACATTGGGCCTCCACTCAAGTACACCCTCAATGCAAGAACACTCTGTTCTATTAAACTGGCATTCCATGATGCTCACCTTCCTGACATGATCCCTGAAGACAAAAAGGGTGCATAAGCAAATGTGGTGAAGAAAGCTGATGGTGCCTGGCTATCAAAAGATATAGCATCTGGGGTCTTAAAGGCTTGAAGATAAATAAACAGCCATCCAGCTCAGAAGCAACAAAGCCCACATGGAAGAAGCACACCAGCCTGTGTGATATGAGGTGTCAATGGGATCAAGTATCAGGCATCAAAGAACAAAAAATCATATCATTGTGAATGAAGGGGAGTGCAGAGTGGGAATCCAAAGTCCATCTGTAGGCAACTGAATATCCCCTTACAGAAGGGTCATGGGGAGGAAGCAAGCCAGTCATGGTGCAGTGTAGCAATGATGAAACATACAACTCTCCTCTAGTTCTTGAATGCTTCCTTCCCCCACCCCACTATCATGATCCCAATTCTACCTTACAAATCTGGCTAGACCAGAGGATGTACACTGGTACAGATAGGAACTGGAAACACAGGGAATCCAGGATAGACGATCCCCTCAGAACCAGTAGTGAGAGTGGCAATATCCGGAGGGTAGAGGGAAGGTGAGGGAGAAAGGCGGAACTGATCACAAGGATCTCCATATAAGCCCCTCCTTGGGTGATGGACAATAGAAAAGTAGGTTAAGGGAGATGCCGGACAGTGTAAGATATGACAACATAATAATAATTTATAAATTATCCAGGATTTGTGAGGGGTGGGGGTGGGGAGGGAGGTGGTAAATGAGGAGTTGATACTAAGGGCTCAAGTAGAAAGAGAATGTTTTGAGAATGATGATGGCAACAAATGTACTAATGCACTTGACACAATGGATGGCTGGATGGATTGTGATAAGAGTTGTATGAGCCCCAAATAAATTTTTTTTTAAAGAATTTATAGCACTTTTTTTGGTGAGGGATCTACGTTTTCCGTAACACCTCCTTGCTTTTCTTATCAAGTTATTTAAGCCTACTTCTGAGTATGGTTTCTCTTAACAAGCAAAACCACAAAGACTCCTTTCCTGTTACACAATTCCTTTGATTCTGGCAGCATTAGCAAGCCGCCGGGCAATGGAAACCCCTCTCTACAGTGTTGCTCTGCTCCTTTGATGCTTCTGTGGGTGGTTTCTGTTTATTGTCACCCTGCAAGTCAAACCCTAGTCTGAGCTACACGACCAGTTGTAAAATGGGGAGGACACTCTTCTTCCAGGTCCAGTATGGCTATGCCCCAAGGCAACGAAAGTCAGTTTGTAAAAACAAATCATATTTTGAAAACATTTCCCTTCATAAAACATTTCCTGGCTACTTATCACTCTTCAAATAAATCCAAATTCTTATCTTGACCAACAAACCCCTGCACAATCTGGTCCTATTCAGCTACCAGCCTCCTCTGCTACTTCATGTTTCTGTCTCCCTTCCCCAAGCAATCTAGCCACAAAGACCCGAATGTAAAATTTCCGGGTGGTTGGCTTACAATAAAAGAGATCATTCTATTTTCTCTTGGTTGACTAATATTAGGAAAAACAATACTTCATTCCGAATAGATTTAACACGTCTATTAATCATTGTCCAATCAACACAATCGATAAATGTAGACATTGAGTTATTTTCAGTCAAGATGGAAAATTATATGTCCAGGGTTGGTTGGTGATTATTCTGTCACATCCATTACTAAAAACAGACATTGCCATCAAGTCGATTCTCACTCAGAGCAACTGCACAGCATTTCCTAAGGCTGTAAATTGTATCAGAAGCAGACGGCCACCTCTTTCGTCCTCATGCCTGGGGGTCAACCACTGCTGCTGGGGGTCAACCACTAACCTTTTGGTGAGCAGTTGACCGTGTTAACCCTATGTCCTCAGGGCTTCTTTCATACATTAAGAACTTCTGTTAAACATACATTGAATGCATACAAAGGGGGTAGTAGTCATCCAGTGATAGAATTCTCACCTTCTACAAAGGAGGCCCAGGTTTGATTCAGAACCAGTACTCCTTAGGCACAACCCCATCATCTCTCAGTGGATATTTGTGTGTTGCTCCGATTCTGCCCAGCTATCAACACAGCTTCCAAACTAAGACCAACTATAAAAAAGGTTTCCAAATATCCATCGAAGAAGGCCCTCTGGATCATGAAGTTCTGATCTTCAACCAATTGTGGGGATGGCGCTGATTTGAGTAGTGTCTCATCCAGTGGTGGGATTCCACCAGTTCACACCAGTTCAGCAGGACTGATACCTAATATTATGTTGATTTCAGCATATCATTGCTAAAATGGCACTGGTAATCAGGGTTCTCCCTCAGGTGGCTGACTGGGCAACCACCCAATGTGGAAATCACAAATTTACATTCCTTACTATAACATGCATCTGCACAACAGCATATTCTAAGCATCCCTAGTAATACTCTTTCCATCCATACATATAAAAAATGAAATGGAACTATACTTGCAAAATTTATTCATTTCATAAAACTCATTATACTTTTGATGAAAGATTACCTTTTTATTCCCTTGTGTTTGTTACTTCAGTAAGAAAACAGAACATAAAGAAGAAAAGTGCCAAACAATCAGAAGGAGACGCACTGTCACTCAACTCGGTTTTATGTTATGCCCCAAATTCCGATGAGATATGAATGAATTATGTAATTCCTGAAAGTGATCAATAGGGCAGCAAACTGGTTGTTAAATTATTTGAATAGAGCACTAATGTATCCATGGGGACTGTATTGTTTATGTCTCCACAGGAAGGGGAAGACGGATCAGACCCCATCCTGGTGCGCCAGCCCTTAGGACAACATACCGGCATGAAACAGCAAAGTAACAGAAAGGATGACAGGGCCAGACCCAAGCTGAGCTATGTTGGCCCTCCTCCCCAGAAGTTTGTAATAGAGAGGACAGCACTGAAGATATAGCCCGGGGAGAGTGGCGGATCTGTCCAGACCACCCAGGTGCAAACTAAGAGGGAAAGAGAGAGAAAGTGAGATCCTCATCATGGCCCACCAAGCCCCGAGGATGACATCCCTGCTCAGAACAGCCAAAGCACAGAGAGGACCATAGGACGGGCCTCACCATGAAACACAATGTTTGCTCACTGACCCATAGAACTACAGGGGACAGCACTGGATACACAGTGCAGAAAGTCTTCCCAGTCTGCCCCATGCACAATGGGGTGAAACGCAAAGGCAGTGCAACAGGGCAACAAGAGGAGAAAAGTAACAAAGTCCCCAAGGAATCCTGAAAATAGACTTCTGACACTGGGGACAGGGCTTGGCACCTCATCAGATCCGACTGAAAAACAGTCATAAGGGTCAGCAGACAGACCTCAACTGTCTATCACTTTTGTTTTGTTTTGTTTCACTCTATGTCTATCTATATAAGATAGGCAGGACAAACAATCTCAAGGAGAAAACTACAGGACCAGTAGTCCCTGGGGGATATGGAAGAGGAGGGGTTAGGGAGGAGAAGCGGTGAGCCAACAAACTCAGGGATAATGGAACGACAAGAGATCTAAAATTTATGGTGAGGAGGGTGTATAATACCTGGTGAGGTTTGATCAAGTGCAATGTATCTGAGAGGAATTACTGAGAGCCGAATGGAGGGTGAGCATGATAGTGAGATAGGAGGAAGGTGAAAGAAAATAGAGGAAAGAACTAGGAGCCAAAGCTATTTATAGGGGCATAGCTATAGGCATGTCTATGTGTAAATATCTTAATTTATAATGAAAGGAATAGAAGCCAATGTATGTATATTTATATGTTAAGTATTAATGAACCACACAGACTTTGGGCCTCTACTCAAAGCTTCCTTAAACACAAGAACACTTTGTTCTAATAGCCTGGAACTCTTTGATATTCACCTTCCCAACATGATCGCTAAAGACAAAATGGGTGCATAAGCATGCAGTGGTGATGGTGCCTGGCTATCAAATGATAAGGCATCTGGGTTCTCAAAAGCTTGAAGTAAAGAAAACAGCCATCTAGCAGGGAAGCAAATAAGCGCACATGGAAGAAGCACACCAGCCTGTGTAATCATGATGTGTTGACAGGATCAGGTATCAGGCATCAGAAGACCCAAAAGAAGCAATCATGTCGATGAAAACAAGCGGGGTTGGAGTGGAGACCCAAAGCCCATCTGTAGACAATTGGACACACCCCCACAGAAGGATTACAAGGAAGGGACCATTCAACCACGGTACAGTATAGAACCAACGAAATGCATATAATTCCTCTAGTTCCTGACTGCTTCCTCCCCCCCACTACCATGACCCAGTTTTACCGGATAAATCCATCTAGACCAGAGTACACACGTTGGTACAGATAATAGTTCTTGACACATGGAATTCAGGACAGATAAAACCCTCAGGAACAGCAGTGGGAGTAGCGGTATCTTGAGGGCAGGGGGATGGTGGGGCATTTGGGAAGGAGGAGAAAGGAAGAACCCACCACAAGGTTGGATATATAGCCACCTGCCACCCGAGGGGAACGAATAAGAGAAATGTGGGTGAAGGGAGACAAGAGACAGTGTAAGACACAACATAATAATAATATACAATTGATCAAGGATTCACAAGGGTAGGAGGGGGGACAATGGAGGGGGGAAAGAGGAGCTGACACCAAGGGCTCAAGTAAAAAGAAAATGTTTCAGAAATGTTGATGGCAACATATGTACAAGTGTGCTTAATACAATTGATTTGTATTAAGATTTGTAAGATACCCCCTCAATAAAATGATTAATAAATAAATATAATTTGAATCTCACTATTGGCCTCACCCCATTGTGCATGGGGTTACTGTGGGTCCAATGTCTACTGAACTACATGTACCAACAACACTGTTCAGATTTGCATCATTCTTAACTTGCAGTGATTTTAGGGGCAGGGTAGTGTCAGAGATATGACCTACCCAGTAGATATTAAGATTTTAACAGGCATCACTGAGAACACAAAAAAGTCTGTCCTTGCGAAGTAAAATATGAAAATAATCATCTATAACTCATCAAGGGTTCCTGAGGGAGGGCGGGCGGGGGAGGGAGTGGGAACAAAATGGGGAACTGACATCAGGGGCTCAATTGGGAAGAGAATGCTTTGAAAATGATGATGGCGGCATATGTGCAAATGTGCTTGACACATTGGATGAATGCATGGTTTGTGATAAGAGATGTAAGAGCCCCCAATAAAAGTAAGAAAAACAAAACAAAACCCAAACTACAGAGATGCGCCCGCCCCTCCCCCCAAAAAAGGTCTGTCATTGAAACAACTTTACAGAAGGACAATCTCACAGCAGAATATCATCACATTATTTTAACACAACACAGTCTTTTTCCCTGGTAGAAGGCATTTGGTCTGTAGGATGGTTTTGTTTTGCTTTGTTTTAATTGCAGCGTTTGCAGTTGGTGTCCAGCCCAGGACTGGGTCTTCAAACAGACTCACTGCCCAACTTACCAACTGCTGCGCTCTCCCCAAGCTGCTCACTTTGCTGCTTCAGCATTCCAGGTGAGACCGTGGAAAACATGAAATCCTGGAGCTTACACCTCACGCATCTTCATGTGCTCTCAGCATGCACACGGTAGGATTTAAATGCATCATGATTGAGTGCAAGCTTTAAAATTAGTAGTTGTGAACCAGAGGCCTAATGATGTAGGAATGCCCTGCCTTCGCCTGAGAGGGGGTAGGGTAGAGACTGCACCATCTGAACACTAAGCATGAATCATCACCAGCACCATCTCTTTAAGACTTGCTAAGAGCAGCAGACACCTTGCTTGCCAGATGGTCAGACCTTGGGAGGCGGCAGTAGACCAGGCTTCCCACAGTGCTCAAGAAAGTGAGCCTTCTCTCCAGACTTAGCAGCAGATTGACTTTTAGAGGGAACAGTTCATTTCCTGGGGCCTCTTCTCAGTGTGAGGAGCTTTGGAAACGCAGTGGGTTAAGCATTGTGCTGCTAACACCCAGGTCAAGGAATTCAAACCCATCCGCTGTTTTGCGGGATAAAGATGAGGCTGTCTGGTCCCAGAAAGATTTGCAGTCTCAGAAACCATGTGGGGCAGTTCTACTGTGCCCTGGAGGGGCACTGTGAGGCAAGATACACCTGAGAAAATGAGTACCTTAAACTCCATAAAGTCAAGGCCTAGCACAAAGGATGTGCTTAATCAATCTATTTTAAAAGAATGTTTTTCCTAGACCATTGGAATTTAAATCCAGGGTTCCTCTTTCAAGAAATCGAGGAACCAAAGATACACAAGGGAGAGGAGGTCTAGGAACCCACCTCTCCGGCACCCATGCTCTCTGGGCATTGGAGCGGCTCTCAGTCTTGCAGATTGAGTAAGTACTGTGGACTGCAAGAAGAAGAAGCAGGTAAGTGTCTTGGAAGCAGTCCATGCAGAATGCTCCTTAGAAGTCAGGATATCAAGAGCTCATCTCACTTACTTTGGGTTTGTTATGGAGAGAAGCAAATCCCTGGACAAGGACCTCCTGCTTGGTAAAGCAGAAGGTGGGGGAAAGAGAGGAAGACTGTCAAGGGGGTGGATGGACAGTGACTGCAACCATGGACTTAAACATGACAGTAATTGCGAGGCTGGTGGAGGACCTGGCAGCATTCCATTCTAGGTGATGGGATAAAGGAGGCTGTCTCCACCAAATGCCTACGCTAAACAGAAATTAGCTAGCCTTGCCACAATAAAGGGGCTTGAAAGAATTCAGACACATATTGGACACCGAAGAGGAAAATCCAAAGCTGAGCATGCTCAGACCAAGGTCACCTAGACACAGGTGAAGGTCAACCTGGCCATACACACTAGGCACCAGTGACATCACGTCACAGGTGTGTCTGAACTCAGCCACAAAGATCTAGCAATACCCTCAAACACATAGCCCCACCCCAAGTGGGGACAGGAGGGGCTCTCTCCTGAGCATGCGGCACACACACCAGGAACCCACCCCTCGGGTCTCTCTCTCTCTCTCTCTCTCTCTCTCTCTCTCTCTCTCTCTCTCTCTCCCCCAGCTTTCGGTTCAGGCATTCTTTTGGCTCCCTGGTCCTCCTCTTTATGGCCATTTTCCAGGGGAGCTTTTCGTGCTCCCCTGAAGCTGCCATCTTCAGTCCCAAACTGTCCCTGGGCCCCCGCCGTGCGGCCTTGCGTGGTTGCCAGGGAAGGCGAGTACTGAGACTGTCCTACCAGAAATTTCCCTTTCCCTCGTAAAAAGTGACTTGGGTTTGCAAAAGTGCTTCGGCCCCATGAACTCTCTCAGCGCTGAGAAGCAAGAACCGAGGAAAGCCATGCCGGAAACCTCATACACACCTGGAGTCGCTGAGAGTCCGACTCTAGGCATCTCACAACAACAATGGGGACGCTTGCCCCGCACTGAATTCGGCAGCATGTCCCTCTACACTGCTCACCAATGGAATTTGTGAAAGGATTGTAAAGCGCCATTTGTGTGAGTGAAGACATTTTCAAAACTATGATCTAATGGATCATATCTCATTTATTTATCTGTCTTTTATATCAAAAGTTCTTCCTGCCTTAATCGGAATTTGTTCAAAGACAAAACATATAACACCTATGTGGGACAGACTGGTGTGTCTAACAAGTTTTTTTAATATCCTTCAGTACCTTTTGACTTCCACACTGGCTGGCCACGGCTTGCTCATTCACAGTCATGGCATCAGCGGCCCTGAGAAGTGACTCAGCGATTCCAAGGGGCTGCATTCCGTCAGACGGAGGGCCCCGGGGTTGGTATGAATAGCGAGGACGAGGAAGCCAGACTGTCTTGTGATCTCTGAAGACGAATCCTGCAAGAGCAGCCCCGGTTGGTCACGGACGAGGGCACGGGGAGTAGACGCTGTTCAGCCGGATCTATGCGGTGACAACTAGCCGCGAGCAACAGGATGGCAATCAGCACCAGGACTCTTCATACAAGCGTCCGTTTGATCGGCACATCAAGTCCTCGTTGCTTGGAAGCATCACTGCCTTTCCCAGTGACAATTGAAATGAAAACTAAAAGCCTGCACAGCTCAGATAGCTCATTTCCTCAAGTTTCCAAATCTCAGGAGCTGAGAGATAAACGGATGATATAGCCCCAGAAGTGCCATAGTGAACAAGAGGTCCAAATTCCTACCACTTCTCTCCGTTATTAATTTCAGAATCAATGAAATTAAATATACAAGGTAGCCTCAAAAAGTTTGTGGAAATGTTTCATTATCTTTTATTTCCATTTTTCCATGGGTTTTGAAGGTCCCCACCCCTTCATATTAAACTTCTTGTTTTTCATGTAGCTGTTAGCTGTCATTAAGTTAGCCAATAACTCATGGGGATCCCATACACAATGGGCTAAAGCCGTTTTCATTGGCTGATTTGGGGATGTAGATTTTCAGGCCTGCTTTCCTAGTCTATTTTAGTCTGAAAACTTTCCGTCTATTTTAGTCTGAAAACTCTGCTAAATCCTGTTCTTCATCAAACCAAAAGCAAGCCCCCGCTGCCCATGAATCATAAGGGCACTGGCTGGGAAGTGAACACTGGTCTCCCATAAGGAAGGTAAGATTTCTAGTAAAGTACCACCATGCCACCTGTTGCTGTTCACACCTGGAATCAAAATCACACTTTAGCAAAGGATTTAAACAACAACAACCCCATCACTCAGGACCTTGGACTCTCCCATAGCTAAGACTCCTTCCTTCCACCCCAAAGAAATCTTGGAATACCAGAAGACCCAACAAGACACTTCCATGAATTTTTAAAAAGAAACAAACAAAAACTCATTGCCATCAAGCTGATTCCAACTCATAGCGACCCTATAAGACAAAGAACTGCCCTTGATGGATTTCTGAGATTGTAAATCTTTAAAGGAGTAGAAAGCCTCATTTTTCTACTATGTGATGAATCTTTGTCAACTCTAAATCCCATTTTTCACACCTTCCTAATAGAAACGGCTCCATTTTTTGGATTAAAATTAGGTCATGGAGATGAACTAAAATAGAAAACAAATAGGAGTTACGATGAAAGGGCTCATGAAACAATGGCCCTGCCCAAACTGGAACAATTGGATGAACAAAACAAATAATAATACAAATATAAGGGGTGGAGAGGGAAGGACCATTGATTTAGGTTCAACTCGTGATGACCTGTGAATTACAGAGTAGAGTACAAAAGTGTGAACTATTTTTACCACCCAGGAATCAGCATCCTGATAGTACTGGATTATAATTCAAGACTAAAAATAAATATCAATGGGCCTGCACTGAAATATATCAATGAATGAATAAATAAATGGAAGCAAAGAGAGAGCTCTTCCTTACAATTAATGAAAGGGGATTTAACTAGGAAGATTTTTAAAATCCCCATTAGACGTCCCCTCACAGAAGGGTCACAGGGAAAGGATGAGTCAACCAGGGTGAAGTACAGCACTGATGAAACAAATAACATTCATCTGGTTCCTTGAGGCTTCCTCCCCCCACACTATCATGACCCCAGTTCTGCCTTTCACTGTGGGCTAGACCAGAGCATATACACAGGTACAGATAAAAGCTCATGACACACGGAATCCAGGTCAGATAAACCCCTCAGAAACAGAAATGGGAGTACCAATACCAGGATGATAGGAGGAATGTGGAGAGAGGAGGGGAGGAAGGAGGAACCGATTGCAATGATCAACACATAACCATATACACACACCCCCAGGGGGAGGAACAACAGAAATTGTGGGGGAAGGGAGACAGTGGTTGGTGTAAAATATGAAAATAATAACAATTTATAAATAAAATAGTAATAATTTATAATTTATCAAGGGGTCATGAGGGTGGGAGGGGGGGAAGGGAGGAACTGATACCAAGGGCTCAAATAGAAAGTAAATGTTTAGAAAATAATGATGGCAACATATATACAAATATGCTTGATACAATTGATATATGGATTGTTATAAGAGCTGTAAGAGCCCCAAATAAAATGATGCTGGGGGCTTAAGTGGAGAGGAAATGTTTTGAGAATGATGAGGGCAAGGAATGTACAAATGCGCTTTACACAATTGATGTATGTATGGATTGTGATAAGAGTTGTATGAGCCCCTAATAAAATGATTAAATAAATAAATAAATCCTCCTTAAGAACACCACAAAAATAGTTATTGCAGGCACTTGTACAGAGAGACACCAAAATTTGTGGGCAGAAATTTTAGGAGAAATAGGATATTTGCAAGGTCTCAAAATAGGAAGGTCAGTCCAACAGTATTGCTACAAAATCACAGAATCCTTTATTATTAAGAAATGCACTAAACTGAAGCTACTGTTTCTCCACCTATCCGTTACCTATGTTCTTACACTTCTGAAGACAGTGTTTCTATCTCTGTATGCTTTGCCTGAAGATTTCTGAGCAATTTGATTTATTCCACATCAAAACATCAGTTGTGGTGTCTTTGAGGGAATCAAATCATATTCTTTTTCTGACTTGGGAACAAAAAGAAACTTGAAGGGGCAAAATCAAGGCGGAGTGGTGAAAAGAGTAAGGTTTTCAACAAAATTCTCATAGAACAGCCCTTACTACCTTGAAGAAGGACTAGGTACATTGTCATGATAGAAAAAAAAATGTTCATGTCTTTTTCTCACCAATGCAGTTTTCCATGTTCTTGAACTTCTTCATACTGTTGTTTTATTGTTAGGCGCCGTCAAGCTGGTTCTGAAACATAGCTACTTAGGCACAGCAGGGTGAAATACTACTTGGTCCTGGACCATCCTCCTATGCTTGAGCCTGTTGTTGCAGACACTTTATCGACCCATCTCCTTGAGGGCCTTCCTCTCCTTTGCTGCCCCTCCACTTCACCAAACACGATGTCCTTCTCCAGGGACTGGTCTCTTCTGACAACATGTCCAAAGTATGTAAGACAAAGTCTTCATTTGTTCTAATAATCTAGCACTCTGTGATACTCACCTTCTGGACATAATCGCTGAAGACAAAATGGATGCATAAGCAAATATGGTGAAGAAAGTTGATGGTGCCCGGCTATCAAAAGATATAGCATCTGGGGTCTTAAAGACTAAACAAGCAAAGTTAAACAAACTGCCATCTAGCAGGGAAGCAACAAAGGCTACATGGAAGAAGCACACCAGCCTATGTGATCATTAGGTGTCAACAGGATCAGGTAGCAGGTATCAAAAGATCCAAACAAACTAATTATTTCAATGTAAACGAGAGGGGTTGGAATGGAGATCCAAAGCCCATCTGTAGACAATTGGACATCCCCTCACAAAAGGGTCACACAGAAGGGACAAGTCAGCCAGACTACAATACAGCACCAATGGAACACACAACATTCCTCTAGTTCTTGAATGCTTCCTCCCCTACACTACGATGACCTCAGTCCTACCTTACAAATCCTGCTAGACTGGAGTACATACATTGGTAAAGATAAGAGCTCTTGACACATAGAATCCAAGACAGATAAACCCTTCAGGAACAGTAATAGGATTAGTGACACCATGAGGGTGGGTGGTCAGGGACGAGGGGGATGGGGAACCGATCACAATAATGGATGCATAACTCACACACACACCAGGAGGATGAATTACAGAAATGTGTACATGAGGGAAAAAAAAGATGAAGTCTTCATAATGCAGCATAATGCATAACTATCTGATGTCCCAGAATATCTTTCAATATCATTCTTTCAGAATTAAAAAGAAAAAAAAATGCACCGTAACCTTCTGAGTCAACCTCTCAGCATTTTACAGGCCTAGAAGATCCTCTCGGAGCCACTGTTTAGATTGGAGCTCTCACTTTCTCAACACGCTAACTAAGCTAAGTCAAGTGTTTCACTGGGAGAACTTGTCTGCAGTCATGCACTGATCACAGAGAATGTTGAAGCACATTATGTTTGGAAAAACCTTGCATGTATGAGCTGAAACCCATACAGCAATGTGTTATCGCTTACTCTCATAGCTCCCTCAGGCTATTTATTAGTTACAAAGAGAAAAAAAATCAGTAAGTTTACAGACTAATTCAGTGTAACTCAGCTGTCACTACTTTAACCATGTGACCGTGGTTAACATCGCCAGCAATAAAAAATACTGACATCATGAATCCCGTGTTAGAATGCTTTGAAGTAGATAATGATACTGCTTCTGTAGTGTTCTTATTGAAAATACATAAGTTCAACCCAGTCTTGAGGGAAATAATTAGACAAACCACATAGAGGGTTATTCCACAAAACAATTGACCAGTAATCTTCAGAAGCTTCAAGGTCATGCTAGCTAAGGGAAGATGGAACAACTAAACTAAATGACTTATTGGAACCTGGATCAAGTCCTAGTACAGGAAGAGGACATAAATGGAAAATTGGGTAAGTCCAAATAAAGTCAATAATTTAGTTAATAGTATTGCTTAGATGCTATTTTTTTTTAATTTCATAACTCTACTATGGTGGGTAATTGTACAAAATGTTTGCAGAGTCTGGGGGAAGAGAACACGGGCACGTTCTATACTTGTGTACACTTATATATGTATGTTTTCTCTACATTTATGTAAATAAACAGTCATCTCAGAATACAAATTAAGGAAAGTAAATTAAGCTCTAATCAGGGCTGAATACTTAACCAAAAGTGACAGAAGATATTACAAATGTAAAAGACCAATATATTCAACAAAATAAAATGTCTAAACATTAACTATGTAATGCCTCAAAGACAAAAAATAAATAGTAGATTAAGGAAAACATATGCAGGAAATACAAAAGTTTGGAGGTTGTTCAATAGCTTTTTATGTAAAGAGAGATTATTGATACAAATCCATGTAAATTGTTAAAGACCAAATGTTACATAAAATAAAAATGAAAACTTACATTCTACAAAACTAAAACAAGAGCCCACTCTATGAAACTAATACTTATCTTCATTGTAATTAAAAAATAAGAAATTAAACTGTGAGACAGATTCGTTTTAATCTAATACTTAGGAAAAATATCAGTAATAATAATCAAAAATTGTGGTAAGCACCAAGGAAATACTGCTACTCTTAAATTTCAGTGTCAGCAACAAAGTCTGACCAGGACTTTGACTTGCAAAAGTCTTTTAACTGCCTTCTGGTATTACAGGCTCTACCTATCCTGACCCTGCTTAGGACATGCCCATGAACGTTTTTGTAAAGATTTAAAAATAAGCTCTTATTAAACAAACAAACAAAATGTCATTTCTAGAAAATCAATTTGGTTACTAATTATTAATCTTATTTAATTTAAAATATATTCATTCACCCTCTATATTTTTCAAGTTCTCACAATTTAGCAGAACAACTAGACAATAAATAAGGAAGCTCAAGGAAAGGATTGTTGAGTAATACACGAACTGGCAGAAGAACAAATACGTCTGTCTTTGAAGCAGCACAGCCTAAATGCTCTTTACAGGGAGGACGGTGAAACGGCACCCTGTGTACTTGGGACATGTTATCAAAAACGCCTAGCTCCTGGAGAAGACGTCATGTTTGGTAAATTAAAGCATCGGTCCAAAAGAGGCATGCTCTCAATGAGATGGACTGACTCAGTAGTGCAACAATGTGCTCAAGTTATAGTGAGACTGACGCATGACCAGGCCTTGTGTCATTCTGGGGCCTATGTGGTCACTATGGACCAGAACCAAATCAACCGCGTGGGACATTTCTTTACCTGAATTTTCTAGATAATCAACAGTCAAAAGAG
Source organism: Echinops telfairi (assembly GCF_000313985.2). Classification (NCBI taxonomy): domain Eukaryota; kingdom Metazoa; phylum Chordata; class Mammalia; order Afrosoricida; family Tenrecidae; genus Echinops; species Echinops telfairi. The sequence goes on along the minus strand of NW_022111324.1, from coordinate 27,968,361 downwards.
AATAAGACATAAAAATCCCTAACTTCATGGAGTTGATATTCTGGTGAGGAGAGAATAACAATTTATAAACAGTGATTAAAAATAAAGAAATAAAGCAAAACATGATTAAGTAAATTGTAGCAGCAGTTTAATATATGATAAGATCTATAGAGAAAAAATGATAACAACAAGATAGAGAATGTCAGAGTCATCAGGGAAGACTTCATTGAAGAAATCATGTTTAGGGAAGAACTCTAGATGGTGAAAAAAGACCTGGGAATGGTACGTAGACAAGAGGATCAGAAAGACGGACACGAACAAGAATTGGAGAAGGTGTAGAGAAACTGGAACCTGAGTATATAGCTAGTGAGCCTGTAAGGTAGTGCAGCCAATACAGAAAACAGTTAAACAGAGAATTATCATATGACCCACCATGCCAATCCTCGGTATTTAGCCTGGAGACTTGAAAGCAGGCACTAAAACAGGTTTTTATGAGTTAGGCTGCTAGCCCAAAGGCCAACAGTTTCAAACCACCTGCCGCAAGGCCGTGGAAACAGGAGGTTTATCATTGTTGTAAAGAGTTACAGCATTGGAAATCGACAGGGGCAATTCTCCTCTGACTTATAGGGTCACTATGAGTCGAAATCGATTCGACTTCAGAGAGTTTGGTTTTGATTTGATTTACAATCACCCAAATGCAGAAATGCAGAAACAACTTGTGTCTCTCCCTTGGTGACAGTGCCACAGAGGACAGCTCTGAAGATAGGTTTCTGAGAGCGTGGCTCTTCTGACCTGCCCATCTGGGGCCAAACCAAAACAGGAATGCAAACAACGTTCCTCTAGTTCTTTAATGCTTCCTCCCCCGCCCCCTGCCCTCACCCCCTACTCCCGCTATCACGACCCCACTTCTACATCACAAATCTAGCTAGACCAGAGCATGTACGTGGGTACAGATAAGAGCTGGAAACACAGGGAATCCAGGACAGATAAACCCCTCAGGACAGATATTGAGAGTAGCTATAGGAGGAGGGGAAGAAGGGGGGAAGTGATCACAATGATGTCCATATAACCGCATCCCAGGGGGACAGACAACAGAAAAGTGGGTGAAGGAAGATAGCAGTGTAAGACATAAAAAAAAAATTATAAATTATCAAGGGTTCTTGATGGAGGGCAGGGAAGGGAGGGGAAAAAATGATGAGCTGATATCATGGCTCAAGTAGAAAAAAAATGTTTTGAAAATGATGATGGCAACAAATGTACAAGTGTGCTTGACACAAAGGATGGATGGATGGATTGTGATAAGAGTTGTATGAGCCCCAAATAAAATGATTTTTAAAAAAACATGGAAAATAAAATTGGAAGGTTGGCAAAATAAATAAAAATATATAAATGAATTAATAGACAAAATGTGGAATATACACACAATGAAATACGCTTCAGCCATGAATAGAAATTAAATCCTGAAACATGCTACAGCATGAGTGAACCTTGAAAACATTATGCTGAGTGAACTGTCAGACCTAATACTACTAATCAGAAATATCAAGACTATACACGTGCACACAAACAAAAGTTTATTTATGATTGCTAGGGTTGAGGAGAGGAGAAAGTAGGTGGTCCCCTGGTAGCCTAGTAGTGAGTTAGGGGCTGCGAACTGGAAGGTCAGAAGTCTGAGCCCATAAGTTCACTCAACAAGAGAAAGATGAAGCTTTCTGCTTCCATAAGATTTACAGCCTTTTGCAGTGGGTTTCATTTTGAGTTTCTGTTGAGGGTCATATTAAACTTTTCCAGTGGATGTAGTAATGGCCACACAGCATTAATGTCACATAAAAATGGCAAAAAATTGCCATTTAAAAAATGTATACTTTGTACAGCAATAAAATCAAAAAGTAAAATAATGTCCCAAGCTCCTATTCTTTAGAATGTTTCCTGGTTCAAGACCAGATGATCTCGCCTTGGAAATGTGGCCATGGAGAACCTATCCACCTGGCAGATGACTTTGAGATGCTTCTCGATGCTACAATTCCAGGTTTCTGCAAAATTTATTTTGATATTGGCACAGTTTTTAGAATTTGTTATGTTTTTCCTCTGAGAGAATCGGTTTCCATTTCCAGAAGAAGAATGCTGATTCAAAATGATTATAGGCAACAAATTATATTCCTCACTTCCACCCTAGCTACAATTATATCCCTCACTTCTACCCTATCTACTTTTAAAGTGAATGTTTAAAAAATATATATTACCATCCCCACCTAGAGTAAATGCACATAAAAGTGCACCACTCACATGTATAAAGCAAAAGCTTAGGAAATGAAGACAGCTTGTATTTAGATAAAAATAATGAAATCATTGAAGGCATGTTCATTAGCCTCGTTATTTCATTCCTTTCCTCACTCCTACTCTTACCCCCTTGCACCAACTGGCCCTTCGTGAATTTCCCCAGTCTTTGCACGGGGTGGGAGTGGGGAGAATGACTTTTGAGCACAGGAAATATAAGAAGGTCCCTACTGAGTGGCCAGCTGTGGTGGTATCACAAGCCACTGAACTCTAAAATGAGCTGTCTCTGTAACAAAGGGACCTTTCCCTTGGAATAGCTTTAAGAAACAGCATGTGAGGCCCCTGTGGCTCCATTTGTAATCCACAGTGATTAAACAGGGAATTGTTCTGGGCTCTGGCTGTTGGGAACACCAGGTGGTGGGTTCCAGAGATAAAGGATTATGTACACCCTTTGTTAAAAAAAACGGACATACCCATTGTATGGTTTACAATACTTGAGCACAATTGTAAGGAGCTCCCAGACCTCCTCACAGCTGTGCACAGAAGACAATCAATAAATCTTCATCCCAACTGCCCGGTGACAAACTGCAGATACTGATCACTAAATATCCTCTAGCCACTGGCTGAAAATGAAAGAAACTAAAAACCAAGTCTTTATAGCACCATAAATAAGCCAAAGTGAGGAAAGAAAGAAGAAATGTGCACACCATAGCTGATCTTCGTAGATCCTGGTGGTGAGATAAAAATAAAAATGATTTCTCTTCTGGACTACATGCTTCTTTGGAGCAGGGACCATGTCTTCTTCAACACTGTTCCCCTACCACCATCACGCAAGCATCTCATTCAAGTCAGTACCAGCTCATAACTCCATAGGACAGAGGAAGCTAATTGCCCCACAGGGTTTCCTAGGCTGGAACATCATTATAGGAGCAGGTTCTTAAATCATTTCTCTCATAGAGTTCAAACCACCAACTTTCTGTGTGCAGCCAAACTGTGAGCCATGGTGCCACCAGAGCTCCTGCCCAGGTGGTAGAGGGAGAGTGGGAAATTGACAAATAGATCTAGGTCTGACAAATTATGTATATTTACTTTGCTGCAACTGTTCTTCTCCGTCCTTCCTGAGAACATGACCAAACAAAGGGAAAGGGAGTCTCCGCAACCTTGCTTCGAAAGCCGATCCGAGTGGCACTTCTTTTTTTTTTTAAATCATTTTATTAGGGGCTCATACAACTCTTATCACAATCCATACATACATCAATTGTGTAAAGCACATTTGTACATTAATTGCCCCCATCATTCTCAAAACATTTTCTCTCCACTTAAGCCTCCGGCATTAGGTCCTCATTTTTCCCATCCCTCCCCCCTCCCCCCTC
>NW_022111324.1:27938902-27963718 GCF_000313985.2 Echinops telfairi | reverse complement strand
CATGGACCTACCCCGATGCAGCCCTGGGTGCTGGAGCAGCCATGCGGAGACCCCTGCCAGCACTGAGATGCTTACACGCTCACTGACTCAGCTTTCCTCCTGCAGTCGGCATCATCGCATGTGTTTTGTGAGAACTTGTGCATTGCTGTCGGACATATAGGCTAATGTTGGACTTGTGGGCTTGGGCAGCACTGGGTTGGGATGTTTTCTTGATGCGCACTTACCCTTGATATAAAGCTCTCTCGTATACATATGAGTTACTGTGGATTTGTTGCTCTAATGTACCCAGACTAACACACTTAGTGAGCAGTAAGTTTTTGTTAATGGGAGAAGAACAACTCAGAAAAGAAGGCTGAGAATAGTTGCACAACTCAAAAAATGTCATTAATGTCACTGAATGGCCCACACTGAAACCTGGGTTGGAGCATATGTTTGCTGTATATAGTCTCAGCAACAACAAAAACAAAATAAATTATTTCATATGAAGAAAATAGCGTGGCGTGCTTCAGATGCACCTTAGTCAACAAAGTGATGTCTTTGTTTTTTTTAACACTGTAGAGCTATCTTGTGTGGCAGATTTGCCCAGTCTGAGATGTCATTTGATTTTTTGACTGCGGCTTCTATGGGTGTTAGTAATGCATCCAGGTAAAATAAAATCCTTGGCAATTTCAGTTTTTTCTCAATTTACCATGATGCTTATTGATCCAGCTGTGAGAATTCTTGTTTTCTTTGTAATGACGTTATCGTAAATGTTTGATGGTCATCGGTAAATGTTTCCAGTCTTCTTTACTTTCTGCAAACAAACTTGTGTCATGTGCATATCACAGGTTGTTAATGAGTCATCCTCGCCACTTACTGATTTATATGGTCCAGATTCTCTGATTGTTTGCTCAGCATTCAGTATGATGAAAGGATACAACTCCAATGGGCACCTTTATTCATTTTCAATCATGGAGTGTCTCCTTTTTTGTTCAAGTGACTGCCTCTTGATGTATGTACAGGTTCCACATGAGCACATTTATGTGTCCTGGAATTCTCCTTCTTCATAATTTTAAACACAATTTGTTAAGATCCACACAGCTGAATGCCTTTGCATAGTCAATAAAACCCAGGTAAACATCCTTCTGGTCGTCTCTGCTTTCAGCTAAAATGTATCTGACATCAGCAATGATATCCACAAACATGGTGACTTGAAACAACACCCACTGCTTGCCGCAAAGGTCTGTAGTCCAGAATTCCAGGCAGACATGACTGGGTTCTCCGCTCAGGACCTCACAACTGAAAGCAAGGTGTCTGCTAGCTGGGCACTTCTTAGGAGATTCCAGGGGAAGTCTGTTTCTAAATCCATTCACCTTGTTGGCCAGTTCAATTTCCTACAGAGATTTCCTTGCTGGCTCGATGGAGCCTTCCAATAGCTCCTAGAGTCATATACCTTCTCATTCGGCCTGTTCTATCTTCTAAGCCAACTGTGGTTCCAGTCCTTCTCATGTCTGGAATCTCTCTCACTTCCTCTCCTGCCACCAGTCATAGGAAGTTCTTTAAAGTTTTGTTAAGGGTTTGTGTAAGTAGAGTACACACCTTTCTAATTTCCCTGTCTTCCAGGGCCTCATAACAACATGTAATCAAGGAAGTCCTAGAGATTAGAAAAGGACATCTTTGCACTTATTAGTTCACTGGCGAAGCAATAGTGAAGCACTTGACTACTCACCAAGAGGTGGGCAGTTTGAACTCACGAAGCACCTCCATGGGAGAAACATCTGGTGATATGTAAGGATCATAGAATAGGAAATTCTATAGGACAATTCTGCTTTGTCACGTGAGCTTGCAAAGAGTCAAAATAAACTTGACACACCCAACAACAACAATAATCCTCACAATAACCCTACCATGTTGGTTTTATTCTCATCCCACTTTACATATGAGTCACAGACAGATTGCTTGTCAAGGTCACCCAGCCAGTGAGTGGGAGGACCTGGACTTCAACTCAGCCTACCTGGCATCAAAGCCTTCATTTTATCCAGTATTCTCCATTGCTCGTCAATTAACTATTTCTTGAAATAGTGGATACATTTTAGGTATAAAAGACAATGCTACAAATGGTGACAGGACCAGCAGGAAAAGACTTGGTTCCAGGGATGAGTGAGCACCTTCCTCTCTATGTAAAATTTGCACGTAAATTCTTATGTCAATGCTTCTGTAAAGGGATTCTACCCCATCTCAAAGGTCTTAGAAAACTACATTTACCTTAGAATCTCCTGTTATGAATCTCCCTGTTTTTTCCACTTTTAGTCTGAGAATGAGCAGCAACACTACAAAATGTGAACTGTAACCGTGTGAGGCCCATATGGGAATTGTGTAACTCCTTTTGACACGGAGGCGACACAGTAGATCATTGTGCCTCGCTCACTGTCTTCCCCGCCAGGCTGGATAGTGGGACCTGTGCAGGACAAGGCCATGCAATGCTTTGGACGGTGAACACACACACGAACAGAAGACTCGAGAGGGCCGAAAAGTAGAGTTGAAGCGGTCCAAGAAGAGAGAATGACCAAAGCCAATCTTCAGATCTAAAATTTGTTTTACGTGCTGCTGGTTCTGAGTGCATGGTTGGTTGATCACTGGGCAGGGAGAGAGGGAGTGAAAAAGAAAACTGGATTTGGAGTGAGAAGACTTGAATTTCCATCCTGGATCTGTTTCTTATGTGAACTTAAATAAATCACTTACTGTATTTTTAAGAAAACAGCATACCCATTCTTGGCTTTTTTTTGTCTGTCATACCACCCTCCCTCATGAGAAACTTTTGCTAAGCATGCTATGGTAACTTTTTTACATGTTGCTGTAATGCTATGAATAACATTCACCCCATCTGTAAGACATAAATACCAATGTCTGCCTCGTGTAATTTGGGGAGATTTACATAAGGCCCTTAACGGGCCATGTCTCCATTATGAGCTGTGCAGAGCAATTCAAGTGTTACATGATGTTACTGCACCGCGTACCCAAGGGGACAACGAAAGTAACACAGGAAACACACAGCCCCTTCATACAGCATGAAGGTCTAGGACACACACTGGCTTCAGATGAATGATAGTGAGATCCAGGGCCTCTTGACCACTCTTACCACTTGCTGGGCCTCTGCTGAGCAGGCATTTTGTAAAATAAAATGTGCTTAAGGTGTAAAAAGTCATATCAGAATCATCATTAGGGGGAGAAATACTGGCCAAGAACTACTGCTCAAGTGACCACGCTGCAAACCTAATTTAGATGAGCTGGCTCTTAACACAGGACCCGCCACCAGGCTCAAAGCTGCCTCCACAGTGAAACCTGAGAGAGCTGCCTTGTTTTCTGGACCTTGAAAGGGTTTCTGCCTCTGTTAGGGGACAGTCTAGGGCTAGTAGGAGAAAATATTTGCATGTTCTATTACACAGGCCTCAGCTGTCACAGGATTCAATTGTAAATCCAGAGCCTGGGCAGCACTATGGATTGGAGCTACCTATGGAGTGGCTGGATGGGGCGACAGTCAGTGTGCTCAGCTATGATCTAAAAGGTTCCGGGTTCAGGCCCACTCACAGGTGACACAGAAGAAAGACCTGTCAAGCGACCGCCAAAATCTCAGATAAGGAGCACCCTGGGGAGTACAGTTAGGCTCACATCCTCATGGGGCCACCGTGGTCAGAGTCATCTTGACAGCAAACAGACTGATGTGTGACACCAGGGGAAAGATTTGCACAAAGGTGTCGAAGGGATCAGGGATCAAGCACCAAAAAACAAAAAATCATATCATTGTGAATGAGGGGGAGTGTGGGGTGGGGACCCAAGGCCCATCTGTAGGCAACTGGACATCCCTTTCAGAGGGGTTGCAGGGAGGAGACGAGCCAGTCAGGGTGCAGTATAGCATTAATGAAACACACAATTTTCCTCTAGTTCCTAAATGCTTCCTCCTCTCCCACTATCATGATCCCAATTCTACCTTACAAATCTGGCTAGACCAGAGGATGTACACTGGCACAGATAGGAACTGGAAACACAGGGAATCCAGGACGGATGATCCCTTCAGGACCAGTGGTGCGAGTGGCAATACCAGGAGGATGGAGGGAAGATGGGGTAGAAAGGGGGAACCAATGACAAGGATCTACATATAACCTCCCCACTGGGGGACAGATAACAGAAAAGTGGGTGAAGGGAGACATCAGACAGTGTAAGATACGATAAAATAATAATAATTTATAAATTATCAAGAGCTCATGTGGAAGGGGAGAATGGGGAGGGAGGGGGGAAATGAGGAGCTGATATCAAGGGCTTAAGTGGAAAGCAAATGTTTTGAGAATGATGATGGCAACAAATGTACAAATGTGCTTGACACAATGGATGTATATATGGATTGTGATAAGAGTTGTACGAGCCCCCAATAAAATGATTTTTAAAAAAAGAAAAGAAATGAAGTTTCTCAAAGAAGTACTTGTACTGTCATTGTATAAACTCAGATGGAATGCCAAAATATTCATCCTCTCATATTTCTATCGCTACATTGTCTGAATATCAAGTCACGTAGTTAGATTATCCTTAAAATCTCATATCGTCTACCGCTAAGAGGAGAAAATATCTCTGGTATGTATTTCTCTTGATACCTAGATTTTGGCCTTGTGAGACCTTGTCAATTCTGCCTGGGCTTTTGAATTGCAGAACTCTGAAATAATAAATGGAGCTTGTTATATAAACCGCTGAATCTGTGATAATCTGTTACACAGCAGTTTGTCCCTGCAGACTTCTCCCCGCCCCCAAAGGAGTAATCAAAAGTTTAAAGAAGGTCACCTTCAAGCACATTAACATGAAGGTAATGACTGTAAACACATCTGCTTCTGGGAAGCCAACCATGGCCAACCAGTGCGAACCAGAAACACCCAGAGTGAGTGGAGAGGGCAAAGGAGTCGGCCAGAGCCCTGCAATAACACCTCCTTGTCAGAGACAGGGACACCGGGCAGGAACTGGCTTGCCATTAGGCTGATCACCCAGGCAGGGAATTTCAAGCCTATGGAAAGCCTCTTAATTCTCTGATACAAACACTTTAAATGCATTCCCAGCAGCGCAAAAAGGAAGGCTGCTTTGGGTTGACCTAGAAATGGTGCTGATTGCCGTGCACCTGGGAGAACTTCATGAGAGATAGCGCGCGCGCATGCACACACACACACACACACACACACACACACACACACACACACTCCTTTCAGCTAAGGTGTCACCCCAAGGGCATAAACTATGTCTTCACAACTTAATGTTTTTGCTAGTCCTGGTGACCCCATGCACAAGGGGATCGGACTCTTGTGAGCCATAGAGTTTTCATGGGCATATCTGCAGAAGTGGATCACGAGGCCATTCCTCCTAGTCTGTTTTCATCTGGAAAAGCTGCTAAAACCTGCTCAGTATCATAGCAATACCCACCCACCCACTGACAGGTGGGTGGTACCGAGACATGAGGAGGATTGGCTTGGAATCGTTCTCAAGTCTCCTGCATAGAAGGCAAGAATTCTGACATCGAATGATTGCTACACACAATGTCTTATAATTCTAGGTATTATTTAGATGAACAAAGTCTAATGATACTAGTATCATATGGTAGGCCCCTAAGTTTAAATATTTCAATATGCATCCTTCATCCATTTAGCATCTTCTATTTGATTTTAACAATATACATGCTTACGTGTTTCTTGATGATTCAAAACAATAATAAAAAAGTAAAACAAAAAGCTAATTCAGAGAGGTCCATAACGAGAGGAAAGAAATGGAGAGGACTACTAAAGAATAATCAATAATTCTACCTACGTAAGGGAAGGTTGCTGTTATCCTGCTCTGTGGAGCATATTCAGACTCATAATGACCCTATATGACAGAACGGGACCACTCCTTTCTCCTATGGGGCTGCTGATGGGGTCAAACCCCCAACGGTTGGTTAGCATTCATGTGCTTGATCAGGCACCACCAACCACCACCACCACCCCCAAAAAAAACAAAGCTCCACTGCCGCTGAATTAATTCCAACTCGTATATAGGGTTTTCAGGGCATTGTGAGTATTTATGGGAACAGACAGCCTCATCTTTCTCCCTGGGATCCACTGGTGGGTTTGATCACTGACCTTGGGGTTCACAGCCCAACACTTATTTGACCATGCCACTAAGGCTCCTTAAATAAGGTCATGGCAAGACTTACCTGCAGAAAAGTTTGGGGTTATCTTTGAGGAAGATAGGATGATATGGTGGAAAGAGCACACCATGAAGGAGGCAAGTGGACCTGAAGTCAAATTCTTATAACTCCTGAGCAAAGCAGTCTGTGGGCAAGGGCCTTTGCTTCCTGGAACTCAATTTCCTCCTCTACAAAGTGATGGTAATAGTATTTAAGTATGGTTGTAAACATTTCTTGAGAGAATGTATTCAGAGGGCCTCACAAAAGAGAATGTAAGCTTTTCCTTAGGCTCATTATGATCTATTAAGAAGCTCTTTCTCTTTCTCGATGACATCTGGCCTGCCAGATGCATCATCACGAGGAGCATGCTCGGTGTGGTCTCTCATAGAGTACAGAGATTGTGCAGAGATGGAAAGTCCTCAGAAGAATGGCATCATGGCACAGACTCAGAAAACAGACGCTTTAGTCCAAAACCTAGCTTCCTGATTTAAGGGTTGCTTCATGATTTAATGGTTGGGTAAGACTTACATCTTGGCCCTAGTCACCCCATCTATAAATGAGGATAAAAGCCACACTAAGCTCACAGAATGGTTGTGAGAATTAAAAGAACAGGGCCTAGCATTGGGTAAGTTACTCAGCCGAGTTAGCTATTATTATTAACCATAAATGACAACTCAAAACAGCCTTGTATGTGGCATGTTTCCAGGAGACTGAGAGACAAACGCTGGTGTCTGACATGAGGGAAACTGTAATGAAAAAGTATGGCAGCAGCAACAGGTGAGATTGTATGAGGTAAGAGCCAGTACTTAACGGGAAAAGTGAGTCTTGAAAAGAATTATAAACACCTATATAATACAAAGAGGGATAAACATTGAACTGCTGACCAAAAGTTCTGCTATTAGAATGCACCAGTAGCTTCTCAGGAGAAAGAGGAGGTGATCTGTCCCCATAAATATTTACCACCTCAGAAAGCTGATGAGCCCATTCTATTGTGGCCTAGGGTGTGACAGGTTAGCTTCTAACCAAAAGGTTGACGGTTGACGGTTCAAGTTACCCAGGGGTAACTTGGGAGATAGGCCTGATGATCTACTGCTGGAAGAAAATCAGCCGTTGAAAACCCTATGAAGCACAGCGGTGCCCTGACACACACTGGGCTGCCTCTTCACAGTGTTCTTAGAGAGCAAAATGTCCCTTTGAGGACTCGGGTGCATCTGGCCCAGGCCGTGGTATTTTCCTTTGCCCATATGTATCTGGAAACTGGACAAGGAATGAGGAATCCTGTATAAGAACTGATGCATTTGAGCTATGGGGCAAGTACCATGGACTGCCAGGAGAATAAACAAATGTCTTTGAAGAAGTACAGCCCGGATATTCTCGGGTTAGAGAGGGTGAGACTTCATTTCATGTCCTTTGAGCATATATCATCCGGAGGGACCAGTCCCTAGAAAAGAACATCCTGCTTGGTAAAGGAAAGGATTAGCACCCCAAAAAAGGAGACCCTCAATGAAATGGAGTGCTGTGAGTTGGTGTAGCATCAATATAAGTTGGAGCCGAACCCGTGGCATCTAGCAACAGCAACATATGCAATCCTAAAAAATATCTCAATCCCCAACTCACTTAACCCTCAAAACAGGCCCCCAGGGGCAGATACAATTGTTATTCTGTCTTACACACGAGGAAACGAAAAGACAGAGTGGTTACATGATTTATTCACAGCCACGCACCAAGTGTTTTTCTTAGGTTCCCTTGAGTCGGACAGTGATCCTACTATGCGCAACAGAATGGAGCAATCTCAAGGTCCACACCACCACTTGACTGTCAGTTTGTCGTACTGCGGTGGCTTGTGTGTTGCTGTGATACTGGAAGCTACGGCATTGGTCTTTCAAATGCCAGCAGGGTCACCGTTAGCGAACAAGGTCAGCGGAGCTTCTAGGCTGCGGACAGACAGCGCAGACGAACTCAGTTCCCCACTTCAGAACCGCTGAAAACATGTTAAGTCTCATAGTAGAATTGGGATTCAATCCCTGGAAATGTGGTTCTAGAGTCAGGGATCTGAGCCACATCTGCGAAGTGGACACTGAGAGTAAGGTAGGCTGACTCCTGTAGCCCGTTCCCACCTTTCAGAGTCACAGGACCGTCCTGGAGGTCGTCCAGTGTGGGAACTAGGAGCTCAAGCCCACTGTGTTTTTTAAAAGAGTGATCAACAAAAGTTGGTTTTGTGCCACCCTTAAATAAATGGAATTAACTGTTTGATTTCAAATAGAAAAACTTTATGTATTGTAGAATTATGCTTCATTTTATTTAAATTAATTGGGAACTACACATAAATCTTAACTCTAAACTCCCAGATTAGCTTTCTTTCTATTTGCAGCACCAGTTATAAAGACTTGAATCTTATCTTCCTTCTCGTATTTAATACTGAAAGTAAATTTAATCCTAAAATAGAATGACATGCCTATCCTCAATGACAGACACACTAAGAATTACATACAAGAATAATTCCATTTACTTTCCAACCCAAAAGAAAAGTTGTGCCCTGCAAAGACCCAGGGTCAGGCTAGCTCCTCAAGCTTGCCCATCTAGGACGCCTGCATTAGCTCCACCAGGTAAGGGAAGGTCCCTCCACTTAGATGGTACAGTCAAGTCCAGAGAGAACATTGTGCTTTGTGTTCTCCAGATGGAAAAGGAGACTTCATAAAACATCTTTATTTCTATCTTATTAAGCAAAAGAAGTCATTGAAGGAAACAGTGAGGAGAAACAGCCGAGCAGTACCACAGATGTAATATCCCCAGATTTCTCATCTCTGCTGACAACTATGAGAGAAAAGGGCACGGCCCCGTGATGTTTTGGAAGAGGACAACAGATGCTAGAACTAACAGAGTGAGAAGTAGTAACAGTTAAGACTTTCTTCCTATAAACCAGGGGTACAGGAAAGATGAAAGATTTCTACTGTAGGGTTTTAGAAGTGGTAGAAGTTGAATAATATTAAATTTAATAAATTTAATAAATAATAATAAATATTAACTTAATATTTAACAAATCAGAATGCAACCAGAAGCAATCCTTGGCTTAAGAGCAACTTTTGTTCTTAAAACTCTCTCTAAATCAAAGTTGTACATAAATTGAAACAGATATATGTAGTTAGGTACTATCTAATATCAGTTAGTCAAGTGTATGTTTTAGTATGTAGTGTACATTTCTAAGTGTGCAAAACATTAAACACATCAGATATGCTAAAACATCTTTAACAGTAATATAGTAACAAAAATAGTGACGCTTTCATGTATATCGGAAAGTAGAACCCATTTATTATTACAAACCATTGAATGCACCTCAAATTTTCAATGTAATCAGCTTGTGGGGGTGGGTTCAGAACTACGGGTTGTACAGAAGTCAAACATGCATAACCAAGGCCTGCCTGTACATACAAATGATTCATCAAAATGAATTATTTTCATATTTAATGGACAGCTCACCGAGCGAAATGAATGTCTGTGGCTTGTTTTCAGTTAGAAACTCCCAGAAAGCTCAGAAGAGTCTAATTCCTTTTATAGGATATTAATTAACACAAAACTTCTCAGATCTGTATTTATCACAGTGGTGAGAAGACAGGCACTCCCTGCTCATGCTCGTTTCCATGCGGTGCCCCAGCCTTGGCGGCGCAGGCTGCAGTGAGAGAAGCCTCTCACCGCTGGAACATCGAGCAAACCGTATCCCAACCTCCTAAGTGACCTGCTCCGCCCTCTCTGTGTGGCACAGAGCCATTTCACACCCACTGGAGAAAATGGTGTGTCTGTAAATAGCACTTTTCCAAGGGAAAATTAGAAACCAATTCCAAAGCACTATAAATAATACTCATGTGCCTTAACTACCACCATACATACCACCAACTGATACGGGTCTCACACACATCATGATAACAAACACGAAATTAAAAAGAAAAAATGCGTTAATATACTGACACCATTCTTTTTTAACAGTAATCCTACTGCGGAATTCCACTCGTAGTTAATGTTTTTTTAAAAAATGCTTAGGACAGAAAGAGAAATAAGCACTTTATCCATTTCAGCGTGTACATATATTTCAGTCATTCCTTCATTTTAAGCTCCGTGAAGGCAGGTATTTTCCTGTCACCTTTGTTCACAGAATACATAAATTCAGTAATCAGCTATGTAGTAAGTGCCTACTGATAGTCAAGCCTAGCGATACTGTTATTAGTCACTGTTGAGTGAACTTCAGCACATGGCAACTGCGTGCTTCGCAGAGTAGAATGGCACCATAGGGCTCTCTCAACTGTAATCTTCTTCTTCATCAAATGGCAGGCCTGTCTTCTATACTATGGACCCCAGTGGTGCCGTGTTTAACTGTGGGGCTGTGATCTGAAGGGGTGGCAGTTCAAAACCACCAGCAGCTCCACCGCCATGGAAGAAAGACTGAGTTTTCTACTCACATAGTTACCACCTTGGGAATCCATCGAGCAGTGGCTTGAGAGTTGAGTGAGATCTTTTGTAGTACTGCTGGGTTGAACATTAAAGGAGCCTGGAGCCTTATCATAGGTCCCAAGGACATACATAAAGAGTTACTGCAGACTATAAAGGACACTCCACCCAGCTCCCAGTCCATACATCCAAACTCTTCATTGACATGTATATGCACTTTTGCATATAACATGCCCATGCAAATATTGCACACATGCATAAAATGTACATCCCTAGGAAACTAAATCACCTAAGCAGTTCGCAAAAGTCATATCGCATCTGCATTGTTTGCATAAACACACAGCACTAAGTTTCTAAAGCCTAAAATGGTCAGAAGAGAAGTTACTATCTGCAAAATTGCCCTCTTATCCCTTGTCCAAGAGCAATCTCACCTTTGTCTTCCTTGTCTCACTAATGATACTACCATCCACAAAAATATAACTTCCATGTTTAGGCCCTTCAGCTTTATCTCTGAAATACATTTATCATCAATTTTTTCCTTACCATGATACCCTAAGCCAGCATCATCTCTCTTGTGGGCTACCATAACAACCTTCTAACTGGTCTCCCTGGAGTGACTTCGGGGAGAAAATTGTAACCTCTACCATTCAGCCAGACTTATCTCTTTAAACCAGGTAATTCTATACCCCAATTTAGCATTTGTTCTATTATTCTGAGAATGAAATCCAAGTCCTTACGACGGACCACACACCCGGCCAGCTCTGCCTCTGGTCCGCCTCCGCCCTCTCACACAGCCTTTTCCTTTCTGCCCGCTGTGCTCCTGGCTGTTTTTCCACTTCTCTAAATCTACAAAGGTGCTTTCACATCAGGTCCTTTGTAGATGCTCTCCCGCCACTGGAAATGTTCTTCCCCAAAAGGACTCAGGGCTTCTCAAAAGGGTTTAGGTCTTTCTTCAAATATCATCTTCAGAACGAGGTATTCCATGTTCACCTGACCTTCATTTATGATTCTAAATGACCACTGATGCTTACTTAAGTATGGCTTAGCAACTGAGAAGTCTTCAAACAGAGACAAGCCTGAACCTTTTTTTCCATAACTACCTTCTCCAAGGGCTGACAGGATTGCTTCACTACCATCTGCTAGACTCCCTTCTCATTTTTGGATCCTTTACTATTCTCAAACAACCAGATGCATCACCCATCCACAAATGTATTGACTTCACTTTGATTCTACTGCCTCGGAGATAGAATTACTTTGAATTGTGACTAGAACTCCTTGCCATCAAATCAATGCTGACTCACAGTGACCCACTGTGGGTTTCTGAGGCTGTAATTGTTGACAGGTGTTGAAAGCTGTTGAAAGCTCAGTCTTTCTCCCAAGGTGCTGCTGGTGGTTTCAAACTGCCCACCAGGCAGATTGCAGCCCAATGAGTAACCACTACACCACCAAGGTTTGTGAATAGTTGGACTTGCTCGGTGTCCTCCACTCAATTGTCTTATAGGGAGGGAACCCCCTTCCCTAATAAAAAGGTGCAACTCAACCATTTCATTCCTATATACACAGTATACCCTTGTCATTGTTGTTGTTGTTAGTTGGCCATCAATTCAACTGGCTCATAACAACCCTCTGTGACATAGTAGAACTGCCCCATAGAGTTTCATAGGTTGAAATCTCTATTACAACAAGCCACCTGGTCTTTTCCCCCACAGAATTGCTGCTGAGTTCTACCCACAAACCTTTTGATTAGAAGTTGAATGCTTTAACCATTGCATCAACAGAGATTCTTCACATATGTGGTAGTTACGTAACTTTGTCAACTTGAAGATGTAAAAGAGTGTAGGGGTTGGCATCCAGCCTCTCAGTCAGGTTATAGCCTGATGGGGCCCCTTTATGGGCATGCCCTTCTCATGAGGGGGGTCCAGGGAAACTCCCCTTCTCTTTGCCTTCACTCTCCTGCTTTCTGGCAACCCAGAGAGCTGCTGGAGCCCTACCATGCATCCATCGACCTAGGATCTACAGGACTCTGCACCCACCGGCCTGTGATCTCCTGCATTCTGCATCATTGCAGGTGGCTGCATGACTCTGAAGAGGCACGTACGGACTAGGATCAGATCATGGACTTGAGTTGGACTGAGCTGAGATGCTTTCTCGATACATAATTACTTCTTGATATGAATCTCTTATGCATGCATGTATGAATGTGTCTGGATTTGTTTCTCTAGTCAACCTATCCTCACACAACATACTATGTATCTACTAAAATTCATCCTCGGAATCAAGTAGCATTATTGTAAATTTGGCTATTATGCACAGCCAAACGTAATTTTAGTAACTCAGAATATTTGATTTGATATCAACTTAAAATAAAAAGAAACGCACTGCTGTTAAGTCTATTCCAACTCACAACAGCCCTATCAGACTGAGCAGAACTTCCTAGGAGGCCTTCCAGGGCTGTAACAGGAGCTGATTGCCACAGTGAAGGGTCGATGGGTTCAAACTGCCAACTTTTCAGTTAGCAGACAAGCACTTGAACCCCCGTGTCACCAGAACACCTTCAGTTGTATTCATACTCAAGATTGGAAACCACCCAAGACCCATCAACAGTAGAACAGATGAATCAATGTTGGAATATTCATGAAACGGGAAACTATGTAATAAAAAATGCTATGTGTGACACCATGATGAATATTACAAATAATAATGTTAAACAAAAGAAACTCTCACTGCCACTGAGTCGATAAATAAATTTTTGTGTAGTTCCATATGTAGAAAAGCCCCAAACAAGGAAACGTCAGCTACAGTTCGTATGGTGAGGACTGAACTTGAAGTGATAAAACCTTATGCAGGTGCAGTGAAGCAGCTGGCATAAAAACCTGGAATGTGCTTATCTTTGGGATGGAAAAGGAGCATCCGGTGCATCTTCAAGGAGGCTATCCACTTTTATTTCTTTAGTTGGGTGATTACACAGATACTCATTTTATAAATCAAAAATTGCTATTTTTATATTTTACACACTTTTCCCCTATATGTCTTGTCCTATGCCATGGAATTAAACCCTACTCATAGCATGTATGTTCAATATGCAAGTATAGAAATATATATATAGATATCATATATATTTTTATCTGCATGTGTTATCATGTAATTTTTCTCTGTTTAGGAGGATTAGTTGAAAACTTACTGAAACAAAGAATTAGGTATTGTTTCTGCTGAGCAAGTGCAAACCTGCTGAATGCTAGCACTACCTCTAATCATCTTTCTTCCCTATCCCCAAGCCCGCATTTCCCAAATCTCTTATCTCAATTTTACCCCCCAAACTTCTGAGAAATAAAACCCCTTCATTCTTTTGCACTAGTGATTGTTTGATGTATCTATTGCTTAATTTATTCAAAAACAGTTATTGAATCTCTACTAGGTATCAGGCACTGTGGTTAGGCTACAAGGGTTAGATAATATCATCCATTAGAGTGTGAGGGTAGGGAAGTGATACAGATGAGTAGCCATCAAATTGCAGTACAAATGTTGTTGTTGTGGTGGTGGTGGTTGTTGTCACAAAGTGGTTCTGACCCATAGCGACCTCATGCACAGCAGAAGGAGCACTGCCTGGTCCTGTGCCATCCTCAGCATACGCCCACTGTTGCAGCCCTTACAGGATATCAATCCATCTCCTGGAGGCCCTTCCTCGTTTTCATTGGAGCTCTCCTTTCCCCAACATGGTATCCTTCTCCACGGGCTGGTTTCTCCGGACAACACATGCAAACTATGTAAGATACAGTGCCGCCATCCTTGCCGCTAAGGAGTACTATGGACATATTTCTTCCAAGACAGATTGGTTTGTCCTTTTAGCAGTCCATGGTATTTTCAATCTTCTTCTCCAGCCCCGCAATTCACAATTCCAGCACAACGATCTCTTGTTTGCTGTCATTAAATCAGCCCCAACGCCTGCATGGCCAGTCTTGCGCCTTCCGCCTGGTCAGTGGACTGCGGTGATCCATACAGTTTTCGTTGGTTGATTTTTGGAAGTCAATTGCTAGATTCTTTTCTCCCAATCTGTCTTGGTCTAGAAGCTCTACTGAAACCTGCTGAGCGTCATAGCAACATGCAGGACCCCACTGACAGATGGGTGGTGGCTGTGCACGAGGACCCCTGGCTGGGTGGGCATGAGATTCAGTGAGAATTCTACATGGAAGTACTGCTGCCCGCGTCCAGTACCAATTCCTATACTGGGGACTTGGGAATACCTGGTGTTTCCTGAGGAGGTAAGGTGTAAATAGAATCTGAAGATAATAAAATATTTGTCAGATGGAAACAAAGAGGAAAAGTGAGGAGATGGTTCAGAAATAATGCAGATAAAGGTAACCGCACGTGTGAAGACCCAGGGCTGATGGATGAATAGTCTGAGGATATGCTCCTTGGTTAAAAAAATCAATCAATCAATCAAACAAACAAGACCAATGCAAATCAGCTACTTTTCTAAGTGCAGGTCCGCCAAGTTTTGGCCTTCCCATCAGACACCATGTGGATTTCTTTGCTATCCTGTTCCATCAGCCTTTGTCCTACCCTTCCTTCAAGGCCCAACTGGGCAAGTTCTCATATCTTGCCTTAAAACCTTACATTCTTCTTGAGGATGGAGCATACTAATAAGACCCATACTTGTGCGTATTATAGTTCTGTTTGGCCATTGCAATGGACTATGAAACACAGAAGAGAAATTGAGTACTACAGGTGGTGTGGTTGATGTCAGAATGGGCTAGAAAGAGTTGGAGAGGACGCATGTCTGCTCTCTGCCTCACAGAAATTGGCCTGGGGCTGAGATGAAGTTGGATTCTCCTTCCTCTTTGTGTAGCCAGAGGCGGTCAGACCTGATCCCTACACAATTTCCTAAGTCACAGTAAGAGAGTGCATGAAGTTGGCTCTCCTTGGGAGGAACTTTAAGACAAGAAAAGATTGGACTTTGGGGAAATTTATTTTCCTAGAGATAGTATCAGAGGACATTTAATGTACTTGTTTACAAAGTTTGTAGATGGATAATTCAAAACAAGTTTTAGTATCTGTGTTATATGCTCAATTGCAAATAAACAGAGAAGTTTCCAAAGCTCCTGAGTGCCCTTTAGTTAAATGGAAATTCTCCTAAAAACAAAAATGATGCTATCGTACTCACATACCAGTACTAGCTGATTAAGTGATAAGCCTCAAAAGCATTTCCACACTGAGGGACTTTCTAGCAGGCTTGTGCTGTGGCGGGTGATAATTGATAGTGGCTGGAAAAGGCAATGGGCATTTTTGTCACTTAGGACTTAGTTGACAAAAGTATAAAGAAAGCTCAGGGTAGCTGGCCCCACTCACTATCAATAATAAACAGTCTCTGAGAGGTTTTGAATTTTTGATAATTAAATCGGTATTTATTAAACCCTAATTATTATCCTACAAGCACTGAACTTGGGCAAAAGTGATGAACCTCAGGGTCTTGCCACCCAGGAACTAACAATATCATGATGGAAACAAAACTGTAAAACGGAGACTTTTGCTAAAGTATATCAAGTGTCATCAAAGAAGTATGAGGAGAGATGACCACTCAGGAGAATAAAAGTAATACTAATCCTTCTGATGAATGCTAGACTGTTAGAAGGGGCATCAGCAGTGCTCATAGTAAAGAAAGAAAGAAATGGAGGCTATAGATGCTATTCCTTGATTTTGTGAAAAGTATATTTCAAAACAACATAATTTTCAATTTAAAAAATGTTACTTAGGGGTGGGGGAATGAGCTGATATCAAGGACTCAAGTAGAAAGAAAAGGTTTTGAAAATGACGATGGTAACATAAATACAAATGTGCTTCACATGATGGATGAATGGATGGCTTGTGATAAGACTTGTAGGAGCCCCCGATAAAATGATTTTAAAATAAATAAATACTTTTTTAAAAAAAGAATGCTACTTAGTAATTCATTCATTATTGATCATCCTGCAAAGATCAACAAAGAGTAGCACAAACAACCAAAGCCAATGTATATCCACCCCAGAGTGAGCTCAGAGAATCAAAGCTCAACCCAAGGAATCCGGAGAAGCGATGTGACCTATGGTCACCTTGGATAAGAAAAGCAAGAGAAGACCAAGTCAATTCCAAGCACAACCTAAAGCATACATGGAATTCTCTGTACTTCTAGTTCCAACTCATGGAAACCCAGGTGTGTCAGAGTAAAACCGTGCTCCGTAGGGCCTTCACAAATGATTTTTCAAAAACAAATCTCCAGACATATATTCTGAGGCACATCTGGTTGGACTCAACCTTCCAACAGTTTCATTAGAAGCAAGTGTATCAAACATTTGCACCACGCCAGGACTCCCTGCGCTCCCCATCCCCCCAATGTAATTTCACACTCACTTCCCAGACCTTACTTGTCTCAACAGTCCCCCAATGTCTCATCTACTTCATTCTAACCACAGTCAACATTTCCTAAATGCACTCCATGAAATGCCTAATCATATATGTAATGTTCACAGCATCTCCATATAATAAGAGTTCACCTAGATAAATGAATGCGTTTTTCTTATATTTATTTTATCAAGCTGTCCCCTTTAAGTCAAAGTTGTTTATATGTTACTTTCACCTTCTGGTCTCACCACAAATCTATGCTCATCTCATCCCCACAGCCATGTTACAATAGCCTTTGAAGGGAAATAGTACAGTAACACCAAAATGAGGAAAAACATTGCAAACATGTATTAATAGCTGGAATTTGGAATGAATGAAGCATGAATCTTGGAAATTTGGAAATCATCAAAAATTGAATGTAATACATAAACACCTATATCCTAGCCATAGGGCATTAAAATAGACTGGTATTGGCCATTTTGAATCAGAAAGTCATATGGTTTACTCTGCCAGGAGTAACATATTCTACACAAATGTTCAAATTCATGGTCAAAAAGATTTTGAAGATCCATCTTGAAGGACAATGCTTTCTGTGACAGAATAATATCTATGCTCATACAAGGAAATCCAGTCAATACAACCATTATGCAAATGTGCACAATAAGCATTAAGGAATAGATATAATGAAATATTGAAATATATTGAATGATGCAGGAAGCATCGAGAGAAGTTGGAAAAATGCACAGAGTCACTGTATCAAAAATAACTAGTCAGCCGTCCACCATTTCAAGAGATAGCATATGAGCAAGGACCAATGATATGGAAGGAAGAAGTTCAAACTGCTCTGAATGCATTAGCCAACAACAAGGCTCCAGGAATTGACAGACTACCCATTGAAATGTTTCAGAGAACTGAAGAAGCACTGGAAGCATTCACTCATCTATGGCAGGAAATTTGGAAGACAGCTCCCTGGACAACTGACCAGAAGAGATCCATATTTGTGTCCATCCCAAAGAACGGTAACTCAACAGAATGCTCAAACTGTGGCGCATGAGTCGGGAAATTAGGAAAGCACCATAATTCAAATAAATGGATTATTTTTCCATCTGTTTTATTCAATGTCCAAGTTCCCCATGTATGCATATGAGGCAACTGAAAGTATCATGGATTGGGTCAGGAGAACATTAATCCTGAAAATAACATCCTTGCCATCCATCACTTTAGAGAAGTCTTGTGCAACAGATTTACCCAACACAATCCATCGTTCCATCTCTTGCGTCTTTCTTCCATGAGATTGATTGTGGACCCTCGCAAGACAAAATCCCTGACAACCTCAATCTTTTCTGCAGTTCTCATTATGTGACCTATTCATCCAGTTGTATATGCTTACTTTGAGTTGTAATCCACACCAAAAGCTGCGATCTTGGCTTGCAGGGAGGCTCTGTTATCAAGTGCTCCAAGTCCTCACTTTCAGCACACAATGCTGGCTTTTTTTTATCGCCAAATTGTTCATAAGGCTTCCTCTAATCCTGATGTCACATTCTTCTTCATATACTCCAGCTTCCCTGATTAATTGTTCAGCAGAGAGTTTGAATAATTATGGTGACAGGCTACAATCCTGACACATACCTTTCATGATTTTAAATCATGCAGCATTCCCTTGTTCTGTTTGTATAATTACCTCTTGAACCATGTACAGGTTCCACATGAACAAAATTAAATGTGGAATTCCTAGTCTTTGCAAGGTTATCCATAATTTGTTATGATTCACACAGTCTAATGCCTTTGTATAGCCAATACAACACCAATAACGTCTTTCTGGTATTCCCTGCTTGTAGTCTAGATCCATCTGACATCGGCAATCCCTTATTCCACATCCTCTTCTGAATTTGGGCTGAGCCTCTGGAAGCCTGTCAATGTACTGCTGTAACAGTTGTTGGATGATCTTCAACAAAATTGTACTTGCATGGGGCATTAATGATATTGTTCTTTAAGCACTCTGTTGGGTCACCTTTCTTTGGAATGGGTACAAATATGGATCTCTTCCAGTCAGTTGGCCAAGTATCTGTTTTTCAAATTTCCTGTTCAGAGCCCCATTTAAATCTTTGCTCTTCTGAGATGCCTCTCAGCATCCTCGGGATTCAACTCGACTGGAAGAAAATCTACAACCGAGACACTTGCTATATTGGGAAGAAAACCAGATTTAAAAGCTGAGGCCAACATCACACCTGCACTCTTAAATTCAATAATATGAAACCATAAACCCACTTGCTAAATAAAAACAATATCTGACATCCTGCAATCATAAATTACCAGTTATGAGTACTGCCATATATTTTCCATTTACTACTCCCAGCTCACAAAGAAACTTCTAAAGACTTCTCTGCCCTCTAATTTAAAAAAGCTGCTTATGAAGTAATTTAGATCTGAGGCAATAATTCACGTGCTGACAGAAAGTTTGTTTTATCTGCATCCAAGTGTTCGATATTCATCTGATCTTATGGTTCAACGCTGTTGACACTGCATCTCAAATCCCCGCAGGGTCCCCAAAGCACAGAAATATAGATGCTGGGGAAAAGAGCTTTAGATGAACTTGAATACACCACTGCACACTGCTAACTAACATTCTCAATGGTCAATTCACATTCATAGGCTCATGTAGCATTTCTGGGCCCATGAGAGCCTCATAGACAAAGGTTTCTTAACATCCAGGGGCCACGTGTGCATCTCCGAGGCCTCCGTTCCCAGCTGCAGGCACAAAATCTCCAGTCCTGCTCTGCTTTCCCCTTGCCTCTCTTCCAATGCCCCCTTGCAGGGCACTCATCAACATCCAGTCCTCAGGCTCTCTGTTGATTCTACGAAAAAACAACAGCACTAATATTTATATTATGTGCCAGATCCTGCTCCATTCCAGCCATTTCACCTATCTTTAGTCATTTATATTTACAACAAAATTGTCATTAATGTTAAGTGCCATCAAATCAATTCCAACTCACAGTGATCCTATGCCCACGAGAATAATACACTGCCCAGTCACCACCATTGCGCCTACATTTAAGGCCATTGTTGTAGCCACTGCGTTAATGTATATCATTCAGGGTCTTCTTTTCTGCTGACTATCTACCAAACATGCAGTCCTTCTATAGGGGCTGGTCCCTCCTGATGATGTGACCAGGGTGTACGAGATGAAGCCTGCTTTCCTCACTGCTAGGGAGCACGCTGACTCCTTTTCCAATAGGGATTGGTTTGTTCTTTCCAGTCCACGGCATATTCAGCACTCGTTGCCAGCACTCTAATTCAAATGCACCGGTTCTTCAGCAGTCTTCCCTGTTCACGGCCAGCTGGCACCTGCACATGAGGCAACTGAAAACACTAGTGCGTGGGTCAAGTACACCTTTGTCCACAAAGTACTTTTTAACACTCTAGAAAAAATTGGGCACGGAATGATCAGTATCCCCACATTACAGCTCCAGGAACTGAGGCACATGAAGGCTGTAAGATGTAGAGCCAGGATTCAAACGTGGGCAGTATGTTTCTGGCAGCTTACACTTCCTAAGTTTCCAAGATTTCTTGTACAAACTGAAGCCTTAGGTCACATACAGTGTTTATTTTTGGTTTTGTACAATTTGTGTTTTCAGGTGTAATAAGCCATTATAAAATCCATTGCTTTGTTTTTTCTTTTTCTTCTTTACATGGTCTGCTTTCATATAAATGTCGCTTGATCGGTAGCCTGCAGATTTCACCACCAGTGGGTCAGTTCACATGGAGAAGAGAAACACCTCTTTGCCATCTTCAAGGATCTTTCCTTGCCTTCTCCCATCTCTGACTGAGAGCTATAGCCTCTCTCTGAGTGCACTAGTAAGCTTGTGATGCAGAAGAAGGAAAAGCTTTTTTTCTGGATCAGACCACACACATAGCTCTGTACAGTATTCTGCCTTCTGACTGGCCCCCAAAAGATCACTTTATAAAAGTATTTTTGCTACACACAACACCCATACTGCCTTTAAATAATGGGTCTGCATCCTTTGGGAACTAATCAGTACTATCATGGTAGAAATTTCTATAGATTTCTCTAAGGAACATTAATTCTCATTTTAGTGACAAGATATACCCTCTGCTTCTGATATAATCCTAAGATCCACTGACTAAGCCCTGTTTGCTTCCCTCCAATCATTCAGCAAACATGTACTGTGTTGTAGGATATCACAGAGCAATATAAACAATGTCCTCTCTCTGAGGGTGTTTAGACACCAGTGTAGGACATAGAAAAACAAGTACATTCTTAACCTCAAATAATGATAAGTGCTATGAAGAAAGTTGGAATCCAGCAGGGTAAAAATAGTTAATGCAGTTGGCTACACATAAAAGATTGGAGGTTCAAGTCCACCCACAGGTGCCTTGGAAAATCTACTTCTCAGAAATCAACCATTGGAAATCTTTTGAAGCACAGCTCTATTCTGACCCACCTGGGGCATCATGAGTCAGAACCACAACTGGTAGAGATAGGCAAGTGGGGGAGAGAGAAAGAGAAAGTGAAGTAGGCACAGGAGAAAGTATTTGAGATTTGGTTATCAAGGAAAACTTCTGTGAGAAGGTGCCACTTAGCTGAACTCTACCTACCATAAAGAAAGCATGCACATCCCAGGCAAAGGAAAAAATGAATTATGAAGCCTTCGGATGGGAACAAGATCAAGGAGCCACCAGCGGTTTCACCAGCAGGTGAAAAGACTTTATAAACCATGTTACCTCTGTCTTTCTGGACTAAAAAAAATGCAATTCACATTTTTTGTCTTTCTTTTTTTACTCATTTTATTGGGGGCTCCTACAACTCTTATCACAATCCATCCATCCATCCATTGTGTCAAGCACATCTGTGCATTTGTTGCCATCATCATTTTCAAAACATTTGCTTTCTACTTGAGCCCTTGGTATCAGCTCCTCATTTTTCCCCTCCTCCCCATTCTCCTCTCCCTCACAAACACTTGATAATTTATAAATTATTATTTTGTCATATTATTTTGTCACTGTCTGACGTCTCCCTTCACCCAATTTTCTGTTGTCCGTCCCCCAGGGAGGAGGTTATATGTAGATCCTTGTAAGTGGTTCCCCCTTTCCACCCCGCCTTCACATTTTTTAAGGTCAGTCTCTATCCCTCCTGCCACTCTACTTGCCACATTCCCAGGATTGTTGCGCCTTGGGTCTTTCTTAAGCTCTTCTCTCCGGGTCAGCTGTAGTCATCCAGTATTACCTGTTGATGATTAACACCAAGGGATCAGGGAAAACAGATTTTGCAAGTCAGTCAGCCATAAAATTCTTGCAAAATAAGGCTACCGGAAATGTAGCATAGTCGTGGAGAAGCTGGGCTTTCCTTCATGCCTAAGCAACATCTTGTTCAGTCCCTCAACCCATCTCCCCCTGTCCCCAGGTGAGACTATTCGCTGTGTGACACTATTCTCTATTCGCTAAGCCTGGTGGCTGTGTGAACAATGGTTTTTCTTAATCAACTGGAAGCCAGTAGTTATTAAGGATTATTTTTCTTATCCTTTTATGTTAAATTCCTCCTGATTAAGACCCCTAAGCTTTATCTAGTACCAAAAGTCATTCAGTAAAAGTTCCAAGGTTTAACCAAAAAAGCTATTTACAAAAAAATAACTTCCAAAAAGAAAAAGAGTCTCTGCTAGACATTCTTGATGAGTTGACTCACTAGGTTTAGAAAGCAGCATAAAATTAGACCTAGGCCATATTCCATATTAAGGATAATATATTCTCTGGATTGTGCCCACACATTATCTACACAAATTACTTGTTCAGGTCGGAAACACATAGTTGTGTAGACTGCTGTCCCCCAGTCTATGCTGAGTGTCCACTTTCCCACGGGTTTAAGGAGCGGTCTCATTGGTGCTATCCTTGTATTAGGGTATATTAGTTTCTCTCATTCATACCTTCACATATTAACCCACAGACCTCTGGAGAACAGTGAGATCTGCTTCTATGTTTCTAGAAAGCCGTCATAGTGTCACAATGAATCGTTTTCTAAATACTTTGCAAGATTATGCTTCCCTAGATAGACCAAATTTGATTCTTCCTGTCATATATCTTAGGCTAGTTTCAAGCACAGAGAACTAATGCTTTTATGGTAATATAATGAAAAGTACAAAATACAATCAGGAGACCTAAATGCTAGTCCTGGCTTGATTTATTTACTCAACAAACAACCATTCATACCTTTTATGTGCCTGTACCACTAAGAGTGGGGTTTTGTTTGTTTATTTGTTTTGTTGGTGTTGTTATTTATTAGTTTGGGTGAGTGACTAAGCTGTTCTCTGCCCAGCTTTCTTATCTGCACAGATATTTACACAGACAGGTCATGGTACAATATAATTTCTTTTGAATTCTAAATGTCTTTATTTCTAAATTCAAAACTAACCTACTTATTGTTTCTCAGTCATACTTGTTTCTAATTAAACTGAATTTGTCATATGGAAATTATTACATTAAGGACCAGTACTGGCCATATTTTCTAAAACATTAATACAGTTTCATTGGAAAAAGGTAACCAGCAATCAGTATTCTTGGAATCGAGAGGGTGTTTTGGAAGACAACCTACTGTCATCAAGTGGCTCTGACCACAGCAACCCTAGACAGGGCTTCGGAGGCTCTAACTCTTCCTGGGAGCAGATCGCCTCATCTGTCTCCCAAACAGCTGCTGGTGTGTTTCAACTGCCCTTGGTGCAAGCAGCGATCAGGTCGTGATGCTTGCCTGACGTCACCACCAGGGTTCCTCATTAGTAAGAACAACAACAACAACAAAGTATGTGGTATATACTTACAAGTAAATAGAAAAAAGCAAAAAATTATAAATTGACTCAAACCTAGTTTACTCAAGAAAAAAAATCAACTATGCAAACAAGGCAAGTTAATAAAAAATTTTGTAAAAACCAAAGATGCATGGACAATGTAAAAGGCAGGTGCGGCATACACCTAAATTACTGGTAACATTACATAGTCTGAAGAATAATGTGACTCTATGTGATGAAGCTCATACAACTAGCTTTGTAGCTAGATTACAAGGATGGTCTTACTAGCCTTCACTGTGTGACCTCTTGGATCTGGGCTAAAGCACACCACTGGCTTCAGCCCGTGAGCAGACTGCCTCGCTGCTTTTGCTCTGCCACCATCAGAGCACACTAGGCAGTCGGGAGGAGGCATGTGGGATTCGTGAAAAGGGGAACCACCATCTTTCCAGTGGCTCTGGACATTTCCCTGAAGTGAGGAGAGGGAAATAGGAGGGCAGGGAAGCTAAACGTAGCTGGAATTTGCAGGACAAAATCAGAGAAAAGCTGTCTCTGGGAATCTGCAGAGGGAACCCCTCTGTCTTCCAATGAGTATTAAACAGCACATGTGTTTGAGGAAACTGCTAGAGGCCTGGGAAACAACCACGCAGAAGAATTACAGAGAGAAATCGCAGGAACTCATACACGGTCAGGGTACCTCCTATTCTCACAAACTACAGTGGAAATCTCATAATTCACGGGACATCGCAGTGCATAATTAGAAAGGCTTGGCCTGAACAGTGAGGCAAAATCAGCCCTGGAAAAAATATTGCCCTGTTCTCATCTAGCAAAGCTATCAAAATCTCTATATCTGATATCTCATCAAAACTACTGTTTTCCCGGCTATCAAAAGATATAGCGTCTGGGGTCTTAAAAGCTTGAAGGTAAACAAGCGACCATCTAGCTCAGAAGCAACAAAGCCCACATGGAACAACATATCAACCTGTGTGATCACGGGGTGTCGAACGGATCACTGAAGACAAATGGGTGCAT
>NW_022111324.1:27866683-27938003 GCF_000313985.2 Echinops telfairi | reverse complement strand
GGGCAAAAAATGAGAGGCTGATGCCAAGGGC
The DNA here is from genome assembly GCF_000313985.2 of Echinops telfairi. Classification (NCBI taxonomy): domain Eukaryota; kingdom Metazoa; phylum Chordata; class Mammalia; order Afrosoricida; family Tenrecidae; genus Echinops; species Echinops telfairi. The sequence goes on along the minus strand of NW_022111324.1, from coordinate 27,937,972 downwards.
TCAAGTAGAAAGAAAATGTTTTGAAAATGATGATGGCAACAAATGTACAAATGGGCTTGACACAATGGATGGATGGATGGATGGATGGATGGATGGATGGATGGATGGATGGATGGTGATAAGAGTTGTATGAGCCCCCAATAAAATGATTTTTTTAAAGAAAAAAAAATAAAAAAATAAAATATTAAAAACTGCAACAAATTTAAAATGAGTCAAAAGAGAGATCAAATAATAAGGTATTACTTTTTTTGCAAACCATTTTATTAGGAGAGAATCCAGACATCATATCATTCCATAATGCAGCCACATCAAGCAGTATTGTTCAATTGCTACTACATCCATTTCAACACATTTTCTTCTTTCTTTAACTCCTTGATATCAGCTCTCCTCGACCCTCCTCCACCTCCCCCAAATGAACCCTTATTCTACTTGTTTTCTCTATAGGTTCACACTGAAAAACAGATAAACACTTAACAGAAATTCAAGAAAGCTATCCACAATGACAAAATACATACGAGATGACCCCAATACACACACACACACAGAAAATATCGAAGACCGGATTCTAACCTAAGCACATCTGCTATAATAGAGTTACAATGCTCTAACAGATAGGAAAGTTATTCACTTCCCTGGACCGTATAGTGGGGATTACCTGGAGGCTTAATCACATGGGGACCCCGCAAATAAATTGGGGGATTCTGCTGTCATCCACAGCCTTCTGCACTTGCTAGTCACTTTAATCAAGAATAGGTGCTGGGTTTTGTCAAATGCCTTTTCTTCACTGATTGATATGATCCTGTGGTTCTTTTCCTTCATTCGTTTATGTCATGGATTATGTTTATTTTGTAATGCTGTACTATCCTTGTATACCTGGTATGAATTCTACTTGGGCTTATTGTATTATTGAGAACTATTTTGTTGAAAGTTTCACATCTATTTAAACTGAGGAGAGACATCGGTCTGTAATTTTTTTATTAGTTGTGACTGTTGGGTTTTGGTATGAAAGTTATACATGCTTTAGAGAATGAGTTCAAGAACATTCCATCCTTTTCTATTTTCTGGAATAGTTTGAGTAGAATTTGTGTCTGCTCTTCTCTGAATGTTTGGTAGAGTTTTCCAGTTAAGTTCCCTTCTCAGAACTTTTTGTTGTTGGGAATTTATAAATGACCTGTTCATTTCCTCCTACTGGGATGGGTCTGTTCAAATTTACTATCTCAACTCTTTTAAAAAATTATTTCTTTTTAAAAATCATTTTACTGGGAGCTTTTACCAGTATAATTGCACAATTGCTACCACCATCAGTTTCAAAACTTTTTCTTTCTTCTTGAACTCCTTGATATCAGTTCTCCTTTATCCCCTCCCTTCCGCACCCTACCCCCCAGTATCCCTTATTATTATATTATATCATTATTGTTATCTATCTTTACCATATCTTACATGATCCAATGTATTCGTTCACCTGAAATTCTGTTGTCTGTTCCCCTCACATGGGATTATACAGTCATCATTGCTGTCAGTTCCCCCTTCAGCCCCTTTCCCCCTCCTCTCTTCCCATACCCTCAGGGGATCATTACTCCTGTTACTGTTTCGGAAGCGTTATCTATCTTGACTTTCATGCATTAAATGATCTTAATTATACTAATGGACCTACACAGGCCTAACAAGATTAATGAGGTAAAACAAAGATCAGAGTGGTCAGGGAGGATATATTAGAGAACTAGAGTATAGTTATGTATTACATCAGTGCTATACTGAACCCTAGATATATCATCCCTTCTGTGTGGCCCTTCTGCGAGGGTTACAGGTGGGTTTGGGGTCTCCACTTTGTCCACACTGCCTTCACATTTTGAGGAGGCTTGTTTTTTAATTTCTGATACCTATTCTCATTGATACCTATGATCACACATGCTGGTGTGCTTCTTCCATGTGGGCTTTGTTGTTTCCCTGCTGGAGGCCACTTGTTTAATTTCAAGCCTTTAAGACCCCAAACACTGTATCTTTTAATAGCCGGGGACCATTGCTTATGCACCCATTTTATCCTCCATGATCATATTGGGAATTTGAGTATCATACAGTGCACATTATTAGAACAAACCATTTTTGTACTGTGGTAAGATTTAAGTAGAGGCCCAACGTGTCCATCTGCTTCCTTGATTTATATATATGGACAAATACACCTATCTTTATATATTTACATATATACCTAGCTATAATTTTTACTTTCTTCTTCTTTCATCTTTTCCTTTTTTCTTTCTTGCTTCCCCACCATCATTCACCTCTCAGGAATTCCTCTTTGATGCATTTCAATTGGTCAAACTCAACCAGGAATGCTACACCTTCCTCACCATCAATTTTAGTACCCTTGCTATTCCCCTGTCCCTGTCATTATTGGCTCACCACTCCCCTCCCCACCCCACTCCCACCCCCGCCTTCTCCCCTCCCATGCCCCCACTGGAACCATCAGTCCCATTGCTATCTCCTCGGGCTTGCTTATCCTGCCTATCTTAAATAGACAGACACCAAAAGAAAAGAAAGACCAAACAAATCGTTCCAAGTCAAACTGCTCTCCTGACCCAGAGTAGAAGAGTATCTCTGTTAGTTAGAGAGAAGGACAGGTTACAAACTGTCAGTTCAGTCCCCATTTCTCTCAGGGTTTCATATCCAGGACCTGATTACCCAACAGCACTTACACCATTTTCATCCACAGCATTTGTGACCAAAAAGCGTGTCTCCCTCTAGTCCCCATTGCTCTTCTTGCGGTCAGGTATGGAGTAGTCTAGTGCCCCACCACCACCACCCCATTATACTTTTTGACTTTCAGTGTGCCCCCTAGTGAGAAAACCCCAACCAGTTCAGATGAGGTGCCAAATGCTGTCCCCCAGTCAGAAGTCTGCAATCATGGTCCCTCACGGACTTAGTGTCTTTGCTCCCATTGCCGGTCTGTTGTACTCCCTTCTTAGTTTGCCCCCATGTGGACAGGTCTGAACGGCCACTCTCCCTGAACTGTATCTTCAGTGCTGTCCTCTGTAGCACAGTCATCTAGGGAGGGGAGGGGATGTCTCGAGCTGAGGCCGGCCCTGCAGACTTCTCTGTGAATGAACTGCTCTGAGCAGGAACATCACCCTCAAGTGTGGCATATACCAGAATGAGGTCTATTCTTTCTCTCCTCTTGGGTGGAATAGCGCCATGGTCACCATTGCTGTCTTTGTTTTCTTCTCCCAGCCCTCTGTGGGCCTGAAAGGAGACTATAACTTTTTATGGAATCAAAAAGCCTCATCTTTCTGCCCATGAGCAGCTGGTGGTTTTGAATGCTGACCTTTTGGGTCACAGTACAATTCATAACCACTACACCACCAGCTGTATATAAAATAAACTATCATCCTTGCCTTTGTGAGTCTTTCATTCTAGTGAATAGAGAGTAAACCATATAATGAATGGGGAATGGAGAAGGTGGCAGTGTGAAAGACAGTAAAAGGTATCACTTGGAGGGTGATTGTTAATTATTGAATTGTGTCCCCTCCAAAATATGTGTTGTTAATCCCAACCTCTATGCCTATAGTTATAATACATTTGGGGATGGGTTGTCTTTATGTTAATGAGACAGGATTAGTGTGTATGTGTGTATGTGTCTAGGGTCAATTTGATTAAGACAGAAAAGAAGCAGATTAAGCAAGCAGAGCTGGGTGAAGATACAAGGGGGTACCCCCTACAAAAAAATGGGAAAAGCTCCAGTGGACAGAGCTTTCATAGTACGCATTTTTCCAGCTATGTGAGCATCGGGCAACTCGCTCTGAATTAGTGCACCCAGTGGCATCACCTGGGAAGGTTCTCTCTACTCACAGTGACTTTTTGCACAAAAGCTGTTTTATTCAAACCTCCTTTTTTGTGATGGCTGATTTAAGAGTACAGCATGCGGCTGTGAAATTTTGTTTCCTGCTCAGGAAAAGTGCCGCAGAAACTGTTGTGATGTTGAACACAGTTTACAAAGACATTGCTTTGGGAAAAGCTCAAGTGTATGAGTGGTTTTCTCATTTCAAAAAAAGGTAAAATGTCCATTGATGACAAACCTCATTCTGGACGTCCATCAATTTCCCAAAAGGAAAAAAATGTTGGCAAAATTTGTGCACTTGTGCTCAAAGACTGGTGACAGACCACTGAAGATATGGTGAAGTTATTGGGACTATCTTGAAGCTTGGTTCAGTGAACTTTAATGGGAGATTTGAGAATGAGAAGGTTTGCTGCAAAATTTGTGTCTCTGGTTCTGACTGACCAGGAAAGAGAGCATAGAGTAGAAACAAGCCATGCTTTGAAAGAACAACTCCAAAGTGACCAAGACTTTTTTCCAAGGTCATTACTGGTGACAAGACATGGTGCTATTCTGACAACCCTGAAAGCAAACATCAATCAAGCCAGTGGAAGATATCACTGTCACCTCACCCAAAAAAATATTATTAATAGAAATCAAAGATCAAGACTATGCTAATTTGTTTTTGTTTTTTTATGTGAGAGGGATAGTGTATTTGGAGTTCATTCCACCAGGTCAGACTGTTAATCAAGCTTTCTATTTAGAGGTTCTGAAAAGATTGTATAGCAGTGTGTGACCCAAAAAAGCCTGATTTGTGGCAGATGGGGGTTTTCCACCACAACAATGCACCTGCTCACACAGCCATCTCAGTGTGCCAGTTTTGGGCAAAAAACCAGCATGTCTCTCTTGCCCCACACACCTGACGTACCTGAGCTCACTCCATGGGACTTCTTTTTGCTTCCCTGAATGAAGAGGAACATGAAAGGACAGCGATTTGAGGACGTGGAAAGGTGAAGAAAAAAAGTAGGGAGTTTTTTGAAAATGTTTCCAAGAACGGAATCACAGATTGACAAATGTATTAAGTGCGCTGGAGAGTACCTTAAAGGTGGTAAGTTTGTTGTTTAAATACATAGCTTTGAAAAAAAAGTCTGTTTGTGGGGGCACCCCCTCGTAGAGCTCATGCCATGTGAAATTCACCAAGGAGACAAGATGTAAGAGATCTTCCCACAAAGCCAATAGAAAGCAAGCCTTTCTTTAGAGCTGGCTCCCTGAATTCAAACTTCCAGCCAACTAAAATTTGAGAGAATAAATTTCTCTGTGTTAAAGCCACCCACTTGTAGCATTTACATTACTGCAGCTATTAACTGAGACAGTGATATCTGAACAAAGGCCTAAAAGGTGTGAGGGCATAATCCATTTAAATAAGGGTAGCAAAGCAATCTAGGCAGAGGGAGCAAGGCTGGGTGGACTGAGGAGTAGCAAAGAGCTATTTAGAGGAGGAGTAGGATGAATCCAGCCAGCGTGGGAAGGATCACAGAGGACCATAGAGGCCATTGTGAAGGCCTTAGCTTTTACTCCAAGTCAGATGAGATATTAGAAGCCCTTTCATTGAGGGATAACCATGCCTGCCTTCCAAAGCATCTCAACAACCATAGCAACACAGATGGTGTCCAGCTTATGTGATGGCCCAGTTGCAATAGAAGGTAAAGCCATCCAAGTTTGGTTTTGATTGTACTTCATTAATAATATGTACATTATACAATGTTGCAGCGTATAATTTGCTGATTTCTCAGATGTTCACTAGCAGATGTTCCAATATTGATAATAACAGGTGTATTAGAAAAGAGGGAGAAAAGCACTGTTAGGCTGACTTTTCCAAAGAAACAAACCCAGGTACACTCAGATACTTCTAAGAAATAACTTTATATCAAAAGGAGATTTATACCAAAGAAGCATCCTAGCCCAGTCAGACTCAAGTCCTTGGTCAGAGGCTAGCAGGAGTCTCCTCCAGACGTATGCAGCTGCTAGCAATGAAGCAAGCAGGTGAAGCAGGGGGCAGAGAACTCACAGGTCAGTGGATGCAGGGTCGCCTGGAGCCAAGGTTAGCAGGAACATGGCAGGGTGTCACAGCTCCTCGGGTGGGCATGCCACACAGGCCAGACACAGAACCCAGGCAAACAGAAAGGTGGCGAAGGGGCATGAGAAAATGCCAAGGGTCCACAGAGTCTGCTTTAAAAAGCCACAAAAGAAGGCGTCACTAGGCTCTGTCCCGATTGAAAAGTTGGACTCTACCCATGCCTTCCCAGAGGTGCATAAGGTTGACATAAAATCTAACCATCACAAAAGGCAACACTAATGTTTAAAAGTTCTTCTTTGAAAGAGAAGTATTCGACTTACATCAGAATGAACTCAGCATGGTCTTCAGAACAGAACCCTGGTCTGGGGACCAACTGTAGCTCCATTTTTAAATTCTGGTGTTTATTATTTAGAGTTTCTTGATAACTCATCATTCAATATGAGTTCTCATCTGTCCTACCCTTATTGTGGAAATGTTTTCTTATGCATTCAGCTCACATGCTGCTGTCGTAAGTGCTATCTACTCACTGCCATCAAGTCCAGTCAGATTTATCGTGACCCTACGGAGGCTTTCTCAGGCTCTAATTTGTACGGGCACAAACAGCCTTATTTTTCTGCCATAGAGTGGCTGGTGGATTTGAACCATTAACCTTGCAGGTAGTAACCCAATACCTAACCCATTTCATCACCACATGCTCTTTCATAAGCAAAATTAAATCATTTTGGGAAGGAAAAAAATTAAATCAGTTTTGATGACTGAAGATTTGCATTACTTAATAATTCAGCAGCTCTGAAGCGCTCTCGGCAGCTCCTTGGGAGCAAGATGAAGCAATCGACTCCTGTATGCTTTGAGAATGGTGAGGGCAACAATTGTACAAATGTGCTTGACATACAATGGATGGATGGATGGACTGTGATGAGTTGTACGAGCCCCAATAAAATGATATTTTAAAATAAATAAACAAAACAAACAAAAAAAGATGTACACTCTCAGAAACCTTATATGTAGTTGCTATGAGTTGCCTCAATGACATGGGGCTTGGTTTTTTAGGTTAACTAATAATTCATCAGAGCCCTGGTGGCACAGGTGGTTAAGCGGGCAACTGATAACCAAAAGGTCAGCGGTTAGATCACAAGCCGATCTGCTTGAGAAAGCCGTCTGGTTCTTAAAGACGCCAGACGTGGAGACCCTGCTGGGCAGTTCTACTTTGTCCTACTGGGTTGCTACGAGTTGGATCCAACTTCATGGCAATAGCTTTAGAACTAATAATTCATAGTAAACAGATTTTTTGGCTACAGATATAAATAATACATGAATTTGGCCTGAAATTATACTGAATCCAAGGTAATTTGATTTTTTTTTTAGAAACACTTTCCATGTTTGTGTATGCATGTGTTGTTGTTATTAAACATTTTTCAACTAAGACCAGATCACAAGTGAACTCTGATTATTGGGATTTTGCATAATCCAGACATACATTTTTCTCCCCATGATCCCAAGCTGTGAGGGTCACTGTTCACATAATTTGCTGGCTCTGCAGTTATGACACAAGCCAAGTAATAACTAAAATTATTTTTCTTGTTTATGAAATGTATTTCTAAATTCACATAAGTTACTTAAAATATCCCCTTCCTGCATAACCATGGACTTTTTAAAAAAATCATTTTATTGGGGGCTCATACAATTCTTATCACAATCCATATATATATCCATTGTGTCAAGCACATTTGTACATATGTTGCCATCATCATTTTCACAACATTTTCTTTCTACTTGAGCCCTTAGTATCAGCTCATTTCCCCCTCCCACTTGGTATCAGCTCTTCATTTCCCCCCCTCCCTCCCTCATGAACCCTTGATAATTTATAAATTGTTATTATTTTTTCATGGTTTACACTGACTGATGTCTCTCTTCACCCACTTTTCTGTTGTCTGTCCCTCTGGGAGGGGGTTATATGTAGATCATTGTGATCAGTTCCCCTTTCTCCCCGCACCTTCCCCTTCCCCTCCTGGTATAGCTACTCTCAATATCAGTCCTGAGGGGGTTATCTGTCCCTGGGTACATGCTCTGGCCCAGCTGTATTTGTAAGGATATTTTTTTATACGCTCCCAACTCTTCTCTTTCCCTCAACAACATTTTTCTTCATTGAGAGAGCTGCTAACCAGACTTCAAGCAAATAGTTATTTACAGTTTCTACATTTTTCAGTAAATCTAGCTGACAACTTAAGTACAAATACCATCGAGTCAGTCTGAAATTTTTCCAAAACTCACCACTCTGCTCAGCCCCGAGCTCAAATAGCTAAACAAAAAGAAACCTGGAAAATGAGAAGAGAACTTTCTAGTCAATAGGAGGCACAATGGAAAATACATGAAACTACACAGTCTATAGATGAGAACAAAATCCTAACGGGATGTTGCAAACACACCATTTAGGAAACTTGGTTTTGTTTATGGCCATCGAGTTGGCTCCAAAACTTGGCAACCTTCTGCAGCAGAGAAGGAAACTGTGCCCGGTCCTGTACCGACTCCATCGGCTCTGAGAAACCTAGCCATTGTTTGGGTGATTGTGCCAATTCTTCTCATGGTCCCTGCTCTTCCACTTCACCAAACATAATGTTTTTCTCTTGATTTAGGTCACTCCATGATGTAATCCACTGCCATCTATTAACTTTTTAATTTATTGTGGTTTCTGATTCTTTGTATACTAAGCTCCAAATATGGCATTTCACAGACTCTGTATAAAGAGAATGGCCACTGAGTCTTTGTGTGACTCACCGGTTCATGGCGGGGGTGGGGGTGGGGGTAGAAAGCACTGGCCCTGGAGGCCAGCCCACACCCCTTCCTTTGTTTGGGGGCTTTTTGGGGGGTGGGCGGGGTCTCAGCATCCAGCTCTTGCATCCAGGGAACAGTCATGGCTCAGACTCAGTGTGTCTTCTGAGGAATCTTTCTTTTGCCACCATTCTGGTCCCACCCTTGTGAATCATTCATGAACCAGAGAAACAGCGTTGCTTGTTTGTTTTCTGAAGGACACTCCCTAAAGAAACAAGGACACCCTTCTGCTCTTTTTAGTTTGTCTGCTCACCCTTGGAAGATTGTCACTTCATTCTTGGGCCACAGATATGGAGTCTAAATGCACTTCCGGGCTAGTTCCCAGCAGGCGCCCATGGCAAACATCATGCTCGTGAATTAAGACGTAACTGCAGAATCCTTTCCATCACAGCCGCTACCAATTGATCAGGCTTCACACGTGATAGGAAATTTGATTAGCATTCCTGAGCTAAACAAAATGGGCTAACAAAAGTTACTGTTTGCCGCTTTCCACTCAGCCACTCCTTCAACCAGGAGTTCCCATTGGCCAATTTAGCCTCAAGTCTTGACTGACCTGACTGGGATTTGTCTCTGCGTTGTGTCCCCAGTGACTGACAGCATAGCACCATGGCTGTGAGCAAGGAGGCCAACTGAACCATCATCGACACCGAAGAACTGTGACTTTGACAACCCAGCCTTCTTTAGCGGGGAATGTCCACAGTGAAAATGAAATGGATGCTAGCGGGCCATCATTGCCACACGTGCTGACCGTCTCCGATCCCTAGCTGCCCTCCTCACCCTCATCGTTCCCTTTCCACAGCCTTTCCTGGAGCATCCAGGAGCCTCTATTTGTAGTTCTTCCCCAATGGGAAGCTGTCATAGTTGTTTAGTGGCAGGAGCAGGTCTCAGATTCTTTGCACTTCCAACATGTGGGAACCTTTCATAAGGTCTATATTTTTATTATTATTACTATTAATCATTTTATTGGGGGGGTCTTACAGATCTTATAACAATCCATACATCAATTGTATCAAGCACACTTGTATATATGTTGCCATCATCATTTTAAAACATTTTTTTTTCTATTTGAGCCCTTGATATCACTTCCTCTTTTTCCCCTCCCTCACTCTCCCACCCTCATAATCCTTGATAAATTATATATTGTTATTTTCATATGTTACACTGTCTGCTGTCTTCCTTCACTCATATTTCTGTTATTTTTCCCCCTGGGTGGGGGGTTCTATATCCATCATTGTGACCGGTTCCCCCTTTCTCCCCCTCCCCTCCCCACCCTCCCTCTATCCTCATGGTGTTACTACTCCCACTACTGTTCCAGAAGGATTTACCTGTCCTGGATTCCCTGGGTCCAGAGCTCTTATCTAGACCAATGTGCATACTCTAGCAGGATTCATAAGGTTAGAACGGAGGTCTTGGCAGGGGGTGGGGGGTAGACATTGTTGAAAAGTGTGGATTTGAGGGTCAGAGAAAAGGAGGTTTGAATCCTAGATCCACCACATACCAGCTGTATGACTAAGCACGTTCATTTATCTCTGAGAACTTCAGGTCTTTCATCTATAAGCTGAAGTTACTGGCTGCAGCAATTGAGTGAACTTGTCTAAAATGCTTAGTAGGGAATATACACAGTAAATGTTGGGTCCATCCCCTTACACCCCAAAGAAATTTCTGGCAATTTTCAGACAACAAGAAGTTTTAATTTGGAAATCAAATGATGCCCAAGAAAAGCCCTCTTATGTCCACCATCACCACTATTAACAGTATAGCCCTACTGCAAGTCATGGCTGTCACTCTACTAGAATAAGGAGATAAAGAGATCTAATATGCCACTCTCACCACAAATGAGCTTCGTTTTGAGCACTAAATAAACACTGAGAAATGATATAAGAAAACAGGCATAAATAAACTTGATTAAGATGAAAGATAGACCCACACAATGTAGATAAACTAACCATGCGGACAGAGGACAAAACCGCATAAGGAATCAAGTGATGAGAACCTGGAGCCGTTGACCTTTGAGCAGGCAGGAAAGACAGTAAGTAACTGACTTCGTGAAACTTTCCTGGAAAACCACCTCAAAGAGACCCTCACTGTGGGTTTTCTCCACCCGTGAGTCCTTGGGTGGGCCACCTCCCCTACACTTCGCTAGACTCACCTGATGTTTCCCGGTTCCTTACACTCCCCCCCCCATGCAGGGGTCGGGGGAGCACAGAGCTTCTCTTTCTTGTGTACGTCCCCTGTGGGCAAGACCAGCAACGGTGAAAGAGGGAGAGGAGGAAGGAAAAAGCTACGAAGAAAGAACAGAACGGAAAACTGGCCTTGTTTCACCAGGAAGGCTGAAATTTGTGGTGAAGTATTCTGAAGTTCATGCTAGAATCCCAGACAGGTAAACTCTGTTGGGTGTCTACTCAATGTGCCCGTCTTCTTGTAATGTAGACTTTTGGGGGCGGATTGGCCATTAGGAAGCATCTGCCTTGCTATAAAGTCAACCATTAACAATAAAAGGGTGAACTCCTTTAGAGGCTGCACTAATCTTTAATGACTAATTAAATGTGGGAAGCAAATGGAATCTTTTCCATGACAATTGTTATAGATAGGGAAAAGGCAGCCGAATAATTGCACAACTGGTTTGATAATGAGCTTTGTCTTTCCATCTGGCCCATGTGTTTTCCTGTGCTGACAATACCTACAAGAAGGGATAGGTCACCTTGACAAAGTAAGTGACAAGGACTAACACTTCAACTCTACCTGCTGTGACGGAGCCGCTCATACATCTGTCCAGACATGCCGCCTTCTCGGAGTGACTCTTCTCCATTTTAACTGCACCACTCAGGAGGCTTTTATTAGGTACTACATTTGGTCTATAATTTTGGGGGTTGTGTCTTTTCATTTCTACCCTTTGCAGACTCTCTAAGGTCATGACTTTACCACATTGAACACAGAGCCGTATGGAAGAACAAACGTAGTGCTTTCCACTAAGTCAACAAAGAAGAAACAAGTGTGGCATAAATTAAAATGAGTGAAAGTCTGAAAGCTGATCTCTTGTCTATTTCTTCATTTGGGTGTGAGCCCGAGGGTCAACAACTGTGTATGAGCTTTGTTAAACAAAGATAAGCAGATATGATCCAAACACAGAGACGTGTAATAGAAGGTCAAAAGAGTCTAACCTGATGGCTTTTACTGAATGTAAAAAGGGAACCCAGGTAAGCCATGTTCCACAGCTCTTATTTGTTCATCTATAAAGTGGCGGGAAAGCACTTCTATCCCATAAAGACACAAAGGGTAAAAGAAAAATTTACAAAAGGAGGAGACATTTATTGGGTGCCTACTGTATTCGAGACACAGGAATGGGGCCATATACATGAATCACCTCCCACAAAAATCTCATAATAACCTGGCAATCATTTACTAGTCTTACAGACAAGGAAATTGAGACTCAAGTAAAATTCCTGGCCAACAGTCCCTCAGGTAGTAATTGGTAGAGCCAAGGCACACTCCTACAGAGTCCAATCCCCAAGCAGATCAGAGTCCGTGGTTCAACACTGAGAGCCGTGGCCTTGCCATGGTTGCCAAGGACACAAGGTACACTAAACAGAGGCTCACTGTCCAGGAGAGGAGGGAAACACATAAACAATTGTATCAGAGTGGTTGTCTGTTTGTTTGAGTTTTTCCCCACTTTTTATGAGGCTAGGAAAGATTAAAACTATGTCAAAGCAGGCTATTCAGTCACAAAGTGAATATAATACATAACATGCCAGTTGATCTTGTGTTGGAAACAGAGATAAGTTTATTGGATGGAGAGAATAAACCTTTGAAGGTGGTGCAGTGTTACTCCCCACACACACCACCAGCCCGTATAGTTTGATGTCAAATTGTAAGTTTTCATGATCTGAAACACTTCAGTAACTCTTCTGAACATACAAAGAAGCTGGTACAAAGTCATTGTACAAAAGAGAACCACTTATTCATTATTCAGGATGAAACGCCCCAGACCAAAGCCATCTAAATTATCCAGGGTTAGACCATCACAGTAACCGAGTGAAGGGGGCTGAGTAGAAAGGGCAGCCAACTGGAGAAGGTCTGTCCCGCAAGAGCAGAGTTGCCCTCAGTGGGTGATACATCTCCGAGGGGTGCTGGAGTGATGCAGACAGACCACAAAAGCAGAAACCTACACTTTATCCCAAATTTGGAGCTAGAGTACAAAACTTTTTACTTGCCGTAATGGGGGGCAGGGCGGAGGGCTTGAAAAGTTTTTTTTTCCTGAAAAAAAAAAAAGTTTTAGAGTATGTAAGTAATTCCGAGTGGGAAAGACTGCAAAAGACAAGAGTGTGTGCATCCTTGCAGAACAAGGTTGATCTTTCCTAATTAAACTTCACAAACATTAGAATCACATTTATTATCAAATGATCGGTGATCATGATACTTAAAAACTATTTGAAGAAAATATCAGCACATGATGTGGTGAATTTCAATTGGACATGAAGTTCACTTATATTCTCTTAAATATATTCTCTAATGTAATAATTATTCTCCAATATAATAATATATACTAAAGTGTATATAGATGCTGTTGTTAGGTGCCGTCAAGTTGGCGCTAACTCATAGTGACCCTGTGTACCAAGAACGAAGCACCGCCCAGTCCCGCATCATATCCTCACAATTGTCCTTCTGTTTGAGCCCATTATGCAGTCACTGTGTCAACCAGTTTTGCCAAGGACTTCCCTCTGTTTGCTGCCCCTCCACCTTACCTAGCATGATGTCATTCTTGAGGGACTAGCCTCTCCGGACAACATGCCCAAAGTACATGAGACAAAGTCTTGCCATCCTTGCCTCTGGTGAACCTTCTGGATATATTCGTTCCAAGACAGAGCAGTTTGTTCTTTTGGCAGTCCATGGTAGTTAAAGTAGAGTTCAAATGCATCAATTTTTCTTTGGTCTTCTTTAGTCAGTGAACAACTTTGACCTGCATATGAGGCAATTGAAAATACCATGGCTTGCGTCGGGCATACCTTAACCTCCTTGCTTTCCATCACTTGGAACGTCTCCTGCGGCAGATTTACCAAATGCAATGCATTGCTTGATCTCTTGACCTCTGCTTCTCTGAGCACTGATTGTGGATCCATGGAAAACAAAATCCTTGACAATGTCAATCCTTTCTCCAATTTTTATGATGTGCCATCTACTGCTCCAATTGTGGGGATTTTTTTTCATGACATTGAGTCATAGTCCATACTGAAGTCCTCCTCACTTTCATCAGGCAAGTTTGTATCATCTGCATGTCACAGGTTGTTAATCAGCCTACCTTCAATCCTGATGCCACATCCTTTTTCATATAGTGCAGCTTCTCTGATGATTTGCTCAACATACAAATTGAATAAGTATGGTGAGTAGATACAACCCTGATGCACACCTTCCCAATTTTAAACCATGCAGTAATCCCTTGTTCTGTTCCTGCAATTCCCTCTTGATCCATGTACAGGTTCCACATGAGCACAGTGAAGTGTTCTGGAATTCCCATTCTTCTAGAGAATATCGAGAGTTTGTTGTGATCCACACAGTTGACTATCTTTGCATGGTCAATGAAACACAGTAAACATCTTTCTAGTATTCTCTGCTTGCAGCCAAGATACAGCTGACATCAGCAATAATATCCTTTGTTCCACATCCTCTTCTGAACCAGACCTGTTCCTCTGGAGTTCCTTATCAATGTACTGCTACTACTGTTGGATGATCTTCAGCAAAATTTTACTTGTGTGTGATATCAATGATATTCTATAATTTGTGCCTTCTGTTGGGTCACATTTCTTTGGAATGAGTACAAATATGAATCTCTTACAGTCAACTGTCCAAGTAGCTATCTTTCTTTACATAGGCAAGTGAGTGCTTCAGAGCTGTTGAAATATTTCAATTGGTATTCCATTAATTTCTGATACCTTGTTTTTCGCTAACGCTCTCAGTGCAACATAAGCTTCTTCCTTCCGTGCCATTGGTTCTTGTTCATATGCTTCCTCTGAAAATGATGGAATGTTGAGCAGTTCCTTTTGGTACAGTGAACTTGTGTATTCTTTATGTCTTCTTTTGATGCTTCCTGCATCATTCAATATTCTGCCCATAGAATCCTTCAATATTTGAAACTGGAGGCTTGAATGTTTTGTTAAGTGCTTTCACTTTAAGATATGATGATCATATTCTTCCTTTTTTTGTTTTCTAACTCTAGGTTTCTAACATTTCATTATAATATTTTCCTTTTTCTTCTCAAATTGCCCTTTGAAATTTTCTCTTCAACTCTTTGACTTCATAAATTTCTTCCATTTGCCTTAGCTATGCTTTGGTTAACTGCAAGTTTCAGAGTCTTTTCGAACATCCATGCTGATATTTTCTTTCCTTCCTGTCTTTTTAATGACCTTTTGCTTTCTTCGTGTCTAATGTTCTTGACGTCCTCCCACAGCTCATCCGGTCTTCTGTCATTAGTAATTAATGCATCAAATCTGCTCTTGAGATGCTCTCAAAATTAGTATGGGATAGACTCAAGATCATACTTTGTCTGTTATGGACTTGTTTCTATTTTCTTCAACTTCAATCTAACTTTACTCATGAGAAATGGATGATCTGTTCCATAGTCAGCCTTGGGTGTGGTTTTAGCTGCAAATATTGAGATTCACTTTTGTCTCTCCCAACAGATGTAGTCAATTTGATTGCTATGTATTCCATCTGGACAAGTCCACATTGAATAAAAATATTTGTGATGAAGAAGTCATTGGTCTTGGAAAGTTCTACCGTACCATCTCCAGCTTCATTTCTATCATGACTGTATCTTCCAACTACTGTTCCTTCCTCTGTGTTTTCAACTTTTGCATTCCAATGAATGCATCTTAAACACATGCTTGATCAATTTCATTAAAGACATTGGGAGAACTCTTCTGTTTCTTCATCACTAGCTTTGGTGGTGGGTGCATAAACTCCAAGTGCATCATTAAGGTCAACTCTATTTTGAGAAGGCAGCTCTTCCTCCTTCTTATTTGGAGTGCCTTCTGCCCTGAGGACTCATCTTCTGGCACGATCTCAGACCACGTTCTGCTTCTATTCATTAGGTTTTCTGTAACATAGTTTCATGTCAACTTGATAAATAGAGTGAATGGGTGGAGTTTAGCCTGTCAATCAGGTCCCAGGCTGATGATGCCTCCTGGCGGGAGTGATCTTCTCATGAGGATTCTGGGAGCTTCCTCTCTTTCTCTCTGGAGGTGGGCCTTACTCTCTCTGTTTCACCTTCCTATTGAGACACACTTGGAGAGCTGGAGGAGCACATGGAGACCCGCACCAGAGCTGAGAGGCTTCCACCAGCATTGGATCCACAGACTTTCCACCCAGTGGCCTGTGCTTTTCCTGCATTTGGCGTCATTGCATTTGCTGCATGAGTCTGAAAAGGAAGCTATGAACTAGGATTGGGCATATAGGCTAATAACAAACTTACGGACTTAATCTGAACTGGACTCTCAATATACAATTGCTCTTTGATATAAAGTTCTCTCTTACACATGTATGAGTGTCTCTGGATTTGTTTGTCTAGTCAACCCAGAATAACACATTATGACCAACATATTGACAATATTACCCATAAGGTTTTAGTGTCTATTTCCTCTGAAGTGGACAGCTTATTTTTTCTTCATAGTCTGTTCCTGTCATCTGGAAGCTCTGCCGAAACCTGTTCACTTTGGGTGACCTGCTGGTATTTGAAATACCATTACAATAGCTTCCAGCATCACAGCCACACAAGTCGCCACATTACGACAAATTGACAGACAAGGGATATGTATATGTGTACTAATATATATTTGTCTAGATATACAAGTGTATGTATGATATAAACATAAATAAGTGTATCACTCATTGGCATCAAGTCAATTCCAACGCACAGTGACTCTATAAGATAGACGGAGTCGAGTTGCCCCTTTTGGGTTTCTGAGGATGTAAATCACTGATTCCAATTTCCACCATGAATCACTCCTCATGTGTTTCCTGTTCCCCATTGTGGGCAGTGGAATTACTCAGGATGCCTCTTAGACTACTTATAGTCTTTGTAGCTCCCACTGAGTGGAGGTTAAGGTGGAGGTTAACCAATATTGTCTTCCTTCTGAGTATAAAATGGGCCATTATCAAAGCCCTGTGGAGAGGTGGCACCACCAAGCACATGAAGCTGAGTGGCAGGATTTCCAGCCCACAGAATGAGTAAAATTGAGTGGGCAGGAATTTGGCTTACATGGTGGGGTGTCCTTTGGGCAGGAGTTGGCTTACATCGTGGGGTGCCCTTTGGGTAGGAGTTGGCTTACATCGTGGGGTGCCCTTTGGGCAAGTGGGTCACAAGGTGGGCTGCTAATCACAGTGTCAGCAGTTTGGCTGTTTTGCAAGGTCGGCAGTTTGAAACTACCAGCCACACTGTGGAAGAAAGGTGAAGCTTTCTACTCCCATAAGAACATTTGGCTGATTTTCCAGACACAGATCACTAGGTCTATCGTTCTAATCCGTCCTATTCTGGGAGGGAAGCTCTGCGGGAGCCTGCTCAGTGTCTGGTCTTAAATATTACCGGTATAGCCTCCAGCAGCATGACATCACACAAGCCCCCACAGTACACAAGCTGCCAGACAGGTGGTAAGAAGGTGTATAAATTGTTTCTTAAAATCACAAATGGGGGAAAAAATAATAAAATTTTAAAAAACACACAAATGGAATTATTTCCACCATAAAAAAAATCAGACGGGGTCTCCGGGAGGAGATGAGCCAGTCAGGGTGCAATGTAACAATGATGAAAAATACAACTTTCCTCTAGTTCCTAAAGGTTTCCTCCCCGCTCCCACTACCATGACTCGAATTCAATCTTGCAAGACTGGCTAGACCAGAGGAGGTACACTGGTACAGATAGGAACTGAAAATACAGGGAATCCTGGGTGGATGAGCCCTACAGGACCAGTGGTGTGAGTGGCGATACTGGGAGGGTAAAGGGAGAATGGGTAGGAAAGAGGGAACCGGTTACAAGGAACTATATGTGACCTCCTCCCTGGGGGATGGACAATCAAAAAGTGGGGGAAGGGAGACGTCGGACAGGGCAAGATATGACAAAATAACAATTTATAAACTATCAAGGGCTTATGAGGGAGGGGGAAGCGGGGAGGGAGGGGAAAAATGAGGACCTAATGCCGGGGGCTTAAGTGGAGAGAAAATGTTTTGAGAATGATGAGGGCAATGAATGTACAAATGCGCTTTACACAATTGATGTGTGTATGGATTGTGATAAGAGTTGTATGAGCCCCTGATAAAATGATTTAAAAAAATCAGACGATACTAAACTTAATAAATGAGAAGGTATGGTGAGAAATAGCATGTTTATATAGCCTCAAACTATTGCCCCATAAGATACTTAGTTACAAAAGCAAAAAGCAGTGACTTGATATTGGAGAATCCTGGCTCAAAACCCACCACACTCACTGTCATCAAGTCTCTGCCAACTCCTCGCGACCCCATAGGACAGGGTAAAACTTCCCCTGTGAGTTTCCAAGACTAACTCCTTACAGGAGTGGAAAGCTTCATCTTGCTCCCAAAGAGCAGCTGGTGGTTTCAAACTGCTGACCTTATGATTAGGAGCGCAATGTGCAACCCACTATGCCACATTAGCCAAATGAACAAAATTAACATGGTCAGTAATAAGACATAAGCATCATGTGCCTCCTGATAGCACGGTGGATACCACTTTTGTCATATTCTTGCCAAAATTTCATAACCTGCATCACATCCGAAGAAAACTTAAAAGTCCAAATTGAAGGACAGTCTATAAAATGAAAAACACTCGTCAAAAGAGTCAAGGTCATGAGAGACAAAAGACAGAGAAATGGTCTCAGAAGAAAATAGGCCAGAGGACACTGGTGGGACAATTGAAAAAAATGCAAGAGGCTGGGAGATAGGCTCATAAAATTATATCAATGTTAACTTCTTGGGTTTGAGAATTACTGCATAGTTATGTAAGTTGATAACATTTGGCGAAGCTGGGTCAAAAACAAACAGGGAGTCTTTGTACCATTTTTGCAACTTTTGTGAGTACAAAATTATTTCAAAATGAAAAGTAAAATGCATTTAAAACTTAGAAACACAAATAATAGGAGTGTGCGCACCCTCCTCCATTTTCCATTTCTCCCTTAAAAACATATATTGGGAGTATTCCGTGTCTGCACAACTACTGTACTTTTAATGAAGTATCTGATTGTGAAGATTTTTGAAAGGGCTTCAAAAGTTTGTGGGGAGAATTAACTATCAGTTATTTCCCTTTTTCCATGATCTTTTAAAAGAAGTCCTCTTCTATATTTAGTCAGTGTCCTAATAATAACCACGTGGGGCGCTTCCTACTTTTTGCTAGCGCAGTGTTACAGTTAGCATTCTTTGATCTCAGACTTTCTATACATGCAGCAAAGCCACTCCGAATGTAGAGGCAGGCCACTGCTTTCCTTCTCGTAAAACTTAGGGTTTTTGTTAGGGCTTAGTCAAGGCAAAGTAAATAATGTAGTCAAGTTGTTCATTAAATTCACATTCAAGAAAAATAATATGTCTTCATTGCTATACCATACAGCCTCCAAGGAGCCCTGGCAGAACTAGAGCATGTGTGTTGGGCTGCTAACGGCCAAGGCTGTCGTTGAAATCTACCAGCCACCCCAGAGGACACGGATGAGGCTATCTGCTCACATAGAGCTTCATGATCTCTGAAACCCTCCATAGGGTTCTTGTGAATTGGAGTTGATTTGATGGCAATGGATTTGGCCTCGGTTTGGTATAAATTCCCAAAGTTACTGTTAAAAATGAACCACTTTTTAATATTGTCTTATGGACTGTTCTCTTTTAAGTCCTTTGATTTGTGAAAACAAAAATAAAAGCTGTATTATCACAGAATTAATCTATTAGAATATTTGAAACAAACAACCGAAGAAATTGCATCCTATAATGAAAATTCCAATGTACGGTATTCTCTAGGAATTAAGATTTTATCTAACAGTCATTGATGTTGTGTTAGTCTTGGTACTTTGGAGAAATAAATCCACAGAAACTCATATGTATAAGAGAGAGTTTTATATAAAGGGTAAGTGCACGTCAAGAAAACATCCCAACCCAGTGCTTCCCAAGCCCACAAGTCCAACATTAACCCATACGTCCAACACCAATCCATGAAGTCCTCCTCCATCTCACAAAACACAGGCAAGGATGCCGACTGCAGGAGGAAAGCCGAGACAGTGAATGTATAAGCATCTCAGTGCTGGCAGGGTTCTCCACCCCGCTGCTCCAGCACCCAGGGCTGCATCAGGGTAGATCCATGTGGCTTCTCCTCAGGGATGTCTTGCAGGAAGCGAGCCTTGCCAGCTGAAGCAGGGAACTGGCTAAGGCAGCTTCACCCTGGTCCAACCATCACAAAGCAAGAGACCCAAGAACTTGAAAGGCAAGGCTCAATGAGCCATTTAACTCTCTGGCCTTCAGTTAACCCCACATGTGTTTATCGGGCAGGTTGGCACAATAAACTAACTCAGATGTACAAATCATTTGTTTAAAAGATTGGTGTCCCAAAGCATGTGCAAGAGTTAAATATGAAACACCTACATAAACACTGAATTTTGTAATGAAATGTTAAATTACAATTATCTGCAAGAGAAAACTATTAATACAGTAACCAGAAAACTCTAAACTTGAGGGATTGAGACTATATAGAAAACAATTTATCTGTCTCTGTTCTTTGTACCAAAATCATAACTTTTCTTCCTTTCCTTTGGTCATTCTATGTTACTTTAGCAAATACACAAACAAGGCATCCTGATCCCACGTCCAAGAGATTTCTGACCTTTTAATCCACACTCTTTTAAAGTGTTCTATGTATTCTTTAATCATTAAAATAGCGTCTATCAAGCGCTGTGTAAAGATAATAAGATATTAGAAGTGACTTGATGGAAAGATGTGTTTGTTTCCTCTGACTGCCATAACAGATTGCCACAAATGGGTGATATAGGACGATAGAAAGGTACCACCCCTCACAATTCCAGAGGCAAGAATCCCTGGCGGCACAGCGGGCTAAGCAGTGCGCTGCCAACCACGCCGGTGGCAGTGCAAGTCCACCAGCCACTCTGCAAGAGAAAGCTGTGGCAGTCTGCTTCTGTAAAGATTTACAGTCCTGGAAAGCCCAAGGCGCAGTTCTAGTCTCCCACTGGCAGTGGGTTAAGTTTTGGCCTGGTTCTGTAGACCAGAAGTCCAAAATCTGTATCACCGGGTCAAAATCAAGAGGTTAGCAAGGCTGGCGTCAAACTGACAGCAGCAACTCAAAAAATGAGATAGGAAGCCTAGAGGGCTCAGGTTATCATGAAAGGAACAATTCAGTAAAAGAGTATGAAAATGGTTGCATAACTTGGAGAGTGTACTATATTTTTACACGGATGATGCATGCCTTCCACATTTGCTTGCCAACCCTCCCCCCAGCAACCCCCCGGCCATGAGATACTTTCATTAGGGCATTTAAATGTTTGGGGCATAGCAGCGCATCTGAAAATACCTTGAAGGGGAAAAGAGTGATTGGCTTAAAAAAAAAAAAAAAGGTGGAAAGCGAACTTTGTGCATAAAATATAGGGTAATCAATGTCATCGAATTTATTGTATTGGTGCATATTTTTCTGTGTATTATCATCAGCAACCATAAAAGACATCCAAATGTCAGGAAATTAGGAAAAGAGTAACACTGTAGTCACCAAGGGAAATCCAGGGGGATGGCTGACTGAGCCAGGAACCCACAGTCCCTCCACTTACACACTGCTTCACAGGGTGTGCCTTGCCCCAGTCTGGACATCCCTATCAATGCGCAGGAAGTCACCCATAGTTAGAGATCCAGGTAGAGACCGTCAGAGCCATCCCCACCCCACCCCAGCCCCTACTCCAGCACAGGGACTAGAATGGCTTTTCTTTACACAGCTGTTTGCAGATCTCGCACATCCTGCTCTTTCACCAGATGGTCTGCAAGTTCTTTTATGCCTAAGAAGGTTTTAGTCAGATTAAAATAAACCCTCCATAGTCGTCACCTAAGCTTTCACTTCAGCTTTAATGCCTATCCCTAGTTTTAGATTTGTGGTCTTAGTAAACTGTAATGAGGGGAGGGGGAGGACAGAGACTGAGCAGGATAACAGAGACAACTGTTCGGTTTTCTTCATCCCCTCTGAATGAAAGTAAGGTGACTACGCCGTTTCCCGGGGAACTAATGATTTCAGTTTTTTTCTTCCCACTGTAATTCAGCTGTTAGGCAATATCCTCTGCGTGCTACCCGAGAGGGCTGCCAGTCCTGGTTAGAAGAGCCTGATCTCTCTCTAGGGAACACGGGACGTCCGTCCCAGGGGCTCTCTGGAAAAGGCAACTGTCTGACTTCAGGCTTCTCTCAGAGCATAGACTCCAGCATGGTGGATAAACGCCTGGTCCACGGTCAGACCGCTGCTGAAACGTTTCCATCTGTGTGGACTTCGAAGGGCTTGTTTTGAGGGTTAGTTCAAAGGTAATGCATGTGTGATGGGAAATCTTAAGTATCAATGGTTTAATCAACACTCATTTAGGTGTTGCTGTGAAGGTATTTTACAGATGATTTAAGTAATTTAAATCCATAATTGGTTGGCATGAAATAAAGGAGCTTATGCTGGATAATCTGGTGGCCATGCTTTGATTAGTTGAAAGATCTTAGAAGCAAAGTTGAGGCTTCCTGGTAGAAATTGCAGCTCTAGATAATAATTTCCACCTATGCCTGAGAGTTCCACACTAGCCTTCCCAATAGCATATCCTATGTCCTCAAAACCTGCATAATCTCTTAGCATAAATGTTTTTTAATATATTTCTCCTGCTCATTCTTCATCTCTGATTGACTCCTAACTGATAAAGAACATAAGATTCTGAGAAGAGAGTCTGACAGAGTAATGCCTCCGAAAATCTTCGTTAATATTTTTGTTGATGGCAATGGTACTTTTGTTATATGAGAACTTTCTGAAATTCTCCAGCCATCCACTCCTCATTTACTAACATAGTTTCAAAGGTGAGGGAAAATCAATATTATGTTAACGTCAATGTTATGAGAAAATTGAAAATAAACACATAGATTCACAAAATGAAGTCATCGCATACCTACCAAATTACATCATTACATAAGTGTCAAACCACGGAGAGCCATGACCCAGACAAGTTGGTTCATAATCTTAACCATCACAGCCAGCCTTATTCTCACCTAGCATCTTGGTATTCATTACTACCGTGCATTCATAATTGACGAAGAGAGCTCTTGGCTCTTCTTACCGAAGAACTGTTTCCTTAACATTTCTGATCTTGGTTTGTCACCTGCCAACTTCCTTGGAGAAATATATTGGATAGAGACCTTACTCACTGAACAATGAATAAAGAAATCTGCAGAAGAACTGATGCACTTGAATTAATGTATTGGCAAAGAAGATTGAGAGTATGGCAGACTGCCTTAATAACAAACAAATCTGTCTTTTTAAAGTATAACCAGAATGCTCCTTAGAAGTGAGGATAGCGAAACGTTATCTCATATGCTCTTGACATGTCATCAACAGAAAGCCCTCCTGGGAAAGGACATTATGTTTGGTAAAGTACAGGGGCAGTAAAAAGGAGGAAGGCCTTAGACAAGATGGATGCACATGGTGGTTGCTACAATGGGATCAAGGACAACCATTGTGAAGATGGTGCAGGACCAGGTAGCGTTTCTTTCTGTTGTGTACTGCACCTAATAACAACTTCTCTAATAAAAGCTGTAATGGTGAGTATTGTCTGTGAGTTCTCCATGACCAGTGCAATGAATTAGCCAACCCAGCAGAGAAGTAGTGAGCACCTTGGAAGGGACGGCTAGTGTCAGCATTGGTGAAGGAGGAAAGAGGGTAGAGGTACATCTGTCCACTTCACAGGACACAACAAAGGCTGGTGCTGATGATAATTCACCCCTCCCATGTGAAGTTTAAGTTTAAGGAGATCAGACATAGAATCTGTATAAAATAAATATGATTCTGGGGTCTTTTTCCTTTCAAATCCTCCATAATTGTGAAAAAATATGATAATTTCTGCTCTTTATGCCCATTCATTTAAAGTATTGTCTTACACTTTCATATTTCTTCCTCTTCTTCCTTTCTTCTCTAAATCAGTGTTATCAAATACAATTAAATTCTGAATCTCCTTCCTTTAACCAAATCTATCCTTAGGTGTCTCCATTTCTTTTCTTCTTCTTATAACAAAAACTCAAAAGAGTTTCCCATATCCCATCCCTCCGTCTCCCATCATGTCTCACCTTAACCACTGCCACCACGCATGTGTTCCCTGTGTGTTCTTACCAAGTTCGTCAATAACCTCTGTATTAAACTGTTGGGCTGCTGTCACAAAAAGTTCCACAAATTGGGTGACTTAAAAGAACACAAAGTGACGATCTCACATTTCTGAAGCATCCCATTCCAAATTTGGCTAATGTATTTCCTTCTCTGTTGTTAAGTACCATAAAATCCATTCCAACTCAGACAATATCAACACAAGATGGTCCTGTGCCACCCTCAGAATTGCTGTTATGTTTGAGCCTGTTGTTGGTGCCACTGTGTCCATCTGTCCTTACACTTTACCAAGCGTGATGTCCCTTTCCTCCTCTCGCCATTTGTAAGATCAGAATATCACTCGGGCCACACCCTCTGAAGTCTCTACATGGGAATTCTTTCTTGCATCTTTCAGCTTCTGATAGATTCTAGCAGCTATAGTGGAACTCCATGGTCACATGGTCTACTTTTCTTGGTCTCTTCTTTTATAAGGACCCCACCTATATAGGATTAGGATCCACCCTAGTCCAGTAGGACTTCATGTTAATTTAACTGATAACACCTACAAAGATTTCATTTCCAAACAAGGTAATTTTCATGAAGATCAGGGGATAGCACTTCAACATATCTTTTTGAGGGACAGTTTTATCCATCACAATCTCTATGTTGCCAAATCCAATGGGAACACATATGCTTTTGTCTTACTCAACCTCTTATAAACATTACACACATGAGAATATTTTCTATAGCCATGCATACATGTCTTTTACATGGGAATCTTATCTTCCACCCTCCCACAGGAAAAAAGCATCCATATAATAAAATACTCTCAAGTTACTGCTTCAAAACAGAAAAAGACAAAAATCTAAGACAAAATGCATCCCCTGAGAATAAGAAATGCTCTACACATATCCATATCCCAAATAACCAAACTCACTTCCATAAAGTCCACTCCAATTCATAGCAACCCTATGGAACCGAGCAGATCCACCCTTGGGGATTTCTGAGACTGTGAATGTTTTTGGGAGTAGGAGGCTTCATCTCTCCTGTGGAGCGACTAGTGGTTTTGAACTGCTGACTCAATGGTTAGCAGTTCAGTGTGTAACCCAGTACATCACCAGGGCATTTTTTTTTTCGTTTGAAGCAATATATTACTATGTCCGTTTTGATTTAAAACAAAGGGCAAACAGATTAAGTCCAATAAGAAGAAGAGAGCTAATTCTTGCAGATTTTGGATTTGAATTCTTTCGTAGCTTTTCCAGAGGTACTAGTCTTTGTTGGCACTTGACTGCTTTCAACCTGAGCATAAAATTCAAACTTTTATGTACCTATAAAACAAAGCAATTGTACCTTCCTGGTGGGAGCTTTGAATGTATTTCCTTTGCCACCGTTCCCTGATTTGAATAAAGTGCTTGGTTCTGTGGTCAATTTCGAGGCCGGCTGCATTCTCAGCCGTCCGCAGGCTGCAGAGTGAGGACTCAACTAAAGGGAGCGGGAAGAAAGAGCTCATGTTAAGTTTCTCAAAGCATGTTTCACCGACGAGCAGCGCGTTTGGCTGTAATAATGCTTATGACAAAGTCCATACTTTAGTTTGGGTCATGAATCATTTATTTATGACCTTTAATTAGATATAGACAGTGCCTCATTGCTGTCTCATCCAAGTATGTTTTCTGGTGAAGTCCTTTTTTCTTTTTTTAATTGTAGTTCAGAAGAAAGTTTCCAGAGCAAATTAGTTTTCCATTCAAAAACCGTAAACCTTTAAAAAACCTTTTTTAGTAACCCTGGTTTCGATCCCCTCGAGGTAAGCGCATTCTTCACACTTCCTCCCTGGGCTCTTCACTTCCATTTATCCATCCTTCCTGCCCTGTCTTTCTTCTAAGCTTTGTTTTTGGGCAATTCCACCCTATGATGATTCTACTAAAAAGTACATTCCTACTTGATAGTATTATGCATGTCATAGGCTGATTGTTTGGCTGAAAGTTGATCTCTCAGAATTGATTTTGTTCCAAAACAAACCCACAGCCACCAAAAGGTGATCCTATGTAGGGTTTCCTAGGCTTTGTAAATCTTTACAAAGCAAATAGCCTCATCTTTCTCCCTAGGGGCAGCTGATGGATTTGAAGTGCTGACCATCTGGTAGGAGTCTAATGCTTATTCGAAAGTACCACCAGGGCTCCTTGGTTTAGTTCCAGGTGTAAAAAATGTCTTTGGCCCACAGTCTCGGGATCAAATCTCTATTAGATCATTAAGTCTGGTATTTTTTATGTTTTTAAATGTTGGCCTTTATTATGATCTTGATTAGAGCGGTAGGTTGTAGTCACGCACCCTCTAGTTCTTCTTGTCTCAGGGTTGTGGAGACTGTGATTTGCATGGTCTATTGGCTTTTTAAGACCAATTGTTCCCTTGGGTTCTTGATTTTCTTCACTCTTCTTGCTCTGTCTGGAGAGAGACCAATAGTTACATCTTAAATGGTCACTCACAAGCTTTTAAGATACAAGCTTTGAAGCAGGGTGTAGAACAGTGCCATTGTGGACTATGGTGTTCCAATTGAACTATATGTCCCCTGAGACTTTGGCCATAAGTCTCCCAGCTCAGTGATTCATTCCCTCAAGAAGTGTGATTATGTTCCTGGAATACTCTACAAATTCATATGTAGAAATGCACCCTCCCAAACCTTTATATACTCACAGCTATCTCCCCATTTGCCTTTAATACATCTGTTCAGCTATATGTGGCAAGGTGAACAAGTCTACCTATGTATGGCAGTTAGATTTTAGGTCGGTGTGAATTTATGTGAACGTGTAGCAGCAGAGCCCAACCTATCAATCAAGTGGTAACCTGATGATGTTTCTTTGGAGTTGTGGCTTTTTAATAAGAAAGTAACAAAGGATTCTATCTCTCTCGCTACCCCTTTATCTTCCTGATTACTGGAACTCTGTGTCTGCCTCCAGGGCAGCCCACATGGACTCCTTGGTTTGTTCCCTGAAAGCTGTCAGCACAGGCCTTGGATCTAGGCCACTCTGCACTCTTATCTTGCTGTATCCCTCTTTCTGCGGCATCAGTCTGCAGCTAGAGGAGCCTGAAGAGAGCTATGGGAAGCAAAGGACGCATGGACTTAAGTTGGAGTGGGCTGGGATGCCTTCTTGATATAGGAGTACTTTTTGATATGTCTCTTTCTTATACATATATGAGTGCATTGGTTTGTTTCTGTAGCCAACCCAGCCTGACCCATTATGCATCAACTTGTAGATGGTATTTTTATTACGATTATTACAGGAACATATGTACAACAGCATTTGCCTTTGTTGTCTTTCACTATTTTACACTTCCCACTGATTTCCTTTAAATTGGTCGTGTTGTGCTGTCCTGCCCCTTATTGTATATTGCCTTTGCCTTCATACCCATTACTATATGTGTACTCTCTAATTATTTACCCTCTATTTCCTCCCTTGCCTGGGAACCATCAAATAATGTTTCTTTCTGTATGTAAACCTCTTCTTGACTTCTTATCCTAGTGCTCTAGTATAATAATAACTTATTTCAGTCTGTATAATCTCCTTTAGGTTCATCCATGTTGTAAAGTGTTTCCTGTATTCATTTTCTTTAGTCAGGCTTTGTCCAAATAAAGTTGATGATTAGTTTTTTCTCTCTCTCTTTAAAGAACGATGATAGAATCTATATTGAGATTACACTGCATTTAGAGATCACTTTGGTTAGTGTGTTAGGGTTCTCTAGAGAAACAAAACCAGGACACTTATGATCTTTTTAATATATGTATATATATGAGTGTGTATATCTATATATATATATATATATATACAGCACAGAAGAATATAATTAGTCCACACAACAGTACAGAGGGCTCAGTTCAACTCACTTCTGTGAAAGTTAATATACTGGAAGTCCTTCAACTCACAGGGGCTACTGGGTTCAAGGTCAAGGAAATAGACAGCCAAGTCTTCCATAGAGCAATGCAGGCAGTCTGGCCACAGGCAGCAAACAGCAGGGAGGGTCACCAACAGTCAACCAGATGACAGGATCCTGCAGTCCCCAGCTAAAGCAATGTATACACCAGCAGTGTGGCGAAGCAGGTCTCAAAGGAACCCCAAGCTCTAGTGACATGATCCACAGGTTGGTTGTCCCACAGGTAGTACAGCTCACAAGTTGAGGCAGAAAACCAGCTAAGGTAGCCACAAGCAAGAGAGAGAGAGAGGCGGACTCACGGACTCATCTATCTCTTTGGCCTCTAATCAAACTGCGACCTTATTAATCCCACATATTCTTATTAGCCAGATGGGCACAATAAACCAACATATCACAGTTAGCAACGGCATTTTCACAATGTAAACATGTTTGTGACAGTTATATAATCTCCTGCCAATTTGAGTGAAGGGGTGAAGTCTAGCCTGTCAATCAGGTTGCAACTTGATGACCTCATTTGGAGGTTAACCAGAGATAAATAGCTCACTGGAGACCAGACTCACTCTCTCTGCATTCCCTTTGCTGCTGTTGAGATACTCAGAGAGCTGGAGGAGACCCGTGGAGACCTGTGCCAACATTGAGATGTCTCCACTGCCCCTGGATCCCCAAAAGCTTCTACCCACTGGCCTGTGATTTTCCTGAATTCAGCATCATTGAATGTGCCGCATAAGTCTAAAGAGGAATTTATGGACTAGTATCAGACATATGCGCCAATATTGGACTTATAGACTTGATCTGGACTGAGTTGGGATATTTTCTCAATATAAAATGGCTCTTTTATATAAAGCTTTTTTTTTCTTTAAATCATTTTATTGTGGCTCATCCAACTCTTTTCACAATCCATACATACATCCCTTGTGTGTCAAGCACATTTGTACATTTGTTGCCCTCATCATTCATAAAGCTCTTTCTTATACACATATGAGTGTCTATGAATTTGTTTCTCTACTCAACCTGGACTAACACACATTTCTCTCCTGTCAATAGTGAACATAGTGTGTTTTTTATTGTAGTGGAGAACTTTTACTCCATTCAAGAGGATCACTGATATAGTTAAAGTTCATTGTGCCAACCTAGCCTATAAACACATGTGGGGTTAATTGAAGGGCAGAGAGATAAATGGCTCGGAGAGCCTTGCCTTTCGAGTTCTCAGGTCTCTTGCTTTCTGATGGTCAGACCAGGGTGCAAAAGCCAGTTCCCTGCTTCAGCTGGCAAGGCTCACTTCCTGCAAGACATCCCCAAGGAGAAGCCATACGGACCTACCCCAATGCAGCCCTGGGTGCTGTAGCAGCCGTGTGGAGACCCCTGCCAGTGCTGAGATGGTTACATGTTCACTGACTCAGCTTTCCTCCTGCAGTCGGCATTATAGTGTGTGTTTTGTGAGGTGGAGGACTTTGTGGACTGGTGTTGGGTATGGGTTAATGTTGGACTTGTGGGCTTGGGCAGCATTGGGTTGGGATGTTTTCTTGATGTGCACTTAACCTTTATATAAAACTCTCTCTTATACATGAGTTTCTGTGGGTTTGTTTCTCTTAACTACCCTGACTAACACAATCACCATGAGTCAGAATCCATTCAATGTCATTAGTTTTCTTTGTATAAGAGATTTATGTCTCTGATTAGACTTATACCTTAGTATTTCATCTTTGGAATGGCTATAATAAATGGCATTATTTCCTGATAAGAGTTATCTTTGATAATATAGAGGAATCTGACTCATATGTTGATCTGACTCATCTGTTTCATATGTTAATCTTATACAATGCCACTTTACTGAATTCTATTAATTCTAGTACCTTTCTTATTAAGCCTCTGGAATTTTCTATCTATAAGATCATAGAAATACTTTTACTTTTTTCCTTGCCAATTTAGATTCCTTTTCTTTCTTATTCTTGACTTTTTGATCTGTCTAGGATTTCTTATATAATGTTAAATAGGAGCTGGTTCCATTTATAGTGGGAATTTACTCAGTCTCTTTCCATTGAGAATAATGTTGGCTGTTGGTTTTGTGTATGCCCTTACCTATGCTAAAGGATTTCCCTTTTATTCCTATTTCTAGATTTTATTAAATGCCTTTCTATATTGATTCAGATAATCATGTGGTCCTTTTCCTTTGTTATAGTTATGTGACAGATTAAGTTGTCATCTTCTAATGTTAGACCATCCTTACATACCTGGTATAAATCTGAGGTGAACTGAAATGATTGTGTGACTCTTCTATCCATGTTCTTTGGAATTCCTACCCAGTGAGCGTGTGGAAACATGTAAATAAAGTGCACAGAACTCTAACTTTGGATTGGTTAGTTTTGCCATTCCATTGACCAGTCCACAAGTTTGGACATCTCAGAAGCAAAGAGAGTGAATCCTGTGACCATCAAGAAAGTGCCGTCAGAAGTGGAGCATGCATGAGATCCCCTCCTAAAGCGGCAATGACGCCAGAGGCTGAGGCACCACAACCATGATCCAGAGTAAAGGCCCAGCACTGAGACGAGGAGGCAGAGCAGAGGAGCAACACAGAGAGCGTGAGGTAGATACCAAGGGATTGGGAAGAGCATTTCTGCCAGCATGATAAAGAAGAGGCATTACAGACAACTGTAGCCTTAATATGGTGTAACCTTTAGCTTTCCTGATAGACCGCATACTCATGAGTATTACCTGTGAGTTTTGTGCAAAACCACTGCAATAAATTCTCAAACTCAGCAGAGATGTAGAATGCCATTACTGATATCTAACGATAACACCATGATCTAAGAGGATGCTTTGTACTATTTCAATGTTTTGTTTTGTTTTGATGTATTAAGACTTGCTTTGAGGCCTAACATAAGGTCTATTCTGGAGAATGATCCATGTGCATTGGAAAATAAGGCATAGTGTGTTGTTGGATGAGATGTTCTGTATATGTCTATGAGATGAAGTTGAGCTATAAATAGAAATTATATATATGATAAAAGTTTCTTGGGTTCTATGGTTATATTTGCTCACAAGTATCCATTTATTGGTGGCTATTCCAAAGGATACTGGTTTTCTGATTTCCTTTTCAGAGTTCTTGGTATAGAATATTCCAACTGATTTTTATATGTTGATCTTACACACTGCAACTTTGTTGAATTCTTCTGTTACTTCTAGCACTCTTCTTGTTGCATCTCTGAGATTTTTCAATGATTAAAATAATACCATCTGCAGATATAATATTATGAATATTGTTAAGTTGATTTTTGGTCATTTTGATTTTTTCTTAGTGGTATGTGAGTGAAAAGTTAGAAATGAGATTTTTAGATAACCAATATCTATAAACCTATAAATCTATGCCTAGTATAAATTTATTTTTACTTCAAATTTGAGACTATATAAGAAAGACGTATGAGAGCAGTCAGTTCCTGAGTCATAATGACTATCAATAAGTTAAGTATATAGGAACCACAAAACAACTGTGTTCTGGTTTTAGATGCTTAGGAAATCAGAGGCAGTAGGACTTGACATCCATGGTGCATCCTTTGGCTACTTGAGATTCACATTGAGCTAATAGCTCAGTTAGTGAGTGAGAGAATGATGCTGCGTGACCTAAATATCTTGTGTTCAGTCTCAGCTGAAAGGTGTACCAGTTATTTGACGTTAAGCAAATGGATTAATGCCTTAGCTTCAAATTTATTCTCCTAAAAGAGTGCTAGTGCAAAACCTCAGCAGACCTGACCTGTAAATCAAAAACAGATTCCATTAGATCACAACTATGCCCCTAGCCACTGTACTATTATGCATGACACATTGCATAACTCGTATGCTTAATAAGTTTTACTAGGGAAATTTAACAACCTAAAGTTCTGAATAGAATATACAGTATATTGAACAAATATTGAATGGGAGACAGATTCATAAGCAAAAATACATTTGGAATTTACTTCAAGTCTAGGAAGAATAGTTCAGCATAAGAAAACTAATAAATTAGTTCAGACTTTGTCAACTGGGAGGAAGTAATGAAGAGGAAGAAAAGGGAAACGTACATTTATTGACTACCTCCTGGGTTCCAGACACCTTAATATATAGTATCATATTTATCTTCATTTAAAATCTTACAGGTAGGTGTTCTTCTTGGTCATAACCAAACAGCTTAAGGAGAATAAGCCTCTGGGATTGGGAACTTGGGATCACAGTCTTTGGATACAACCAGGTCAATTGGCATAACATCGTCCACAAAGGCAATGTTCTGCATCTGACTTTGGTGAGTATCAACTTGAATCTTAAAAGCTTGTGAGCAAGCAGCCTCCTATGTGATCCAAGGATTGTAAATAATATAATTCAAATCTAAAGGAGGGAGTAGCATCAGAGCTTAAATAACAAACACCTGTTTTGCAGAAGGATATGGATGACAATGGAAGCCCAAAAACCATTTGCTGGGCCACACCTGGATTAAGCCTCTGATCATAGTTGAAAGAGTGAATAGCCCTGTTAACAGACAGAGAACATTGTGAAGTCAATTATGGCAGATGTAGCTAGCTCAAAATGTAATGCCTTACCATTTGATGTCCTTTTTGACTCATTTTAAAGCTATCCTAGTTTTAAAAAAATAGTGACGGGGAAATAAGCATTGGACTTAATGTCCCTGGTAAACCCCTTTGGACCGTGGACCAGAGATATGAGCGGCCTTGCTAACATGCAGACTTCATTGGAAAATGGATTGTTCCAGAGGCAGTTAGGTTACAATTTAGCACCCTATCATTTTATCTCCCTTGTGATCCATTTAAATTTGATCTACTTCTTAATATGTTCTGCTTTCTTTTATTTATATTTTATTTTTTAATTAAATACTTTTATTGGGGGCTCTTGCATCTCATCACAATCCATACAGTCATCCAGTGTGTCAAGCACATTTGCACATATGCTGCCATCATCATTTTCAAAGCATTCTCTTCCCACTTGAGCCCCTGATATCAACTTAGCATTCTTCTTCTTATTATTATTAAAAGATCATTTTATTGGGGCTCTTACAACTCTTATAACAATTCACACATCAATTGTATCAGACATATTTGTACATATATTTCCATCGTTCTTTTCTAGACATTACTTTCTATTAAACCCTTGGTATCAACTCCCCTTTTCTTCCCCCCACCCCACAACTCATTCACTTTTGCTTTTAAATGTTTTCTTCTCCTTGAGTATTTGTTTTCTTTTAGATTGAGGCTTTTGTCTGTTCTACTTTGTTGTTCTTGTTAATTTTGTTTGTTTGTATTTTAATATTTTTCTGTACATGCAATTCATTCTAGGTAAACCTTTAGAGGCAGTAACTGGATTAGTGGTTCCTTGAGTATTGCAGGAGAGGTTTGGGGAAATAGAGTGCTAATAACAGTAAGTACAAGAATAAAGACAAGGTTCTAAAACGGATTGTGGTGAAGACTGCACAACTCCTCCCGATGTGATGAACTGTTGCGTTGTATGATATGTGAATTATATGCCAATAAAACTGGGGGAGGGGAGCAGACATACAGATGAATGGAATGAAATTAAGAGTCCCCTCAATATAAAAGAAATGGATGTTTGGCAAAGTGATGGGAGAAGTGTAGCTCCCTCCTGAGGCAAATTAGGGGGTGATTTCCCACAAACTCTGGTCATACACAAGTCAATAATGCTATGTTTTTTGTCTTTTTTTTTTTAAAGAAAGCAGTTGGAGTCCTTTAATAATGTTCTAAATGATTAGTGGTATATTTCTAATATTTAAGATTTGCTCCCACATACATTTCACTTGTTGCTTTAAGGCATGACTAAAAGTGTACTTTAGGACTGTCAAACAACTAAAGGTGATTTCTTAATGGGAAAAAGAAAGCTGGTGAGCCGCATGAAAGAGTACAGAAAATCAAACAAGCCCAAAGGACGACTAGACCACATGCACAATGGCCCCTATTGCCTGGAGACCAGAACTAGATGCTGCCTCACTACCACCACCAATTGCTGCAATCAGGATCACAATAAAAGGTCCTAAATTGAAAGATAGGGTACAAAAAACAGAGGCAGAGCAAAATTAAAAACAAGCAGAGAGAGAGAGACACCAGCATTTCTAGTCTGAAAGAGACTAACGGATTCTCAAGACTGTGGTTCACAGACACCCTTTGAGATTCTTCAAGACACTTCAAAGACACTCTCCAAGATCAACTTTCAGCCAAACAACAGAAAGGCTTGTCCCCCTGGTACAGCTGCCCATACAAGACCATCAGGGCAGAAGTTGCCCAGAAGCAAAATTCAGAAAGCACGAAGAGGCAGGAATGAAGGATCATTGGGACTGAGGAACCCAGAGAGGAAGTACGAAGAGTGCGAGTATATTCAGGGGAGGGAAGCTAATGTCATGAAACAAGGTGTTTCTACATTATTGAACAGAAAACCAATTTGAAAAGTTTCAGCAAAACTGCAACAAATAACTTTCTTGCATGTACTCTCTCTCTCTGGCATATAATTTACATATTAATTTATCATTTATGCTACTTTATTATTACTAAATATATTTAGAAATATGTGGCACATTTACAAGATGATATCAATGCCTGTCTATGACCTTTTTAATAATTGCATTATACTTTACTAAATATATGTTTATTTTATATTTAAGTCCTTTCCCCCCCAAATGTCAATGGTAACCTAATGTAATGATAAACATTTGTGTGTATAGTAAAAAAAAAAAAAAAAAGGATGGTGATAATGACAGCACACATGAAAAAGGAAATAAATGTCACTGACTTGTAAGTGTTAAAAAAAAAACTGCAACAAACACAAGTAAAAGAGAAAATATGTATGATTAGAACATTTTTAAAAGAAGGAAAGGAGGAAAATATGTCATACTGGTCTCCTGATATGTTTAAAGTAAGATCATAATGATGTGACGGCTTAAGGAATACCACTGGGCTCTCTGCTCTCCTGGACGTGGCTTTAGTAGAAGCTGGTCACTCCCATTGTTTAGGGGGCTCAGGTAAGCTACGTTTTCACTGGCCAGGAAAATATTCTTTTTGTTTAATAATTTTATTGGGGGCTCGTACAATTCTTATCACAATCCATCCATCCATCCATTGTGTCAAGCACATTTGTAGATTTGTTACCATCATCATTCTCAAAACATCTGCTCTCCACTTGAGCCCCTGGTATCAGCTCCTCATTTTTTCCCCTCCCTCCCCACTCCCCACTCCCTCGTGAACCCTTGATAATTTATAATTTATTATTATTTTGTCATATGTTACACTGTCCAACATCTCCCCTCACCCACTTTTCTGTTGTCCATCCCCCAGGAAGGAGGTTACATGTAGATCCTTGTAATCGGTTCCCCCTTTCCACCCCACCCTCTTCCACCCTCCTGGTATCATCACTCTCACCACTGGTCCTGAAGGGTTCATCTGTCCTGAATTCCCTGTTTCCAGTTCCTATCTGTACCAGTGTACATTCACTGTCTACGTGGATTTGTAAGGTAGAATTGGGATCATGATAGTGGGGGGGGAGGACACGTTTTAAGAACTAGAGAAAAGTTGTATGTTTCATTGTTGCTATACTGCACCCTGACTGGCTAATCTCCTCACCCCGACCCTTCTGTAAAGGGATGTCCATTTGCCTACAGATGGACTTTGAGTCTCCACTCTGCACTCCCCCTCCTTCACAATGATATGATTTTTTTGTTCTTTGATGCCTGATACCTGATCCCTTCGACACCTCATGATCGCACAGGCTGGTGTGCTTCTTCCATGTGGGCTTTGTTGCTTCTGAGCTAGATGTTCACTTGTTTATCTTCAAGCCTTTAAGACCCCAGACGCTATATTCTTTGATAACCGAGCAAGGAAAATTTTCTTGAATTTCAAAAGAAATTCAGAAACAGAGGCTACAGCTTTTATCAACTCCTAAAATTACAGCCAGTATTTCTGCTGTATCTTTTGATAGATGCCTGATTTGCTTTAATTCCATGCACCACATGTGCCAGATACCATAACAGAAGTATGGGGCACAGTTCTCTGGAACACAGGGGATCATCGTGAGTGAGAAGGCACTCGGTGGATTTGGTTTTGATTTCCAGTACTTACACATGGATTTCTGGAGCAAAGTGGATTACACAGGGGACTGCTAACCGCAAGGTCAGAACTCTGAATACACAAGCCATTCGGCTGGAGAAAAACAAGATTATCTGCGTCCTTAAAGAAGCAGGTCGACTGTGCACTATAGGACCACTAAGTGTTGGAATCACATAGATGGCAGAGGGTGACTTTGAACCTTTATACTTCTACATAAGCAGCCTTGCGGGTGCTGTTGCTAAAACACTCATCTGCTGACGGGAAGGTCAGTGATTTGAACCCATCAGTTACTCCATGGGAGAAAGATGTAGTTGTCTGATTTTGTAAAGATTATAATCTTCGAAACCCTATGGGGCAGTTCTACTCTGTTCCATTGGGTCACTGTGAGTTGAGATGACTCAATGGCAATAGGTTTTGTAATTCTTTTATACTTCTGCACATAATTCCCTGATGGCATAGTGCATTATGTGTTGGACTGCTAACTGCAAGTCAGAAGTTCAAAACCACAGGAGGAAAAATGGGGCTTTCTACTCTGGGAAAGAAACCCAGAGAAGCAGTTCTACTCTGTCCTACAAGGTTGCTATGCATGAGGATTGACACAATGGCCGGGAGTTTGCATATAATTTCACTTGCTTGGATTGCTGGTCTCCACATTCACCTGGAAACCTTCCCCTCTCTCAAGAAGTACTGAGGAATACCATCTGCCTCCACACAGCCTCAAGGGACTCTCCCAGCAGACGCATGAGCTCCTTATTCTATGCGCATATTATACCCAGTACAACTCATACCCTGATTGATGGAAATTATTTGTCTATTTTCTGTCTTTCCATGAGATCATAAACCATTCATATTTATCTTTTCAACATCTTAAATACTGTTTGATATTTCAAAAATGGTCAAGTAATACTTGTTATCAAAGCTTTACTACATTCCATCATTAAATAAAATCTCTATGAGTATCCTGAAAAACAATATGCCTCCTTCTCTTATTTTTGTTATCAAACATGCAGCATTCTGACTTGAATCAACAAATCAGAGTAGCTATTGAAATGGATAATGCTCAATCTCTTAAATTGCAAAGCTTCTATTTCTATTTTACAATGCCCATATTCCTAAATAAGATAATGCATTCTCTGTTGCAACATATTACAGAATCATGCTGATTAGATCCTTAATTGTATAGTAATCAGTATTTTGCCTCTGTGAAAATCATTTAGGCAAAAATATTCTTAGAAAATTGACTGTAACTCAAACTAAAAAAAATTATAAGCATATTATTTGTGTGAGGGTAAATTTAAAAAAGTATTGCTATTAGAGTTCTAATTCATACATGTGCAAGCTTATTCCAAATAACATTCATTTAAACATGTCAGTACAAACTGGAGGTGGCTGCAGACACGTTCTTTCAGCAATATACTTGTCTTAGTCTTATGATAGTGCCTGCCAGAAATAGGATACGACAAAATAGTGGTGAGCAAAAAGCAGCTAGCTCAAAGTATCCTAATTCTTCAAGGAAGACTTCTAAAAACAAACTCACTGCCATTGAGTCAATTCCAACTCACAGTAACCCTACAAAACAAAATAGTGCTGCTCTTGTGGGTTTCTGAGACAGCAACTCTTTACAGGAGTAGAAAGCCTCGTCTTTCTTCCAGGGAGCAGCTGGTGGTTTGGAGCTTCTAACCTTGCAGTTGCAGCCCAACACAAGCCACTATGACAACAAGGTGGTCACCACCCCCTAATCACTGCCATCGAGTTAACTCATGTGACCCTATAGGACATGGTAGAACTATCCCTGTGGGTTTCTGAAACTGTAATTGCTTGTGGAAGTAGAAAGCCTCATCTTTCTCTCACAGAGTGGCTGATGGTTTTGAACTGCTGACCTCACAATCAGTAGCCCAACAAGTATTCATTATGCCACCAGGGTTCCCCAGGGTTAGAAAGATGGAAACACCACCTTGAGAAACATATAGACATAGATGAAGGATATGTCAAGAAACAATAGCTTCACATTTTAATATTTTTGTTTAATAAAAGGTTCTATGATTTTTATAGCAATGCTTTCTTATTTACCCACATGTATATGCTGGCTTATAAAGCTCAAAGCTTTGTTTAACTTCAAATTGAAATCTTTAATCTTTCAGATATTATCAAAGGAATAGGAAAATGTAAATTAACACTAATTGAACATGTACTGGGTTCTTGAAATTAGGTACTTTGTACAATTTACTTATAAAGCCTGCATCAACCTATGTGAAGTAAACATTATCACTATTTAGAAATGAGCAGCCGAGGGTTGGTTATTTCTGTTGCTTTTATTTGCCATTAGGTTGATACTGGACTCAGAGGGACCGCATGGGACAGTATAAGTGTCCTGTACGGTTTCCGACACTGTGATCTTCGTAGTAGGAGGATCGCCAGATCTCTCTCCTATAGAGCTCCTGGGTGCATGCAACCTGCCAGCCTTTCTGTCAGGAGCCACGTGCTTAAGAGAAGTCTTAGAGAGATTTAAAGAGTGTCCAAAGGATCACAGAACAAGTATATTGTTAGATCCAGAATTCAAACGATGCATCAGGTTCTATGGGAGGTTGAATAATAGTCCCCACGATATCCATGTCCTCATGTCTGGGACCTGACATGGTAAGAGAAGACGTGGTTAAGTTATGATCTGGAGAGGGGAAGGTTACCCTGGATTATTTGGGTGGGCCCTACATGTAATTCTACGGGTCCTAGTGAAAGGAGAGGGAGGGAAATTTGCCAACAGTTGAGGAGACATGCAATAAAATCTCCAGCTGGAGACTCCAGAGAGAACCAGACTTTCTGACACCTTAATTCTAGCCCCTGTGACTCATTTGGAACAGCTGACATCCAGAACTACACAAGAACAAATGTGTATGGTTTTAAGCCACTCAATCTGTGGTGATTTGTTATAGCAGCAATAGGAAATTAAGATAGACTCAAAATCTAAGGAATTTCTAATTAAATCCGTTTGCTCAGCAATTGCTCAGGGCAATTTTCAGGCAGAGTCCTCCAGCTTCTCCGCTCTCGGGAAAACCACCGCACTGTGGCAGACCAGAGAGGGAGGTCCCGAATGCGGACATGCTCCAGGGACACTTAGCCATCATCCTGAAGATTCCAAAGTAAAATCTGGAAAGCTTAATAGCCAAATGCTCCCGCAGATCTTCCCAGCTGGGAGGAAGAAACCATGTGGGTTCCAGTGCATCAGGCAGCCAAGCAATAAAATCCTGCAATACTGAATCCAAACTTTGAACCCACAGCCCGAGGGGGCCAATACAAACCTCAGCAGAACTAGTTGTACATCCAGTAGCAAACCCTTTTAAAAACAAGAGCAATGTTCCATTTGCACCACTCTTGGTGCAAAGTTTTGCATCTGTACTACAGTAGCCCAAGCCTGGAATATACCAGCATCTGAGTCATAAAAACAAAGCTTACAAACTCTCTGCCTGGCCCAGATGGAAAAACAGGCTACTGGCTTTGGTGCAGTACAAACTCCGGACCTCATGCCAGCACTGGCCTTCTCTAGGATTACATTTGGCATGAGAATGAGAATTATAGTCGAAATCACACACACTTTCCAATGCAGGGTAAGTACTACCCTGACTTGGAAAGGGGCTTGTTTATATATTCTGTTGTTCATTGCGATGCGTATTACTGGCTCTCCCATCACTGTCCTGTGCTCCACCCTCCGAGGAAGTGACTCAAGTCGGAAACAATAACCACGGCAAGGAAAAATAGAGCCTTTGGAAGGAAATGGGCTTCTGTTTTCCGGTCCCCTTTTGACCTTGATGGATATTTTTGAATGAACTCTTTTTTTTTTTGGACATATTTGGCTTCTGAAAACCTCAGAAAGGTGAAGGCTCAGGGGTGTAGGCAGCTAAGTTGACTACAGTTAGAGAAGTGTGCTTCCGGGGCATGCAGTATAATCTGAGGACCAGACCTAGGGATAATGGTCATACTAGTGTAATCTAGAAGAGTTGTAACTATAAAGATTCAAAGCGGTGAAGATAGTTCACTAGGAGCCTCAATGATACAGCTATTCCCTAATTCTGAATTCCATTGATCCCTCACAAATCTCAATCAGTCTCTGCTATTATGAATGTCAGAATGATTAGAAGTCTTATAAACCACACCTTAAATGCCTTTAAATTGTTCTGACGGTGACACTTATTTTAGATTAACCATCAAAATTTGTCTACCCAATACTCATTAAAATCAAGCAGATAGAAACTTTAGCATTAATTATATTCAAAAAGCTGTGGGAGGCACAGCATTATTTCATCAAAGTCAATGTCTTCTTAAAGTTTATCATCTACCAAAGAGCAAAGGCATAAACCTGTAAAATGTGAAATAATAAAATTCTAAATATAAGTTCAAAGGAGTAGAAATGCATGAAAAGGAGTCTATGGTCAGTTGGCAAACAACCCTGCAGGCAGTGGCTGCTGTGGAAGTTCAGGGCAGAAGGTGAATATTTTGATTAAAAATTTTTATCAAACTGAATATTTTGATAAAAGATTTCACAGAAGATTCCTGATTCTGAAGCCTTCTTACACCCAAACAATGTGAATATATGTGGGTTTGACAGACGATTTCTTTTTTGTTTTTAAATCATTTTATTGGGGGCTCGTACAACTATTATCACAATCCATCCATCCATCCATTGGGTCAAGCACATTTGTACATTTGTTGCCATCATCATTCTCAAAACATTTTCTTTCTACTTGAGCCCTTAGTATCAGCTCCTCATTTTCCCCTCCCTCCCCCTCCCTCATGAACCCTTGGTAATATATTATTATTTTTAATAGACAATTTCTACACATGTATTTACATATGCTACAAATAGATCTTTGAATGTGTGAAACATAGAGAGAGCAAAATTAGGAGACACATCTAGAGAATAAGTCTCTAGGCCTGGGGGGTTCAGGAAGAATCATCTTGAGGGACATCAAGCTCAAGTGGTATCACATAGATCTCAAAGACAATGTTGTATGTTCTACTTTGCTGAGTAGTAATTGGAGCCTCAAAGGGGCAGCCATCTAAGGTCCAACTACTGGGATCTCCCCATCTGAAGCAAAGATGAGTAAGGAAAATCAAAGACATAGGGAAACAATTAGCCCAAAGGACTAATGGACCAGGCAAACCTGAGACTACAGCCCAAAGACCAGAAGTAGTACATGGCTGCCACCACCCATCCGCCACCCAGCAATAGGTGTGGCATTCTGAAAAGGATGTTCTGAAAGGAATCACATTAGAAGGAGCTAATAAGAGTGGGAGGAAAATGTGGAACAAAACACAAAATCATTTAAAAAAAAATTTTTTAAGACACTTGTCTGGTTGGATAGAGGTAGGTGGAACCCCTGAGTGTCCCTTCCATAGCCTCATGTGAAACTTCCTGATTCCTTAAGACTCAATGAAGTGCCAGGTTACCCAATACACAAGGTAAACACAGACTTACTTGTGCTTACTTGCTAACCTGTTTTGGTTAATTTCATAAATTTTCACCACATCAAAGATTCTGCTTCTAGATGTGGCTGACCTGTCGTTCTCCCAATCCGATGGCGCTGACGCGGAAAGAATCAAAGTCTCGTTTCATACTTAATCTCCTTGACAGGGACAGAGTACCCAAAAGCCAGGGTTACTCATCTACAGTGAACTGGTCACTGCAGATTGGTAAATTTACCATAGATTAGTAAACAGGTACAAGTAAACCTGTGCTTACTTTGTCTATGGACTCCTGTCATCTAACTCTTACCCCCTTCCCAGGGGCATGAAGAATACTAGCACCTATGGGCAAGCACTGAAATCATGCCCCTGTCAAACATCTGGTACCCATCTTAAATATTCAGCATCTTAATGCATCTTGAAAAAATAGTTCAATACTGCATAATGTGACTGAACTATGGAGTGATATCAAAAAATAAAGAAACAAAGAGAAGTAACTCAGTAGTAAAAACTCTGCCTTGGTAGATCAATTGTTCAATTGTATGGAAGAGACCATTAATATATATAATATTTATATATTTATATTTACATATGTATATTTAAATATATGTATATTTCTGGGGCCACATATGCCCCACCCCCATCCATTGCTGACTCTTCTTTTTTCTCTCTCTCTTTATCAAAAAATCATTTTATTGGGAGCTCTTACAGCTCTTATATCATTCCATACATCAATTGTATCAAGCATATTTGCACATATGTTGCCATCATCATTTTCTAAACATTTACTTTCGATTTGAGCCCTTGGTATCAGTAGCTCTCTTTCCCCTCCCCACTCCCTTTCCCTTTTGCTTCTTCAATCTCAGATAACTTTCTCCTCCAGTATGGTGAAAGGTTTCATTAGGAGAAAATAGTCCCTAACATCTAAAAACATTTTATGAGAAAAGAGGGTCTTTGTCTTTCAGGTGGGTGAAAAAGAAGCCTAGACTGTGGCAGTAGGAGACCCCAAAGCCAGGGTCAAGGTGATAGTTCCTTGGGGCCCTTAGGACTGGGCTGGGTGGGATGATGGAGTGTGAAGGAAACAGAGAAATCAGAAGAGAAGAAAGTCGTGAGTCAGGGAAGAACGCTCCAATACTTTCTGAATAATCACTCATAGCTGGCCAGGAAAATGGTGACAGTTAATAGAAACTGCTCTGTGACACCTCTCACTCCACGTGGCATGTCAGACACCTGCTACGCCTTAGGTACATCTCTGTTTCTTTCTATTATTGCTCCTTTCCATCACCATCATGTACCAATAGCCAAGTCAATGAACTGTTCCGGCCACAGAGTACCCCAAAACACAGCGCCTCGGGCTGGCAAGGAGTAGTAATTGGGGCCTTAACTGAGACTTCATGTGTTAGTCCGGGTAGACTAGAGAAGCAAATTCATAGACACTCCTATGTATATAAGAAAGAGGTTTATATACAAGAGCAATTGAATATTGAGAAAACATCCCAGCCCAGTCCAGATCAAGTCCATAAGTCCAATATTAGCCCATATGTCTGATACCAATCTATAAAGTCCTCTTCAGACTCACAAAATACATGAAATGATGTTGAATACAGGAGGACCAGAGGCCAGTGGGTTGGAAGTCTTATGGATTCTGTGGTATGGTAAGCATCTCGGTGCTGGCAGGGGTCTCCACTTGGCTTCTCTGGCTCCAGAGGTCTGGTTGCATCAGGGTAGGTCCACATGACCTCTCCAGCTCCCAGAGCATAGTGCCATGTGTCTTGTCAGTAGAGTGTCTCTCAGGGAGGGAGCAGAGAGAGAGAGAAAAGTGTCTCCCACCCCCAAGGAGGAAAATACCAGAGTTCCCAGAATTCTCAGGGAAGGCCATGCTCATACAGAAGCCTCTTTGGCAATAACCCAATTGAGAAACTAGACTCCACCCCTTCACTCTTAATCCTCTCCAGTCCCAAATTGACACCAGATTATGTAACTACCACATTTCCATGGGCCAGTCTTCAATAAAGAGCAGCTTCCCTGGGATGGGGTACTGGTTAAAGACCAGGGAAGACTATGAACATCAACTCATTCCCTCACTTCTTTCACTGAAAAGTGAGTTACCTCTCTGACAGCATAATTACACCATTGGAATTCCATAATTGGTGTTTCTGGCAGAAGCACAATAGATAAAAATTTTATTTAAAATTTGATTTAGATTTACTCCTTTCATATCAGAAGGGGTCTGAACCGATGGTTAATTCCTCCACCCCTCTCTTGGCATTTGGCATTATATGAAATGCTAAGGAACGGACATCGCTTAGCAAATTTGTCACCCAGCGTAGCCAATGGCTACCAGTCTTTGTAAGTCTTTGTAAGTCAATTTTTTCTTATTAAACATACACACAGGCCCCAGTTCTGATGCCTAATTTGTTCCCCAAACATTGGGCAAGTACTGCGATAGCTGAAGAAGTGACATGGCGTCCATGAGCCAGCTTAGCATGCTCACTCTTGCTGAGTCTGCTCTGGAGTGGATGCTCTTTGGGAGGCCTACATATGGGGCTATCCCCTGGAGCTCAGTCCAAGGGGATCATCCATGTAACTCTTCCCAAGCTTCCTTACCACCAATCCTCAGGTCTTCTCTCCTGCCAGGCGAGATAAACCACCCATAGATGCTCAAAGAGCTGCCCATTTGTAGGTTTCCCCTTCTCTGAGCTCCAGGTCAGATGGTTCTGCTGGCACCTTGGCAAACCTTGGCCAGCTGGACTCAAGCTTTTCCCCTTTACTTGAATGAAGTCAGCTCCCCACAATGCCACAGATGTGGGTGCTACAGACAGGCATAAAAGCAAAAACAATAAAACAACCAAGATTCCAGAAATACAAGATGGTTACATAAAGTGTGGTA
This sequence comes from Echinops telfairi, assembly GCF_000313985.2. Lineage (NCBI taxonomy): Eukaryota > Metazoa > Chordata > Mammalia > Afrosoricida > Tenrecidae > Echinops > Echinops telfairi. The sequence continues at coordinate 27,893,551 of NW_022111324.1, read as the reverse complement.
GACAGAATGAAATACTATGTATCCATTTAAATGATGCTATGGCTACTCTGGGAGATTCAAAACATTTTTGTTGCTGTATTATTAAGTGGTAAAATACAGATTACAAAACAATGATTATCTTTCAGATGCAGAATTATGGACTATTTCGTAAGGATCAATTTTCTGCCAAACAAAACAGGCCTATAAAATAAATATAATAAAATAAAGACATATGGCTGAGAATGAAGGGGGTAAGAGCAGAGACCCAAAGCCCATTTGTAGACAATGGAACATCCCCCCACAGAGGGGTCACAAGGAAGGGATGAGTCAACAGGGTGCAGTAAAGCACTGATGAAACACACAATATTCCCCTGGTTCCTTAAAGGTTCCTCACCCCCACTACCATGACCTCAGTGATGCCTCTCACTTCAGACTAGTGGACCGGAGCATGTGCACAGGTGTAGATAAGAGATAAGAGCTCACTACACACAAAACCCAGGAGCAGGAATGGGATGAGAGATACCAGATGGGCAGGGAGAAGGGGGGCGGGGAGGAAGGGGAAACCTATCACAATGATTGACACACACGCACCCCTCCAGGGGGAAGAACGATGGAAAGAAACCATGGCGGAAGGGAGACAGGGGTCAGTGAGGGATATGAAAATAATAATAATTTGTAATCTATCAAGGGGTCACAAGTGGGGAAGGGGAGCTGATACCAAGGGTTCAATAAAAAATAAATGTCTAGAAAAGAATGATGGCAACATATGTAAAAATATGCCTGATACAACTGATGTATGGATTGTCATAAGAATTGTAAGAGCCCTCAATAAAATGATCAAAAATGAAATAAGGACTGTGTCCCACAGTACAACCAAACATCTGAGACCCAAAAGACAGCATTTACCCAAAAGCAAAGGTCAGAAGGCAGGAAGGGGCAGGAAATGGAAACAGCAAGTCCAGGGAAGCAGTGGGAAGAGGGCCGTTCCATCCAGGGCATCGCAGCCAGTGCCACAAAGACAGTGTGTGCAAGTGTGGAATGGAAACTCCATGTATCTGACAATTCTCACCCAAATTACCATTAACACTTCAACAACGTATGGAATACTACTTGTGTTTCTTTTGTTTATTTCCATATTCCAATTTGTACTCTATAAATAAGTCTTTGTTTGGTAATGTATCTGTAAACTGAAAACATTTGGTAGACAAAACACCGTTGCCAGCCTTCTGGACAACAAACTTGTTTTGAGCGCCCACTGTAGAGCATGCTGTGAGGTCAGAGAGGGGGTTTCGATATTTGTGCTTGCTGGGTTGCGGACAAGTGAATGAGGTCATTTACTGCAGAAACTAGTTGGAGTTTTTTGGAAATAGATTAAGACTTTCTATTAAGATTAAGAAAAAGAACTTTCTAGATTTTGGTACCCAAAAATTCAGTTCTTTTTATATTTCCTTCTAGTTAGTGAATAAAAATTATTAGTCAGTGGGGGTGTATCTTTATATCTATAATCTTTTCTATAATCACCATTTGTGCTGTATTTATATCTTATTAACATCTAAAGAATATGTTCACTGATCTTAATTGTGTGTTTGCTTTTATAACACATCATTGATCATGTCAAATAATTTACTTGATTAAAAGTTGAATCCTAATATGGTTTCTATAGAGAAAATGCAAGAGTATGTAAAATTTTACACATGCACACGTCTATTCCAAACAGATATGCCTCAACGTGTTTTTGCTCTCTAGATGCCTAGCTACAGATAAATTCTTTCAGTGATACACTAGTCTTAATGTTGCTAAAATTTTTTCCAAAAATAATTACACTTTTGTACCATGGAAAAAATATTTTTGAGCTCAGGGATAAGTCCAAATTTTTAACAAAATTGATGTAGGCATCTTCTCAAATCACTGAAGTTTTGCACCAAGTTTATGGGGAATGTTGACCTACATAACACAACAGTTTTTAAATATATTTGAAGGAAGATGGACTTCAAAGATGAAGATAATGCCTATTGATCTCAACAAATAAGAAACTGTAGCTGAAGTCTAGATACTAGTGGGAAAAGATCATAAAATTATCACTGATGCACTAGTACTGAAGTAGGGCTCTCACACCGCTCAGCATTTTCCATTTTAAGTGACCACCTTGGCCTCAGCAAGCTTTTGGCTGGATGGGTGTCAAAAGTGGTTCTCAAAGACCATCTGGCTCAAAGCATTAACCTGTCCATCAGTCTTTTAAACAAGATCAAATCGAATTGACATGATTTTATGGAATGAATGGTAACTGGATTCAAGATTAAATTTACCACACAATTCAGAGAACGAGGTGTGATCATAGCAGTGGTGTCGAAGGGGTCTTCTGGGCCAGTTAAGTTCAAAGCAAAGAGGGCCTTTCAGAAGGTTATGGTACCCATTGTGTGTGTGTGTGTGTGTGTGTGTGTGTGTGTGTGTGTGTGCGAAAGAGAGAGAGAGAGAAAGGAGTAATCTTGACCAACTTTTCTCCAAAGAATAGTCTGTATTCACTTCCGTGAATGTTTAAGAAAATGAAAACTGCGCTGGAGGGAGAAGGCTCGGAACGTTGGGCCAGGGTTGTCTTTCTCTTTCCAGTCCCAACAAGGGTAGCAAGGGCTATCCCACAAGAACTTTATTGGAAAACTCACCCCATCTACTCGACAACCCGCACCTTGCCCCGTTATTCCCAAAACTCAAAGAACCTTTAAAAGGAACGTAATTTGAGTCCCTCGGTGATACCCAGACTGCCTCTTTGACATGACAAAATCAAAGAATGCAGAATTCCTTGGAGAAGAGTTAGCGAGATGGAAACGTCTCCTGCATAAATGTATAGACCTAGATCAAAATGTGTGTGGAGAAATATGAGCAACACATTTTAATATTTGTTTAATAAAGATTTGGGTGGTTGTGAAGCAATATGTGTTTGTGTCACTTCTTAACTCTGCTATCTCCTTTACGGCAGCTTCTAGAGTGTGCTGCTGCCAGGACTCTTTGCCGAAAAACACAAAATGTCACAAGGTTGGAGGGGGGAGGGAGGGTAAAAAGAGGAGCTGAGACCAAGAGCGCAAATAGAATGTAAATGCTTGAAAATAATGACGGTAACATATGTACAAATATGCTTGATACAATTATTATGAGAGCTGTAAGCACCCCCCCCCATTAAAAGGACCTTACAAAAATACAAACTTGACAGAGACTTTCCCAAGGATAGATATAGGTTGGCACCCATGTCTAAGGATATTATTTGCAATTCTCTTATTTGTGTCCAATTATGGTAGTCTGTCTAATACGTTGACTTCCAAAGTACAGATCTGTTGCTCTTGAGTTGCTACTGATCCACAGTGGCCTGATAGAATAGAATAGAACTAGTATTTCCAGGGCTGTGATCTCTGAGGAGACAGGTTGCCACACCATCTCTCACGGATTCAAACTGCCACTCTTTTGGTGAGCAGCCAAGAACTTAACCACTGCACCCTCCAAAGGATAGACTCCAATAAATGCAAAAAGTTCATTTTTCTCATTTAAGCCAGAGACAAAAAGGTAGATTCTAAAAGGATCTTCTTCAGGAGTATCATTTTTAGGTTTAATCCACGTCCTTAGGTAGCCTTCACACATGACACTTGCAGGGTCTTTTGGGAATGTGTTGAGGTTATTTATAGAAAGAGAATTATTACTTCACAAAGGGATGACATTTCATGAAGGTATTTGTATCCCATGACAGAATGAATGGCTTTACTCTGTCCCATCCATGAACACACATTAAACCTGGAATAGACATTTTCACACCCTTCTATGGGACTGCTCCGCATAGAGGGGCTCAAGGGTGACCAAAGGTTATTCCACCTCCACATGCAGAAGGAAAAGAATGACCTCGCCATTCAAATAACATGATGCAACATTTCAAATGAAACGGTAGGGAAAGAATACCTTGATCATTTAATTGCTGTAATGTATAGCATTCTATCCGTTCTCCAAATACAGATGCCTGATTGGCACTGAAAGTTCGTAACAGGTTACTAACTGAAAGGTTGACAATTCACACCCCTCCCTCCCAAGCAGCTCCATGGAAGAAAGACCAAACTGCTCCCATAAAGGCGCAGCCCAGAAACCTCCATGAAGCCCAGTTCTACTCCGTACCGCATGGTGTGGCCATGAGCTGGAGCTGCTAACTAGACAACAGTGGCTTGGGGGTTTGGCCGTAAGGTGACCAGATTTTAACATTGGTAAAGCGGGACACCATTGATAAGTGCATATCCTGGCGTAATAGCCACACGGCAGCCAAAAACCGTATACCCTAGCTTGTCGTGCATTCTTTCCAAAAATCAGGACTTTTTTAAAACGCCGCGGGACACGGGAAAAATTGTTAAAAATCGGGACTCTCCCGCCAAAAGCTGGACGTCTGGTCACCTTAGGGGGATTCTTGTAGTCTACTTCTTATTTCTCTAGATGGCTATCTCTGTTTATATTCATCCATAGCAATCAGCATAAGTCACTTCCCTCTGAGTATTCTCAATTTCATTCCTGTGCAGAGTTCTTGATGATCAAAACTAACCTTTTGGAAATATCATCTGGGAGCTTCCTCTGACTCCCACTAGTCTGAAATGATGTCCTTAGAAATTCGTTTGAGACATCTTAAGAGATCCCCACCCCCAACCGCAACCTGCTCTTCAACCCTCTCTTGAGCTGGTTAAATCCTGTCTCTTGGAAATGGAGTAAATCCTGTATCCTGGAAATGGGTCATATCCTGCGGTGTTGAAAGAGAGGATCTCAGGGGAAGGAAGGGGACACTTGGAGGGAGAGTGGGCGAGGGCAGAAACGTATTGTGGGATGAATTCAATCTGACTTCAAGTACAAAAATAATTTATCCTTGTTTGACGTTTCCGTTGTATTCATTTTTAGGCCCACATCATAATAAATAAAAATATCAAAGTTACAAATTACACAACACTAGAGACAGTAGTACTAAATAATAAATAAATAACAGAAGGAAAGTTAAACACGGGGGATTTGCGGCAGGGGAGTGGAGGTAGAGGGTTTTAGAGAGAAATACGGTCTGTTTCACCGAACCATGCCCAGAGTCATTTGTTTGGCTTGTTCTCCACACTTCCTTCCCCAATTGCACCACATCCCTGAACGCTTACAGCAGATCATTCTGAGCAAAATGCTGCCAGTCCGAAAAAGGAGAGTCTCAAAGGAGAGTTGTCACAACCATCCAACCATGCGGACCTTCTGCGGAGGCACTGCCACGGGAGAAGCAGAGACAGACGTGTCAGAGCCACGCAGAGGGTAGGCGAGGCTGCACTCAGGGTGGGCGTGGCTGGCCAGGGCAGAATTACCCTGTTTCCCCGAAAGTAAGACATCCCCCGAAAATAAAACCTCCTTAGAGTTTTGCCTCTTGCTGAAATATAAGGCATCTCCCCGAAAATAAGACCTCCCCCAAAATAAGGTCCCCCGAAGCTACTGTAACTCTGGACTCTGGGCCTTAGCAGGGGGTGCCCCTACACAGCTCACTGTTGGCCGCAGTGCAGCTGGAGCAGACAGGAAGTGCGAGATCTCTTTTAATAAAACAATAAATGTGTACCGTATTCTTCTTCATGGAAAAATAAGACATCCCCTGAAAATAAGACAGCACATTTTGAGAACCAAACATTAATATAAGACACTGTCTTACTTTCGGGGAAACAGAGTAGAAGAGGCCTGGCTTGATGGGAGCTGCCCCGCTTCTCCTCTCACTGGCCCTTGTCTGGAGTTCCTTCCCCCAAACCGCAGCTCAGCACCCTCACCCCACCCCCACCCCCAGGCCAGCCCGGAAAGCAGCCTCGGGATGGCGGAAAGACTCATCTGATCAGAAGATGACTGAAGACTTTTAAAAAGGCTTCCAGTGAATTTCAGACCTGGGGAGGAAAATGTTTTAAGACAGAATACTTCTGAAGAGGGTGCCTTCAGCGTTCCCCTACACACTGGTCCCTCCACTGACCCTCACAAGAGGCCTTCAGTAGCTTGGCAGTGGGAGGCTCTTCCTTTGGCGCAGGCTTAGCAAACTGAGGCTCTCTGCTTCCATACAGATTGACAGTCTCAGAAACACAAAGGGGGAAGTTCTATCTACGCTGTCCCATAGGGTCTCTGTGAGTTGGAATTGACTGGAGAGCCATAGGTACTAATTTAAAGTCTTCTTTTAACTCATTCATCAACAAGTGAAATTTAGATCAACTCTTTTTTTCCACTTACTTCTTAAAATCACTATTAAATTGATTATTAGCATGTTTTCACTATCCCTATAGAATCTCAATCCTTTATAAATATCCAATAAGTAATTTAAAATTCATGTTTAATTTATTATGCATGCTTAGAGCAACTATTTTCATGGACCAGTCCTTGTTAAGGTTCTCAGAGGCCTTCAGGCATGTCAGGTGGCACTCATTAAAAATTTATTTCTCTGGTTTCTTTAGCAATGCTTTTAGAAAGTTCTGGGATGAAAAAAAAAGTTCTGGGTTGGGAAAATTCATATCTAATGAACAGTAGAAGACATGCATCTCTATTCACCACACTTGAAGAAAAAACATTGCTTTTTTGGTCTGGAAATTACTTAGTTTCCTTTTCCTGCTTTTTGGAGCATAATTAAAGCAATGACATCAGACAATGTATGTTATTCAACAATATCCGGGGAAATGATTGAAAGGAGAATTATACGAGAGAAGTGGGAGTGGGGGAGAGAGATAAAGAATCCAGACTGTATGCCTCCTTATAAAATGAAGCAATGTACCATAGAGAAGCCAGGATCAGTCTTATCTAGACACTCTCAGGGGAAAAATCAGGAAGGTGTGGAGCTCTGGTTTCTGTTGGAGGCCTACACTCTTTGTGTTAGTCTGGATAGACTAGAGAAACAAAATTCATAGACACTCATATGTGTATAAGAAAGAGGTTTATATACAAGATCAATTGAATATTGAGAAAACATTCCTGCCCAGTCCAGATCAAGTCCATACATCCTATATTAGCCCATATGTCCAATAACAATCTATAATTTCCTCTTCAGAGTCATGAAACATATGCAATGATGCTGAATGAAGTAGGTGGATAGGACAGTCTTGTGGATCCAGTGATGGTGGAAGCACCTCAGTGCTGGTGTGGGTCTCCATGCTGCTCCTCCAGGTCCAGGCCTCTCACTGCCATCAGCATAACTCCATGTGTCTTGTCAGTAGAGCGTCTCTCAGGGAGTGAGTGAGTGTCCTGCCTCCAGCGAGCTATTTCTCTCCTTAGTGCCTCCAAATGAGGTCATCAAGCTGCTACCTGATTGACAGGCAAACTCTACCCCTTCACTCATAAATCTTAAATTGACAACAGATTATGTAACTACCACCCTCTTCTAGAGTTTACAAAAAAAAAAAAATCCCTACCTAAACCCACTGCCATCAAGGGATTCTGCCTCATAGAGATCCTGAATAAGGAGTCCAACACTATCCGTCTTTTCCAGAGCAGACAGCCCCTTCTTCTCTCATACCTAGAGTCAATATGCCTACTCAGATAGTACCCACTAGTCTGGAACAAATCTGGGGTCAGAATATATTTTTCTCCTAAATCTAGTTATATAACCTATGAAATGATTTATATTTCAGTTACATTTCACTTTATTTTGACCTCTCCCACCACCTAACTTGGGTCAGTGAGGAACTATTATTTGTTGAATGAATATCAAACCAACCCCATTGCCATCATAACATCTGTTATCTTTACAGAAACAGACTACCTCATCTTTTACTGAGTGGCAGCTGTTGGCTTCAAACTTCTGACATTGTGGTTAGCAGCCCAACATGTAACTATTATGCCACCAGGGCGCCTCTTGGCATCAAAACAACATCCAAAAAAAAATCTATAGCCACTGGGACTTTCTAAATAAAAAAAATTAATCTGTCGCTATCCAAGTAATATTAATGCCTCCCCAAACATCAACCCTATTGCTATCGAGTGAATGCTAACTCATAGCAACCCCATGCTCCGTAAGCTTTCCAGTGGATGATTTGGGGGCAGGGGAGGTGGGAAGGAGATGGAGAGTTGATTACTAGGCCTTTCTTCTGTGGTACCATTGGGTAGACTCGAACCACCAATCTTTTGGTTAGCAGCTCAATGTCTTGAGCATTTGCTCTACTCAGGGAGTCCCCAACACTGCCCAGACCATGTCAGTTGGCACTAACTTTGGTTGTAGTCAAGTTTTTCTCATCCCTACAAATCACTAGCCTCTGGTCACTCAAGAAAGAGCTCTGGTTGCACAGGCTGTTAAGCGTTGGGCATCTAACCACAAGTCTGGTAGTCCAACCCTTACTCAAGTAAAGAGTTACAGCCTCCGGAACCCTTAGGGGGTCGTTCGACTCTGCTCTATTGGGTCTCTATGAGTCAGAAGCGACTTGAGGGCAGAGTTGAGTTGAGGGATGTCAAAGCCATCAGCCTTGGACAACTTCTCATTCCCTGGTTGAGGATTCAGAGAGGCCTTACACTACGAGTCAGTGTGAGATTCACTCTACAGACAGATGGACGACATTTAGGATTTACTCCACAATTACCTATTAAAAGAATTGTGGTGTTTCGTTTTTCCATTGTTGGGAGCGTAGATATTCAATATGCTAATTGCTTCTTGGTTTATTGAAACTTTGAGTATTATGTAGTGTCCTTCGCTGTCTCTTTTTATGGTTTGGATCTTGAAGTCAATATTGTCAGAGATTAAGTAGCCACCCCTGCCTTTTTGGAGTTAGAATGTGCTTGGTAGACTTTCTGCCAACCCTTTATTCTTAGCATATTCTTGTCTGTGTGCTTAAGATATGTCTCTTGCAGACAACAGATTGATGGATTATGTTTTCTGAGCCAGTCCTCCAGCCTTTTTCTTTTAATGTACGAATTGAGTCCATTGGAATTCAGGGTTATTATCACTATCTGTGGGTTCATAGTTGTCATACCCTGTTTTGTGTTTTGGGTCTTTACCTATCTCACCTCATATCAGTGTGCTGTGTTTGAGTGGAGATTTTCTATGTTGTCTTCTTTTTCATCTGTGATCCTCTTGTCCTGATAATTGTTGCTGGCATGTTGGCTACTAGATGGAGCTGGGCTATATGGTGATCTCCTGTTTGTTCTTGGTGGAGGTTGTTCCTCTGGCCATAGTGAGTCAGCCAGTATCTTCCGCAGGCTCGGGTGTTTGGCAGCATATTCTTTGAGTTTTTCCTTGTCCTTGAAGACCCTTATCTCGCCATTCATCTTAATGGATAACTTGGCAGGGTACAGGATTCTGGGAGAGGCATTTTTTTCCTTCAGCTTTTGGAATATGTTGCTCCATTCTCTCCTCCTCTTCATGGTTTCTGCTGATAGGTCTGAGCATATTCTTACCTGTACTCCTTTGTATGTGATTGTCTTCCTTTGTATTGCTGCTCGTAAAATTTTTTCTTTTTCCTCAAAGTTGGATATTTTTACTCTTATATGTCTTGGCGTGTTCTTCTTGGGGTCTAGTCTAGCTGGGGTCCTTTCTGCTTCTTGTATGAGTACCTGGTTCTCCCTTGTTAGGGTGGGAAAGTTTTCTTCCAGGAATTCCTTTGCTATCCTGATTGTTGACTTGTATGTTGTGTTGAGTTCAGGGAGACCGATAATATGAAGATTATTCCTCTTCATAGCATCTGTCATTGATCTCAAGCTATCTTCTCTTTCTTTAATTTTCCTCTCTGTCTATCTCAGTTGCTTAGTTCTCTTTCAGTGTCCTCGAGGTCGCTGATACGGTTCTCTGCCTCCTCAAGCCTAATCATAAATTCTGTGACTTTGTGTGTGGCTTCTGCTATCTCCTCTGTGAGCTCCTGCAGTTCCCTTTGGTGGGTGGACTTCATCCCCTCTATTGTGAACTTCATCCCCTCTATTGTGGACTTCATCTCCTCTATTATAGTATCCTTGTTCTGGGTTGCTTCCTTCAGCTCCTTTATTACTGCCAGTAGACTTCTGAAGATTTCCTTCTGTGGCAGATCTGTATCTGCTTTTTCTATGAAAGACGTTAGCTCTGCTACTGTGTTTTGTCTCTCTAGTTTTTTTGTTGGGAGTGATGCGGTCTGTTGATTTTTCCTTGATCCTTTCATAGGCCCCATGTTTCTGGGAGGCCAGGGGTCCCTTATCTGTGTTACTGTTAGGGATTCTCTCAGGTGGTTGCCTTTGACCTACTCTAAGGATGTGTCAGACTGCTGTGTAAGCAGAGTCTCCCATAGGCTTGGTGACCAGCAGTGGTGAGATATTTCAGCTACTGGAGTGGGGGATGTGGCCTCTGTGAGTGCCTCTTGGCTGCTTTGACCTGGTCTATCAGGGTACCCTTAGCAGCCTCTCCCCCTTTTTATTTAGTATTAAAAAATAAAAAGTTTTAAAATTTTCAATATTAAAAAAATTTTTGTTTTTTTAATTTGGGGGAGGAAAAAGAAAAAGAATGGAGAGGGAGAAGGAAGGAGAAGCCATAAAAGAGGCAATGAGGCTTGATAACATCCGTGAGGCTGGAGGGGTTCCAACTCTTCCTCCAGGTAGCGGGGTGTTGTACTTCCTTTATGTAGGGTTCCACAGATGCTGTGTGGGATTATTTGCAAAGGCTAGAACTCTGGCTTTCCCTAGTATGCCTGCCCTGCGCTGTACGTAGCACCACAGCAGGGGGGGGGGTGTTCCCACAGCCTGGTCTAGGGCCCCAGGGCCAGCAGGGCCTCCACAGCTATGTGTAGAGTCACTGAAAGGGAAGCTGGGCTTATTGTCCTATCTAGGCTGCTGGTATTCTACTTCTAGTTCAGAGGCTTTTTTTTTTATCCCCTTGGTCCGCTAGACTAAAATCAAATTAACTTATCACATGCAGTCTCTATCTGCAGCTCGGTGCTACTTAAGACTGAGGCTTGGAACTGGGGGTCTTTGTTTTGCAAAAAGCCTCCAGGCCCTGCAGCTGGAAGTCCTTAGCTAGGTTGATTCACGTGCTGATTTATGTTAAGGACCTCCGCCCATGTGCTCTTTGCCGCTGCTGGGGGAGGGCTGCGGTTTGGGTTATTAACCTATAATATATATTTCACCTTCTTTTTTATTTTTATTTTTCAATACTTTCAAGAACATGCAGAGATTAATATCACACGCAAGCAATATTTTGCTGAAGACCACTGAAAAGTGGCTATAGCAGTGCATTGGCAGAGAGTTGCCTGAAGTTCAACCTTCATAATCCCCAGTGAACCTACCCTGTTGGAGCATGCCAACAGTTATTAGTGTGCTCCTCCTCTCAAAAAGCTTACCGAGAAGACAACTTCACTTTTTATAAACATTTAAATGCTGCTGAACATAAAGTTTCTAAAGAAAAGTTGCAATTAGCTCAGTCTGCTGTCAAATACTTCTGTCACTTAACCAAAAGGCATTCCTACTTACCCCAAGTGATAAGAAGGTATTGCAGCCTTTTCTTTGCATAAAATAAATAAACAATTAAGGGGATTTTTTTTTTTTTTTGGAACATGATAGTTTTGTCTGAGTTGTCTCCCCCATATGCCAGAAAATGCATTGCCCTCACCTTCCGGGTCCTCTGGGTTTGGAGAAAACTCATGGTATAATAAAACTCGCTAAGCTTTCTGAGTTTTTCAGTTTGTTCAGGACTAAGTTCTCCTTTGGTCCTTTTAATTCTGAGAACTTGTCCTTTGGGATTTCAAAAACACTCCGTGTGACATAATCACTGGAAGACTACTTCATTATATTGCAACTACCAACCCTAATTTTTTTTAAGTGCTGTCGATTGGTTCCAACACATGACAGCCCTATGCACAACAGAAGAAACACTGGCAGGCCCTGTACCGTCCTCACAATTGTGGCTCTGCTGGAGCCCTTGTTGCAGCCATTGTGTCAATCCATCTCCTTGAGCCTCTTCTCTTTCCTAATCTTCTACTTTACCAAGTATGATGTCCTCTTTCAAAGACTGGTCTGTCCTGATATCATGTCCGAAGTGTGTGAGATCTCCAATCCAAATGATTATTATCACCCTCCTTGCTTCAAAGGAGCATTCTGACTATGTGTATTCCAAGACAGATTTGTTTTCTCTTCTGGCAGTCCACAGGACTTTCTATATTCTTCACCAACAGCATAATTCAAATGCATAAGTGCTTCGTTGGTCTTCTGCATTCATTGTTGAACTTTGTCATGCATATCGGGAGATTTAAGATATCCAGGCTTAGATCAGGCACATCTTAGTCGTCAACGTGACATCCCTGCTCTTTGGCACGTTAAAGAAGTCTTGGGCAACATAATTGTGCAGTGCAGTATGGTGTTTGATCTCTTGACTGCTGCTTCTTGAGCACTGACTGTGGGTCTGTGTAAAATGAAGCCCTTACTCATTTAGTTCTTGTCTCTGATTCTTATTGTTCATTTTCCAGTCGTGTGGATTTTCGTTTTCTTTAGATTGTGGTATAATCCATACTGAAGACTGAAGTCCTTGACCTTCATCAGCAAGTGCTTCAAGTCCTCCTCGCTTTCAGCAGGCAAGATTGTGTCATCTGCATATCACAGGTTGTTAATGTCTTCCCCCAAACCTGATGTCATGATCTACTTCATGTAGTCTAGCTCCTTGGATTATTGCTCAGCACACAGATTGAATAAAAATGGTGAAAGGATGCATAAACCATTACTTATTTTAAAACGATCCAGTGTTCCATTGATGATCTTGGTTCATTTACAAGTTCCACACGGACACAATGACATGTTCTGAAGTTCCTATCCTTCAATGTTGGCCCTAGTTTGTTATGACCTACATAAATGAATGTCGCTGTATAGTCAATAAAACACAAGTAAACATCTTTCTAGTGTTCTCTTTCAGGCAAGACTCATCTGACATGAGCAGTACCTTCCTGCCCCAGCCCCTCTGAATCTAAGTGGAAGTTCTGGCCACTCGCTGCAACCACCGTTGAATATCTTCAGCAAAAAATTTACTTGCCTATGATATTAATGATACTGTTCTATAATTTATACTCTCTGTTGAGTCACCTTTCCTTGGGATGGGCAAAAATATGGATCTCTTCCAGTTGGTTGGCCAGGCCACCCCTTCATTCTAAATCTAGCAATGGAAGAGTGGTTGGCATGGCAACCTTCTGTTTATTCTCCAGTTAAGACATACATTTTTCCAATGGCTAGGGTTTATTCTACATTAATATCAGGAGACCAGATTTAGGTCCATTAGAAAGGTTTCATATATTTTTTAGTAGAACCTTGCAGCTGCTATAATAAAAGTAATTAATTTGTTAGTCTAGGATCATCCTTTTTTTCTAAAGTTTAGACAGCTGGTCAACTTGGCAATGGGAGTTATTGTCCAATCCAAATGATGTATTTTAATTAAGGCCAGAATCTCAGGCTTGAGATAGGTAAATAGAGTATTAACATTCCCCATTTTTCTTTCATCTGGAAGACCTAAGCTAGAATGTTTCTAAAATCTCTGCAATAGTCAGTCATGATAACTATATACTTCTATCCCTAATTTGCATGCAAGAATAGATTTTGTTGAGTTAACTGCTGGGGGAAAGGTCTTATAAATTAAGCAATTTTCCCGATTTACTTTATTAAGCATACCTGAGTAAAGCATACCAAAAATGAATAAAGGACAGTCCCTGCGTTCAAAAGGGAAAGAATTGCATAAAGTATGATAAATATTTAAATAAAGGTAGATACAAAGTACTGTAACCACAAAATGATAAAAAGGCTAACCACATAGAAGGGAGACCAGTGGAGGCTTCGCAGAGGAGTCAACATGTGAGAATTTGAGGGTTTATTTTTAAGTGCTAGTTGCTCCTCTCCCCCATCCCCCAGCCACCATCACCATCCCCTCCCCCCCATATGTTGTCTTAAGTTTGAAAATGTTTGCAAACTCAGGACATTATCTAGCATCTTTCCCCACCTAGATTCCAAAAACAGAGCACCTTTGCTCTGTAGCACTCAGCCTGCAGACAGGAAGACACCATTATTATACAATCCTGGAAGGCTTCCTGAGCTAGAGCTTTCCCCGACAGAGGGTTGAGAGAGAGCAGCAGCACGGTGGGGAGTGGGGGAGAGCATAAGGATACCTAAACCTAAAACACATGGGACAAAAAAGACACTAGAACAAGCACAAGCATGAAAGGCCAGACCGAGCCCGGCATCTTCCTTGTCTTGCTCAGACCAGCCCTGCCACACCCACATCCATCGATGCCTTGCTTTGCATTTCTGTACCTTATTTACCACCATGGCCTTCAGTGCCTGTGCTCTGTGCTCTCTGCTCTCAGAATGTATACATATCTCATCTCCCTCCAAAAAAACATTAAAATCTTTGAGTATTGTGGTGACAGTCTGATTTACATTGAGCTCATGGCCTAGATTTGAGACCTACTTCCATTACATTTTCTTAGCTGTATGTGACTCTGGGTAATTTCCAGCTTCACTTGTACTCTTATTTCTGCCCAAGCAACTTGATTGTCACCTCTCATGTGCAGAGAGGCAGGCCACTGACATGCCCCCTGGCCACAGTGCCCCCACTGAGTCTGCATTCCGGATCTGTCTCTTCCTTCTACAATAATCTTTGGAGCTCACATTTTCTGACAGGTTCAAGGTCACCACACAGAGAACTCAAGAGCTCTGCTTCTTTTTGTCCCATGTTGAGGAACCTGGACCAGTCCCAGAACCGGATTTAAGGTCTGTCCAAGCCAGAGTCCTAAGGCCTGCCAATTTACCAAGCAAGATCTAGAACCTTTCTGTTCAAAATGTAGATTGCAAATTAATCCTGCTTTACTTATCTTTTGGAGTCACTGCAAAGGTCAGAGAAAAATCATTTTACAATTTGATCTATCAAAGTATTCTTGCATATATTTCTTCAGAAATATTTTTCCAAGTTGCCATTGCAAGATATCAATTCCAAAACAAGGATGCGAATAATAGTTGTACAACGTGAAGGGTATAATCAATGGCACTGAATTACACCTGCAGACGTTGTGGAATTGGAGAATGTTTTGCTGTGTCTATTTATGCCACAATTAGAAAAAATAATTATGTGACTAACCATGAGTACAAGACAGAAGAAAATGTTCTAGAATAGAATGTGGTGATAAGTGTACAATTCTTCTTGATATGATTAAATTATTGATTTTATGGCATGTGCAGGGAATTCTAATAAAGCTGTTAAAAATATGTGTCAATTCAGAAACAACTGCAGGCACACCTGTAAACATATGTTGCTGTGGTCGTCAGGCCCTGGACAGTTGATATTGACTCATGGTGATGGCTTGTGTGCAGAGTAGAACTGTGCCGCAGTGTTTTCAAGGCTGACCTCTTTGGGAAGCAGATCGCCAGGCCTGACTTCCAAGCTGCTCCAGAATGGGTGTGAGCATCCAACTTTGTGACTGGGAATCAAGTTCTTAGCCATTTGCATCACCCAGAGTTTCCTATAGCCTAAGACCGAGATCCAAAACCAAACCCACTGCCGTCGAGTCTATGCCGTCTCATCAGATCCTTTGTAAAGCTTCTGAGACTGTAAATCTTTACAAGCAGACAGCTTCCTCTTTCTCCTATGTAGACCTATAGGGCCTACTAAAGCAGAGCTGCAATTCCATTGAAAACAAGCAAGGCTTAACTCAAATATCACTTCCTCAGAGGGGTATCTGTGACCAGTCCAACAAAAGTAACTGCCATGCCACACCAATATGCTTACCATTTTTCCCATTTACTTTCTTCATAGCATGTCTCATTATCTTATTTGCTTACTTATTTATTATTTGTCTCTGATAACACAAGAATCTTGTCCCAATGTCTAACATATTACCAGAAGCTCAAGAATCTTATCCAAATGCCTAGCACAATATATGACATGTGCCAAACTGATGTGACTAAATAAGCATATAGTACATGTGACCACAATAGTTAAGTATGACATAACACTGTATAGATCCTCCCAATACAGAGAAAAATAAGATCTCTGCCCTCCAAAGCTTACAGTCTGCTAAGAAGAAAAATAGCAATAAAAATAATTATAACATGGTATGAAGAGTATAATCGCTGATGTGTACATAGGCAGAGGTGAGAGGATGCAGGAATTTCCTGAAAGAAGTGACTTCTGCACCCAGTTTTCAAGAATTCATAGAAAGTTACCCTGTACATACAGGAGTGTCCTTTCAACGGGGCCTCTTGGATCTTCATGTAACCTAAGACGCACAGGTCATTTCTTCATCCATGAAAATTCAAGATTAAAAATATATTTGAACTTGTATTATCTAGTTCAATAATTCTCAAAGAATACTGTGTGGTTTTAAATATTGGTGCAAATTCTCTTATGTTCTTCCCTTCTGTGGAGCCTGAACACCTCCTCTGAAGTGTGAGGTAAGGAACAATGTAGTAATTTGTTTCTAACTAATAAATCATGAAGAAAGATGGCACCTTGTGACTTCTGAAGTTAAGTCATAAAAGATGCTCTTCCTGCTGGAACACTTGCTCTGAGATAAGCCAGCTGCCAAGTTGTGAGAAGATGTGCAGCAAGGGACTGAAGCCACCTGCTACTAGTCATGTGAATGAATTGTGAGGATTCTCCCACCACACTAAGACCTTCCCATAACTGAAACCCCAGTCAACTTCATGACTGCAACCATAAGACGCTGAGCCAGAGTCACGCAAGTAAAGCTACTTCAGAGGAGACCTACAAATTTTTCAAGACAAGGCATGATTTTTTATTTTGTTTTAAGTCATTGAAGTTGGAAGTAACTTATTATACAATGATAAATAACAAATACAAAGGCCCTGTGTTAGACCGGGTTAACTAGAGAAATGAATCCAGAGACATTCATATGTGTATAAGAAAGAGTTTTGTATCAAAGAGTAATTATATTTTAAGAAAGCATCTCAGTCCAGTCCAGATCAAGTCCATAAGTCTGATATTAGCCCATAAGTTTGATACTAGTCCTTAAATCACTCTTCAGACTCACTCAGTCACATGCAATGATGGATGCAGAGCGCAGGAAGATCACAGGCAGGTGGGTACAAAGTCTTGAGGATCCCATGGCAGTGGACACATCCACAGGGCTCTGGCTGCCATCAGTGTGGCTCCATGTGACTTGCCAACAGGAAGCTGAAGCAGAGAGTGTGGGCCCACATCCAGGGAGAAGGAGGAAGTTCCCAGAATCCTCATGGGAAGGCCACACCCACAAGGAGGCATCATCAGGCTGTGACCTGATTGACAGGCTAAACTCCACCCCTACATTTTATTTTTCAAGTTGACATGAAATTATGTACTTACCACAGGCCCCAAAGAGTTTGCATTTATGTGAGTCCTGATAATTGATATTAACCAAATTAGGAATTAGAACTGAAGTTTTTTTAAGTATTTAGGTATTCACTTAAAACTAATAGTAATAACACATTGCATGTTAACATAAATAACATTCGATTAAAGTAATTATATTTTGTATAACAAAAATATATTTTGTGAGAACAGCATTATTTCATATTTTCAAAAATATTTTTTCATGTCCATCTTGATAGAAAATGGATTCTCATATCTACTTCTGAGTTGAATCTGCTGTAAGAACACTAGTTCTGTGATGTCTCATCACGCTATACAGTGATGAGAGGGTAAGAAAAATAAAAGCCCACCAATCTATTCCCGGTTCTTTGCAAGTTTCATGGCAAGAACACTCATCGTTCCCATTTCTAATGAGTAGAAATTTCCTCTGCCATGCTAGATTTGAATTCCTATTAGTTTTATGTGACATGTTTAAGACAATTTATTTTATGTTCAACCACTGCTGTAAGTCCCTCCTTCACAGAGCTTGTAAATTTCATTTAAAATTTTACCATTTGCCCTTTTACCTGTGTTTCCTTAAAGAGAGAACTTTAAGACAATTCAATTTTGAATGAACATCTTTTAAAAATTGATCATGAATTAGTCCCCCTTCCAAATTAGTCTCAAGGATCTACAATCTTGTACCTACATTCCTATATCAACAGTTTTCAGATATCAGGCCTAAAGAATTTGCAGGCTTAAAGTTCCAGGGAAGGTAGATTATTAAAAATAATCTGAAATTTTGCACTGAGGTATTCCTTTCTGTTGAAGGTGGAGTCTTCTCTCAGTATTCATCCTATGTTTGAAGTTCCTCCTACAACATCACTGGCTCACACTACCACCCGCCCCTGAAAAATAACTTAAACGTTGATGATGCTCAAAATTGTCCACCATGAATCCAGATTTCCTGAACCCATGGAGGTTGAATAAATTCCTAAAAATATTGTCCTGAGATCATCTTTAAACATTAAACCAAAAATATCTCCTGAAGTCTCTTAAAACCAAACAATTCCGTTTAACTGATAAAGAATGTCTGCCTTGAGCAGTATGCCCTTTTCAAGAGCTACCTGTGCGGACTCAAATGGACAAGAGCCACTCAAAGGCTTGGAGTTTGTTTTTCCTGCTAATGGGGAAGAATGACTCCTATAAGGAGAGGGCGTATGTTTGACCACTCGGAGGACATAATAAAGATCCCTGCGTTATACATATGGAAATTATTAAATTGCTGTGTTTTCTGCTGTGTATATTCTCAAACAACACTTTCTGAAATTGTCCACCAGGTCCCCATGTAGAGGTAGCTGAGAGAGGATGTCAGCTAACAAGATAGCATAAGCATTTGAGTCTGAAAAATAAACTATGCAGAATAAAACCTTTTTATTTTAGAATAAAACCTTTTAATTTCTCTTACATAAACCCTGAACTCAGGAGAGAAAGGGCAGAATTAAACTGGGAGATTAAAAAATTGAGTTTGAATCCCTTTTATACTCTCATTAGAGTGCTTGAAACAAAACACAAACTGATCATTGAATTGGAGTTATATGAAAGCCATTTGCTATTATTTCCAATCTCCTAATGTGGAATGAATCATTAGAATAGAAATATCCTGTCACACGACAGTATCTATAGAACATCATGGTAAGCCTTAAAACAATAGAAAGTAATGCCATGCAGCTCAAAGAATTCATCAGTAATTTCTGCCTTCTCTCACACAGACTAGAGAAAGTAACAGACTGCGGCCATTGCTAGGTGCCATCGAGTTCTTCCCAAGAGCCACCTGATGTAAAACAAAGCACTAGCACTGTCCCATCCTGTGCCATCTTAAGATTGCTGCTATGTTTTAGACCATGGTGTCAATCCCTATTGAATGTCTTCCCTTGTTTCACTCTCCCTCTCTTTTACCAGCATGAGGCCCTTCTCCAGGAGTAGCATGTCTCTGATAACCTCTCCAAAGTGCAGTAGGCTTGCCATCCGCGCCTTCTATGTAGCATTCGGGTTGGACTTCCTACAAGACAGATTTTGTTCACTCTTCTGGTAGTCCATGTGGTACGGTCAATATTCTCACCATTATAATTCAAGTGCATCAACTCTTTTCCAGTTTTCCTTACTCATTTCCCAGTTTTCATATACAAATATCCTTGGTCTAAAAGTGACGTCTTTGCTCCTTGACACTTTAAAAGTCCCTGAGTGTTGATTGTAGATCAAAGTAAAATGAAATTAAATCCTTGGCAACTTTAATCTTTCCTCCACTAAAGTGATGTTGGTTTTCAAATTTTTTACTTGCATGAGATACTGAAGCTATATTGTTCGCTAATTTTCACATTCAGGCCCCATCATGAGTCCTAAGGTTCGACCGGCAGACCAGCAGCATCCAGGCAACCCACCTTCTCCAAAGCCCTCGGTGGCAACCCCCCTCCAGCATCGGGCAACCAAGATGCCCAAAAGGAAGGTCAGGCCAACAGAAGGTGTGGTGACGATGGGGCCCAAGAGGCACTCAGCAAGATTGTCACTGAAATCGCTGGCTGTGAAAGTGGAAATGAAACAAAACAGGGAGCAGGAAGGGTGGCTCATCAGACGCTCTCCCTGCGGAAAATGGAGAAACGAAAAATGAGATGAAACAGAAGTCAAATCTGATTCAGATTTGTCCACCACGTCTTATCTGTGGGCCCTCTATCTCCCTTCCTGTATAGTTGTGTTAGTCCTGGTGGTCTGGAGAAACAAATTTCATACACACTCATATGTGTGTGTGAGAAAGCTTTCTCTAAAAGAGCAATTGTATATTAAGAAAACATCCCAGCCCTGTCCAGATCAAGTCTATAAGTCAGATAATAGCCCATATGTCCAATACCAGTCTATAAACTCCTCTTCAGACTCACACAACACATGCAATGATGCCAAATGCAGTAAGATCACAGGCCAGTGGATGGAAAGTCTTATAGCTCCAGTGGCAGTGGAAGCATCTCAGCTCTGGCATGAGTCTCCAAATGGCTCCTCCAGCTCCAGGGTTCTGGCTCCATCAGGTAGCGCCATCTGGCTTGTCATCTGGAATGTCTTGCAGCAAGCATGTGTATCCCACCTCCAGAGAGGAAGATAGGAGTTCCTAGAATCCTCAGGAGAAGGCCATGCCCACACAGAGGCCTCATTGGCTATGAGCTGATTGACAGGCTAGACTCCACCCCTTCCCAAGTTGACAGGAAATCATGTAACTGCCACAATAGTCCAAAAGAAACTTTTTATCAAACATTTTGTAAATGCAGGAGCCCTGGTTATGTAGTGATTATGCGTTTGGCTGCTAGCCATAAGGTCAGCAGTTCAAAACCACCAGCCTCTCAGCAAGAGAAAGACAGAGCTTTCTATTCCTGTAAAGATTTACAGTCTCAGAAACTCACAGGGAGCAATTCTACCCTGTCCTATAAGGTCACTATGAGTCTGATTCAGCTCAATGGCAATGGGTTTGGTTTATTAGTATTTTATTTTATAAATGCAAGATATTTGGTAGCTCCAGAAACATTTTTAAGAAGGAGGAAATCCCACTTCATCTCATTTCTTTAAGTGTAAAAGCATGTATTTAAGATGTGCAATAATTTACTGGTTACTTATATTTTGGTACAACTAGAAAATCGTGGAATGTTGAATTGTGGGAAAATCTGACTGTCTTAGATGTCAAATAGCATTTGATGGGATGAGGGTAGTTTTTGTTCCCCTAATACAAAACATGTCCAATGCACATAAGACATGTCTCCCTGTTCTTGACTCTAAGGCGCATTCTGGATACACTTCTTTGCGTGTGTTTTGGGCAGGCTGTGGTACTTTCAATGTTCTTCTCCAGCACCACAATTCAAAGGTGTTGATTCTTATTCAGTCTTCCTCATTCAGTGTCCAACTTTCACGTGCATATGAGGCCATTGAAAATTCCATGGCTTGGGCCAGCTTTAGTCCTCAAAGTACTCTCTCTCCTCTTTAACATGTTAAAGAGGTCTGGTGTGGCAAATTTGTTCAATGCAATACATCCTTTGATTTCTTGACAGTTGCTTCCATGTATGCCTATTGTGGATCCCAGTAAAATTAAAGCCTTGACAACATCAATCTCTTTCCCATTTGTCATGATTTTGTCTATTGGTCCAGCTGTGAGAATTTTGGTTTTCTTTACATTGACTTGTAATCGATACTGCAGACTGTAGTTTCTGATTTTCATCAGTAGGTGCTTCAAGTCAAGTATAGCAGTAGATATTTTAAAAGCAGCGAAATTAAATTGCAGCTAAAATATTGCATTCGTAGTATATACAACTGAAAAAAGAATTGTTTTCTAGTACTTACATGTACTTTTAAACTTCCACTAATCGATGAAAACAGTGTTCCAGATGGTGCCATGGTTAAATGTTCAGCTGCTGGCCAGCAGCTCAGTGAGGGAAGCCCACCAGCGGCCCTGAGGGAGAAAAGATCAGTCGCTCCATACAGAGTGTAGCCTAGAAACCTCTGCCTGGCATTTCCACTTGGTCACACAGAATCTCTAAGGGTCGGGATTAACCTGGTGACACACAAGAACAAAATTATTTTAAAAAAGATAAATAACCCAATGGCAACATGGTTTAAGTATATAAATATATCCACTCCTCACTTATCAACATGGTTAGGTTCTAATGACCATGTCATTCTGTGGAGATCAGCATTATGTGAAAATGAAGAATAACCACATCAGATCACCAAATGGAGGATGACTACATTGTTAGATAGCTGCCAAATTACATCAATTGATGTACCTGCCAAACCACTGAGAATCTCATCCCCATCCAGCTGGTACATATTTCATATGCCCTTACCCATCACAGCCATCATTAATCTCCCCTCACAGCTCAGCATTTGCTACTGCCAGACATTCATCATTGATGAGCACTTTAGACAGACAGCACATTTTTACTATTGTTAACAGTACGAAATATTAGGTAATGAAATTCTAAGTAAGGAATATATATAGTCAATTCACATACAAAAATATGTTCAACATCATTAAATGAATATACACTTAAATTGATAATACTCTCATAAAAATATAATTAAATTTGATAATGCTACGTGTAACTGATAAGGATATAGGGGGGGAAGTGATTATTCACTCTGGTGGAGAGTTAAATTTGATATAACTACTTTGGAGAACTATTTGATAACATCCCACAAAGTATCCCATCACCAAGAGAAACCCTCAAACATGCACAAGAAAGTGCCCACAAGCATGTTCATTGCAGTTTTGTCAAAAGAAAGTATAACACATTTCCAAAAGCATGACTGTGAATTTAGGGGTGGGGGGGAAGGGAGTACAAAAATGTACAAACCATGTTGATTAGGATTTTACTCATGCTAATTTTTTTTTTACTCATGCTAATTTTAAAGCAGTAATATATGATATTATTTATAAATATAAACCCATCCCCCAAAAATGTAAGGAGCCTTGGTGGTACTGTTGGGTAGTTGGTGGGCTGCTAACCACTAGGTGGCCAGTTCAAACTCAGCCGCTGCTCCATAGAAGGATGAGTAGACTGTTCTTTAAAAGATTTGCAAAGCCTTGAAACCCTATGTCAGGTTGCGCTGAATCAGAATTGACTGTAAGGCAATAACTTGGCTTTGGGTCTTGTTATTGATGGAAATGTACAAGGCTGGCAGTAAAGGACACAAACCGCCATAATTCTCCACCCCTCCTAGAAACCCACCCTCCTTTACAATGGGACCTGACCAGTCCTCCAGCTAAGCAGTACATTTATTTTCCCATCCGTTGACCCTGGGTACCACAAGAATTGTCTTCACCAACAGAATGAACTGCAAACAATTTTCCTGTAAAGGGCTGAACTGTGTCCCTCAAAAATAATGTGTTGTTAAGCTTCCCCTCTGTTTGTAGTTAGCACCTCTTTGGGGAATCAGTGTCTTTGGTATGTGAATGAGACAGAATTAGTATAGGGTGTATCACATTTTTAAGATACAAACGAGATTAAATAAATCCAGATGAGAAATGAGGTAATATAGATTCTAAAACACATGGAGATTACCAAGGAGCTAGCAAGAGACTCAAAAGAGTCTAGGACTTTTCTCCAGGTCCTGCCGAGCCTTTCCCCATAGTCGGTGCTCTGAATTCAGCCTTCTAGTCCCCTAAGAAGTGGGAAGATAAATTCTTTTTTGTTACAAACATCCACATGTGGTATTTCTGTCCTAACAGCACTAGATTTTTCAGACAGCTCTTAAAACTTTGCTGTCACGATATAAATAAGCCTGGGCAAGAGATGGCCCAGCCAATCCCATTATTTCAGCCTACAGCCAGACATATGATTAAAATAATCCTAAGACAAGTCAGCACCTAGCTAATGTGACTGTTGGCCTCAGACACTACAATAAGTTCAGTCTAGATCAGCCCAACCCAGCTCACATCGTAGAACACCCAGCTGATCTGTAGTTACGAGAAATAATAAATATTATTATTTTAAGTCATTAAGGTTTTGAGGGTATTTTAATATGATAAACCCACTATATCTATGAGAGAAAGAAGAGGCTTTCCACTCCCCCAAAGAGCTACAGCCTCAGAAACCCACAGAAGCAGTATGATTTTGTCCTATGGGACTGGTATGAGACTGAATCAACTTGACGACAGTGAATTTAGTTTCGGTTGGAGCCTTTAAAATAACAGATAATTGATGCATGTTCCATCTTAAGAAGAGAGGTACCCTCTAAGGAATGTTATAAAGGAAGTATAAGATAGGGATTGGACATCTTCTGTTTTACATTTCATTTTTTAAGGATTTTAAAATCTGTGTTAAATCCAAATACCTGTAATTTGAGAGTTTTCTATATTCTTTCAGAATTCCTCAGAGTAATTGAATGTTGCCTAATTTCCTTAAAGAAGCATGCATGCTTCTTTTTCATGTTCATATGAGAAAGGTAGAACTAGACATGACTAAAATATTTGACTTATCATTGGTTTTTATGTAGCCTAACTACACAGGATCTTCGAAAATATTGGACTTCAATGTGAGTAACTGACCTCATGAACCACAGTGAGTCAAGCTGACCCAATAGATGGGGCACACCCCTTCCTGTGGTAGCACATAAACAAGAGCTAGGAGGGAAAATATCAAACCTTCAATTAATCAGAACTCAAGAAACAAATTTTCTTTCATGAAAGAGAATCTAAATTTAGGAGAAAACAAACTGGTAACAAAGATGTGTTCAAATTTTCAGATTAAGTCCTGGGGTCACTGTTCAAAGTAATTTCATTTATTTTCAATATTAAGGTACAAGAATGTCTAGAGCAATATTTTAAATGAAGACTGAGATAATATAAGTTTTGCTTATAAGCTTCATTCAAAAGGTAAATTGGAGAGAAATGAAACAATAGAGTGTTGTTTAGAACAAACGAGCCACTGCCATCAAGTACGTTCCTACTCATAGTGACCCCAGAAAGCAAAGCAGAAAGCTTAGAGTTTCTGAAACTGTGCGTTGTTACAGGAGCAATTGAGCTTCACCTTTTTTCCTGAAGAACTACTGTGGGTTAGCAGCCCAGCACTATGCCACCAGGGTTCCTACACTCCGGTGCTCCAAGAAGATTTGGGAAAACGAAGGCAAGCCAGAAAGAGTCTATGTAAGCATAAAATACAGCTCATTGTGTTGTTCTCTGGTATGGGAGAAGAAACTGTCAGATCAGAACAAAAAAGTTCTGGTCTTACAAAAAAAGGGTGGATGTCGCTCCAATCACAATATACAAACCACAGATTATACTCTGAATGGAAAATAAAGAATTCTCCAATAAGGTGGAAGTATCCATAAGAATCTACATTGAAGCTTAGTGTTCAAATGAACAAGATAAAACCTAATGGCATACTGTATGACCTCACATATAAAAAGTCAATAATGTATAGGCAACTGTATGGAGACCAAAGTTTAATAGTAGTTACTAGGGATGACGAGGAGGAGGTGGGGATTATATGGTTTATGAAGCACTTAGTGTCTTGTTTGCAACGATGGACCATGTATTGATAAAGGATAGGGTCACAAAACCAAGTAAAAATTGCCATTACTCAATTGCATACCTATAAAAAATGGAATTGGCAAAGGTTGTATGATAGCACATTCATAAGAATGAAAAAAATCACTGACTCAGCTTATGTACAGCCAAACACTTCATGGGATTTGGATGCTTGGGTTTGGGCATTTAGAGTCAAGGTTTCCTGGACCTATTATGGTATGTAGTGCCTCTGTTTTCCTCCTAGCTTGTTGTTTAGTGCCTGGGATCTTAAAAGCATGCAAGCAGCTGCCCAGGCTACAACTGATTTCTATTCTCCTGGATAAGGAAGGAAGGAAAGCTAGAAATAGTTGGAAAAAATGAGACATGTAAATAACTGCCTTCATGAACAGCTACCCTTTCACCGCTAGACCAGAAGAACTAGTGTTCCCTGGCTACGATTATTGTACATCGTTTTAAATAATATTTTATTGTGCTTCACTGAACATTCTGATCAAAGACGATCAGAGAATCTTGTTCAAAAGGGGAGAAATGTACATAGAACTTCAAAGTTTCATAGACTCCAGACTTCTGTGTCCATGGCGACTACATGAATTCCTGAAACTACTGTCCTGAGATCATCTCTAAACCTTATACCAAAAATATCCCTTAAAATATTCTTACAACCACACAATTGACTCCAAAGAAGTGGGTAAGCAAAGAATGCCTGCTTTAAGCATAATATTCTTTTAAGATCTATATATATGAGATGATATTGACAACTTCAACTTGAAAAATTAGACCACCTGAGGGTCAGTGAGTTCATCTTAATAGGGGAGGGAGGAACAACATGGAAAAGAAGGATGAGAATGGTCGCACAACTCAAAGAATGTCATTAATGTCAGCAATTTCATTGTATATGTAGAAATCGTACTAAGAATATTTTCAACAATAATAACAAAGATAAAATCAATGGTTGTGTTCAGTTGGGTTAACAAGATAAACAAATCCAGTGGCATTCATATGCGTGTAAGGAAGAGTGTTATATCAAGAGTAATTATATATCACAAAGATATCCCAGTCCAGTCCAACTCAAGTCCATAAGTCTGATATTAGTCCATAAGTCCCTCTACAGGCTCACATAGTCACATACAACGATGCAGGATGCAGGAAGATAACAGGTCAGCGGGTGCAAGGTCATGTGGATCCAATGGCAAAGCTCTGGCAGCAACCAGAAGCGGAGGCATAGAGGGGAGGAGGTTCACAGGGCCCTCCTTATAAAAAGGCCAGTCCCAGAAGGAGGCACCATCAGACTGTGACCTGATTGACAGGTTGAACACCACCCCTACACTTTTCTTTATCTTCAAGTTGACATGAAGTTATGTAACTACCACAATGATTGTTAAAAGTATGTTAGTCCTTCTGTACACTGGGCCCTCCGAGCTGGGCCATCGTCCTCTGAGTTTGGTGGGCCCAGTTGTGCTCCGCTCCTTTCCTCCTCCTTCCTTTGTCCCAGCTTCCCTCTGGGTGTGGTGTGGTAGGTCAGCTCCCCTCCCTCACTGGACGATCTACTTCCATCCTCTGTGGTGCT
>NW_022111324.1:27856294-27859133 GCF_000313985.2 Echinops telfairi | reverse complement strand
GGTACACAGGCAGGAATTCCCAGGTGAGTGGTTGGGCGGGGTATCCCCTGGATGGGGAAGCAGGGCTTTCCCTAGCCTTGGGCTAGCTACACAAGGTGGGGCTAGCTACACAGGGTGGGGCTCAGATAGCTGGGTGTGGTGCAGGCGTAAGTGCCCTAGGCTACTGGGGGTGGTCTGGAGTTCAGCAGTGGATTGTGAGAGAACAGAAAACAGAAAGAGGGGAAAGAAAGAAAAAAAATTAAAGAGTAAGACCGTTTAGACTGTGCGGGGTGGGGGTGGGGATATAGGGGACAGAGGGAAAGAAAAGTAACTATGAGTCCCACTCCCCGGTCAGTGGAGTCGCGAGAGTTTAGTCCCTACCCTGGGGCAGTGGTAGCAAGCCACAGTTGCCGCAGTTGAGCTGAGAAAAAGCCCCTGAGAAGCCCTCAAAGACCGTGGGGGTGGGGTGGGGTGTCGGACAGAGGGCAGAGATGTACACAGAGGCAACAATGTAGCTGGACCCCGATTCTATCAATTCTATCGCAGATCCCTGCCTGTGGAGTTGCAAGGGTTTAGTCCCCGCCCCGAGGCGGCGGTGGCAAGCTGTAGCTGTGCCGAGAAAAAGCTCCTGCGCAGGCCTCCCAGACTGTGGGAGAACAGAGAGCAGAGATGTAACCAAAAGCTACAAATTAGCTGAACCCCGCTCCCCACCCATGGAGCCCCAAGGGTCCAGTTCCTGCCCTGAGGATGGCAGGGGTAAACTGTGGCTGTGTTGGAACCTTTGGGCTCCAAATGGTCCCAGCTCTGGCAGCAACAGTAGCTGGGCCAAGGTCAAGCCCCAGCCGGCTTCCACTGAGGTAAGCCAAAAGCCCCAAGCCCCTCAAAACCCCGTGGGTCTGTGCCTACTTATCTTTATGGTGCTCCTCCTGTGTTCTAGTTGTGTTAAAGTTCCCTCTAAGCAATTCTCCTGGGCTGGATTCTGCGGAGTCCCTCTGGTACGTGTCACTCCGTCACCATCTTCCCAGAAGTCCACCCCCTCTTCTACTTCTGTGCTGCTACTTTCTGGTTTGACCTTGAACTTGAATGTTCACCAGTGATAAAAGTAGTGGGAATTGGTAGATCGCACTTTGAGCCTTTAGAACTTCCAACCAGCTCCCGGAAGACTACCAGAGTAGTAGACTTCTCACCCTCAGCCTAAGCAAGCGCCTATACAAGCATAACATTTTAGCATTTATTGGTAACTAAATGCTAGGTATGGCCATGCTTTCATAAGGAAATACCAACAATGACAACAAAACACACACACACACACACACACACCAATATTGCCATCAAATGGATAATGATGGATGGAGACCTCATGTGTTACGGAATAGAACTGTTTCATGTTGTTTGCTTATCTGAAGTCATCCAGGAAGCCTAAGGCCAGTCTTTCTCCCACAGCGCTGCTAAATGGGTTCAAATGCCCATTTTTAGGGAATTAGTTCACCAAATCTTTCGTATCACCCATGGATCCTATAACAATATAGAAGGACCGTTAAACCTAAGAATCCACTTCACAGGTCAAGTTGGAAAAATGGTATACAAATAAGTTCAGGCGTGACATCAGTGGAAAATAACTTTCTGTCCCTCTTGTATAATAATCCTTTGTAGAGATCCATTAAAAGTGTAACATTGGACATCCCCTTGCAGAAGGGCTGCGGGGAGTAGATGAGCCAGTCAGGGTGCAGTGTAGCAACAATGAAATATACAATTTTCCTCTAGTTCTTGAATGCTTCCTCCCCCTCACTATCATGATCCCAATTCTACCTTACATATCTGGCTGGACCGAAGGATGTACACTGGCACAGATAGGAACTGGAAATACAGGGAATCCAGGACAGATGAACCCCTTAGGACCAGTGGTGTGAGTGACAATATCGGGAGGATGGAGGGACAGTGAGGGAGAAAGGGGGAACAGATTACAAGGTCTACATATAACCTCCTCCCTAGGAGATGGACAGTGGAGAAGTGGGTGAGGGAGACGTAGGACAGTGGAAGATATAACAAAATAATAATAATTTATAAATTATCAAGGATTGGGGGGGAGGGGGAAATGAGGAGCTGATACCAAGGGATCAAGTAAAAACAGGGGTTTAGAGAATGATGATGGCAACATATGTACGAATGTGCTGGACACAATTGATGTATGTATGGATTGTGATAAGAGTTGTATGAGCCCCTAGTAAAACGATTATTTTTAAAAATAAAGAAAAAAACATGTAACAATGTGAAGAAAAGAAAATCAGGTCTAAATGTTACAAAAACTTTATTTTACACATTTCCATTAGAATGTTTTACTGAGAATATCTTTGTAGGAGATATTTTAGAAATCTGTGGTTTTTAACATTAAACTTCAGGAAAAATATGAGGCTGAATTCAGGAATATGTTTACCTATGTTTCTTTTGTTTGTTTTTGTTTTTTTAGTGGAATTTTTTTTGTATTAATACTTTTATTAGGGGCTCATACAACTCTTATCTCAATTCATACATACATCAATTGTGTAAAGCACATTTGTACATTCATTGCCCTCATCATTCTCAAAACATTTGCTCTCCACATAAGCCCCCAGCATCAGCTCCTCATTTTTCCCTCTCCCTCCTCCTTACCCCCTCCCTCATGAGCCCTAGATAATTTATAAATTATTATTTTGTCATATCTTGCACTGTCCAATGTCTCCCTTCACCCACTTTTCTGTCATCCGTCCCCCAGGGAGGAGGTCACATGTAGATCCTTGTCATCGGTTCCCTCTTTCCAACCCACTCTCCCTCTACCCTCCCAGTATCACCCCTCATGCCACTGGTCCTGAAGGGATCATCC
>NW_022111324.1:27841191-27855898 GCF_000313985.2 Echinops telfairi | reverse complement strand
CCTCTGTTTTGTGAGGTGGAGGACTTTGTGGACTGGTGTTGGGTTAATGGGTTAATGTTGGACTTGTGGGCTTGGGCAGCATTGGGTTGGGATGTTTTCATGATGCACATTTTCTTTACATAAAACTCTCTCTTATACATGAGTTGTTGTGGATTTGTTTCTCCAAACTACCTAGACTAATACACCAAACTTGCAAGGTAGAATTCGGATCATGATAGTGGGGGGCGGAGGAAGCATTTAGGAACTAGAGAAAAGTTGTATGTTTCATCATTGCTACATCACACCCTGACTGTCTCGTCTCCTCCCCAAGACCTCTCTGCAAGGGGATCCCCAGTGGCCTACCTATGTTTCATTGACTTTGAAAAGACATTCAAGAAGACCATAACAAATTGTGGATAACATTGAAAAGAATGAGAATTCCAGAATGCTTAACTCTGCTCATGTGGAACCTAAACATAGACCAAGAAATAGTTGTTTAAACAGAACAAGAGGATACCATATGATTTAAAATCAGGAAAGGTATGGATCAAGTTTTTATGCTTACACCATACATAATCAATCTGTATGCTGTGCAAAGAGTCCATAAACACTGGGCTAAATGAAGAACACAGCATTTAGAATAAACAACTTGCAACCTGTTCATTAACAACCTGCAATATGCAAATGACATAACCTTTGATTGCTGAAAGCAGAGAACTTGAAGCACATGCTGATGAAGATCAAGACTGCACCCTTCAGTAGGATTCACCTCGCCATAAAGAAAGCCCAAATCCTCGCACGTGAGCCCGCATGTCCTCATCAAAGGAGAAAATATCGAAGTTGTCAAAGATTTCATTTGCGTGCCTCCACAATCAACGTTCATGGAGATAGTAGTCAAAATTCAAAGGATTGCAGGGGTCATTTGCTGAAAAAGACCTTTTTAAAATATTAAAAACAAACAAAGATGTCACTTTGAGGGCAAGGATTTACCTGACACAAGCCATGATATGTTCAATGGTCTCTTGTGCATGCAAAAGCTGGAAACTTGAATCAGGAAGACAGAGAAGAGTTGATGTCTTTGAAGCATGGTGTTGGCAAACAACATCAAATATAACACAAAATGCCAGAGAACAAATCAATCTGTCTGGGAAGAAGTACTTACAGAATGCTTCTTAGAAGCTAGCAAAGGGAAACTTTGGATAGCAAAAGAGATGGCTCGAAAGGTGGCAGAAACCAGGACAGGGAGGACAGTGCCAGAGCAGGCCGGGCTGCTCTGTTCTGTTGTGTACAGGGTCACAGGCACGTCAGAACGGACTTAACGGCACCTAACAACGACCCCGAGTCCTAACGCTTTGTTTTTGTTCAGAAGTGTTGAAACACAGCACAAAATTACATAGTCTAACCCTAACTGGAATAAATAAAATGTGCATTTTGCCTTCACCAGCCAAATTGGATTATGCAATTTTGAGACGAACAAATGCCTCTAGACCGGAAGGGACCAAGTATCTAATATCTGCTATCAACTCATCAAACTCCTAATCCAGCCCTCCATAATGCTGTTGGGTATTTCTTACTGTTAAACAGGCATGAACTTACTTATCAGGAAAAACATGAAGAAGTTTTATGTAGAATATAAATTTGTTCAGAAATTACTGTTCTCAGAATTCATGTCTCTTCTTGTAACATCACTATTTTGTAAATTCTCATGATCTTTACATTTCAATGTTCCTAGTACTCAAGAGCCTTCATCATGGGAGAACAAGCTCAAACAGTTCAGTATTTACCCTGCAGGAACCCAATCCAAACTGTGCTCGATGCTCTAGAAACAAGCCCGGAATTTCTTGTTTTGCAATTTGACTACAGATTTGCTCTCCCGGGCTGGATATGTAAAACAAGGCTTAGGAGAGAAAGGGGGAAAAAACTCTTTCTCTTGTGCAAACTCTGACCATTTGGTGACCGCCAGAAGACTGTTTGAGAATTCTAAAACAATATGAGGACTCAAAGGGAAGTTACCTAAGTCAGTAAACGATGTCTGGCATGGACATAAGTGATACACTTCACCCTATATATCGTTTATATCATGCAAAGAGTCTTCACACATTTGTGAGAAAATGAGATTGAAAGACAATAGAATTTTTCCATGAGCTTTGTGAAGCCCTTTCACTTGTTCACCATTACTTGTCGCAAAGGAACAAGTATCTAATATCTTATTTGTTTTTTAAGAGAAAAGGACTGAGTATCTACCATCTTTATGGAAAATGGAAAGAGAGCATCAGAAAGCTGTTCATTCAACAGCAACATTACAGAAGCTGAGAAAGAGGAGAGTGCCCAAGAAGTAGCAGTCAACCATGTAATTTATCATATTCTTTGAGGATGAACATTTGGCCAATTGGAGTTCAACGAGGACCTTCCAAGGAGCTCTTGTGACACTTCTGGAGAGCGAGAGCATTGTACGACTAACCGTGAAGATTACAGCCTGAGAAACCCAAATGATGCTGTTCTACTCTGTCTGACAGGCTCACTGTGGCTGTGGGTGGGATGATCTTCCAGACAGTAGTTCAGGGGAGTGAAAACTTAAGTACAGAGAATAAGATCATAAGAAAATGATTACAACTATACTTTTCTAGCAAGCTAAGTTTCCCACACCTTCCACTACTCCTTAATGTGTGCTAATGGTATAATTCGCTCTAGGTTTACCACTTTGTTCAAAATTATGTACCTTGAATTTGTAACTACTAGGCTGTATTCTTCTAGTATTTAGCAAATCCTCATTGCATCTGCGTTTCCTTATAACACAGATAATTCTGGAAGCCTATTATGCATTCTTCTAAAGCTACATGAATATATTTCCTTAGTCTTTTTGGTTAAATTATTGACTTTTTCTGCTACCTATTGTTTTCTGTTTCATTACCATGAAGTATGAAATGACCACACAGTGTTTGAAAGACTCGGTATATCAGCTTAGCATTCCAAAGGCTCAGTTCCACTCGTATTCACCCTTACGCACACAGAATGAAACATTGCCTGGCCCTGTGCCATCCTCACAATGGTTGCTATGTTTCAGCTACTGTGTCAACCCATCTTATCGAAGGTCCTTCTCTTTTTCACTGATCCTGTACGTTACCAAGCATGACGTCCTTCTCCAGAGACTGGTTTCCCTCAAAAGTACATAAGACAAAGTTTTGACATCCTTATTCAAAGGAGCATCTGGCTGTACTTTTTCCAAGACAGATTTGTTCTTCTTTATGACAGTCCATGATATATTAATTATTCTTTGCCAACACCACAATTCAAAGGCATTCGTTCTTCTTCAACCTTCCTTATTCATTGTTCACATGTATAGGAAGCAATTGGGATGACAGCTGGGGTCAGAATACATGAAATCCTGAACTTGGTTTGGGACCTCTAGTCTAGTCACTCACTAAGAATCAATCCAAACCCACTGCCATTGAGTTGCCTTCATCTCGACGGAACCCGAGGTTCCGAGGTATCGAAGGTTCCCGAGGTTGTAAACCTCATCTTTCTCCTGCAGAGCAACTGGTACCTTGTCATTAGTAGTCCAAT
The DNA here is from genome assembly GCF_000313985.2 of Echinops telfairi. Classification (NCBI taxonomy): domain Eukaryota; kingdom Metazoa; phylum Chordata; class Mammalia; order Afrosoricida; family Tenrecidae; genus Echinops; species Echinops telfairi. The sequence continues at coordinate 27,852,355 of NW_022111324.1, read as the reverse complement.
GCTCACTCCACAGTGCCCCTAAGAAATACTGGATCTAAATCACACTGTGTTGGAAAAAGAGAAATAAATGTGTGCCTACATGTGACTTCTCAATGTCAATATTCATGAACATTGTAGGACGCTTGCACATAATTTATAAGAGTCACAAGATTAAAGACATATTGAGATGAGTGCGGTCGGAGCCAACAGCACATTCTTGGCTGAGTTTGCCACATCTCACTGATGGGCGCCTGGGGCACTAGTGTTTCTACTCACACATCAGCTTCTTCAAAGGAGAGGATGGAATGCAGTATTTCAGAATGATCTGATTTTCTGCATCTGAACAAAGAAATGCAAATCATGAGTCAGAGAAAATAAAAGAAGCCGAGGTGTGGAATAAAAAACAGTGAGAAAAACAAAGAGTTCTAGATCTAGACTCCTCCACTCTGACACCAGTGAACGTCATCGTCTCTGGGTCACTATCTCCAGACCTAAAAAATGAGGAAAGTACATTAGAGGCACTGTAAGTTTCTTTTTCTCTTTTTCCTCAAATTCCCTACATTGAGAGGAAAGCAGAATCGGAAACCACAAGAAATTACAACAGAGATGAGCTTCACATTCTGGTAAAAGGTGGAAAGCCATCCTTTTTAAGATTAGGACTAATTTTAGGACATTTAAGGGAAACTGACACATAAATTAACTCAAAAATACATATTGCTCAGTCCTCTACTCATCTCTTTTAAAATTATAGGTCTCGTATAAAGGTAATTTATGATCAGCTAAAATGTGCCTGTATAATCAAATCATCTTTCTAAAAGTACGGATGAAAGAAAGGCCAGGCTAGTACATCATAAGTCATTAGGTGAATGATTTAAGCCATGTCAATAGCTTGTACAAGAATAAATCCACTGTTCTAGATTAAAGTATGATTTGTGTCACATAACTTAAAGTCAATATCAACTACCAGTCCATTACTTTGTGATCACATATTACTACATTTGCAAAATTCTTTCCAGTTATTTTTATCTAGTAAGTATTTAGTCTTAATTTGGGGAACAGTTCTTAAATCTAAACCAAATCCAAAATATAGTCAGAAATTCCATTCTATCAAGCTCATTATTATTCATCCCCTGAGTGTTTTTTTTTTAATCTCAATAACCAAGATAAGGAGGTGAATTATATGAAAGGTGATGTGGAAGGTCAAATTGCTTACAGTTTTAGAATCATCATGTGAAATCCAATTCTAATATATCTAGTTGCAAGTTGGCAAGTACTAAAATGTTGGAAGAGTAGCTCAGCATATGTGCCATTAAGTTAGCCAATGACAATTTGCTCAATTCTTACTATGCTCCAACTGTGCCAAGCATTTTGCATGTATTATTTCATTGATCCATAATTTCCCAGAAATTCACATTATTATCCTCATTTTACAAATGAGAGCATTGAAACGAGACAAAATTAAATGCTAAAGAGCATACAAGTGGCAAAGCTAGACTACAATCACATTCATTACCTTCTGTGGAAGCGGGCCGGGGTGTCAGATAGAAAACAAGAAATTACTAAATCCAAAAGAAAATTAATTTGTTCAAGCACATCCTATTGTTGAGTTGATCCTGACTCATAGTGGCTCTGATGCAAAAGATTTGATGTGTTTCAATGATAATGTTGGCCAAGGATATTGCAAGTACCATGGATTACGAGAAGAGCAAGCAAATCTCTCTTGGAAGAAGCATAGCCCAATACTCCTTAGAAGCAAGCAAGAGTTCGTCTCGCCTAATTTGGAGATGTTATCAGGAGAGACTAGAACCGAACGCGTTGTGTAGTCTGGGTAGACTAGAGAAACAAATCCACGGACACTCATGTGTATAAAAAAGAGCTTTATATACAAGAGCAATTGAATATTGAGAAAACATCCCTGGCCAGTCCAGATCAAGTCTGTAAGTCCGATATTAACCTATATTCCCTATACCAAAGGCATATGTTCATACCAATCTATGAATTCCTCTTCAGATTCATGAACACATGCTGTGATGCTGAATGCAGGATGATCACAGGCAAGTGGGTAGAAAGTCTTTGGATCCAGTGGCATTGTAAGCTTCTCAGCACTGGCAGGGGTCTCCATGTGGCTTCTCCAGCACCCAGGGTTGCATCAGGGTAGGTCCATGTGCCTTCTCCTCAAGAATTTCTTGCAGGAAGTCAGCAGAGAGAGAAAAGTGTCTCCCACCTCCAAGGAGGAAAAACTGCAGTTCCCAGAATTCTCAGAAGACCATGGATCACTGACTGTGACCCGATTGACAGACTGGACTCCACCACTTCACTCTTAATCCTCTCAAGTCCCAAAGTGACACCAGATTAAATACCTACCACAGACATCGTGCTCGGTAAAGTGGAAGATCAACAAAAAACAATCTCTCCATGAAAAGGATTGATACAGTGGTAGTAATAATAGGCTCAAACAGAAAACAACACATAAGGATGGTGCAAGACATGCTCAGAATTGCTGTAAGTCAAAACTGACTGAATAGCGCCCAATAATAGTGATATTTGGGGTAGTCCCTGGGTAGCAAAAACAATTAAGGCACTCAGTGCTAAGCAAAAGGCTGTAAGTTCAAGTTCACCCAAAAGCACATCAGAAAAAAGTACCCGTGATTTACTCCCGAAAAGCCAGTCATTGGAAGCCCTATGGAGCACAGTTTCACTCTGACACATGGGATCACCCGGAGTCAGAATCAAGTCACACGCAAGAGAGGGGTTTGTTGAATGATGTTTTGGGAAAGACACTCAGCAAGTATGCAGTGATTAAGCCAATTGGTCAATCCCGGCATTCAATAGGACCACTATCAAAGATAAGGAAAGATGGGTCATTATAACAATTGTGTGACATAGGCAGAGAATGTGTTATCATCCTTAGTTTATAAAGAAACAGAAAGAATCTCAGAGAAGTTCATTTGTCAACGGACACACAGGGAGAAATAAAGCATGGACACACACCTAGGTCTTCCAAAAAAAGAGTGCTGGGTTCTTTTCACAGTGCCACATGATCCTTCCAAAGATATGCTTTGTTTAATTCACGGTGGTCGATTTATCTGTTTTGCTTCATTGTTTGGATTCATAAAGACTTTTCAAAATGGTCTTGGACTTGCCTCCCATCACAACTGTTGTGATAAATTATACTAGGGTAAGTCAGAAAAAGGTTTACTTAAAGCCAAATGTATTTAAGCATGTCTCTGATTAGTGGATGTTGCAGACAAATTCTTTCAGTAATACATTTGTTTCAGTCTCATTGGTGTGGTTTCAAAAAACCTTTCCAGGAATCTGCTGGGCCAGTTAAATTCCATGCAGACAGTAGCATAGGTTACAGCTACTGCCTTTGGGAGGTTCCAAAGTGACAATCATATTGGATTTCCTCAGACCACAGAGTTAGCTAAAAACAGGATTATCAGAGGGTCATCTTTTAAGAAAATTGATCACTGCATTGTAGAGGAAAGGGCCGGGGAAGTTGCGGTCAGAATTTCTCTCATCGAGACAATGTCCTGCTCGCTCGCTGAGGGGAGCAAGGGCTGTCCTGAGAATTTCACTGGGAAACCTTACTCCATCCACACTAACCACCTTGATCTTGCCCCTTCTGACTTCTTTTTGTTCACCAAAACTCAAAAAGCATTGAAAAGAAATGCAATTTGAGTTCCTTGACAGTGCCCAAAGTACAATATCGAGGTGTGGTAAATAAAAACCACATCATTCTCTGAGAAGCAGTTGGAGAAATGCAAGCATTTTCCTTAAGAATGTACTGACTTACTCCTCCTTCTCGCCTGGCCCCCAACACACAGTGTTGTGTGTGTGTGTGCTGTGTGCTGTGCACAGACACACAACACTGTGGACCGTTACACAGTGATCTGTGAGAGGCACAATCGATAGGAATTTCCAGGTAGACAGCATTCCCAAACTGGTAAGAGACTGGGTTCTGAAGCCAGGCTGCCAGGGTTTGGATTCTGCTGTTATCTTAATCTAGATTACTTAGTGTCTCTGGACCTCAATTTGTTCATCTTCCAATAAGACTAACAATATTACTTATTTCATAGGGCTCTTATCATGATTCCTTTTTTTTCATTTTTAGTCCATGTACAGTATTTTGAATGTCCCCTAAATATTAGCATGGTTGCGTTATTATTTTGATCCATTTCTCTCCTTTAACTGCTTGTAGTTACTCCTTTATATGAATGGACCATCTCCATCTCCCTCTCTGGAACATTTGTGTTATTTCTAGTTTTTTCCAGAATTAAACTGAAGCAGTAGACATACCTCCTTGTTTTGCTGTGGGAGTTTCTCTGAACAGATGCACATGGTCCATTCATGTTGTGTTTGGATGGGTAATGGATAAACTTGGAGCAAATTCAGTTTGTCAGAAAAAACTGTATTCGCTTAGATGGAATATATATCAAGAAACAATGCCTTCACCTTTTGATGTTTTTAGTTAATAAAGATTTTGTAGCAATAGCTTTTGTCTATCCCCTCTTGGGGGTCTTAAATAAAACCTTGACCAGGTACACACTACAACCAGGAGGAGGAGAATTAGACCCTCCTACAGACAGAATCTGGAACAAGCAAAGGGCTTACACACAATGACACAGTAATGTTAGTACTTCAGGATGGTAGAAGTGTGCCCCTGAAGCTCAGAATAGGCCTGGAAAAAACAAAGCCAAATTATCTGTCGTCAAATGAACTGTGACTTGTGAACAGAGGAGAGCTGCCCCTGTGGGTTCCTGAGGCTGTAAATCTTTACAGGAATAGAAAACCTCATCTCTCTCCTGAGGAGTGATTGGTGGATTTGAACTGCTGACCTTGTGGTTACCACTCCAACACGCTCATAATCATCTGTACAGCCAGAATGCTTCTTCCAAGACAATTCTGCTTGTTCTTTTGGCAATCCATGGCACATAAAGATACCAAATTAAAACTAGAATCATGAAGGCATAGACCCAGGAGGAACCTTAGAAGCTGCCTAGTAGAAACATATCATTGCACAGATGAGGAAATCAGTGTCCGGAGGGGAAGCAGTTATGGGCCACAGTTCCGTGGCTCAACGACTACAGAGCCTCTATTGATCACTTCTTTTTAAAATGATAATGTATTTGCTTCACTTTGGAAGTCTTCATTAATAATTTTTAACCCGAGTGTGGTAGTTACATAATCACTTTGTCATTTTGAGAGGATTATGAGTGAAGGGGTGGAGTCTAGCCTGTCAATTGGGTCATAGCCAATGAGGCCTCTGTGTGGGCATGGCCTTCTCCTGAGAATTCTGGAAACTCTTTGTTTTTCCTTCTTGGAGGCAGGAGACATACTTTCTCTCTTGTCTCACTCCCTTGGACAAGGCTGGCTCCCTGGGAGACCTCCCTGAGGAGAAGCCACATGGACCTACCCTGATGCAACCTTGGGTGCTGGAGAAGCCACTTGGAGACCCCTGCCAGCGCTGAGATGCTTACACCACTGGATCCACAAGACCTCCCACCCACTGGGCTGTGATCTTCCTGGATTCGGCATCATTGAATGTGTTTTGTGAGTCTGAAGAGGACTTTATTGATTGGTATTGGACATATGGGCTAATATTAGACTTATGGACTTGATCTGGACTGAGCTGGGATGTTTTCTCAATATTCAACTGCTCTTGTATATATAGCTCTTTCTTATACACATATGCGTCTCTATCAATTTGTTTCTCTAGTCTACCCAGACTAATACACTTAGTTTTGGTGAAAATTTTACTAAAGTAGTTTTCTACAGAAGTTACTCTACACAAGGCATTCCTCAAAGAGCTTTATAGCTTTATTATACATGTTAAAAGTAAGCATTTTACAAGTGTGAGTGTTTAAAATGGTTTACAAGTATTTGATGTTCATGCATACCGGTGCTACCAAGCAGTGCCAAGTGTGGACCATTCCAGTCACTCTGTCAGAGGAGAGGACACCAAAATGACAGTCTATCAACTCACCTTTGTCCTGCGTTGCAGCAGAAATGCTTTATCAAAGCATCCCTTTGTGTAGTTAGTTATAACAACAAAAGCATCTTTGTAAGCCCAGCTTATGGTATCATTATACATATGAGGCTAAAACTCGGTGTTAAACCTTCTAGTGCACGCTGGTTAAATTTGTCATTATCATTCAATCGCACTGACACTTTAATTGTGTAGTTTTGTCTGTACATATGATAAGAATGTGCTGTAGTTTCGTCTGTACATATGATAAGAATGTGCTGTAGTCTCATCTGTACATATGATAAGAATGTGCTGTAGTTTTGTCTGTACATATGATAAGAATGTGCTGTAGTTTCGTCTGTACATATGATAAGAATGTGCTGTAGTTTTGTTGCTACCAGGGTGTGGTCACTAATTTCATGCAATTTTCTGGTGTTTAAGGAAATAAATTCATGTTTGTGAGACCAGTCCCTAGAGAAGAAGACCACATTTGGCCCTGAAAGAGATGGACTGCTGCCATGGCTACCACAATTGTCTTAAGCAGAGGAACAATTGTGAGGCTGACCTAAGATGGGGCAGCTTTCAGTCTGTTGTCCATAATGTAACTACGGATCAAAACGGACTCTATGGTGCTTAAAAACCAATAATGCTTTGAGATGAAGTCGTAATTCAAGAAAAAGAAGGGAAACTGGAAGAGCTTCCAATAAAATTATAATTTAAAAAAGGAAATAATCTTAAAAAATAATCATAATACTTAACCTGGCTGGCAAAGAGGGCTTAAGGTCAAGTTGGGTTGGTTTTTGGCTTGTAGTTCTTTTTCACTGACCGTTCTGATAGTTTTTTCTCTTTCTTCCCACAGTACTGAGGCGATTTTAATACCTCACTATAAATCCAATATTTTCAGATCTCTTATTACCATATAACAAGTGACGCCCTTCTCTTTTCTCATGTCTGCCTTTTTATACTTGACAGATATCATTTTCCCATGGTTTGCATGAATATCATGCCTCCCTTTTTATTTAAGCATTTGTCTGCTAACCTCAAGTTTGATTGTTCCCACCCACCCGGCCAGTCTCTGAAAGAAAGACCTGGTGCTCGACTTCTTTAAAGATTTTAGCCAAGAAATCCCTGTGGATCAGTTCCACTTGGTCATAGCAGGTCGCTATGAGTCAAAGTTAACTCCACAGCACCTACCACCACACATCTTATCTCTGTCTCCAAGTGTAATTTACCTTTCCTTCCTTCCCTTGCCTCTTCCGCATTATGGCCCCATCACTATTCTCAGGGAGAGATTCTCACTAAGGTAGAAAATAGTTCTTACTCGTTGAAAGACCATGATCCCATTAGGGAAGTCAGAAATTTGTATTCGGTCTCTGTCTCCAGGGTTCTCTGCTTGCTGCTAGATAAATTCATTCACTGTTGAGATTGCTTTTTCACGGGGCTTCATTCCCTAAGTGAGTTTAATCCACTGCAAAATGGTGTTCATAGCTGCAGTCAATATGATTATGACTGTTCAGCAATGTGCATTTGTTTGCTTTGCAAAGGGCATTGATAGTCTGTAGGTACATTAGCATCTTGTCTAATATTTTAAAGCATGTTTCCAGGGAAAACAACAAAAACTTGAAATTTGAAGTGCAGTCTAGGGAATGAGGATGCCAGGAATCAGGATGCATGACTTCTATATGCTCAGCATATCTTACACTGAAAGAACTAAAGAAAAAATCCAAGCCTCTAGCTGCAATATTGAAAGATTTTATGGACAAAATATTGAATGATGTAGGAACACCAAAATAAGATGGAAAGAATGAAGAGTTACTGTACCAAAAAGAATTGGCTAACCTTTCCCCATTTCAAGAGGTAGCATATGATCAAGAGCCAATGGTACTGAAGGGAAAAGTTCAAGCTGAAGATGTTAGCCAAAAACAAAACTCCAGGAATTGATGGAATACAAATTGAAACATTTCAACAAATTGATGCAGCTCCGGAAGCACTCACCCATCTATGCCAGAAAATTTAGAAGGCAGCTACTGATCCAACTGACAAGAAGAGATCCATATTTCTACTCACTGTAAAAAAATGTGACCCAATAGAATACTCAAAATATTTAACAATATCATTTAGATCACATGCAAATAAAATTTTGCTGAAGATCATCCAACAATGATTGCAACGGTACATTTACAGAAAGCTGCCAGAAATTCAGGCCAGATTCAGAAGAGGAAAATATAATAAGGAATATCATTGCTGATGCCAGGTGGATCTTGACTGAAAGCAGAGAATAACAGAAAGATGTTTAAGTGTGTTTTATTGGTTAAGCAAAGACATTTGATTGTGTGGATCATAAGAAACTATGGATAGCCTTGAGAAGAATGGGATTTCCAGAACATTTCATTGGGCTCATGTAGATCCTGCACATGGATCAAGAAGCAGGTGTGTGAACAGAACAAGAGAATATTGCATGATTTAACATCAGATAAGGTGTGCATTGGAGTTGCATCCTCTCAACATTCTCATTCAATTTATATGTTGAGCAAATCATCAGAGAAGCTGGGCTATATGAAGAAGAATGCAGCATCAGGATTGGAAGGTTTATTAAAAATCTGTGATAAGTAGATGACACAAACTTGCTTGCTTGCTTGCTGAACGTGAGGAGGACTTGAAGCATTTGCTGATGAAGATCAAGGATTTCTGCCTTCAGTACTGATTACAACTCAACTCAATGTAAAGAAAACCAAAATCCTTACAACTGGACCAGTATGTAACATGATAGATGGAGAGAAGATTGAAATTGCCAAGGATTTCTGCCTTGCTTGGATCCACAATCAACGCTCATGGAAGCAGCGGTTAAGAAATCAAACAACACATTACAATGGTAAATCTGCTAGACAAGATCTCTTGAAAGTATTGAAAATCAAGGATGAAGGTGTGGCCGACTCAAGACATGGTGTTTTCTATTGCCTCATCTGCATGTGAGAACTGACATTGAATCAGGAAGACTGAAGAAGAACTGATGCATTTGAATTCTAGTGCTGGTGAAGACTATGGAATGTACCATGGACTGTCACAAGTACATACAAATCTATTCTGGAAGAAGTACAACCAGAATGTTCCTTAAAGGCAAGGAGAGCAAGCTTCCTCTTACGTAACTGGACATATTGGGAGGAAAGACCAGTTCCTGAAGAAGAGCGTCATGCTCGGTAGAGCAGAGAGGCATCGACAAAGAGGAAGGTGTTCTAAAAGAGGGCTTGACGCAGTGGCTGCAACAGTGGACTCAAATATAAGAACAGTTGTAAAGGTGGCACAGGTCTGGGCAGTTTCATTCAGTTGTACAGAGGGTCTTTATGAGTCGGAAGTAACTCACTGGCAGCTAAGAGCAACCACCACCCATGTTCATATGCATGGACAGACTTTGCCTGTTGACACTTGGTCTTCACTTTAACGTGTGGCCTTCTGTTTGTAATGAGAATTTGTACGATTCATCTCCCAGTTGAATTCCTGCCCGTCTAGTGACCTGGGACTTAATGTCAAACTTTACCTTGAACCAAGAAGGATTTAGATTGTCTACAAAGTGACAAAATACAGTCGCTACCACAATGGATTCAAACATGACCATGATTGTTAGGATGGCCAGAGCTGGGAGACTCAATGACACCTGAAAACAGGAAGAGGAACAAAACAAGCACATTTTGATTTGGGTTAGTCTTGGAAGCTCTCTACCAGGGAGAAAGCAGCACACCTTTAGTGGTCTCACAAAAGATTTAGCATATGATGTTATAAAGAAGAAGAGGTGTATAAACATTTATTGAATATCCATTTGCATAGTCCATTAATTGTTTTAAATACTATATATGCTATTTTTTTTAATCCTGGAAATTTTCTATCAAAATGGATGCCACAGTTTATGTTCTTTTGGAAGCAGGTGCTGAGTCAGAGTAGGACAGGTAAGGTGCTTATTTAGGTGTGTCTTTAGGGTTAAGGTTGGGGGGGGGAGTGAGACCACACAAAGAGGAATTTTAAAGTGCGATACAGACCCAATGACAGCATCGACTCTGGAAGAATGTGTCTGAAGAGTTATACGAAGGTAGGCCAAGATGCCCGGGCCTGTATCTTGTTTGAATCATCATGGGATATGAGCAATGTCACCCTGGAGTACTGTTTCTCTGCAGTTACGGGTATATCCCAAGTGACTCTCAGCTTCAGGTTGTTGCAAAAATCACATCCAGTGATCGGGGTTAACAATCTTTGATTGAAAACTGATCAAGGGTGCTGTATCTCAATGCCATGACACAAGGTTTGTTTGTCATCATCTGAAAGATGAAGATGCAATCGCTGTTGCTGTTAGGTACCATGGAGTTGGTTCCAACTCATAGTTACCCTATTTATCATATCAGATTAAAACACTGCCTGGCATCAAAGAGCCAGAACAAAAAATTATATCAATGTGAATGAGGGGGAGGGAGGAGACCCAAAGCTCATCTGTAGACAATTGGACATCCCCTCACAGAAGGGTCACAAGGAGGAGATGAGCCAGTCAGGGTGCAGTATAGCACCGATGAAACATACACCTTTCCTCTAGTTCTTTAATGCTTCTTCTCCCCCCCACTATCATGACCCCAATTCGACTTTACAAATCCGACTAGACCAGAGCATGTACACTGGTACAGATAAGAGATCATAACACAGGAAATCCAAGACAGATAAACCCCTCAGTATCAATAATAAGAGTAGCGATACCAGGAGGATAAGGAGAAGGTAGGGGGAGACAGGGGGAACCGATCACAATGATCAACATATAACCCACCCATCCCCACAAGGGGGACAGACAACAGAAAAGTGGGTGAAGGGAGACAGCGGTTGGTGTAAGACATGAAAAATAATAATTTATAAATTCTCAAAGGTTCATGAGAGAGGTGGAGTGGGGAAGGAGGGGAAATGAACTGATACCAAGGGCTCAAGCAGAAAGAAAATGTTTTGAAAATGATTGATATAGTTTATTATGCCAGCCTGGCCGATACATACAAGTAGGATTAACTGAAGGGCGGAGAGATAATGGCTCAGTGAGCCTCAGCTTTCTTGTCCCTTGCTCTTTGATCATCGGACCAGTGTATGGCTGCCTTGCTCGTTCTTTGCCTCAATTTATAGGCTACACTACCTGTGGGACGCCTAGCCTGTGGACTGTGTCTCTGGAGCTGGGGACTGGCAGTTGGGACTGGTGGT
>NW_022111324.1:27792432-27839932 GCF_000313985.2 Echinops telfairi | reverse complement strand
CTCTTATATAAGCTCATTTTGATCCTGAACTGTTCACAAGTTTATGTTATGTTTTTTGTGACAGATTACATGCAATCAGAGTTTACAAAGAACCTCGGTTGGTCTCTGCAATCTGTGGGTGTGACATTCATATAGTTGAACCATCACCATTACCTGACTCTGCTGAAACTTATGGAATGTACATAAACAGGCATTTAATAAACCATGCATTTAATTTTAGCTCAAAAGAGAGCAAGGTAAGTTGAAGAGAATTCTAATTCTTCTCAGCAGGAATTTGTGAGTCTTTGGGCCTAAATGATCCTCCAGGTGACTATAAATAAGACCAGTAAGTTCTTTGGCTGGTACATCATGCCACTGTAATAAGATAGGCATCAGCCTTAATTGTTTCATCTGGGCCTGGGGACTAGCCTCACCAGGAGTTTGAATTCTGACTTCAAAAGAGCATTTTATTAAAGCAAAGGAGCCAGGCGGGACCAGAAGCCAAGGCAAGGAGACCGAGAGACACAGCAAAAGAGCAGCGTGAGATTATGGGATGATAGTGAGGCAGAGTACTGAGCAGGCTTCATGATCCACAGAGCAGTGGCCAAGCCACCAGGTGGCTGAGAGGCTGAGGGCCAGAGAGAAACTCGCAGCTGCCTGTGAAAAGGTGTTGCTGTGGGCCAATCACTATATTTAAACTGTTTCCTGATTCTGACTTGTGGCCACCTGGTAACTTCCCTAACAATCCCCCTAATTATCACCAAAAACGCCATCCTGTTTGTGTGAGTCTTTACCCTTACTGCTTTTAACTCTCTGCTGTTCCCTATTCTCCTTCGCTCTGATCATATTGTGCAGACATCCCCCAGTATCATATATCGTCTTTCTCGTCACCCAAGTTAATACACGTCAACTTTCTAGCGAGTCGTCTCCCCATCCATCCCCCTTCCATCCCTGATAAACAAGCACCAAGTAATGTTTCTTTCGATGGGCGAAACGTTCTTTTCCTTTTCATAGTACTAGCGTCATACAACATTTGTCGTTCTATCGTTGACTTTCTTCACTCAGCACAGCCGTTTCTCCAGGCTCATCCCTCTTGTGAAGGGCCTCAGGGAGTCTTCTAATAATATTCCGCTGTGTGTATGCATCATAGTTTATTTATTCATCCGTTAATGGTTATTTCCATTGTTTTGTTGTTGTAATTAATGCTGCAATGAACGTGGTGTGCATATGTCCATTCATGTCCAAGCTCTTATTTCTCTAGAATGTACTCATACATCTAGGCGGAATTACTGAATCAAATTGCTAGCTCAGTTTCCAAGTCTTTGAGGAAGTCCCGTAGTAGTTACATAGAGCTTGCCCCGTTGTACAGCCCCACCAGCAGTGGATGAGCATTCTCATCTGCCCGTGCCTCGGCCAACTTCAGGGAAACCAGGATAGCTGGATTCTCTCTTTTAAATGTTAGCCTGAAAACTTTTAAACTATACATTAGTTTCCAGTGTTTAAGTGGTAAGTGATTTCTCCTTTTAAAAATCCAATTTCTAGCTTCTATTTTCAAATTAAAATATCTAACAATACTGCATCTCTATCAGGGCAACAATCAACAGGAGCTGAGTAAGTAACAGCTTAGTTAAGTCGTGCTACTTCCCAAGTCCTATGGTGCCAGTCACTCAGTACCACTCCAATCCTGAGGCCAAATACCAACCACTCACTATGGTACCTGGACTATTTCTCTTACAGTAAAGTGCAAAGTGGAATAGTGCCTAGACCTGTACTTCTATCTCACCCTGGGGTGAAAATGCTTAAGTCCCCAGCCACTAGCCAAAACGCGGCTGGTTCAAGGTTGGGTTTATGTTTTTGTTGTTGTTTTTCAGTTTTTTTAATTAAAAGATCATTTTATTAGGGTTTTTTCCTCTTTTAAAAAGATCCTTAATTTAGTGACTTATCACAGCATTTTATCCTTTTTTTGTTTTAAATCATTTTATTGGGGGCTCATACAGCTCTTATCACAATCCATACATCCATCCATTGTGTCAAGCACATTTGGACATTTGTTGCCATCATCATTCTCAAAACATTTTCTTTCTACTTGAGCCCTAGGTATCAGCTCCTCATTTGTTCCCTCTCATTTTTCCCTCTCAAATCACCCCCCAAACCCTTGATAACTTTTAAATTACTATTATTTTATCATTTCCTACACTGTCCGACGTCTCCTTCATATTGCATATATGTTTCCATCGTCATTCTCTAAATATTTACTTTCTATTTGAGCCCTTGGTGTCAGCTCCTCATTTTCCCCCTCCCTCCCCCGTCCCACCCTCGTGACCCCCTGATAAATTATAAATTATTATTTTCATGTCTTACACCAACCACTGTCTCCCTTCCCCCAGTTCCTGTTGTTTGGTTCAAGTTTATCGGGAGGCACGCCGGAGGAAAGACCTGAAAGCCACGGCCACCAGGCGTTCTGTGCAGCACAGTTCTATTCTGCCACACGAAGGGACCGCCGTCACAGCCAATTCCATCGCAGCTGCGGTTTTGCTCTGTTGTGTTGTTTTGTCTTCGCTTTATTTTGTCCTGTTTGATGCCACTGTCAAAAAGGCTGAGGGACAAAAGCTGTGTCCGTAGGAGAAAAATATGTGTGTGGGTGAAAGTGAAGAACAGTCACACGCTGGGTAGTTGCGGCTCACTGATGATGGGCCCCAGCTTGCTGTCCCCGTGGGCATTGGGAAGGAAGTTCGACACACCTGATGGGCTCCGTCGTGGGCAGCAGCTGTCTCACGCACTGGGTAGCTCTCCTGGGGAGCCACACACTGGCCAGAATGCACAGGCAGCTAGTACAGGAGAAGCATGACTGCACAATATCTCACGTACTTGAAACTTCCTGACAGAAACTCAATTTTTGTCATTGCTCTGCCTCTTGTAAAAAATCAGATATGCCTTATCTTCCCTGACAAGGGTTCCTTGAGCACCTGTCGAATTCACCTTTGTGCTTCATTAATCCTGTCGTCATCAAGAGCTCTCTAGGCAAACACATAAACCTAATCCTGGTAACAATTTTAATTATTCTTCTACACAGGACTTATTGATGAAATGCTCAACTCCTGTAGAAATGGGGGGGGGGGGAATGTTTACATTCTTATCTGTGTTAGCAGAGAGTAAATCCTTTTCTTTAAAAAAAAATTCAGCTAACCTGTAACCTGGAGGAAATGGTGATTCTCATCTTCATAGGGGCAATGAAAATGCCTTTTTTGTGGGGCTGGGGAGATGACTCATCATGTTCTCCCCAGAAAACAGCATATGCTTAGTTCATAGGAAGTACTCAGGAAGCACACACGGGATGAATGGATGGGTGAACAAACGGTACAGCAGTAGTCTTTGGAGCTGGGAAGAGATACTTTCAAAGCCTAGTTCCTAACTGAAGTTCTTCACTCCTCCTAGCCTGGTGTCTTTGAACAAGCCGCCTCTGCACCTCAGTGTCCACAGTGGTTGAGCAAGAATAAGAATAAGTCTCCAAGAGAGAGCGTGAAGATTAAGAAAAATATCCAATGCATAGTACACAGTGGATACTCAATAAACAGTAACTACGGGCATTCTTCCAATATGAAATTGGAAATATGCATTGAAATGGTGATGCTGGAAAAGAATATTGAAGGTACTATGGACTGCTAAAAAGACAAGCCAATCTGTCCTGGAAGAAGTAAGGCCAGAGTGCTCCTTAGGGGAAAGGATGGCAAGATTTCATCTTACAGACTTTGGACATCTTGTCAGGAGAGACCAGTCCCTGGAGAAGGACATAAAGCTGGGTAAAGGGGAGCGGGGTGGGGGTGGGGGGTTGAAAAAGAGGAAGACTGTGAAGGAAATGAATTGACATCATACCTGCAACAATGGGCTCGGACGTAGGAACTAGATCGTAAGGACCGTGCAGGAAGGTATAATTGTCTTGTTCCGTTGTGCCCAGGGCTGCTCTCGGTTGGAATCAACTGGAAGGCACCTCACAACAAGGACAGGATAGGCACATCTTCTTTAATTGTGTTTCATTTGATTGCACTTCAGAGACATTGCTTTTTTTATACCTGTAAATTGAAGGTGTGTGGCTTGCACTAAGCAAGTCTATCAGCACCAATTTTTCCAATTGCATGTGGTCACTTCTTGCCTCTGTGACACATTTCGAAAATTCTCACAAGATTTTAAACTTTTAAATTATGTTATTACATGTACAATGTCATTGTTGTTGTTTGTTGTTGTTGGGTCCCATCCAGTGGGTTCTGACTCTATTTACAACAACATAAGACACTACCTGATCCTTCACCATCCTCCCAACAGTTGTAATATTTGAGCCCATTGTTGCAGCCCCTGTCTCCATCAGTCTCCTCCAGCGTCTTCCTCTTCCTTGCTGCCTGTCTGCTTTGCTCCGCACGACGGCCTTTCCCAGGACTGCTCTCTCCTGAGGACATGACCACAGTCAAGGGGAGCCTCTTGCCAATCGTGCTTCTAAGGAGTGTTCTGACTGTGTTCTGACTGCACTTCTTCCAAGACAGGCTTAGCTGTTCTTTTAGCCCCCGTGCTACTTTCATTATTCTTCACCAGCACGATTCCGTGCAGCCATTCTTCACTGGTCTCCTTATTCTGTGTCCAACTTTCCCCTTGTTGTTGTTCGGTGTGAACGAGTCGGTTCTGATTCACAGTGCCCCGATGTCCAACAAAATGCAATGCCACCCGGTTCGGCGTCATCCTCACAATTGTACACGTTTGAGCCACGATGTAAATCCATCTACTTGAGGATCTTCCTCTCGCTGGCCCTCTACCGAACATGACGTTCTTTTCCAAGGACTGCCCTCTCCTGATAACGGATGACCAAAGTAGGTGACACAACTCTTGCCATCTTTGCCTGTGAAGAGTATTCTGGCTACGCTTCGTCCAAGACAAATGTGTTTGTTTTTTGAGAGTCCCTGGTACTGTTCATTTTCTTCACCAACACCAAAGTCAACTGCATTGATTTTTCCTCAGTCTTCCTGATTCAGTGTCCAGCTTTCCCATGCATATGAGGCAACACGACAGCCTGGGTCAAATGCGCCTTAGTCCTCGGAGTAACATCTTTGACTTCCAGTATTCTACAAGGTCTTGTGCAGCAGATCTGCCTAATACAACACGCCTTTTGATCTCTTGGCTGCTGCTTCCATGTGCATCCAAGTAACTCCAATATTTTCTCCCTAAATCATAATGTTACCTATGGATCGTGAGGATTTGGGTTTTCTTTACATTCAACTGTAGTCCATACTGAAGGTTGCAATTCTCTATATCAGCAAGTGCTTCAAGTCCTCCTCATTTCAGAGAGCAAGATGGTGTCAGCTGCAGACTGAACGTTGTCGATTAGCCTTCCTTTAATCCTGATGCCGCACTCTTCTTCATAGAATCCAGCCTCTCTGATGACTTGCTCAGCATACAGACTGAATAAATATGCTGAGAGGATACAATTCTGATACACACCTTGGCTGGTTTTAAAGCACAAAGCATTCCCTTGTTCTGTTTGCACAACTGCCTCTTGATCCATGTACAAGGTCTGCGGAAGCACAATGATGTGTTCTGGAATTCCAATTCCAATTCTGGAATTCCACAGTTGTTATGATCCATACAGTCGAAAGCCTTAGCGTAGTCAATAAACCACAGATAAACAGTCTTTCTGGAAGTCTCTACTTTTAGCTAAGATCCATTTGACATCAGCAGTGATATCCCTGATTCTGCCTCTTCTCCTGAATCTGACCTACATTTCTGGCAGCTCCCTGTCAATGTACTGCTACAAACACTGGACTGCTACAAACACAACCATTGTTGGAGGATCTTCAGTAAAATTTTACTTGTATGTGATATAAATTATATTGTTCGATAATTTGAGCATTCTGTTGGCTCAGTTTTCTTTGGGATCAGTACAAATATAGATGTCTTCCGTTATATGGGCAAATTTCTTGGTGTGTGTGAGTAAATGCTTCCTGTGCCTCATCAACTGGTTGAAGCATTTTGTTGGCTTTCTGTCAATTCCTAGAGCCTTGTTTCTGGCTAATGCCTTCAGCGCAGTTTGGACTTTTTCAGTAGCATTGGTTCTTTTTGTTTTTTAATGTGGGTTTTTGCTTTTACATTTTTAAAAGTTATTGGCATATAATTCACATATCGTACAATTGTTTAAACATATTGAAACAAGTTGTACAATCATCACCACAATCAATTTTAAAGCATTTTCTTCTTTATTGTAGGGGAAGTATCCTTGGTTCTTAATCATATGCTACTTGTTGATATGATTGAATGTCTACTTGCTCTTTGTGTGATACAGTGACTGTAGTCTCTCCATCTTCTTTTGGTGCTTCCTGCACATTCCATATTTTGCCTATGGAATCTTCCAATATTGCAACATGAGACCTGATTTTTTTTTCTTCATTTTGAAAGTTTCAGATATGCTGAGCAGGCCTTCCTTTTTGCTTTTCTAACTCTAGTCTTTTCACATTCCATTATAACACTTTCCTGTGCCTTCAAGCTGCCCTTTGAAATTGTCTGTTCAACGCTTTTACATGACAATTTCGTTAACTTGCCTTAGCTCCTCTCTGACTAAGAGCAAGTTTCGAGGTCTCGTCTGACATCCACTTCACTCTTTTCTTTCATTCCCATCTTTTAAATGAGCGTTTGCTTTCTTCGTGCACGATGTTCTTGATGTCCTCCCACAGCACATCAGGTCTTCTGCCAGTAGGGTTCAATGCATCAGATCTCTTCTTGAGATGTTCTCAAAATTCAGGTGGCATTGACTCAAGGTCATATTTTGGCTATCATTTTCTTCAACTTTAACCTGAAATGACATATGAGCAATTGATGATCTGTTCTGCAGCTAGCCCCTGGTCTGGTTTTAGCTGTTAAGATTGAGTTTCTCCGTAGTGTCTTCCCACAGATATAATCAATTTTGTTTCTATGTATTCCATTTGGAGGAAGTTCACATGTATTTTTACCTTTGGTGCTGTTGAAAAAAAAATACTTGCTATGAAGAAATCACTGGTCTTGCAAAATTCTATCACATGTTCTCACTGGCTATGCAAATCTGTTTCACAAGACCTCTTTAAAGTGCTGAAAAGTATAGATGTTACTTTTAGGACTAAGGTGTGCCTCACTGTGGCACAGTTGTGGTATTTTCAGTGACCTCATATGCTGTGAAAGTTGGATATTGAATAAAAAAGAGTGAAGAAGAATCAATGCATTTGAGTTATGATGCTGGCAAAGAACATTGAAAGTATCATCGACTGGCAAAAGAATAAACAGATCTGTCATGGAGGAAGTACAGCCAGAATGTTCCTGCACTCCCTGGAAAAGAACATCATGCTTGGTAAAGTAGCGTGACAGTGTACAAGCAAAACCCACATTAAAAAACAAAAAGAACCAATGGTACTGAAAAAAGTCCAAACTGCACTGAAGGCATTAGCCAGAAACAAGGCTCTAGGAATTGACAGAAAGCCAACAAAATGTTTCAACCAGTGGATGAGGCACAGGAAGCAGTTACACTGTCCTGTGTTCCAGCAGAGCTCGTGGATGCCCTTCAATCTCTCCGTGTGTCCCACTTAGCTCTTAGACGCCAAGGAATAGCTGTGCTGGAAATGTGTCTTTTGTCCTTTAGCCAAATATGCTCCTGAATAAAATGAAGGGCAGTGTCTTAATTGTCCTACCTTTATAAAGTAGTCTTAAAGATGACCCCCAGGAAACAAAGGCTTTGACGTGGTTCACACCCTCGACTAAGGCCAGGACTTAACCCCACCTTGATCCTGTGACAGAGAACTCCCTCCACAATGGGATCAAAGCCACAAACAGAGAGTCCAGATTTATAATACATCACCTAAAACATTATGGCTAGAAGGACCCTATTAATTGACAATATCTCCTCTGAAAGAGCCCTAGTGGCATAGTGCTTATGTGTTGAGCTGCTAACCACAAGGTCAGCAGTTCAAACCCACCTGCCACTCTATGGAAGAAAGATGAGACTGTCTACAATTCCTGCAGAGCTGAAAAAATGCACATACTGTCACTGTCCAGGAGAGTTCAACTCCACTGCTTTGCCGAGGTTGGTGCATCTAATACTAATGTTTTCAGAACGGTGGTGCTATTTCCAGTCACATCTTTGAGAGAAAGTAATTATTCCTCAAGGTGTATTAATTTTTACCCACTAGTACTATCTATAAAAACATCTTTGGTTTATTTTTAGAGTGGACTCATTGCCAGAGATGAACATCAAGATTAGCTTGCTTTTTGCTCTCCCTCTTTTTAAACAGCTGTCTCTCCATCCTTCATGACTACCACACTGGTATATGGTGGGTTGGTCCCCACCATCCAGTCCAACCACCTTCCAGTGTGCCTTCCTGGGCTGCCGAGACTGGAAAGCTAAACCTCATATCTCCCCAATCTCCTTACAGTAAGGATGTTAGCTTTAATTTGCCCCACCAATCAGGTGTGCTGGCATGAGACAAAGGACCAGCTTCACCACTTTTGCTGTTTCTGCTGGCACCACTGGAGTGCCAGTGTCCAGTTTCTCTGGAATATCTTGTTGGTCGTGACAATTCCTGATAGCTCTGACCTCCTTCTCACGCTGGCTTCCTGGGGCTGACTCTTCAATTTGCCCCTGGGCCTGTAGCTGGCACATCAGCATCCCTGTTCAGTTACAGGTCTCCTGATTGAAGAAGAGCAGTCTGCCTCGCTGGTTCACTCAGTGGGTGTCTTTCAGGGGTGTTCCTGAAAGACTAACCCAAAGTCTGTTTCTTCAGACTTCTTAATGACTGTGAACCACATCCTGTAATTAATCCCTTTCCGCTTTAACTACGTAGAGTGGGTTCTCCTCTTTGCAACTAACTCCTGACAAAGCAGTCCTTAACTTCTAACTATTGAAATTCTCCTCGACCTGAAATTGGTTGGGAGGTGTTTTCATTGAAGCGCTCCATAAACTATGGATCTAGAACTGTTCTAGACTCTGGGGATGCCTGATAAACAAGGGTTACAAGGCCCAGTAACCAAGAGGCAATCAAGAGTTCAGAGAAAGAAATAGAAACTAACCCCAGAAACAAGATTATTTTGGAGATGAATGTAAGAAAGACATCTGAACCTACTAAGAAAGCCACTCAGGAACAGAGGGAAGGGATGGGCCATGTGGAAAAGGGTGACCAGAGAAGACATCTCTGAACACGTGGTATTTGAAAAGTGACATGAGTAACAAGATGGCATCGGCCACGTGACCACCACCGGTAAGTAGAGTTTTTCAGGCTCTGGTAACAGAAAGAAAAGGGCAGAAAGGTGAGAATGAGCTAGTCATGTGCTAGAGGCAGAAAAAAGGCTAATATAACTAGAATTCTGTGAGCACAGAGGAAAAAGGTAGGAGCTCAAGATGGATTTATGTGTTCCATTATTCATTCATTCGATCATTGATTCATTACTTGTTGAGCACCTATTATGCACCAGGTATGATTTTTAGTGCTTGAGTTGCAGCCATGAGTAGAAGAGACAAAATTATCTATTCTTGTGGGAGGAACAATGATCGAATAAGTAAAATACATATTGCATTAGACCACTAATTCTAAACCAGGAATTACTTTGTGCCCCTTGGAGACACTCAACAATGGCTGAAGATATTTATTTTTCCCCAGAGGGAAGGGTATGCTACAGGATGGAGACCAGGGATGCTGCTAAACACTCTACAATGCACTGGAGCGGTACAGGGATTTACTTGATTTGGCTCTTGCAGTCCTAGTCTTTATAACTACCACCAAGCAACTCTTTCCTGATGGGTCTTAGTAAGAGAAGGTGTGGGGAGATGCTAATGGGCTCCACTGTGAGTGATTATTAACAGGGCTAGTTGGGATTGTAGCATCTTGGAACACTCAGAGGGACCAGAGAGAGGTGTGCCTGCAGACAGCAATAAGAAAAGGATCTGGGCCAAAGAAGTGTAACCTGGACATCCCTGATCTGTAGTTGTGACTTGTTAACTTCTCCAATAAGGCCCATGGACATGAGTATGGGCTGTGAATTGTGTGAGGCCTTTTCAATGAAATTGTTACCCCAACACAGAGTACCTTTGGAAGGATGGTTGGTGTTAGAATTGGTAAGGAGGTTGGAGGGTGAACCCCTGTTTCATAGGAATCTTCAGCCTTGGGCTGATGTAGAATTTGATTCTCCTTCACCCCTGTAAAGTCAGAGGAAGTCAGACACTGAATCTCCCAATAACAGAGAATTACACCCCCCCCGCCGCCCCCCCCCCCCCCCCCCCCCCCCCCCCCCCCCCGCAATGCCCAAAGAGCCAAGATTGAGAAACCTGTATTAATTGATGAGAAGTTCTAGAGGGGGAAAAAAAAAAAAGCAGAGACTGGGGTAGAACATGCTGGGGTGGTGGGTGAGGCAAGCAGTCTGGGGAAGAACTCACTTAGAAGATGGCATGTGAACAAAATTCCAAAGCAGACCAGGCTTCCCTGCCATGTAGAGATCTATAGGAAGAACACTGTGGGGCAGGCAAAGGCATATGCAAAGGCCCTGGAAGGAAGAGTCTGTTTGGCAAGTTCAAAAAGAACAAGCAAAGAAAGAAGTGAAATTGAGAAGGCTACAGGGGCTGTGTCAAAGGCTACAGGGGCTGTGTCAAGTTCCAGCTTGTACTCTGAGTGATACAGAGAGCATTGAACGAGCTTTAGGTGTAGCAGAGGCATGATTTCTGACTTGGGTTTTAAAAGCATCACTTTAGCTGCCAGTTAGGAAATGATTCATAAGAGAGCAAGGGTAGAAAACAGGAAGGACAATTAGGTGGCATTAAGTTGATTGCAAGAGAAAGGGAGGGTAACAATAACAGCCACCCAAAGAGCTGAGCTACAGTGCACTGAGATGGGGCGGAAGGCTGTCAGAAAAGCAGGTTGGGAGGCTTTTGAATTTGCAGTACCTTCTGGATACCCAAGTGCAGATAGCACAGACGGTGAAATAGCTGAGCCCAGGGCTTACGAAAGAGGTTTGGACTGAATCTATGGAAATTGATATGTATCAGACTGAATCTATATAAACATCTATTGGAGCCAACAAATGGATGTGTCCATCTGACAGCTGCAAGGTTCATGAAATCCAAGGAAGTGAGTGAAGAAAAATCTGGGGATTGGAGAGTTAAGCAGGACCAGGGCCAGCAGAATAGTTATCAAAATGCTAGAAATACATGGTTGAATATTTGACTAGAAACGACAACTTAGAAGCATAGCTCAGGATCCTCTTTTTAAATGTGTGATTTGAATTAACCTTCATCTATTCATCTTGTGGATTGATGCTTAAAAGTCAGTGTTGCTATAAATGATTTATGGAAATGCTTAAACCGAGATATTTAAACTTTCCATTATAATCATCTATACTAATATTGTTTAAGAGTTCCTTAGCTGGACCATTGAAAAATCACCTCATCTGAGTGTAAAATAGCAGAGAAGAGGAAATTAAGGCCCCAGGTGGCCAGGACATTGAACTGTGGGACTGAAGAATGGCATTTGCATAACCAAAATTCAAAGCTACATCTCCTATTTCTCTCTCCAGTGGTCTTCCTAGTTGAGAAGTCCAGCTCAAAACACAGAAAACCTCTTCCAAAGTAGTCCCTGCAATTGGGGAAGTGCATTAGTTGTTTATGTACATTAATAGGCACAAAACTCATCCAATAGACAGCCTGTAGAATAGAGCAATGCACCACTGTATGTGTAGAAGAATAAGAGGATTCTGTGCACAGGACCAAGAGAGAAGCCCCAACCCTACTTGGGGGAGGCTAAATAAATAAAATAAGCCTTCTCAAAAGTAGCCCTGTAGTTCAGCGGCTAAGAGGGTGTGAGGAAGTGAGCCAATAAGGGGATGTAACTTGGTCAGCCCAAGATTTCGTTCTCACTCTGCAATCAGCAAGCCAACATTGAGAAGGATATTAATAGTTGTGGGAGGGCGAATGATCCTGGCCTGTGCATGAGAGTAAAAGAATTGATCTCTTTCTCATCCTATTCTCAATTCACAGTCTGTGTGCACGTTCAGTTCCCTGCATTAGAGACCGGCGATGAGGACGCTCAGAGCTCTACCGTACAAAAAGGAACCGAAACATCAGCACAGGAAGAGTGAGCTGGTCTAGTTCTCCTGTGAAGATTAAGCCTTTTACTCCCGGCAGAGCCACTGACCCTGTATCCTCTTCTGTTGCCCAGGAACCCCAGGCCTGGCCCTGGCTCAATGGGAGAGGGAGCCGAACAAGAGAGCTTGCACGCGGTCTGTGCGCAAGCCAGATGGCACAGCTGAGGAATGCAAAGCTAACAACTTCAGGCCTTGAAGCCTCCCCAGTCAAGGATGCCTAGTTTCTTCCTCTTAGATGGCATTTGTCAACTACTAGACAAAATGTGGATTGTTTGCCATTTCCTTCTTTCTTTTTTAAATTAATGCTGGACCAAAGCACCTGTAAAATGTTTCCTTTGGACGTGTTTTCAAAATGGATATGGTTAAAAGTTGCTTTCTGAAACTCCATTTCCTTTCTTCTAAGGCACAAACAGATTACGCCAGGGACAGGAAGTTTAGTTCAGTAGAAACCTGTTGAAAAGAGAACTACCAAAAATATAGCAGCTTTTTAAAAGGGGTATAATAATCCATATTCCCTGAGAAATGGAGTTAAGTAACTTGAATTCCAACTATTTTTCTCCCGTGTGATTGAACTGATGCTTCTTTTCTTTTTTTTTAAATCAATTTATTGGTGCTCATACAATTCATCACAATACATAGATCAATTGTGTAAAGCACATCTATACATTTGTTGCCCTCATTATTCCCCCCCAAAAAAATCGCTTTCCTCTTGGGTTCCCGGAATCAGCTCGTTTTCCTTTTTTCCCCTCCCCCTCCCTTCCTCCTCTCCTCTCCCCCATGCACCCTTGATAGTTTATAAATTATTATTGTATCTTATATTACACTGCCCGGGGTCTCCCTTCACCCACCCCTCTGCTGCCCATGCCCCAGGGAGGAGGTTATATGTAGCTCCCTGTGATCAATTCCCCCTTTCTACACCCTCCTTCCCTCCTGGTATCGCCACTGTCACCCCTGGTCCTGAGAGGTTCATCTGTCCTAGATTCCCTGTGTTTCCAATTCCCATCTATACCGCTGTGCATCATCTGGTCTAACCAGGTCTGCAAGGCAGAATTGGGGTCCTGGTAGTTGGGGGGAACTGATGTTTATTTTCTAAGTGACTCTTGGAAATGTCTTTATAAATTGTAACCATATTTCATAGGTAAGCTCGTATGCCATCTCTTCTCTGAGGTTTCATTGATCACTCCTGGGCAAAGTTTTTGAGTGTGTGTGTGTGTGTGTGTGTGTCTGTGTGTGTGTGTGTGTGTGTGTGTGTGTACCTCTCTTATGCTGATATCTAAATCTACCAGACCACGATTTCCTTAAATCCAAGGATCTTGCTTGCAATTCTATATCCTTCCTCATGTACCTAACATGGCATTTTTGCATCAAAAATGACAAATATTCATATAAGGGTAGCTAGAAGGGAAAAGTTGCTTAAAGGGGTGTTTCTAGATATTGTGTGTGTGTGTGTGTGTGTGTGTGTGTGTGTGTGTGTGAGTGATGTGTAAATATGCCTAAGAAAGCAACTACCCGACTGGAGCATAAATGGCCATTCCAGGCCATTGAAGGTGCTCAAGCACAAAGTAGTCTGGTCTTGTTCTGCCTCCTTGGGTACTCCTCCTATAGCCAAGCCATTCCAGAAGCTTTTACTAATAACTCATCTTGCATCTTCCACAGAATACATCATAGAAACCTCTCGGCCTGGCATTATCCCACCCTCATTTTACTTACTCATAAAAGCCAATAGTTCAGAAAGCCCATAAAGTGATGGGTATTTAGACTCTTTAATTCTCAAACCCAGTGTCAGAAACTCCAGATTTGTGCTCACTTGTTTTCTGCTCTTGGTCTCTCCAACCACATCGTCTGAGAATTAATGATCTTGATGTTGACCCTTGTGACTCTCTGTCTATGGTCAAGGGGCATGGAGGTTTGGATGCTTCTACTCTTTTCCAATAATCTTAAGTGGTGGGTTGGTGACAAAGAGTTGAAAACCTACCCCTTGAATATGCCACACTTCCTGATTGTCCATATTCCTTAAGATGGGACTACCAGTCACAAAAACACATGCACAAAACATTACTGAAAAGACCTATGACTAACAAGGTGGAATGATATATTAGGAGTCCAATGTCAAGCATCAATGCGGTTCAGGGACAAAGTTGGAAAGAGTTTCAAATGGCACAAATCGTCCAGTGCCTCACTACTAACTAAAAAAATGACCATTTGAATCTACCCAAAGGTACCTCAAAAAAAAAAAAAAGTAGCGACCTTAGGAAAGATCACAGCCATTGGAAGCCAGAGAGAATGCAGTTTCCTCTACAAATCATAATCAATTGAACAGCAAGTCATTTGGTTTTTGGTTTATCCGTGACTCCCTCTATTTAGTTATCTCTCCATTTATGCTCCTCACAGCTTATAAAGAGCTCCGGTGGCACTGTGGCTTAGGTGTTGAACTGCTAACCACCAAGGCGGCAGTAAAAACCCACCGACTGCTCTGGAGAGAGAAAGATGACGCTGTCTGCTCTCACAAGGACTTAGAATCGCCGAATAAGTTCACTCCGAATCAAAAGCAACTCAGCGGCAGTGGGTTTGCTTTGGATGGTTTAATCACAGCAAGTATCAGAGTGATTCAGTCCCTATGTGTTTTGTGTGCAGATGTATATAAAGCAAACAGCTAAAAAGATGGAAATTAAGCAGGCCAAATAACAATTCAAATTATATGAGAAACTTCCTTTTTTCTTTCTTTTTGATGTACTGCTTTTAGAGAAAGATTGGTTAAAAACAAAAACGCAGGACAGACCTGTCAAATGTTTCTTTTTCTCAGTTTTTCACAGTACAAATCTCCTTATGCAATTAATGTTACTTTTCAGTCAGCGTCTGTTTTTGTCAAGATGAGGGTAAATACTTGGTAAACCAAATTCTAAAGTATAATTATCACAAATTACTTAAAATAGTTCCAGCTAATTGAAAATAAGCTTTCCATTTCAGAATCAACTATAGTGTTTCAAGAGCATCTTTTCGATTAGTGGGAAAATGCAATCTGTCTGGGTATCTAATGAAAGTAGTTAATGTGAAAAACAATCAAGCTACATCCTTGGGAAAATAGCC
This sequence comes from Echinops telfairi, assembly GCF_000313985.2. NCBI lineage: Eukaryota > Metazoa > Chordata > Mammalia > Afrosoricida > Tenrecidae > Echinops > Echinops telfairi. The sequence goes on along the minus strand of NW_022111324.1, from coordinate 27,824,737 downwards.
CAACAAAGGAGAGCAAAAACCACGATTGCTTCAATCTGTAAAAAGACTTCTTTCATGAGATCAATGTCAAGTTCTTGCCAAGGTTGAACAGAGACTGGTGGAATTCCTGAGACGATGGCCCTTCAAGCCAACCTTCAAGTTTGGAGCTGAACTCACCCTAGTGGCTCAATTTTCAGCCAAGCAATAGTCAATGGTCCGGTCTATAAGAGAAACAACCTTAGGGAGGCACACACCTTAAAAGAATCAACTATTTGAGATTTGAAAGGCAGCATTTACTCAAGGACAAAGTTCACAGGTGTTGGAAAGAAAAAGCAATGAAAATAAACACAGTGAAGAAGTGGGATAAGTGATATTACATTAAAGTGATTGTAAACAATGACATAAAACAAAATGTGTATGAATTGTTGAATGAAAAAACTGTTGATCCGGTCTGCAGACTTCACTCAATTCACAATAAAAAGTTAAAAATTAAATTTTAAAGGGAAAATCAAACACAAAACAAGAGTGTCCCTTGGGCCTCCACTCAAGTACTCCCTCAACGCAAGAAAACTTTCTTCTATTAAATTGGCATTCTATGATGCTCACCTTCCCGACACACCCGCTGAAGACAAAGCAGGTGAATAAGCAAATGTGGTGAGGAAAGCTGATGGTGCCCGGCTATCAAAAGATATTGCATCTGGGGTCTTAAGAGCTTAAAGGTAAACAAGCGGCCATCTAGCTAAGAAATAACAAAGCCCACATGGAACAACATATCAACCTGTGTGATCATGAGGTGTCGAACGGATCACTGAAGACAAATGGGTGCATAAGCAAATGTGGTGAAGAAAGCTGATGGTGCCCGGCTATCAAAAATATAGCGTCTGGGGTCTTAAAGGCTTGAAGGTAATCAAGTGGCCATCAAGCTCAGAAGCAACAAAGCCCACATGGAAGAAGCACACCAGCCTATGCAACCACGCGGTGTCGAAGGGATCAGGTATAAGGCATTATCAGAACAAAAAATCTTACCATAGTGAATGATGGGGGGAGTGCGGAGTGGAGATCCAAAGCCCATTAGTAGGCCACTGGAGATCCCCTTGCAGAGGGGTCTCGGGGAGGAGATGAGCCAGTCAGAGTGCGATGTAACAACGATGAGAAATACAACTTTCCTCTAGTTCCTAAATGTTTCCTCCCCGCTCCCACTACTATGACTCGAATTCGACCTTGCAAGTCTGGCTAGACCAGAGGATGTACACTGGTACAGATAGGAACTGAAAATACAGGGAATCCAGGGTGGATGAGCTCTACAAGACCAGTGGTGTGAGTGGTGAAACAGGGAGGGTAAAGGGAGAATGGGTAGGAAAGAGGGAACCGATTACAAGGAACTATATGTGACCTCCTCCCTGGGGGACAGACAACCGTAAAGTGGGTGAAGGGAGACGTCGGACAGGGCAAGATATGACAAAATACCAATTCATAAACTATCAAAGGCTCATGAGGGAGGGGGGAGTGGGGAGGGAGGGGAAAAATGAGGACCTAATGTCGGGGGTTTAAGTGGAGAGAAAATGTTTTGAGAATGATGTACAAATGCGCTTTACACAATTGATGTGTGTATGGATTGTGATAACAGTTGTATGAGCCCCTAATAAAATGTTTAAAGAATATTTTAAAAAAAACAAGAGTGTCCCAAAAGCAGCCAAAGGAAAACACAGTATGACAGCAGGTCAGGTGGGACAGAGTGAGGTAATTGGGTGATTCCATTATTGTACAGGAATATTTTTTTAAAGTGTATGCTAATCGGTTTGTGGGAACCCTTATGGGGTTCGGTTGCTAACTGAAAGAGTGGCAGTTTAAACCTACCAGACAGTCCAAGGGAGAAAGCGGAGACAGTCTGCTCGCATAAAGATTTACAGCATCAGGGACCTGAGGAGGCAGGCTGCTCTGTCCTCTGGGTCTCTGTGACCTCTGGGGTCCTTGACCTCACGGGACATAGCACATGTTGTCTTTTGTAGCTTAGCACTTACATCGGACATAGTTGATAGGTTGAAATAATTTGAATATTCACCAAGTTCGATTAATCATAACACTATGACCTCACTCTTTGGTAGACCAAGAAAAGAAACTGAGGCATCTCATGTCAATGGCGATAACGAAGAAAGGATGCGATGATCTGTAACAGGGCTCGGGACGGGGTTCATGGAGTCACAGGAGGTTCGATACTTTCCATGGAAGTTGTGAAAAGGGAATCAGCTCCCCTCATTTTCTTACTGAAAATCCCGAGTAGGGCATGGAAAAACCCACACCCAGGGACTCTACTGTCTTAGCCCAGCCCTGCTGGCATCCTGGCAGACCAATTTGGAAACCATGATTAATCCCTTGGTAAAAAGAAAATAGGCTCTGGAGCCAGGAGAAGTCAAACCTGAGTCACTCCCAGGAGACTCTGCCCCTTCGCGCCAACATAGCTCTGCCTCCTCCCTGAAGAGCTGCCTCACTCGCCTAGCGATTTGCAGCAAATAGCAACATCTTTCTGTTATGACAGAGGAGACGTGAAGCAGAGACCAAAACGTTTCTGTAAGTAACTCACCATGACTGATGTCACCCAGTTATATGCACTCGTCCGATATAATTCAAATTAGACTGGCCGGAGCACCACGCGGCAGAAAGTGACAAACCCCACCTACATGCTCATTTCTTCCAGCCTAGGGGAGGGTGTTCGGCTGGATCACATGTCTGGCTGGGGCTGCAGACCGCCTTGCCAAGATAGGCATGCCGGATTACTGGTGGCCCGGGCTGAAGGTGGCCCTAATCACCTCCTGCATGCTTCGCTTGATTTACTTTCCTCCCAAATCTCATGGATTCGAGGTTCAGGGTAACTAATTTTGTGGATGATTCAAGACAATGGAGAAGATTTTAGGGAAGCCCCAAAAGCAGATTTAAAGTTTAAAAAAAAAATAATAACTGTTATTGTTATTATTATATATCTTTAAATCCTGCAACCACCCTGGTATCAGAAGCTTCTCACCAGCTCCTCCTTTGCCACAGACTCCCTACTTTGTCCAATTTCTAGCCCCTCCCCCTACCTTCTCTCAAATTCCTCTCTCTACTTTGTAAATGTCATTCACCTTAGAGACTGTCCTAGGACTCTTAAAACATTTCCCTAAACAAAGACACTCCTTTCCCGAAAAGCGTCTTTAGCATCAGATGTTAAAATATATGTTCACATACACATATGTATATGCATACACGCACATCCAGACCTAACTATTTACAACACACCATATCCTAGTTAAGTTCCCAAAGGGTGTGCCCATAGGTCTAAATAGGAGAATTGGAAAGAATGAGAGGTTTGTTTGTTTTTATTTATGCTTCGATTGCTAAATATGATTGCTGATTTGCCCTGACTTCTCTAGGATGTGATGTTCGTTAGGCATATGAAAGGTCTTGGGTTTCTGTGTAACTAACTGTCTGAGGTGCACCAAGAAGCCTACTTCTGCTTAAACACTGTGACAGCTCAGGCTATGCTGGGTCCATGAGCTATGACTGCTTACACACACACACACACACACACCCTTTTGTCTCCTAGAACACATTTCCACCTTTCAGCTCTGAATCAGATCCACTCTTCAAGGTTTTGCTTTACGAAGACTCACGGATTGTGACATTTTACCTTATTCTTTCTCTTCTTCATTTCCTTTACATAGGCATTTATTTCCTCCCTAAGAGAAAGCCAGTTGCCATTGAGTGGGCTCCAACTTACAGAAACTCCATGTGTGTCAGAGCGGAACCCTGCTCCATGGGCCTTGCCATGGCTGATTGTTGGGTTTGCGTTGGCATTGACGGATGGCAGAGTGAGTGCGATGTGCTGATCCTTCCTCCAAGGTGCCTCTGTGTGGACTCGAACCATCAACCTTTCATCCAGCTGTCCAACACATTGACCCAGGACACCTCTTTCCTAAAATTGATATAAATTCTCTGAAATCCATGCTTCTTTTTTGTTTCCCTCACATTAACTAGCCCAGTCCTAGACATGCAATAGATGCTCATCATATGGCTGCTGAAATGGCGTGAAGAGCAAATGGGTTTCTCCAGTCCTCTCCCCAGGGCATCTTTAGGCCACAGAACAAACCACCACCTGCCACCAGACCTGCTGTTTGTTAGCATGTTTAAAAAGATCGAAATCTGCGCTGACCACCTCCCCACCCTCAGGAAGTCAGGGGGCCATGATGCAGTAGGATGTTTCTTAATGGGTTAACAAGATACAAGGAGTCACTTCGATTAGAGCTATAAAATACCTGGGATCAAAAGTTTTCTTTAGTCTCCTGAGCTTTGGTGCAGGTGGGGCAAAAGCAGCATATACTTATAGCCCACTTAAGTGAATCTACCTACCCAGGTAGGTAGTAGACAGGGTCTCATGTAATGCCCTCGCCCATGGGCACAAATGGGGTGTGCAAGGAAAAGCCACCGTCTCTGCTTTTGAGAGGGACATAGGGTGTTTGCTATCTGATTCTTACATGAAAAGTTACTTTCCATGTGCTAAGGTGTGTTCAGCCTCGGATTTAGATGTCTATGGAGCAATTCATAGTAGCTATTGGTGTCCTTTTGTGAATGACCTCCGGTTGCTTGCAATGAGGCACAATCGGTGAGCAACAGTCAGATGTGGGGTGTTACCTTGCAGTGAGGGTGTGGTGGCACACGAGGTGTTGTCCAACAATTTGAATTAACTAATCTCAGTACCACTGAATTCAGAGCACGCATGCTATAATGATGGTTAACCACAAACACTAATATGTTTCTTTGAAGGGTGCTAGGGAAACCAGGTTCCCTAGGAATGGGATTGTACAGGAAATTTAGGCAACTTCTTATCCCAAATTCCTTATTTATCACTTTTGTGACCTTGAGCCAGTCTTATAACTTCCTTGGGCATCATTTTCTAATCTATAAAATGAGAAAAGTGAGCACATGACCTTCTCAGCTCACATATGATTTGGGAGGATGAAATGGGATGGCCTGATTGAAGGTGAGCTGAAGAGTAAGGTGCACAACACAAATCATTGCTATTAAGATGCTGCTGATACCTCAAAATGAACTTGACTATTTTTTTCAATTAGCATAGATTTTAGACAAAATGTTTTCTCCTATTTATGATGAACTATTTTCATATAGATAAATGCCACTATTCTTTTCCATGAGCATATTGGTATCCACAAAGGAATGTTTACGGTAGCCCTGTAACTTACAGAAACATTAGCCACGTGGAAAAGGGCCTCCTGCTTTCTCTGCTCTCGGCTGAGTCTCCTGTGCGGTGAGGGCAGCTACCTAAGACGGTGAGGGCATGCACAGGGCACCTTTGACGCCAACATCATGAAAATTAGCACACTTCTTGTCTCCCTGGCAAAATATATTAGGAAACGTCTTTCAGTTGTGAATAATTTTACTTAACACAAAATAACCATGGTTATCAGAACTTCACATTTGTACTGGAAACTAAATGTACGGTTACTTTGGAGAATCCTAGAATTTACAGCCCGCAAACAACGTTAAACCTTAAACCAAAACTATCGCGTGAAGTCATTTCTAAGCCACTCTGCAATTAAGCTAAATAAAACGTATTTGTGCTGAGCACTGTGTCCTTTTAAAGGATTGTCTGGATGGAATAAAAATGGCAGCCGTTTGTGCTCATGCTCCCGATGAGGACTTCAGGGACAACCAACGGCTAAGTTGGTGAAACAATAGGGGCGGAGAGAGGGAGAATGAGCTGGGTGGCACAGTGTGAAGGAGTTATCAATGAGCTTTTACACTGAAAATGTTGAACGCCAGGGAATCTAGGACAGATGAGCCTCTCAGGACCAGGGGTGACAGTGGCGATACCAGGAGGGAAAGGGGGTGTAGAAAGGGGGAATGGATCACAGCGAGCTACATATAACCTCCTCTCTGGGGGACGGGCAGCAGAGGGGTGGGTGAAGGGAGATGCCGGGCAGTGTAATATAAGATACAATAATAATTTATAAATTATCAAGGGTGCATGGGGGAGAGGGGAGGAGGAAGGGAGGGGGAGAGGAAAAAATGGAAAACGAGCTGATTCCGGGAACCCAAGAGGAAAGCGAATTTTGGGAATAATGAGGGCAACAAATGTATAGATGTGCTTTACACAATTGATCTATGTATTGTGATGAATTGTATGAGCCCCAATAAATTGATTTAAAAAAAAAGAAAATGTTGAACGCATGTATATATTGCTGTGCATATTTTCACCAAAAGAGAAAATATTTTTTAAACGATCACTATTCTGAGAGATTTTTTAAAACCTTTTATTAGGAGCTCTTACAAATGTTATTACAATCCATAGTTCCATTAGATCAAGCACAATTGTACAATTGCTGTCCTCATCATTTTCAAAACATTTTCTTTTATTCTTGAGCTCCTTGATATCAGCTCCCCCTTGGTCCCCTCCCCCCACTCCCACCCTACCTTTTAAAATAATTTCTTATGGAAAATTAGGTGAAAGTTTACCAACCAGGTCATCTGCTTTCCATTCCACAATTCATAAACATTTTGTTTCTTCTCATTGGTTGCAATCCCCACCATGTGACGTCACTGACCCCACCTCCTCTGGGTATCTGCTCTCGTCATTCCTCCTGCGTTCCTAACCCTCCAAACTCTGTCCTCGAGTCAGTGCTGCCCTTTGCTCTCCAGAGTCCATTAGCCTGATGTTTACCTACCTCCCTAGTGTTATTGTTCCTCACATAGGCTCATTGCCGTCCAGTCGATTTTGGCTCATAGCTATCCTATAGGAAAGGTAGAACTGCCCCTTTGCGTCTCTGAGATTGTAAATCTTCACAGGAGCAGGAAAGCCCCAGCTGTCTCCTAGGGAGCAGCTGGTAGGGTCAAACTGATCTTTTGGTTGGTTATCCCATTTATAATCCACTACACCATCAGGGCTCCTTGTTCCCCACATAGACCTGTCTGTTGTTTGACTGAAAATTGAGCCACAAAGGTGAGTTCACTTTCAGATTTGAAGAGTAACCAAGAGCCATAGCTTCCTGAGCTCCATGTGTCTATGCAGCCTTTACACCTGGCCTCTTATGAGTTTGTGTTTTGGCCTACATTTCCTCTCACACTGCCCCCTTCTAATGTGATTCTTTTCAGAGCTGTTGCTACTGATCGTGGTATCCAGATGGCATCTAGTTCTTCTGGTCTCGGGATTATGGAAACTGGTGTTTGTTTGCTGGTCCATGCATCCATGTGAAAGATAGACAGTGAGCAAGGGAGGCCCTAGAACAATTACTGTATTTCAATTCTGGTTTGGTGGAAAATATTGAAAGTGCCATGGAGTACCAAAACAAATGAATCTATCTTGGAAAAAAGTACAACCAGATGCTTCTTGGAAATAGGAATGGTGATTTTTGTCTCACATGCTTTGGACATGTTGTCAGGAGACACCAGTGCCTGGAAAAGGACATCATGCTCGGTAAAGTATGAGGGCTTGCAAAAAAAGAGGAAGAGCCTCAAAGAAACAAATTGACACTGTGGCTCATGAAGCAACTGAGGGTGGCACAGGACATAGGGTCAGTACGAATTGGAGCCAAGTCACCGTTTCAGAACAACCTGTTGGACCAATTGTTTCTACGTGTTTTCAATTTTCATCACTCTTCTTGCTTCTCGGGAGAAAGGTGCAGCTTTCTACTCCAGCTCACAGTTACAGTCTCGGAAACCCACAAAGGCAGATTGACCCTGTCCTTGAGGGTCGCTGTGAATTGGAATCGACTCAGACAGTGAGTGAGCGAGTCTCTCCTCCAGACAAGGAGAGAACACTGGTTGCATCTTAGCAATCCACTAATGAACCCCACCTCGTTGCAAGCCTACCTCTTTTTGGCTGTCCCTCTATTTTACCAAGCATGATGTCCTTCTCCAGGGATTTGTCTCTCCTGACAGCATGTCAAAGGACCTGAGAAGCCTGGCCATCTCTGCCTCTAAGGAACATTCTAGCTGTACAGAAGACAGATTTGTTTCTTCTCTTGGCAGTCCAGCCCTTCGTGCTTCGCCACGCCGGGTCAAGTAGGCACACACTTTCCCTGTTCGTGAAGCATAACTCTGCAAAGGCCTAGTCTCAACCTCATTCTTTATAACTGATTCACACGAAGGCCTTTCAATGAAATGTTCTGATGTTCAAGATTCCTCAGAAGCTGCACCCACTTTTATTTCTTCTGTCTTCTCTCAAAGAAAGAATGATGTCTCCATGTCCCAGATGAGTTCTCTCTTGTGCTCTTGATACCACCCTACCACCTTTACCAGGCCCTCACTTCCCCCAGGGAATCACCATGAGCTGAATCTCTTCTCTACAGTCCTTCTCCACTGACTCCTTCTCCTTCTCCACTGACTCCTTCGTGTTTGCCTAAAAGCTATTTAAATTTGCTCTGAAATAAGAATAACTATAAATATCGATGATTTTGCCTTTAAATTGGTGGATAACTCAAGAGAGATAATATTCGCTATGCTATGGTCTACCTTCCTATTCTTTCTTTAATCCCTTGCTATTTGAATTCTGCCCCTTACACTAGGCTATCTGGTGCCCATGGCCCCCTCAGCTCTAGTCTCCTCATTGTCCTGTTGGTTTCACCAGACCTTAGTTTGAGAACCACTCTGGTTTTTTTGACAGAGAGTACACCTGATGTCCTCGAACCAAGTCATTGATACTGAGATTCTGATACTGAGATAAAATGCAGTTTAAGACCCTTGGTTATTATTATTATTCCCATTAATTTAACAATTTAATCTGAAATATCTGTTAAAGTAGTAAGGACATTTTTAAAACATGAAATGACCATGGCAACACATTCCAAATGTGCTCGATACAATTGATGTATGGATTGTTGTCAGAGCCCCAATACAATGATGATTTTACATGACTGCCTCATTCTTCACACTGCTCCACCAGAGTTCCTTATTGTGTAAGTGTCATGGTGGAAGTACATACAAAGTGTAAGCGGGACCAAAAATCAATAAAATAAGTATTTCTACCTAGAGGCATGACAGGGAAAGGGCTCAGAAAAGATTTTATGGAGACAGCAACTCTTGAATCCAGTTCCTCAGAGCAAAGTCTACTTTAAAGCTTTGCTCTAGTACCTAGTTTAATATTTGTTTCCCCAGAACTCAATCCAAGTCTTTCCAGAGCTGCCATCAGCCTCTTTTGCCCTTCATGTAAAAAGCCTTCCTCGCTCAGTGACCAAGCCCTTCTAAGACACTCATCTAGGAAACAGGAACCCTGCTGGTGCGCTCTGTAAACACTGATCTGCCCAGTGAAGAGTCAGCACTTCAGGCTCACCAACCGCTTTGCAAGATGAGCTTCTGCTTTGGTAAAGATGCATAGCCTCAGAAATCCGATACAGGCTCACTATGAGTCAGGATCAACTGGAGTTGGCTTGCAGTATAAGAGATACAAGTAAAATAAGTAAGTTAAGGATCCTTTCCCCGCTCCTCACCCCCCAAGAGTCTCACAGTTTGAGAAACTGAAAAATTCAACTTTTAAGTACAACATTAGTTGATAAAATTCTATGGTGCATGTAACCTTCCAAAAATTATGGGATGGGAGCCGGAAGTGGGTGAAGGAATTGATCAAACAAGAGTCCTATCCTGGTCTATAGAGGGCTGCTAGTTATAAATTCAAGGCCAATAGTTGCTCCAAGGGAGAATAATGAAGCGACCTGCTTTGGCAAAGAATTGTAATCTTCGAAACCCCGAGAGACCGTTTTCCCCTGTTCTATCGGGTGACTGTGGGTCAGAATCAACTCAATGACAGTGAATGTGTGCTTGGTTGGGGTATGGGTTGATAAATATTAAAATTGGTTGTGTTGGCTTTGCAATGTGTCTTTTTTTATAGACTAATCTACATTTCCCCAAACTCCCTTTTCGGTATGCTTCCAGCTATGATGGTTCACAAGATACGTTTTTATGTGGGACTTAGAGAGTAGGGAAGTAAACCTGAAGCCATTTCAGTAACACATACATTTTGTTCACCTATTGGTTTATCACTTTTGTGTGAGACGATGGAAAAGCTTGTGACTATTTCATTTTCCCCTAGAACTTCAGTTTCTACAACTCCCGAGCCAGCTGTGTGTGTTTAATTCATTAATGAAGAGCCCTGAGTGCTATAAAATACTCACATCCCTCAGGTCAGAGACAAATCAAAATGTAGTCATCCTCCTGGGTCCCATCTCACACTTGGGAACTCCAGCTTGTTCTTGCTCTCCTGCACTTGGTCATTGCTCTCCTTTCCTGATTGCACGCCCTGCCCTGTGGACTTCAAGCCCCAGCATCAGATGCAAGAACAACAGCCTTGCAGAATCTGATGAACTAATTGCCACAGCTGCACAACGGAAAAACACCAAGTCCTTGTCAGAGACATACACACATATATCATAGCAACGCTCAATCACGGATTGAATCCTGGTTGACCGACTGAATGATGGGGGCACTGAGCTCATTATATTTATCTCAATTTTTTAGATACGTCGTCCCTTGATGGCCCGGGCTCTAAGGAGGACAACACTGGAGACTCAGTGTCGGAACTGGCCCAGACTGACCCTGAGACACCGAGGAAAACCCCAAAAAGCGTGCGGCAGAGCAACCATGGGAGCAGAGCAGAGAGCCCCAGAGGGAGTACAAAGGACAGACTCTGGGGTCAGAGCATGGTACCCCATCAGTCCTGACTGAAGGACACGCCTAGAGATCAAAAACCAGACCTTGATCTATATACGGGATTTTCTTTCTGCTTAATTTTTTTCTTCTAATTAATTTATTCTTCCATGGGTAATTGGTTTCTTTTTTGTTGCCATCGTTGTGTTCTCACTGATCGCCTATCTGGTTATGGCTTGGTTTTTGATGCATATTAATATCTCTATAGATCTATCTAGATAAGATAGACTGGATGAAGAGTCTGGAGGAGAAAACAACAGGACCAGGGGGGACATGGGAGAGGGGGAGGCTGGCGTAAGGAGGTGGTGCTGACCAACCCAGGGACAGGGGAGCAACAAGTGATCCAAAAAGTGGCAAGGAGGGTGTGAGAGGCCTGGTAGGGATTAAGCAAGGGCAATGTAACCGACAGAAATCACTGAAACACAAATGAATGCCGAGCATAATACTGGGACAAGAGGAACGTAAAAGGAAATAGAGGAAAGAACTGGGGGACAAAGGGTATGTATAGGGATTTTAAGACTGGAATATGTAAATATATTTATATAAGAGTGTGGGGAAACAGATCTATGTGCATATATGTATAGGTTTAGTATTAAGGCAGCAGATGGACATTGGGCCTCCACTCAAGCACATACTCATTGCAAGAACACATTGTTCTTTTAAATTGGCATTCCAGGATGCACACCTTCCTGACACGATTGCTGAAGAAAAATGTGAGTATAAGCAAAGGCAGTGAAGAAAGCTGATGGTGCCCGGCTACCAAAAGATATAGTATCTGGAGTCTTAAAGGCTTAAAGGCAAACAAGTGGCCATCTAGCTGAGAAGCACCAAAGTCCACATGGAAGAAGCACACCAACCTGTCTGACCACGAGGTGTAGAAGGGATCAGTTATCAGACATCAAAGAACTGAAAATCATATCAGTGGGTGCCCGCTTTACCGACACAACCACTGAAGACAAATGTGTGCATAAGCAAATATGATGAAGATAGCTAATGGTGGCCTGGCTATCAAAAGATATAGCGTCTGTTGTGTTAAAGGCTTTAAGATAAACAAGTGGCCATCCAGCTAAGAAGCAACAAAGCCCACATGGAAGAAGCACACCAGACTGTGTGACCACAAGCTGTCGAAGGGATCAAGTATCAAGCATCCAAGAACAAAAAATCATATCATTGTAAAGGTGGGTGAGTGCTGAGTGGAGACTCAAAGCCCATTGGTGGGCAACTGAACACCCCCTTACTGAGGGGTTGTGGGGAGGAGACAAGCCTATCAGGGTGCAGGGTAGCAATGATGAAACATATAACTTTCCTCTAGTTCTTTAATGCTTCCTCCCCCACACTATCATGATCCCAATTCTACCTTACAAATCTGGCTGGACCGGAGAATGTACATTGGTACAGATAGCAACTGGAAATGGAGGGAATCCAGTATAGATGACTCCTTCAGGACCAGTGGTGAGAGGGGCGATGCCTGGAGGGTGAAGGGAATGTGGAGTAGAAAGAGGGAACCAATTACAATAATCTAAGTATTGCCTCCTCCCTGGGGGATGGACAGCAGAGAAGAGGGTGGAGGGAAACATCGGACAGAGTAACTTATGACAAAACTATAATAATTTATGAACTATGAAGGGTTCATGAGGGAGGGGGAGGGGGGTGGGAGGGGGGAAATGAGCAACTGATATTAGGAGCTAGAGTGGGAGGCAAATGTTTTGAGAATGATGAGGGCAACAAATATGCATACGTGCTTGACACAATGGATGTATGTATGTATTGTGATGAGAATTGTACGAGCCCCCAATAAAATAATTTTTTTTTAATTTATTTGAAAATCTCCCCACTGGAACTTTGTTTTATGTGGAAGAGTTTGGTAATAGAGTGTGTGCAAGATGCTGTGGAATCACTGAAGGAGAGAAGGAAGGAAAAGGGGCTTCCTATTGACCTCTCCTCTCTCTCCTTTTTCACCTCCTCTTCGGGCTCACTCCCTCTAAATTCAGGTCTGCTTAATCTCTTTAATGCTTCTAAGTATTCATCCCGAAATTCCAACTAAGGACACTGAGTCAGAATCGACTTACTGGCAGTGGACTTATTTTAGACTGAGGTTTGTTCTTCTGTTTTAGCTCTCTATCCAATAACACATAATGCTCCATAAATATCTCTGCCCACTTTCTGGATTTCTAAACTCTCATATCCAAGAACCTTCTCCACAGCCTAAATCTAAAAAGGAAATGTTACTTTTCAGAACTCAAAGATAATCTGTTTTTGCTTCTAATTTCTCTTGTTGTTTTTTTTCATGGTCCCCATACACAAAATCTAATGTTATCTATAACCCCACCTCGCCTTCTCGCCAACTTGTGGCCATATCCTGTCAGCTCTCTCTCCATGGGTCTTGTACACTAGGGTATTACATTACCTTCTCTGCTCTCCCACTGGCGTAACCATCCGGTAGTCCATTTATGTTTTTAACCGTGTTTTCCTGAGTAGCTGTCATGCAGAAAATGTTTAAGTTCTGGGTATATAGCATTTAAGAGTACATGTCCTTGGACTTTAAGATCACCAAAAAAGCTCTTCTTGACTCTGAGAGAAGGTACAAATGCCAACGGGGTGACCTTCGGGAGACTTTGGGAAAGGTGGCTTCCAGAGAGTGTTCCTCCCTAGAGACCATTGCTAGGAGAACTTCTGCTTTCCTGCACAATTCTGCATTTGGCTGAGAGGTGGGAAAACACAGCTTTTCTTTCTTTGGTTTTGTTTGTCGTTTTGAGTGTAAGTAGACCAATTATTCTTCTTTTAATTTCAAAATACGAAGAATGAAGCAATGATTTAAAATTCCACCACCCAGAAATAACCACTTTTATGTTTTCAAGTACCTTCTTCAAGAATAGAAGCCCTGGTGGTACAAACAATTAATGCATGTGGCTGCTGCCCCAAACCTGAGAGGCTTGAATTCCTCCTGAGGCGCCTCTGGGGAAAGGCCTGGGGAATTACTCTCTGGAAATCAGTCGTTAAAAGCCTTTTGCAGCCCAGAGTCCCGCGCTGTCTGACTTGGGTGGTGTCATACACATCAGGACTGACTTGGAACCATCTATTATTTTTTTTCTTTGTCCTCAAGAATATTTATAGCTTTAATTAAAAACAGAAAAATACTCCGCTGGGCAGAACTTTCGTAGTATGCATTTTTCCTGCCGGGCAAGCTTCAAGAAACTCGCTCTGAGTATGGCCTGGGAAGGTTCTCTTTGGTCACAGTGGATTTTCTCATATAAGCAGTTTCACTCGAACCATTTTTCTGTGATGGCCGATTTAAGAGAATAGCGTGTTGGAGTTCCTTCCACTAGATCAGACTGTTAATCAAGTTTTCTAATTCAAAGTTCTGAAAAGATAGTGAAATAGTGTGTAAAATGAAGGGTCTGATTTGTGGCATTCAGGGGACTGCTTTTGCCAACACGACAATGCCTGCTCACACAACCATTTCAGTATGCCAGTTTGGGGCCCAAAACAGCATGGCTCTCTTGTCCCATGCACCTTACTCACCTAACCTCTCTCCATGTGACTTCCTTTTGTTGCTGAGAATGAAGAGGGACATGAAAGGACAGTGATTTGACAATGTAGTAGAGGTGAAGAAAAACATGAGGGAGGTGCTGTCAGTCATCCAAACAGATGAGTTTTAAAAATGTTTCCAAGAATGGAATTACAAATTTGACAAATGTCTTAAATGTAGTGGAGAGTACTTTGAAGGTGCTAAGGTTGTTTTGTAAAAAAAAAAAATTGAATACTTAACATTGAAAACAAAATTCCAGTTTTGAAGGGGTATCCCCTCATATACTTTGAATAAAGCTATAGTACTGTTTTCCAATATACTTATTCCATTTAATAAGATATTGCGAACAACTTTCCATATCAATAAATATATTTCTGAACCTAGCATTTTTACTGGAAGTATGCCATTCTATTATAGGAATATATCAAAATTTATAAACATACTTCCCTTTCTGGGGACATTCAGGCTATTTCCAATTTTTACTACACAAACAACTTTGCACTAAATATTATTAGATAAATCTTTCCTGCATCTGCACTATTTTCCTTATAATAAAATACAAGTAGAATTTCTGGATCTAAGAGAATGCTTATTATCAAGGCTTTTATATACGGCCATGTCCTTTTCTCAGGATCATTTGAAATAGCTTGCTTTTAGCAACATGTCACTGGAACCTGGAGTCAGGAAGTGGCAGGACTGCACCTCGACAGAGCTAACCTTCATCCACCTTCTGAGGGTGTTAGAATGCAGGGTGCTAGCAGGTCAATTCCTGTCTTTAGTATTGTATATTTCCGATTAGTTTGATCAACATTAGTTTGATTTATAGAGAGAATATACATTGTGAGAATTTTACTTATTATTTTATAATATTGGTTAATTTGGTTTAGAGCATGTTCCTATGGATTGATAACTGATTTGCTGTTGCTGCTTGTGTGAGTGTAAGTGTAAGCATGTGCACATGTGCTTGTGTGTGTGTTGCTGCTTTTTAAGAAGTAGGCATCTTCTGTGGTAGTGCAACAAAATACGGATGTTTGTTATGTGGAGGTATAACAACAAATTTCCAGTCTACTCTTCGGTAACTATAGGGCATTGTCACCCAACTAAAATCTATGTTTCCCACTTCTCTTGCAGCTTGGTGTGGTGATCTGACTAGGTTCTGGCCAATAAGATATAAGCTGAAGAGAATTACTTCTGTTTGTCTGCCCTTCTCACTGTTTGGACTGAAGGCATGGTGGCAGTTGTGGGAGCACCCATTTTACTCTATGAGGTGGGGCCACGACAGAGAGCCCAGGCAGACAGAACCTGGATCCTTGCAACATGAAGCCACCTCACCAGCCTTAGTCTACTTAAGCTTGACAATTATGTGAGGAAGAAAGAGATTTCTCTTTTGTTGAAGACTGTTATTTTGGCCTTTTGCCTTTTCTTTTTTTAAATCATTTTATTAGGGGCTCATACAACTCATCACAATCCACATACATATATCGATTGTGTAAAGCACATTTGTACATTCATTGCCCTCATCATCTCAAAACCTTTGCTCTTCACTTAAGCCTCTGGCATCAGCTCCTCATTTTCCCCCTCCCTCCCTGCTCCCCCCTCTCTAATAAACACTTGATAATTTATAAATTATTACTTTGCCATCTCTTGCACTGTCCGACATGTCCTTTCACCCACTTTTCTGTTGTCTGTCCCCCAGGGAGAAGGTTATATGTAGATTCTTGTAATTGGTTCCCCCTTTCCAACCCACCCTCCCTCTACCCTCCCAGTAGTGGTCCTGAAGGGATCATCTGCCCTGGATTCCCTGTGTTTCCAGTTCCTATCTGCACCAGTGTACATCCTCTGGTCTAGCCAGATTTGTAAGGTAGAGTTGGGATCATGATAGTGGGGGGGGTGGGGGTGGGAGGAAGCATTTAGGAACTAGAGGAAAGTTGTATGTTTCATCATTGCTACATTGCACCCTGACTGGCTCGTCTCCTTCCCGCCACCCATCCGTAACGGGATGTCCAATTGCCCACAGATGGGCTTTGGATCTTCACTCCGCACTCCCCCTCATACACAACGATATGATTTTTTGTTCTGATGATGTCTGATACCTGTGATCACACAGGCTGGTGTGCCTCTTCTATGTGGGCTTTGTTGCTTCTGAGCTAGATGGCTGCTTGTTTGCCTTCAAGCCTTTAAGTCCACATGTTCTTGCATTGAGGGAGTACTTGAGTGGAGGCCCAATGTCCATCTGCTACCTTAATACTAAACCCATAAATATATGCACATAGATCTATTTCCCCATCCTCATATAAAAATATATTTACATATATACATGTCTTTATTTAGACCTCTATAAATGCTCTTTGCCTCCTAGCTCTTTCCTCTATTTCCTTTGACTTTCCTCTTGTCCCACTATCATGCTCAGTCTTCATTTGGGTTTTAGTAATTCCTCTTGGTTACATTACCCTTGGTCTTGCCCTACAAGGCCTCCTACACCCTCCTCACCACTGATTTGGATCACTTGTTGTTCCCTTTTGGCCTTTGGCCTTTGTTGACCTGGTATCCTAGCACAAAAGGAAGATTTGAGGGGCATAGCCACTTGTTTTCACTGCTACTAGGACATTCCAAGTACAAGCATCAAATGATTACAGATAATTTTTTTATTATTTTACTTTTTGGTTAGGTTAAGTGACAAGGAACATGATTGACAATCAAGTAAGTGACAGTCAAATTATTTTATGAGATAAATAAGTGTAATATCTTTCATAGTATAATAAGCTTTTCCTTGAAATCAAAAATTCTGTTAACTAAAAAGAATCATGTATCTAAATGGCTTTTGGTTTGTTTCTACATTGAAACAAGGTACCTCTAAGTTCTAAGATGCTCAGAATCAATTACCTCATCTCTTTTTTATTTAAGTTTGTGATTCTACATACTTCCTCAATTACCTTGACATTCAGGAATTTATATTTTTATATATAACATATATATAATAAGAAATATATTTATAAAGATAAAGAAAGCTTTGAATTCTAAAATTGAACTTCTGAATTAAATTTGCTTGTAGACATATGTAAACACTTTCACTTTATAAATCCTAACTATGATTTCATATGGCCTCTCAGACTAAGAAAATTCAGATGTAATCAACTAAACAAAAAGGTTGACAGTACTCAGTAAATAGATGACAATGACCTTTTTATATCCCCTCTCAAAGTAAGAAAGGGGTCCGGGTGTCAAAGTGGGTACACAGTAGGCTGTTAAAGGAAGGTCAGCCGTTAAACCCACCAGCTGCTCCATGGGGAATAGATGAGGCTTTCTGCTCCTGTGAAGATTTGCAGTCTCAGAAGCCCACAGGGGCAGTTCTGCCCTGTCCTTGAAGGTCACTGTGAGTCAGAATTGACTGGATGATGGTGAGTTTTTGAGAGTTTTAGAGGTGAGAAACATAAAGAAACAAGAAGTCAAGCCACAAATGAATTCATTGTGGACCCAAGAGAGTTACTGTAATGGAGACTGTTGTTATTGGTTGCTATTGAGTCAATTTTGACTCAAGAACCCCATGTGAGAGAGTAGGTCTGGGACGGATCTGTAGGGTTTCATAGAGTGTGATCTTTATGGGAGGCAATTGCCTGGTTTTCCCCCTGTGGAGCCACTGTTGTTATTAGGTACCATTCTGTTGGTTCTGATTTATAGCGACCCTGTGTGCAATGGAACACTGCTAAGTCCTGTACCATCCTCACGTCTATGTTTGAGCCATGGGTACAGCCATGATGTAATCCATCTTGTCAAGGTCTTCCTCTTTTTTTCTGCTCCTCTACTTTATCAAGCATGATATCCTTCTCTGGGGACTGTCTCTCCTGACAACGCTCAAAGTATATGAGATATAATCACACCATCTTTGTCTCTAAGCAGCATTCTGGCTAAACTTCTCCAGGGCAGGTTGGTTTGTTGTTTTACCAATCCATGGTATTTTCAATATTCTCACCAACACCATAACACATGTATTTATTCTTCACAAGTTTTCCTTCCTCCATGTCCAACTTTCACATAGATGTGAAGCATGTGAAAATACCATGGTTTGAGTTAGGCACATCTTAGTTCTCAAAGAATCGTCTTTGCTTTTCAACACATTAATGAGGTATTGTGAAGCAGATCTACCAATGCAATTAGCATCATTATATCTCTTGACTTCTCCTTTCAAGAGTGTGTTAGGCAGCATTCTCTAGAGAAACAAAACCAGGACACTTGTGTGTATATATATATAAGGAATATATATATTCCTTATAGCTATATATATATATATAGCTATAAGGAATATAACTGCTAATTAGTCCACATAGCAGTACAGAGGGCTCTGTTCAACTCACTTTGGAGAAAGAGTTAATATTCTGAAGGTCCTTCAACTCACATGGGCTGGAGTCCAAGGTCAAGGAAGCAGACAGTGGAGTCTGCCCTCAAGCAAGACAAGCAGGGTGGGCAAGAACAGCAGGAACATGAGAAGTGGAGGTGTAGCAGAGGCCAGTAGTGCAGGAGCATAGCAATGTGGCCCCGATAGATTCTCAAGAAGCTTGGCAAAGCAGGTCTCAATGGAACCTCAAGCTCTAATGATGCATGGCAATTAGACATGACCCATGGGTTGGTTCAGCCCACAGTAGTGCAACGCATAGTTGAGGCAAAGGACTAGCTCAGGCAGCAGAGCACTGGTCCAATCACCAGGAACAAAGAAGGGTGCCAGCCTTGGAAAGACACCCTGTAATCAAGCTGCAACCTGATTAAACTCTGCCCACATGTTCCTACAGAAGCCTCCTTGGCAAAATAAATCTAAGTATCACAATGAGCATTGATTGTGGATCCAAGTAAGAGGAGATCCTTGACAACTTCAATCTTTTCTCCATTTACCATGACATTACCTACTAGTCCAATTGTGTAGATTTGGGTTTTCTTTACATTGAGTTGTAATCCATAGTAAAGACTGCAATCCTTGATCTGCATCAGTAAGTGCTTCAAGTCCTCCTCACTTTCAGTAAACCAGGTTGTGACATCTGTGTATTGCACATGGTTAATAAGCCTACCTCCAATCCTGATGCCTCATTCTTCTTCACATAATCCAGTTTCTCTGATTATTTGCTCAGCATATAGATTAAATAAATATGGTGAGAAGATATAACCCTGATGTTCACCTTTCTTGGTTTCAAACCATGCAGTAGTCCCTCATTCTGTTTGCACAACTGCCTCTTGATCGATGTATAGTTTCTGAATAAGCACAATGTAGAGTTCTGGGTTTTCTATTTTTCTCAAGGCTATCCATAGTTTGTTATGATCCACAGAGTCAAATGCCTTAGCATAGTCAATAAAACACAAGTAAACATTATTCTGGTGTTCTCTGCTTTCAGCCAAGATACAGTTGACATCAGCAATTATAGCCTTTGTTCAATGTCCTCTTCTGAATACAGCCTGTATGGCTGGAAGTCTCTATCAGTTGTACTGCTGCAACCATTGTTGTATGATGTTCAGCAAAATTTTTACTTATATGTTATATTAATGATGTATAATGAGTATTCTGTTGGGTCATCTTTCTTTGGAATAGGTACAAATATGGATCTCGTACAGTCAGTTGGCCAAGTACCTGTCTTTCAAATTTTCTGGCATAGACAAGTGTGGTAGTTATGTAATCTGTTGTCAGTTTGTGACTTAAGAGTGAAGGGGTGGAGTATAGCCTGTTAATCAGGTTGCAGCTTAATGACCTTATTTGGAGCTGCTAAGGAGATAAATAGTTTGCTAGGAGTGGGACACTCACTCCCTGTGAGACTTTACTGATGATGAGCTTGATGGAGCTAGGGTGATGCAACTAGAGCCCTGACAGCTGCAGGAGCCACATGGAGCCCCCTGCCAGCGCTGAGATGCTTCTACCACCACTGGATCCACAAGACTTTCCACCCACTGGCCTGTGATCTTCCTGCATTTGGCATTATTGCATGGCTGTGTGAGTCTAAAGAGGAATTTATGGACTAGTATTGGACATATGGTCTAATATCAGACTTGTGGACTTGATCTGGACTGAGCTGGGATGTTTACTCAATATTCAATTGCTCTTGTATATAAAGCTCTTCCTTATACTCATATGAGTGTCTATGAATTTGTTTCTCTAGCCTACCTGGACTAACACAACAAGTGAGTATTTCCAGTGCTTCATCAGTTTGTTGAAACTTTTTAGTTGGTATTCCATCAATTCCTGGACCTTTGTTTTACCCTAATGCTTTCAGTGCAGCTTAGATTTCTTCCTTTGGTACCATTGGTTCTTGCTCATATGCTACCACTTGAAATGATTGAATGCCAACTAGTTCTTTTGGGTACAGTGAATCTGTGGATTCTTTCTATCTTCTTTTTATGTTTCCTCCACTGTTCAATATTTTGCCCATATAATCTTTCGGTACTGCAATTCAAGGTTTGAATTTTTTCTTGAGTTCTTTCAGTTTAAGATATACTGAGCATGTTCTTTCTTTTTGGTTTTCTAACTCTAGGTCTTTGCACATTTCACTATACTATGTCACTTTTCCTTCTTGAGCTGCCCTTTGAAATTTTCTATTCAGCTCTTATATTTCATAATTTCTTCCATGCTCCTCTATGATTAAGAGCAAATTTCAGAGTCTCTTTTGGAGCCCCTGGGAGGGTTCAAATCAACAACCTCTCAGTTAAAAATCACTTGTTTCACTCTTGTACCACTATCAAGGCTCCTTGATGGAGCATGTACATACATTAGTGTGTATATTAGAGCATAAATATACATTAGTGTATGCTGCAATGAATATGACATATTGTGTGTTATATTATTTATGTTATACACACACATCCAGATGGGTATATACTTCTGTAGCACCCACTTCTTTCTTCCTTCTGTAGCACCCACTTCTTTCTTCCTCATAGCACCCCATTTTCCTTAAGGAAAGGAAATTTTCCATGCAGTGTTCTATTTAGTAGATGTATGTCTTCATGGAATTTAATGAACACAGATCCTTCTTTGCCCACCACTAGTTCCACTCAAGAACCAAGTATATGAGGAATCAGCCAGTCGGGTGCTGTTCCTTGGCTTTTAAAAGTTGAGAATGATACAGGACATAATAGTGGTTCCACCAATGAGAAGTTTCTGGAACACCCAAACTTCCAGCCCATTTCCAAGTCTGCTCTCTAACCTGATTTCTAAGCACCACATCAACACCAAATCCACCATTCCAATAATATTCTTTAATTGAAATGAGTCAGAGTTGGGTTTTGTTGCCATCAGCCAAGAGACTCTCATCACCATATTACTTAGCCTCTCTTTCCCATTGAATAATCCTTGCTAAAAATCTAAACAAAAGAACAAAATGCACATAAAATCCTTTAATGGGTTTTATACAGCATACTTTTTTGGTTGGATACCGTTAGGTATATTTTAGTTTTCCCTCGTTGGTTTAAAGATGCATTTTTTTTTCTCAAACTTTAAACATATACTCAAAACGTAGGTAAATTTTAAGCCCTGAAAAAAAAAATACATATACATATGAACACATATATACTAACTTACATCTTCTTATGGATCAACATATATTCTTTAAAATAACTAGCAGATTCCTGCTTTAGATTTGTCTTTACCATACTATGAACACAAAACCAAGCTGAAAGATAAAGTCGTTGCTAAAAACAGCAACTGGGCACTTTTTAATGTAATGAATCATTTACCTCTGATTTGCACAATTTTCCATTTACACATCAGCCAAGCAGAAATGATTGGTTGCTAAGCAACAGTTTTCCTCTCTAACCAGATATAGAATACATAGGAGACCAATTTTCAAAAATATATATCATAAATATATATATGGAGTTAAAGAGAGACCTAGTTTCATAGTTTGGCTGTTTGCCCAGGATGCCTGTAATGAATATTGTATTCATAATGACAGTTTATGAATTTTTAATATTTATGATCCATGCAATTCTTTCTTTGGTAACTCTGTCACCTGGTATTTTTCTCCCAGTATCTTCCTTCATACCCCAAAACCCATAAAATTATGTAGAATCCCGACTTTTGAAGCAAGTATCTTTTAAAAAAAAAACTATTTGAGAACTAGACATTCAGGTTCCCAAGAATCAAGTTCTTCTGAACGTAGCATTAACATCCGTGTTGGATACTGGTCTCTTGGTTAAAACAAAATATCCCATGTTCTGGGAGAATACTTTCCAAGCGGTAACAGCGCTAGTGTAGGAAAAAAGACCAATCGTTTTTCACTCTGTGTGCCGGGACAGCTTGGTTTATTGCAAGCCGTTAACCAAAGACCTAGGAGGATGAGTCCTCAGATGATTCCCCACATATTTGGGGTCCTCAGACTTACAGGGAAATGTGTTCTTTAGTAGTTGCCATGCTGTACTCGTTCAAAGTGCTGGGCTCTGTGTCTCAGCTCCTTACATGCACTAACTTATATTAGCATTCTGCCTGTGGCAGACGAGGACCGAGGCTCAGAATGACTCGGCCAGAACGCAGCCGAGCAGCCCAGGCAGGGAGGCTCCAGAGCTTCTCTACTTGGCTATTCCACCTCATCAGATGGTTCGTTTATTGTCTCCGGATACACAAAATTATAAAAGCATTTGACTGCTCGATTCTTAGTGCCTTTACACCATTGGTTTTGTCAATTTTATATCCGAAGATACTAAGAAAGTTCTGTAGCTCAGTGGCTATACTCTTAGCTGTTAACTGAAAGGTTGAACCCAGCAGCCACTGTGTGGGAGCAAGATGAGGCACTGTAGAAACCCTAGGGGGTGGTTCTCGTTGGCTAGGGTCACTGTTGGTCAGAACCGGTTGGATGTCAATAGGCTTAGTTTGGGGTTAGGCACTAAGAGCATAAGAGACAGTCAGCTGTGGCTAGGGGAAAACCGTAGGCTGACTTTAACCAACAGAGAAGTGCAAGTTCATCTGAACTTGCAGCCACGTGCTACGCTCTCACAAAATAGATCTTGCACTGGCAGGAGTTTCTGAGGGATTTCTTGAAATAGATACTTCTGGGAATTGGTTTTCCTTTAAAAGCAAATTCCGTGACTTTTTTTTTTAATTGACTTAGTATACCAGGAAAAATATAAGAAGAATAGAAGAGAGATGGTTTTCTTTTCTAGAACTTGGTTACAAATATCCTTCCAACATAATCTTATGCCCCTTTCAAGCTATTATTTAAGTTTCTAAAATGGTATATTTTGATTCAAAGCTATGATCTTCTCCCTTATTATCCAGCTCAGTGTAGAAGAGGTGAATGCTACCAGCAATTCAGACACAAGTCATTTTCTCCTTCAATCATTCCCCACATAGAGAGGTAGCTAAACTCAAACACATCGCTGTCTAGTGAGTCCAACCCATAATGACCCCACGGGACAAGGGAGAGCTGCCCTGTGGTCTTCCAAGGCTGGAACTGTTTACAGGAGCTGAGAGCTTCCTCTTTCTTCTGCAGAGCAGCGGTGGTTTCAAAGGATTTGGTTAGCAGCACAGCACATAACCCACTACGTTACCAGGGCTCCTAGAGTACTCAAAGTGAAGAGAACTAGCAACCAGACCAGAAGATGCCCAATGATACTTGACAGGCAAGAAAGTTGCTGAATGAAATCTAAGGGTAGAAAGAAAAATCCCAGATGCATTAGATGGTCTCCATAAACACTTTTTGCTTCTTGCTCTATGCATTCACTTATTCTGCGTAAGAAGCGAGATGCATGCTCCTGGTGCGGGAAGCAGATGCATAACCCTATCGCTGCAGCTTAGTGTGAAAAGTGCTGAATGGAGGTGGGCAGAGGGCTGTGGGAGGCACAGACCATTTCAGAAAAGGGGAAGTAGGAAGACTTCTATAAAACGGTACACTGGAGTTGGGACATGAAGAACAAGCAGGAATCCTCCACTGAGAAAAGGAGTTAGCATCTCAGAGTTAGAGGTAATATGTGCAAAGTGCTCGCAAGATGAAGGCCACTGTGAATGCAAGGGCACTGAGAATTCCTGTACGGCAGATGAAGGCTACCCGATCGGATGGGGGCAGGGGGTTAAAAACTGTATTGACCTCAGCGCAGACTCTGGACTCTATCCTGAGAACAAGCAGAAGTTGAAGCCTGTTACACTTGTCAATGCTATAAACATTGAAAATAGACTTAAAGACATTGTTTTAACACAGCTAAGGAAAATTGGGCGGAGAGAAGATTGAAACCATGGCTCTAACTCACTCATTGCTGTCAAGCCAATTCAGATCTAGTGAAACCATGGCTACACCTGCTAGTTTCCTCAACTTTTAGAACAAGGAATCAACAGACACATCCAAAATTCAGGGAACAGATGCCATGCCTATTATCCAGTCAGAAAAAGCAGCCTCCAGAAGAATGTAAGCCTTCAGCTAACATCAGGCTATAGAAGA
Organism: Echinops telfairi; assembly: GCF_000313985.2. Classification (NCBI taxonomy): domain Eukaryota; kingdom Metazoa; phylum Chordata; class Mammalia; order Afrosoricida; family Tenrecidae; genus Echinops; species Echinops telfairi. The sequence continues at coordinate 27,800,143 of NW_022111324.1, read as the reverse complement.
GAGCACTCTATGGAGAAGATTCTGTGAGCATGTTTCCCGTACTTCACAACCAGGGGTCAGGAGGTACTGGTCTCCTCCAACAAAACAAATGCAAACCCAGTCCACTGCTGTTGGGTAGGTTCTGACTCCTAACAGTCCTGTCCCATAGAGCAGAACCGCCCGGAGCATTTCCAAGCTTGTAGCAGGGGTGTGGCGACATAGTGGTGAGGAGTTAGTTTCCAACACAGGTTGCTCCATGAGAGAAGGGTGAGGCTCTCTTCTCCCGGAAAGAATTAGAATCGTGGGAACCCACAGGGGCAGTTCTACTCTGTCCTGTAGGGTCACTATGAATGGCAATCAACTAGATGGCAGTGAATTTTACATTTAAAGCTTCATAGAACACAAGCCACTATATTTTTTTCCTATAGAAAGCTAATGAGATCAAACTACCATCTTTAAGGTTAGCAGCCAAGTGCTTACCCATGGTGCCACCAGGGCTCCTAGAGCTAATTAATCAAGAATAAGGAACCGGCAGAATTAAAATAGTTGTCTGTGAAAGAGGAGACTTGATTAGAAAGAGTGCCTGCCAAAGATGTTTACTTTCTGTTCACTCTCCTTTCACGCTATTCAAATGTCTGTGTGTTGCAATTTTTAAAAACTTTTTGATGTCTGAGAGAAAAATGTGGGGAGGGGAAGGGGAGTGTTCTAGGGAAGAAAAACTGAAAACAAGTTCATGGTCACTGAGTCTATTCCAAAGCATACCGACTCGATGGCACAGAGTAGAGCTGCCTTTGTGGGCGTGTGGAGCTGTAAATCTTATGGGAGTAGAAAATCTCAGCTTTTTCCTGTGGAGCTGCTGGTGAGATTGAACCAATATGTAATCCACTATATCACCTGGGCTCCTCAGGGGGGGAAAGAAACCCCATATTCAAATTCATAGACACATAAGTTTAAGGCACGTAAATCTTAGGTCAAAGACCAGGCAAAAGCAAATCATCCAGGTGATGGAGACCATCAGCACTATGCCTCAGGAGTCACAGTGGCATGACCTAATAGGAGAATAAATGAAACTGTCATAAATTCATGATTGGCAGCAGATAGACTCCCCACAGTGGCTGGCAGGACTACAGAATGAGGACAGGGCCCATGATTGGGATATTCACATTCTTGCAGATAGGAAAGGTTACAAGATTGGTTCAGGGTCCTCTAACCAAGGCAGGCAGGCAGGGTATCCTTTGTGGCTCTGTGACCCTAGTACTCTGACTTCCATCAGGAGCACATCAAGGCTGGGCTGTCCCTCCCCTGATTGGCTAAAGAAGTGGTAGTAATCTGCTTTGAAACATACTCTGCCAAAGAGTAAAGTTCTTCACTTTGGCAATGACTAGAAAGAACTTGGTGGAGGCTCAATCGACGTGAAACTCAAAAATGCATTTAGGATTCTGACTGTAAGCCCTAGTCTCCCACATCTCTATGTAGTGCTTAGAATTTAAGCACTCAGTCAAGAGAGGAATAGGGATAGATGGGGAGGGGCAGGACTTTGGGGAAAGACTTCCACAGTGGAGTGACTGAGCATATGGTTTAGCTCTTTGAATAATAGCAAATATATTAAAGTACGTAAGTCGTATTTCCTAAACAAAATGCAAGATAAGTTTTTCAGAGCTATAAATATATTATAGAAAATGTCTTTATTTAAAAAAATCTAAACAGCTATAGACTAAATCTCCTTTATTGAAAAGAACATTATAAATATAAAAGATTGTTCCAAGAAAAATAACATTTTCTTGTGTTAATACCTAGAATTCCTCACATTTGGTGCAAGAGGCAAAAAGAAGATCGGAGCTTTCTTTCTCTCTCATCACCTTCTCCAACTGACATTACTAGATCCCCGCTGCGATGAACCTCTCCCCGCCTCTCTCAGAGGTGAATCTCCAAGGGATGTTGATTGCTCCGCTAGGTTCGGTCAGGCTACACTTGAATAATGAGGGAACTATTCTTTAACCCAGACACTAGAGATAAACTAAAGACTCCTAATGACCTCAATGGACTCAAAATAATTTGGGCAGGTGCAGTTTTTTTCTATAGACACAGAAAACATAAGGATCAAGACATGTCAAGCTCTAAGTCACAAGTTAGTTGGGGAAAAAACTGCTGAGCGTATGATAGGCGTTGAATTAACAACTTGGCTGTTTTATGCATATTAATGGAATTCCAACCACTTCCTGGAGCACCTCCTGTTGACAGAGGGCACCATGGAGGGTGGCAAAAGAGAAGAAGCCCTCAAGGAGCTGACCCGACACCGTGGCTGCGTCAGTGGGCTCGGGTCTAGGGACAATTGTGAGGGTGGCACAGGCCCCTGCAGTGTTGGGTTCTGCAGGGCAAAGGGTCGCTATGGGGCAGAACCTACTCACAATGGCACCTAATAACCCCAACACGGAACTTGTCTTGATGATTTAGGATGGCTAACACTGCACAGTTTAAGACTGCCTTGTAAATATTATGCTTTGTGACAATATGCCAACTAAATTTTTTAAAGCCACCTGAAAACAGCAATAGCAGCCTACCATAAGACGACACTCAGAAGAGAGGAGGCTGTATCCTCCTTTAAAAAATGAACATGCAATAATTTTTCAGATAAAGAAAATGAAAAACAACTTTAAAAGATTTCTCATGGTAGAATCATCTATACAAAACAAAGCCCAAAGCCAAACCCACTGCCTCTAGTCGGTTCCAATTCATGGTGACCAGATAGGACAGTCAACATTGTCCACAAGGTACCTGGGACTGCAAATCATCTTTCTCCCAAGGAGCAACTGTTGGGTTCAGACCTTCAACCCATATGTTGGCAGCCCAGCGCTTAACCCAGTGAGCTACCGAGTCCTCTAGGCACAAAACATCAAAGTATAATCAGCCTTTCCTCTTTTTGAACCAATGAAGTATATGTATGAATGAGGCCATATTCTACAATGCTTAAAAATGTTGGGGTAATCCAGTTGCCATGAGTCCAAATCAATTTGAGATCAGTTGGTATATCCCCAAAAGAAAAACAAAATGTAGTCTCACATGCAATGGAATATTATTCAACTGTAGAGCAAAATTAAATTCGACTTATGTGCTACAAAAGAGCTTCGCTGGCATAGTGGTTACAAGTTGGGCGGTTAATCTTGAGGTCAGCAAGTAGAAACCACCAGCCACTCCTTGGGAGAAAGATGGGGCATTCTAATTTTGTAAAGAGTTACAGTCTTGGAAACCCATCACCACAGTTATATTCCATCCTATCGGGTCACTATGAGTCAGAATGGACTCCACAGCTGTGAATTTGGTTTGTTTGTTTGATTGATTGATTGATTGATTGAAATGTGGATCACTAGTGGTGCAATGGTTTCTAGTTAATAATGTGACTGAATACGTCTAGTCTTGATTCTAGGATATTGACTAGGAAAGCACATTTTCCTTCTTGGGCCTAATTGCTTAAATGACTACAGATGGTATAATTTGACTGCTAACTGAAATGTCAGTGGTTTGATTCCACCAGCCACTTAGTGAAAGAGAAGCCCTACTGATCTGCTCCCATAAAGATTTCAGCCTAGGACACCCTAAGGGGAAGTCCTAATTTGTCCTATAGGAACACTATGAATTTTAAGTCAACTTGGTGCTTATTTGTTCTATGAAACACCATCTCTATAAATCCAAATTCCGAATACCAACAAGATTTTCCTTAAACATTTCTAACTTCACACATGGACAATCCCAGCATCAGGAAATCTTCTTTGGCTTGGTGTTGGAGCACAGAAGAAATTGAAATATATGCACATACACAGATAATATATATGGCCTGTAAGGCCTAAAATATTTGTTATCTCTTATCTGTTATCTGCCAGAAAAACAATCAAATCTGTCTTGAAAGAAATACAACCAGAAAGCCCCTTAGAAGCCAGAATGAGGAGACTCTTGTCTCAAATACTTCGGCCTTATTCTTAGGAGGGATTAGCACTACAAAAGGACATTGGGCTCAGGAAACAGAGGGGCAGCAAAAAGAGGAAGGCCTTTAGTGAGCAGGATTGACACAGTGGCTGTAACAATGGGTTCAAACACAGGAAGGGTTTTAAGTTTTAGTGTGTATTAAACACAATTTAGTGTGTGTTATAAGGAAAGTGAAAGTCCTGGAGTCAGAAAAACAAAAGAGTTTTAAATATTTTTCATTATAACATTTCTTAAGTATTTGTAATACTTGAAAATACCATGACTTAGGTCAGGCACACCTTAGATTTCAAAGTGACATTGTGTTAGTCTGGGGAGACTAGAGAAATCTATCCATAGAAACTCATATGTGTATAAGAGAGAGTTTTATATGAAGAGTAAATTGTACAGTAAGAAAACATCCCACCCCAGTCCAGTCCAAGGCCATAAGTCCAATATTAGCCCATATTTCTGGTACCAATCTACAAAGTCCTTTTCAGTCTCATGAACACATGCAATGACACCGAACACAGGACGATCACAGGCCAGTGGGTAGACAGTCTTTGGGTCCAGTGGCATTGTAAGCATCTCAGTGCTGGCAGGGATCTCCATGTGGCTTCTCCAGCACCCAGAGTTGCATCAGAGGAGGTCCATGTGGCTTCTCCCCAGGGATGTCTCACAGGGAGTCAGCCTTGTCAGTAGAGAGTCTCCAAGGAAGTGAGTAGAGTGAGAAGTAGCTCCTGCCTCCACGGAGGAAATGCAGGATTTTCAAGAATTCTCAGGAGAAGGCCCTGCCCACACAGAGGCCTCACTGGTTATATCTTGATTGACAGGCCAGAAGACTCCACCCTTCACTCATAATCCTCTCAAATTGGCACCAGATTATGTAACTACCACAGACATCTTTTCTTGTTAAAACTTGAACGAGGTATTTTACAGCAGCTTTTCTCAGTGCATTAAGTCATTTGATTTCTTACTTGCTGTTTCCATAAACATTGATTGTGGATCCAAGTGAAATTAAGTTCTTGACAACCTCAATATTTCTTCATTTATACTAACATTAACCAAAGAGTGATCAATTCTGGTCCAGTGGTTCTATGTTTTCCTTCCATCTCCTTTTGTTGCTTCCCGTGTTGTTCAATATTTTATCCATAGAATTTGTAAAATTCTAAAGTTCAAGGTCTGAAGTTTTCCTTCAGTTCATTCAGATTGAGAAATGCTGAGTGTTTTCCCTTTTGGTTTTCTAAGTCCAGGACTTTGGACTTTCATTATAATATTTTACTGGATTAGAATTCAAACATTTACGAAAATCTAGAATTAGAAAACCAAAAGGGAAGAAGATGCTCCACAAATCTGAAACAGAAAGAACTCAAGAAAAAAATTCAAGCCTTGAATTGTAATTATGAAAGATTTTTGTTGCAGGAAGCATCAAGGGAAGACTACAGAGTCACTATACCAAAAAGTATTAGTTGACACTTCACCATTTCAGGAAATATCATATGAGCAAGAACCAATGATGCTGAAGGAAGAAGTTCAAAAACCAAGGCTCCGAGAATTAATGGAATCCCCACTTCAGAAAGCTGGGGAACCACTGGAAGCATTCACTCGTCTATACTAGGAAATTTGGAAAACAGCTGCTTGGCCAACTGACTGGGAGAGATCTATATTTGTGCCCATTCCAAAGAAAGGTGACCCAACAGAATGCTCAAACTATAGAACTATAGTATTGATATCACACACAAGTAAAATGTTGCTTAAGATCATCCAACAATGGTTGTAGCAGTACATGGACAGGGAACTGCCAGAAGTTCAGGTTGAACTTAGAAGAAGACATGGAACAAGGGATATCATTGCTGATGTTAGATGGATCTTGGCTCAAAACAGAGACAAATAGAAAGATGTTTACTTGTGTTTCATTGACGATGCAAAGGCATTCAACTGTGTAGGCCATAATAAACTGTGGATAACCTTGAGAAGATTGAGAATTCTGGAATAGTTCATTGTACTCATTCGGAACTTGTACATGGATCGAGGCAGTTGTGTGAACAAAACAAGGGACTACTGCATGGTTTAAAATCAGGAAAGGTGTGTGTCAGGGTTGTATCCTTTCACCATACTTGTTCCATCTGTATGCTGAGCAAATCATCAGAGAAGCTGGATTATGAAAATAAAAATGTATCATCAGGTTTGGAGGAAGGCTTATTAACAACATGTGGTATACAGATGACACACTTTGCTTGCTGAAAGCGAGGAGGAATTGATGTACTTGATGATAAAGATCAAAGATTGTGTAGCCCTCAGCCCAGCTATCAATTGGAATAGTGTCTGGGGTCTTCAAACAAGCAGCCATCTAAGGTAGGCTCATCAAAGAAGCACACCAGCCTGAGTGAGCCAAAGATCATGACAACAAGATCCAAATACAGTGAAGGAAAAGTATCAGAGTTTAAATTGTGATCACACAGTTTTTAGAAGGCTATGGAAGATAGAGAGTGGGATCTCAAAATCCATCTTCAGCGTGTCCAGTCTGATTAGCCTCTGGCAGATCCCCTCTGGCAGATCCCCTCTGGCAGGTCCCCAGGTGAAGGACTCAAACAGCTTCATTATCAGAGGTTATGGCAAACTTGATTAAGGTGAATTGAACTATGGTATAATATGATACTTGGTCAGTTGACCACCCTCTTGATCAAACCTAAATTTGGTCTAGGCTTAAATATTTCTCACTTGTTCCATGACATAAATTTCTGCTCTGACTTTTTTAATATTGTTGGGGGTCTTTTATTTCTTACTCCTTAATTTTTACTTTTATACTATTATTTTTTCTTTTCTATTTTGTTTTTTATTGTTTCTGTCAGGTCTCCCAGTTTATGAAGCACAAAAGGAGTGGTTATATAGTGACAATCACTGATGCAACTGGTTTATCAGAGACGGGGGTGGGGAGGATGAGGGGAATTGAAAGCAAGCAATGATGTGAGAGTGGGGACGAGGAACCACTAGAACTGGCTGTGATGATAGAGATATGACTCTTTTTTAAATGATTTAATGATGGAAGTGTGTGCTATGTGAATTTTATATCGAGAAAACTACTCATAAATAAATAAACTAAAGTTGACCAATGCCTACCATGGATGGAGAAGGAAGAGGGTTTTTTAGGGCCCTTGAGTTTATGTTAATAGGGATAGAATAATTTGGAAAAGGATATCAATAATGGTTGCATAACAGGAAGAGTATAATCAATGGTCTTGAATTATACTTGTAAAAGTTGTTGGATTAGAGAATGTTTTGTTGCACATTTTTGGCACAATTTAAAAAATAATTACATGGATAGCAATGAGTACAAGGAAGAAGAAAATTTTCCAACATTGATTGTGGTGATGATTGTTCAATTATTCTTGATATGGTTGAACTATTGAATTTTATGATATGTAAATAATGTGCCAAAAACCTGTTTTGTTTTGTTTTTTAAAAAGGATTGTAGCCTTCAGTATGGATTACACTCAATGTAAGGAATACCAAATTCCCCACAACTGGACCAAGAGGCAACATCATGATAAATGGAGAAAAGGTTGAAGTTGTCAAGGATTTTGTCTTACTTGGGTCCACAATCAATGCTCGTGGAAGCAGAGGTCAAGAGAGCAAAAGACACGTTGCGTTAAGTAAATCTGCTGCACAAGACCTCTTTAAAGTAGCTCAGAAGCAACAAAGCCCACATGGAAGAAGCACACCAGCCTATGCAACCACGAGGTGTCGAAGGGATCAGGTATAAGGCATCATCAGA
>NW_022111324.1:27787621-27791864 GCF_000313985.2 Echinops telfairi | reverse complement strand
TACAAATGCGCTTTACACAATTGATGTGTGTATGGATTGGGATAACAGTTGTATGAGCCCCTAATAAAATGTTAAAAAAGAAAACAAAACAAAAAAGACCTCTTTAAAGTATTGAAGAACAAGGATGTTACTTTAAGGACTAAGGTGCACTTGACCCAATTCTCCATTTTATCCCATACATGAGAAAATTGGACATTGAAGGAAAGCCATGGAAGAATAGAAGCATTTGAGTTGTGGTGCTGGAGAAAAATATAGAAAATACCATGGACTGCTAAAAGGACAAACATGTCTGTATTGGAAGAAGTAAGGCCAGAGTGCTCCTTAGAGGCAAGGATGGTGAGACTTTGTCTTACAGACTTGGAACATCTTGTCCGGAGAGACCAGTCCCTGGAGAAGGACATCATGCTTGGTAAGTGGAGGGGCAGTGAAAGAGAGGAAAGTCCTCAACAAGATGGGTGGACACAGTGGCTGTATCAATGGGCTCAAGCACAGGCACAATTGTAAGGATGGCAAAGGGCTATGCAGTGCTTCGTTCTGTTGGGCATAGATTTGCTCTGGGTCAGAGCCAACTAATGGCACCTCATAACAACTTTACAGAAAACAAACCTTTACAGAAAGATTTGCCAAACTCTGATATGCAACCTACATACTAAAACTTAGAAACACTCTTCCTGAATTATTTCAAATTCTATAAAGAAATCAAAATTCCAGTTTTTGCATAACTAATTATGTGACTGAGTTCTTCTAGACATGGTTCTAGAATATCGACTAAAAAAACACATTTTTCTTCGAGGGCCTACTTGCTTAAACTGTTTGGTTTGGGTAGGTGTCATCCAGTTGGTACCAACTCATAGGCACCCTGTATACAACAGAATGAGTCACATCCTATGTGTGGGCCCATTGGTACAGCCACTGTGTCCTTCCAAGCTATGGAAGGGCTTCCTCTTTTTGCAGCCCCTCTGCTTTACTAATCAGATATCCTTCTCTAGGGACTAATCCCTCCTGATAACATGGCCAAAGTATATGACAAAAGTCTCGCCAGCCTGACTTCTAAGAGACATTCTGGTTGTATTCCTTTCAAGACAGATTTGATTGTTTTTCTGGAAGTCTGTAGCATATTCAATAAACTTTGCCAGCACCATCATTCAAAAGTATCATTTCTTCTCTGGCCTCCCTTATTCATTATCCAGTTTTCACATATATGTGAAGGGACTGAAAATGCCATAACTTAGGTTAGGCACACGTTAGACTTCAAAGTGACATCTTTACTTTTTAAAACGTGAAGGAGATCTTTAGCAGTAGATTTTCTCAATGCAATAATTCATTTGACTTCTTAATTGCTGTCCCCATAGCATTGATTAGGTGCTTGGGCCCAAGCAACATTAAATTCTTGACAACTTCAATATTTCTTCATTTATAAGGATGTTATTCTATGTTATTGTGGGAATTTATTTTTTCTTTATGTTGAAGTGTATTCTGTCCTGTAAGCTGCAGTCTTTGATCTTGATCAATAAGTGATTTAATTCCTCTTCATGTTCAACAATTAACAGTCTAAAGGGAGAAGCCAAAAATAGCCAAAAGCCACAGCAGGTCTGCTTGCTTCCATGAAGCTCGGTCAGGAAAAGAGAGGTGCAGCTTTTCAGGTGATGTATGTGGTATTGTATGGCAGCATCCTTGTATATCCCAGGAAAGCAAAGGATGTGGCGTGGCCCACACCCAGGACAGAGGTAAGGTCTTCAGGATGTCATCAAAGAAACAAAGAGCGTGGCCTTGTTCATACCCGGTACTAAATGGAGTCTTAAAGTGGCCCTCAAAGAAACAACAGATGTAGCTTGTTCCACATATTCCACCAAGATCGGGTAGCAATTCTACCAACTCCTGTCCACCAACAGGGTAAAGAATGCCCTCCAGAATGAGACCATGCCACCGGCGTATGAAGTCCCGAAGCATAATCACCAAGGCCAGAAAGGTCCTGTCATCGACCAGAACTCGGTGCCATGGAGTTTTCCTTCAATCACAATCACACATCATTTTTTTCTGTCTCTGAGATTTGACTCAAGAGCAACCATATGGTTTCCTAAAGCCAACAGCCAGCCCTCTGCGTCCTAAGGCGGAGTCCACCCCACCTCTGGCCCCAAGCAAAAACAAGAACACCCCAAACCAGAAAAACAACTCAAAACCTGTGAAAATCAGGTTGGTTGGTTTGTTTTCCTTCTTTTGGCCTCAAAACTCTTTCTTTTTTGTGTGTGGAAAAGCATGACCAGAACTCATGTGGGTTCTTTTCTGTATCCAAGCCAGTAGGAATATTTGTGCTTTTCTCTGCAGAAATATTAATGTGCTTGTCTAATGTGGTCATAGTGTGGACACCCTGTATAATGAACACCCAGCCCCTGCACAGCCTACCCTGTTTCCCCGAAAATAAGACAGCGTCTTGTATTAATTTTTGCTCCTAGAGATGCGCTCGGTCTTATTTTCAGGGGATGTCTTATTTTTCCATGAAGAAGCATACAGTACACATTTATTGATTGTTGTTTTATTAAAAGAGACCTCATACTTCCTGTCTGCTCCGGCTGCGCTGCAGCCAACAGTGAGCTGCGCAGCGGCACCCACCACTACGGTCCAAAGTCCAGAGTTACGGTAGCTTTGGGGGCGGGGGGCGCTTATCTTTAGGGAAGTCTTATTTTCCAGGGGAATTCCTTATATTTCAGGAAGAGGCAAAACTGTAAGTAGCTCTTATTTTGGAGGGGGGGTGTCTTACTTTGGGGGAAACAGGATACTTGCTGAAATCTCAATGAAAAACAATCCGGCATTCTGAAACACAGCTAATCCCAATGGTTTAAAATAAGGAACTGCGAACCAGCCTACTGTTTAATTATGAAAGCAGAAGAGGAACCAGACAGGTGCCACTACTTCAAACTCAACAACACTCTTGCTCAGTCCACCCACATAGTCCACCCCTCTGTTTCTGATTGTTTGCAAACAGAGTAAACCTAACGTTTTCCCCAGTAAATGAGTGAGCACATTGTACCAATAATTTTTCATTTTAAGAGGGATTATGTTCAAAAAAGTAGCATCAGGATTACAAACACAATAAATATAAACAAATCACTCCACACTTCATTTTCTCTCCATTAACATTGTCATTAGCTGCTCTTCCCGAGACAGACAGGCTTTCTACTCCCATGAAGAGTTGCGTCTCAGAAACACACAGGGCAGTTCTACTCTACCCTAGAGGGTCACAATGAGTCAGAAACGGCTTGATTGCAGTGAAATCCACCTTGCCTCCCGGTGTCCCCATAGTTCCAATTTAAATAAATTTAGTTCAGAAAGTTGGGTTTTCAGACCCTACAATTTACCAACCTTTCTGATAGGTACAAGGAGTCCTGGTGGTATGGTGGGTTACCTGTTCAGCTGTCACCAGCCCTTCCTTGAGAGAAATGGAAGGCTTTTATAAAATTTCATAGCTTCAGAAAACCTATTTGAATCACTGTGAGTCAGGATACAGTCGAAGATAGTGAGTGTTCATGATGGATACAAGGATCCCTGGTGCAGCAATGACTTACACATGGGGCTAGAATCAGTAAAGTTGGTGGTTTGAACCCACTAGCAGCTCTGTGAGACAAAGATGAAGCAGTTTACATCTGTAAAAATATGTTAGCCTCAGAAACCCTACAGAGCAGTATTACTCTGTCCTCTAGGGTCACTATGACAAGGGTTTTGCTTTGATGATGGATACAGGAGCCCTGGTTAACATTGCAGAAAAAGGTGTGTGGGGGGTGGGGTGGGGGGGGATCTAGCTAGAACATTTCATGGTGTTCATGTAGAACCCGTACATAGACCAAGACATATCATTTACATAGAACAAATGACACTGAAATCAAGAAGGTATGAATCAGGATAGTATATTTTCAACATACATATTCAATCTGAGAAATAACCCAAGAAGCTGGAATCTGTGAAGTAATGAGCAGCATCAGAATTGGGAGGAAGACTCATTAACAGTTTTCAGTATGCAGATGACTCAGTCTTGCTTGCTGGTGAAGAGAAAAACTTTCAGGCTTTAGTGTTGATTGCAATTCAATATAAGACCAAAATCTTTAGGGAACCAGTGGAGAGGTCTCGGGGGCTGGCCCCAATCCCAACTACTAAGTGGACACCTGCCCCTCCCCCCGGAAGAATTTATTTCAAAGGACAGCGTTGAATCTGCAGCTCTGGGAGAGGGACATATCTGATCAGAGCACAC
>NW_022111324.1:27780007-27785894 GCF_000313985.2 Echinops telfairi | reverse complement strand
AGGTGGAGAGCAAATGTTTTGAGAATGATGAGGGCAATGAATGTACAAATGCGCTTTACACAATTGATGTATAGATGGATTGTGATAAGAGTTGTATGAGCCCCTAATAAAACGATTTAAAAAAAGACCAAAATCTTAACAACTGCACCAATCGATAATCGAATAAACAGAGAAAGCTTGAAATTGTCAGGATTTCATTCTATTCAGATACAGAAAGTCCATGGAAGCAGTAGTCAAGAAGACAGACGACACAGTGCAGGTGGGGAAATTGCTGTGAAATATCAAAACCTTTTCAACGTCTTAAAAAGCAATGGTGTCACTTCAAGAACTAGCGTTCGCCTGAGCAAGACATGGCATTTTCATCCCCTCGTGTGCTTGTGAAAGCTGGATGGGGACTGAGGAGGGCCACAGAGGAGTTAACGCGTTGGAACTCCGGTGTTGGCAACCAGTATTGCCTCTACCATGGACTGCCAGAGAACAAACAACTCATATGTTCCTTGGAAGCTAGGATTAGAGTTTTCCTAATGTACTTTGGGCATGTTATCAGAAAAGTCTGTCCCCAGAGAAGGACATCATTCTTGGTAGGGGACTAGTGAACTGGAGATTGACCTAGTGGCTGCAACAATTAGGTTAAACATAACAATTTTGAGGAAAGTACAACCACAACAAGCAATAAAGTGGTATCATAGGCCAAGTCAAGGTTTATTAAGGATGTTCTGGGTGCTAACTGTAAAATGTAACGGGCACTGTTTATCAAATAGCAATTCATGACTCATCAGCTTAGAGATCTGACAAGCTTCTCCTCCCTCCACCTGCACCCCCGCTGAAATAAAATGGAAAACATCAGAATTCCACCAAGGGTTACAAATTATTTGAGTGAACGTTTACAGAGTACCTGTAAATTTGTACATGCTTTATTAAATCTGACAACTTTCAAATTTTGGTTATGACACATACACATCTAAGTATACTCAGGCTCAATGTTTGCTGCAACAATTTTTACCCTTGTAGCCCTTGTGGGTTTCTGAGACTAACTTTTTATGGGATTAGAGAGCTTTTTCTTTCTCCCCAGGAGCAGCTGGCCTTGTGAAATCGGATTCCAAATAAACATTTATTAAAAAGTATATATACATGCCAATTTTCAGAAAGTTTGGGGAATTTTCTTTTTCTTTCAATTCTGTTTTCCACGGCCTTTCTGAAGCTCTCTCATATGACCCAAAGAACCCTGTTGGAGTGATAATTAGATGCCCAGCTGCTCTGAGGGAAAACGATCAGAAGATCTGGTTCTGTGAAGATTACAGCCTTTTGTAATTAGGAAACCCCATGGCAGAGTGCCACTCTGTAATATGGGCTCGTTATGAATTGCAATCTATTTGATGGCATCTAACAATAGCAGCAACTCGTATGTTTCAAGTATTATGTAGGATGACTGCGGTATATCATGGCATGACTTAGAACAATGGCTATATTTTAAAATTCTATTTACCATTACCAGAAACCCAGAGGGTGTTCCAGCCTGCCCTATAGGTTGCTATGAGCCCGAATCAACTGGACGGTGGTCCTACTTTGAAGGACACAGTGACGACAATGCAGACTTGAGGTCAAACAGAATCCCCACCCCTGCCATGGAGTCAATTTACACTCACAATGACCCTCTGGGACAGAAGACAGCTGCCCCATAGAGTTTCTGGGGCTGTAACGAAACCCAGGGTCTCACAAGGGAGTCTTTGCTTGTTGGTGTTCGCTGCAATCATGTTGGTTCTGACGCAGGGCAACCCTATGACAAGAGAAGAAACACTGCCGCCAGGGCCTCGCCATCCTCACAATTGTTCTTGTGTTTGAACCCCTTGTTGCAGCCACTGGGTCAATCTATCCTGTTGTCTCTCTTCTGCTGCTCCTGTGCGTTACCAAACATGACGTCTCATCTTGGCTTCCCTAGCGCAGATACAGATTCGAACATGTAAAATAGAATCATTAGCCTATGCATTCAGTCTAAGCACGATGACATCCCACAGAGGTGCCCATCCACCAGGATAGGAAACTGTGTCTTGGAGTATGTGGCTGACCCCTGCTGTCAGGGGTCACAACTCTGTGACCAGTCTGCTGTGACTCAACGGATGGCTGCAGCATGTCACAGAGCACTCACCCCTAGAGAGCGAGTTAAGAGCTGACCCCCAGACCAGCTGTCTGGAGACGAAGGTGTGGCTGTTCCATTTTCACTTCAATAGAATGTGTTTACAGTGTTGAATTTAACAGGAGAACACACACTGAAAAGCCTCTTTGTTGATTCAGCTCTCTTTCAGAGAAATGTTAAGTCATGCACATTTCCAGAATACTGACCCATACTGTGAGTAAAATGGCTTAAAACTACGTGAGGAAACGTCCTGCTTTTGGCGGGACAGTCCTGTTTTTAACGATTTTTCCCATGTCCCGCAGCATTTTTTAAAAGTCCCGATTTGTGGAAAGAACACACAACAAGCTAGGGTATAGGGTTTTCGGCTGCCATGTGGCTATTTTGCCAGAATACGAGTTTTATCAATGGTGTCCCGTTTTGTCCCGCTTTACCAATGTTAAAATCAGGTAACCTTACTTAAAACCCAGCCAGCAAACACAAAGCCAATGAAGGTAGAGAGACCAAAAGAAACGCAACCTATCCAAACTTTCAAAATATGTACCACATCCTCCTTTGGGCATCTGCGCCTCTTCTGTCCTGAGATTTCAGCAACTGGAAGTTGAATTCCATGGCCTTGTTCTATCAGTCACCAACACTGAAGATTCTCTCTTGGCTCACCCTCCAGAGACTTCTTGGGCCAGCAGACTGCTTCTTGGGAGTTTGGTTTGTTGGTTGGTTGGATGGTGAGATAGTTCATTGTGCCAGCTTGGCTGATAAACACAAGTGGGATTAACTGAAGGGCAGAGAGATAAATGGCTTGGTGAGCCTCGCCTTTCTTGTCTCTCGCTCTTTGATCATCGGACCCGTGTGCGGCTGCCTTGCTTGTTCTGTGCCTCAATTTAAAGGCTACACTACCTGTGGGACGCCTAGCCTGTGGACTGTGTCACTGTAAGTTGAGGTCCTTTTAAGACATCTCTGGAGCTGGGGACTGGCGGTTGGTGACCTGGCTGGCAGTTGGTGACCTGCCTTCTGATTGGCTGCTGTGCAGACATAGCCTAGCTCTCTCTATAAATAGATGAAGATCTGGCAGCAGACTAGACTTGAAGGACTGCTAGTCTCTCACAACTCTCTCATGGGAGTGAGTTGCAGTGAGCCATTTGTAGTGCTTTATAATTTAACTGTTCATTTCTTGTATTATATATTTATCTGTATATGATTTAACAGTTCATTTCTTGTTATATATCTAATTATCTTTATAAATAAATATATTAAATTATCAGCAATTTGGATTTATCTCTCTAGAGAACCCTGTATAACACAGATGGTTTTTGCAGGTTCGGCTCCATGAGAAGGACAAAGGTAGTACAGTTCTGGAATTCAAGCCTTGCATGCAGCGACCTAAGTTTCATTCCTGGTAAATACAGTTCTTGCCCCTCATGTGCAACCAACACCCCACCACCCATGGAGGCTGTCATGCTGCTACAGAGTTAAAGAGGTTTCAGAGGAGCTTCCACACTATGATGGATTAGGAAGAACGGCCTGGAAATGTACTTCTGAAAATAGCTGCCCTCTCCAAACTCTCAAGATCGCAGTGATCTATCTGATCTATCTGTGCAGCGGGCTCCCCAGGAGCCAGTATGAACTGCTCAGCAGCAAACAGTAACCACAAACTTCCATGGGCACATTGATCTAGCTTGGCCAAGGAGTCTGTGAAACCCTGTCAGGAGATGTGTACGAGAAATATGGTTCAAGAAACATGCATGGCATCCGCCGTTTAGCACGAGACATCTTCACCACCTCGACTCGAATGCAACTTTCTGGAGGCGGTGATGTTGGTGTGTGTTCAGTTTGTTCTCCGTGTGGTTTACAAACCGGCCAGGAGGAAGTCTCTCCGTGTGGTTTACAAACCGGCCAGGAGGAAGTCTCTCCGTGTGGTTTACAAACCGGCCAGGAGTAAGTCTCTCCGTGTGGTGTACAAACCGGCCAGGAGTAAGTCTCTCCGTGTGGTTTACAAACCGGCCAGGAGGAAGTCGGAGGCAGTGATCAGAGTGTTTAATGGGATGTTGAAAGACCAAAGCTTGTCGTTTTTAAGCTTGTCCAGAGCAACTCACTAAGCATTTCAATTCTTTCATCCATTCAAGAAAGAGCTATTGAGAACAAAGTGTCGGGTGGGTGATACGCTGTGTTCTGTGCTTCACAACAGAAAAAGTCGTAGAGAAGAACTATCCCAAAGAAACACCTACAATGTAGAAACTCCTTTAAGAAAAAACATGACCCTAGATCCTATGCCTTTAAAGTAAATCAGTATGATATAAACATGGTATGTGGATTGGATCTCAATGGTTTAAAAAAATGGAGGAATGTAAATGTAAAAAAAAAAACAAAAGCAAGTGTGGGTTTTTTGTTGTTGTTTTGTTTTTAAGGGTCTGGGTTAATCTGGGAAGTCCGGGTATAATTGGAGTGGATGGCATCAAGGTTACAAATTGGGCTGCTAATTGCAAGGTCACCAGTTGGAAACCACCAGCCACTGTGCAGGAGAAACTTGAAGCTTTCTACTCCAGTAAAAAGCTAGTCTCAGAACCCAACAGAGGCCCTGCTGTGCTGACCTATAGGGTCACTATGAGTCGGAATGGGCTTGATGGGAGGTAGAGAGCAGAGCATAATTAGCATGCTATTTTTTTCCCTCAACCCCAACGGTAGAGGTGGTCAAATTAATATTTTTTCATTAAAAAAAAATTAGACCGTGTCAAGTTAGCCTAAAATTTCTCCAAAAGTAGACCACAATAAAAGGTTTTTTAAAGAAAAAAAAAATAGAATGTCTTTAATTTGCGAGCAAAATTGCTCTCTGGTAGCCCAGAAAATGAAAAAATAAATAAATTGCTTGACATTGGGCAAGAGTACAGAAAAGAAAAAGGGAGGGAAAATATCTAAAATAAAATGTTTTTCTAGATTCTTGGTCAGCTATTTCTAAAAAGAAATTATTTCAGAATGTGTCTGGGTACTTTGGAGGCCAGGTGCTCTGGCAGCACAATGTTTAAGTGTTCAGCTGCTATCTGAACAGCTGGCAGTTCCCCAGCAGATCTGTGGGAGCAAAGACCGGGGGATCTGCTCCCTTGAGGGTCCCAGGCCCCCTTTTTACAGTCTACACAACCCTGAAGAGCAGTTCCACTCTGTCCTGTGGGGTCACTCTGAGTCTGAATTGACTCAAGGGCACACAACAATTTGAAGACAATTTGTGTGCCTGTGTGTGTATGCAAAGCATCATTTTTGTTATAGACCCTTTATATAGATATATATTTAATATAAAATTGAATATATATTTAAAGAAAGGGTCTATAACAAAAGTGACTTCTTTGTTCCATTACTTAGGAAATTTCAAGAAAACTAGAAAAGTATTTTATAAATTACCAAGATAATATTCCATGAAAGACAATATCTTATACAAGATATTATATTGTCTTACAAGACAATAGCATACATTAAGACCTACAAAAGAAAGACTCCATGCATAACAGACTTGTCAGGTAAAGAAATGTCAAATATTTTCTACTATAAAGTGTAGTAGAAAAGTGGTGAAGCCCATGATCAAGTGGGATTCATACCAGGGATGCAGGGATGGTTCAACATACGAAAGACCATTAGCATTATTCGTCACATTGACAGGAAAAACTATAAGAACCACATGATAATATCAATCGATGTTGAAAAAGCATTTGACAACATCCAACACCAATTCCTGTTTAAGACACCTGAGAAGATAGGAATAGAAGGACA
>NW_022111324.1:27758045-27775682 GCF_000313985.2 Echinops telfairi | reverse complement strand
ATAACAGTTGTATGAGCCCCTAATAAAATGTTAAAAAAGAAAGAAAAAAAAAAAGAAAAAGAAAAGTGGTGAAGCTGCTTGCTCCCTGTCGATGGAGGGAAACTTGTGAGAAGCAGATAAAGTCTTTCCAAAGAACTTCCTCTTCTCCCAGGAAGCCACACTCACTGCCATTGAGCCAATACTGACTCATGGTGAGCCTATAGGACAGGGTAGAACTGCCCCTGTGAGTTTCCCAGACTCACTCTTTGCAACACTAGAAAGCCCCGTCTTTCTCCCAAGAAGCTGCGGGTAATTTCCAACTGCTGGTCTTGCAGATCACAGCCCACCTCATAACCACTGGGCCACCAGGCCTGTACTCTGCACCTCTCACTAAATAAATCAAAGCACTTCACAAACTCACCTGGAGCCCAGTGCAGTACAGGTATGGCTCTAGAAGAAGTGGTAATTTCTTCCTTAAATTGGAAACCACAAGTGGGAAACAAGGTACAAAGGCTGCGGCTTCTTTTGAAGTCCTCCTCTTCATTCACATGCTCAGCCAAGCAGGTCTTGTGCAACCAAAGAGCCCCGTGGTGGGCGGGAAAAGATGCTGACTTAGGAACTCAGAGAACCCCACTCCAGCTCCTGCATCTTCTGCTACAATTTTGCATGACACTGTTAATTATCTGCAACAAGGTCTCCAGGAAGACAAAATAAATTTAAGTAGCTAAGTGGGCTTAAGTAAGCAAGTTGCCGAACAAGTTGTAATTGTTCGCCTAGGCATAGGCCTAAACGAAGGCCAACTGTCAGACCTGCCCTGGCATGTCCCAGACTCGACTGAGGTGAATGAAAGACGTCTAAGCCAGTAGCAGCCCTGCTGGCTATCATGTACTACACACTGAGAAGCTCACCACAAGGTCAGAGTTCAAACCCACCAGTTGTTTTGAGGGGAAAAGGTGAGGTTGTCTACTCCCGTAAAGATTTAGTTCGACTCTGTCTTATCGGGTCTGAATTGGCTCGATGGCAGTGACTGTTCAGATGTTAACTTGAAAATGTGCGAAGGGATACATAAAGTCTTGTGAAAGTCTTTTAAAGCTTTTTCTTCCTTTCTTGTTTTTTAGAGTGAAATCATTTTAGTTGACTCTGTGAATCAGATGAAGATTTAAGAGAAAATCAGTTTTCCTTTTAAAATGTATACACCTTTTGTTTCATGGCCTTCGTTGTAGTTCACACAATGTAACATCATGATCCCACTTCCTCCCTGTGTTTCCTGTTATTTCTCCTCCTGTCTTCTGAACTTTGCCCTTGGACAAATGTTGCCCTTTTGATCTCAAATGGTGGATTATTCTAAAGCCTGCATACCTTCCTAGTTTTATTGTTCCCTTTACAGCTGTCTACTGTTTGGCTGAAAATTGAGCCATGGGGATACAGTTTCAGGCCTGAAAGGTGAAGACAGGCCATAATCCTTGGGATTCTTTTTAAAGCTTTTGAGAGCAAAATGTTTGAAGGAACTTAACCTAAGAAAAGAGGTGTCTGCCATGCCAGTTCACGCACATGGCTTCATGACAAGCACAGGTCTATGGGGAAAAGGTGATGTTGAAAACAGTTTCACTGTACCAATCTGTGTGTACCTGTCTAGGAAAAAAAATGTACACTCGTGCCAGTAAATAAAAATATGCAGCCATATCATCCTGACCTTTATGGCAAACAAATCAAAGCTCCATTTTTTGAAGGCCGATTATATAAGACACAAATGAGGAGTGAGGCGCTACCTTCATAAGGTGCCTATCTCCAGAGCCAGAGACTGGGACTATCTAACACCATAAGGTAGCCAGAGAGACCACTGAAATTCCAGATCTTTTCTGAGACAGGCCTGAGGGACTTCCTGCAGCAGCTGGGAGTTGGGAAAGGCTTCAGTTCCCTCCAGGCCACCCAGGGTGTGGGCTCAGCATCTCATTCTATCGTTGTGAACCTACAGGAAACACAGGCAGCACTTCAGTCAAAATGTCTAGAACTCCTTAGGTAAGAACTTCCTTTCTTCACTGTCTCCACTCCATCCTCCCCACTTCCCAATTGAAAGTAAGAACCTAAGGCCTGGAGAGGCTGATCCAAAAAGTGCACTGCCACTGAGTCCACTCTGACTCGTATCAACCCTGCAGGACAGGGGAGAACTGCCCCTGGGGTTTTCCAAGACTGTAACGCTTTACCGCAGGAGGAATCCAGGTTTTCTTACGGCAGGAGAAATCCAGATTGACTGATCAGGCTAAAATGAACACAGATCTTTGTCTTTCTGTCTCTACTCAGTGCTCCTAAATGCAAGCCAGAATTCTAGCCACAGACTAGACAATGCTGCAAATAGAGTGTCTCATTCTTCAACCATATTTTTTCCAGTTTGTTTTGTAAGTCATTTGGCTAAGACACAGAATGTGCTCAGGTTCAGGCAGCAAGCTGGATGTGAAGCTGTTACTGCCCCTGACTCACCAGGTGAGTCACTCTACTTGGGTGACAGCTCATCCTCCCACAGGACAAGCTCCCAGGGAGAAGGTGGCTGAGAAATGGGCATATGGTAAGTGAGAAGCAAGGACACACTATTCTTCTCCCTTATTGCCAGTGAAGTGTCTTGCTTTTGATAGTGTCACCCATTGCAGATGTAAAGGGCCCCATTGGATCACAGAGGCCCCAGTTATAAATGGAGGGGGATGGAAAAAACCTCCTTTAAAAAAAGAAATAATTTTATTGGGGGCTCTTACAGCTTTTAAACAATTCATATATATCCACTGTGTCAAGCACCTTTGTACATATGCTGCCATCTTCCTTTTCAAAACAATTTCTTTCTGTTTGAGCCCTTGGCATCAGCTCCTAATTTTTTCCCCTTTCTCCCCCACCCTCCCACCCTTGTGAACCCTCGATAAATTATAAATTATTATTATATATTATATTATTATTATTAATAACTATTATTAAGTTAGAAATTATTATAAATTAAATTATTACGATTATCATATCTTACACCATCCATTGTCTCCCTTCACCCACGTTTCTGTTGTTTATCACCCTGGGGTATGGCGGGGTGGGATTTTATGTTGATCACTGCGATGAGTTCCGCCTTTCTTCCCTACCTTCCCTCTACCCTCATGGTGTCACAATTCCCATTATTGTTCCTGAGGGATTTATCTGTCCTGCATTCCATGTGCCAAGAGCTCTTATCTGTACCAGTGTACATGCTCTGGTCTAGCATTTGTAAGTTAGAACTGGGGTCATGGTTGTAGAGGAAAGGAAGCATTAAAGAACTGGAGGAATTTTGTATGTTTGGTCAGTGCTATACTGAACCCTAACTGGCTTATCCCTTCCTTGTGACCCTTTTGTGTGGGGATGTCCAATTGTCTGCAAATGGGCTTTGAGCCTCCATTCCACATACTCCCTTTGTTCACAGTGATATGATTGTTTGGGGTCTTCTGATGCCTGATATCCGATTCTGTCACTACCTGGTGATCACGCAGGCTGGTGTGCTTCTTTCATGTGGACTTTGTTGCTTCCCGGTTAGATGGCCGCTTATTTATCTTCAAGCCTTTAAGAACCCAGATGCTATACCTTTTAATAGCCAGGCACCATCAGCTGTCTTCACCACATTTGCTTATGTACCCATTTTGTCTTCAACAATCATGTAGGGAAGGTAAGCATCACAGAATGCCTTGAAAAGCCTCTTCTTATGTTGAGAGTGTCACTTAGGAATTATATTCTTGGTTGGAAAAGCAAAGATAGTGATTACTGTGAATTCCATGTACTCATAAGAAAGATGCACTAGAGTATCCAACAAAAATGATCATGTGTACTCTCTACTAGATATAAAGCCTTACTTGTCATGTACTGTTTGTATAGGGAGAAAAGAGTCCCTAAATTCAACTATAATTTATAAAGACACGTTTATTAAGTCTTAAACAGGATAAAGACAAAACACAACAACCCTCACAATTTTTTCTCTGTTTAAGCCCAGTGTTGCACCCACTCTGTCAATGCATCTCAGGAAGTGGCTTCCTTCTGTTTGCTGACCCACTCACTACCAAGCAGGATGTCCCTCTTCTGGAGCTGGTCCTTCGTGATAACATTTTCAAAGTGCATGAGACCACGTCTCACTCTCCTGGTTTCTAAAGAGTGTGCTAACTATACTTCTCCCAACATAAATATATTCATTCTTCTTGTAGTCTATTACATATTCAATATTTTTTGCCATAACTCAAATGCACCAATTATTCTCCAGGCTTCCTTATTCAATGTCCAGCTTTTCATGCATATGAACTGGTCGAAAGTGCTACAGGTCGGGTCCTGCAAACCTTAAAGTTGCATTTTAGCTTTAAACACATTAAACAAGGTTTGTGTGTGTGTGTTGAATCTGCACAGTGCAATACATTGTTTCATTTCTTGACTACTGCTTCCATAGGCATTGATTGTGAATCCAAGTGAAATGAAATCCTTGCCAAACTCTTCTCTGTTTATCATAATGCTCTCTACTGGTCCAATGGTGAGGGTTTGAGTCTTCTTTTCCTTGAGATACTGAAAGCGATAGTCTTTGATCCTCACCGTTAAGTACCAAGTCTTCCCTTGTAGCAAACACGGTTGTGTCGTCTGCAGACTGAAGGGAATTAATGAGTCTTTGTCCAATCTGGATGCCATGTTCTTTTTCATATAGTCAAGCTTCTCCAATTATTTGCTCAGCACACAGATTGAATAAGTATGGTGAAAGGATACAAACCTGGCATATGTCTTTCCTGATTTCAATCCACATGGTCTCTGTCCCCTTGTTCTGTTTAGACAGCTGCCTCTTGATCCATGTGCAGGTTTCACATGAGCACAAGTTAGTGCTCTGAAATTCCCATTTGTTGCAATGTTCTCCGTTATGTGTTATGATTCACTCCGTCAAATGTCTTGCATAGTCAATAAAACACAGGTAAACATCTTTCTCGTATTTTCTGCCAAGCTCCATCGGCAATGACATTCATTATTCTATATCCTTTTCTGAATCAGGCTTAAATTTTTGGCAGTTCCCTGTCTATGTACTGCTGAAAACATTTTTTCTTTGCAAACATTTAAAAATTATCTTCAGAAAGTTGTACTTGCATTTGATATTAATCTACGAGGGATATCCTCCCCAATTTGATTTTTCCCAGAACTATGATTTAAAATTTTTTTACAAAACAACCTTATCACTTTCAAAGTACTCTCCATTACACTTAATACATTTATCAAATCTGTGATTCCATTCTTGGAAACACTATTCAAACTCATTTGTTTGGATGGCTGACAGCATCCTCCTCATTTTTTTTCACCTCTTCTATGTCAAATCACTGTCTTTTCATGTTCCTCTTCATGTGCAGAAACAAAAAGAAGTTGCACAGAGTGAGGTCAGGTGAGTCAGGTACATGGGGCAAGAGAGGCATGCTGTTTTTTGTTTCCAAAAAACGGGCACACTGAGATAGCTGCATGAGCAGGTGCATTGTCTTGGTGGCAAAACCAGTCCGCTGTCTGCCACAAATCAGGCCTTTTTTTTTTTTTTTTTAAATCAGGCCTTTTTTGTCACACACTTACACAATCTTTTTAGAACCTCTAAATAGAAAGCTTGCTTAACAGACTGACCTGGTGGAATGAACTCCAAATATACTATCCCGCTCACATCACATGGGGGAATAATATTTTCTTGGATCATCTTTCTTTGAAGTGAGCACAAATATGGGTCTCTTCCAGTCAGTTGGTCAAGGAACTGTCTTCCAAATGGTGTAGCATACACCTCTAGGACTGTGTCAGTTTGTTGAAACATTTTAATTGGTATTCAGTCAACCCCCACAGCCTTAGTTTTTGCTAATACCTTCAGTGTAGTTTTGATGTTTTCCTTCACTACCATAGATTCTTGATCATATGCTATGTCCTAAAATGATTGGAGATTAACAAATTAATATTTTTATATAACGAGTCTGTTTATTCTTTCCATCTTCTGTTACCCTAAATATTGAATGCTTCACCTGGAGTGATTATGCATGGACCTCCCAGATGGAATATATAAGAACCAAATCAACAAGGTACACATCACTCAATAACTTCCAAACTTGCTCTACTGAGTTGAGACTGAGTCTCAACTCTTCTCAATTTAATACTACATGCAACAAATTGAAAACTAGAATCTAAATTTACATCTATTTATAATTATGGGATGAAATTAAATCCCTAGGATAGCTCAATTAGTCTTCCAGTAACAAATATCATTCTGGCAACCTAAGGTCACATTCTTTTTTTTTTTTTTTAAGGTCACATTCTTCATAATATTCTTTATATTACTGAAAAACTCCATTTCTCTTTGAACTATGCATTAGAATTCCAACTCTTCTGAGTTCTGACTTGTACCAAGAAATAGCTTTTCTGTGAAAGGGAGGAAAAGAATAGCTTATTTACTTCCTATTTTCTTCAAATTATTTAAAATGAACAGAACTCGATTTCCTAAGTTGTGTAGTAAGTTGGCTCTAAGAATAAGTTTTATTTTTATAAATTGTTGGAGTTATAAGTTCTTGGAGTTTCAGTCCAACACATTATGTATTCATATTTTATCTGATTTATTCATCCTTAAAATAAGAGCTCAAAAAATAGTCATTGCCTACTTGTTAAATGTTGACAGAATTGAGTTCTATAAGTTCATTCATTTGTACCTGATGCCTGTTGTGGTGTGTTAGTCCGGCTAGACTAGAGAAACAAATTCATGGGTACTCATATGTGTATAAGAGAGAACTTTGATCAAAGAGCAATTGTACATTAAGAAAACATCCCAGTCCAGTCCATATCAAGTCCATAAGTCCGATATTACCCCATATGTCGATACTAGTCCATAAATTCCTCTTTAGACTCATGCAGCCATGCAATGATGCCAAATGCAGGAAGATTACAGGCCAGTGAGTGGAAAGTCTTATGGGTCTAGTGGTGGTGGAAGCTTCTAGCGCTTCCAGTGGTGATGGAAGCATCTCAGCTCAGTCAACAGAAATGTTCCCCAGGGAGTGTGTCCCACCTCCAGCAAGCTATTTATTTCTGTAGCTCCTCCAAATGAGGTCATCAAGCTGAGACCTGATTGACAGGCTAAACTCTACCCCTTCACTCTTAATAGTCTCAAATTGACACCAGATTATGTAACTACCACATATGGAAAAGTAATTCCAAGTTTTAAATACTTTTTAAGATTTTAGAATTAAAGGAAGATTCTTAGCATTGGCAACAATTAAATGTATCATGCACCAAGTATATTCCTTAGAACAGAAGGAAATACCCACTAAATGGGGTCTTGTGATCAATTAAGTTTGGAAACCCTGGATCTCAGATCCAGCTCTTAAAAGATCAAAAGACAAAAAAAAAAAAAAAGATCAAAAGACACATTTACATATTAATGGCCTACAGTAAATAGAAAACCAAAAAAAACAAAGACAAATTCATTGTTATTAACTCCATTCTGACTCGTAGTGATGTTATATAGCTGTAAATCTTTCTGGAAGCAGTTTAACCTCATCTTTCTCGTAGTTTGAACTGCCAACCTTCCGGCTAACAGTCCACCATTTACCTGACAGCACCACCAGGGCTCCTCCTTATTAAATAACTCACTCATTGCCATTGAGTCAAGTCCAACTCACAGAGAGGCCTATTTACCTTAGGAGCCCTGACCACTCAGTGGTCAAGTGTTTGGCTGTTGTGCAAAAGGTGAGTCACTTGAAAGCACCAGTTGATCCATGGATGGGAAGAAGACATGGGGGTCTTCTTCCACAAAGATTATAGCCTTGGAAACCCTAGGGGGAAGTTCTGTCCTACATGGTCAGAACTGACTCCACAGCAATTGATTTGGGTTTAGTCTATTTACTTTAATTTAGTTTAGTTATCAAAACCAAAATTTTGGAAGCACTGAAATTTTGTTCTTCTGTTTATGGAACATCTGTTAGCCACACAAACACACAACACGCTTCAGGAAATCTGAACCAATCTAACCCCTTACTGCAACCAGAAACATAATTTAAAATGGGACCACACAGAAAGGATGATAAATCCAGGGTGTGGTGTGGCACTTATGAACCACATAACTATCTGCTAGTTCTTTAATATTTCCTCTCTTACTATTAAGGTTGTTATTTGTTTTACCTCATTAATCATGTTAGATTTGTGTGTGTTCCTTTGTATTTTTAAGAGTATTCAGCACATGAAAATCAAGATAGATAACCCTGCAGAAACAGTAACAGGAGTAATGGTTCCATGAAGATTCAGGAAGAGAGGGGGCGGGGGAAAGGGGTTAGGGAGCTGATTGCATTGATGATTGTATAACTCCACTCAATGGCTTTGAACAACAGAGTTGTATGTGACTGGATATATTGGAATGTCTAAGATATGTCAATAAAACCATTATTAAAATTAAAGTAATAAAATTTTAATTAAATGTGAATTTATTATTTTAATGCAAATAATAAAATTTTAATAAAATGTGAAAGAAAGCATATGATCATCCTTTGAAAAACATCTTCAGATCTGAAGATTCTCCCAATCCCCTTCACTATCTCTGTCCAATCACGAACTGGGTCACTATCTTTATTTTTTTAAACTTTCTTTTAGAATGACAGAATACTGCATCTCAGATTTTCCTGTTAATCTCCCCCTGGTAAAACTGGAAATTTGCCAGCCTTTTCCATCCACAGAGACTTTAAAAATAATAATAATCTAGAGAAAAACTTACTTATTTTTTAAAGCATAATCTTATGTGGGGTGAAAAAATCCCCTCTGTGACTCCAAATTCCCTTTAAAACAAACTAAAATTCTAAAAAATAACAAGAGCCACTGTTTCTGTCCACCTTCATTTGTTTTGTTGTTTACCCCATGCCCTTCTTACCCCCCTCTGCACCATAATCTACTAGGAATTCAACAGATACATTTTTTATTCTGCATATGCTTTCTAAAATGTCCTTCGCCTAACCACCAGGTAAAGAGCCCTCACTTCCAGGTAAACATTGCAGCTCAACACGAGAAAGATGAAATTACATCCATATAAAGATTTACAGCCTCTGAGGTCAATACGAGTAAAAAGTAACGCCATAGCAGTTAGCTTTGCTTCTCTTTGGTTATCCACGAGGTAAGAAGTGTTGGGCTGCTAACCTCAAGGTCAGTGGTTTAGTTCCTGTAAATATTTATAGTCTAGAAACCCAAGGAGCAATATTGTTTGTGCTCTATGTCCCATATGAGCTGGAATTGACTTGATGGCAGTGAACATGCGCCAGGCAGACTCATACCATCTTCAAGTCTAAGGCCAAACCCTAGCTCTTCTGGAGGCTTTCCATGATGCCTGCCCTCATGACTCCCGGGTTCATTTTCCTGACTGCCACAGCACTTAGAAGGAGCCCTGGTGGTGTAGTGGGCTACACGTGGAGTTCCTAGCCACAAAATCAGTGGTTCAAATCCACTGACCATTCCATATGATTTAAAGTCTCAGAAACCCAAAGGAGCAGTTCTACACTGTCTTAAGGGTCCCTCTGAGTCAGAATTGATGCAGTGGCAGTGAGGTTAATGGTTTGTTTTCTTTAATTATTTGTAGCACTTGGAACATGATCATTTATAACATGATCACAGTAGATTCAATATCTATTGCCCACCTCATACAAGTAAACTCTGCCATAGTGCCTGGTGCATTGAATACGCAAGTTATAAACATTGGCATAAGGAAGTAAGTAACAAAAAAGCAGACACAATAATTTAATGTGCTCAGCAGGTAGTCCAAAGGTTGGACACTCAAGTCCACCTAGAGACACCTTGAAAGAAAAGGCCTGGAGAGCTACTTCCGAAAAATAGCCATTGAAAACCCGACAGAGAGCCTCTGCACTCTGATTCACAAGAGGTTAATGCTTTGCTTTGCTTTCTTTTTTGGGGGGGGGGGGAGGGAGGGGGTTTGTTATTGTTGTTTTAGGTTTCTGTTTGTGTTGTTGTTTGCTTGTTTTTTTCAGTAAAGGAAACCACGAGGGTTTTTTTTATGTATTCTATGGAAGCAACAATGTTTAATTCATACCTATGCAACAATGGTGTCAAATATAGCAATGACTGTGATCATAGCACAGGGCTGGGTTGCCTCACTCTGTTGTACACACAGTCACTAAGAGTCATAATCAACTCAATGGTGTCTAACAACAACAATCTATTTTCTACCTTCTAATCTTTTTATGTTTTTCTTAAGAACCTCTCTGAATTCCTCCTGTTCAAAGGAGGAACCATGCGGTCATTCTCTGGTATCTCAAGCTCAAGGTTCTTCCCATGGGTTAAATCTATAAAGGATTTTATTCCAAAACACATCTGAAGTTCTGATATTTCCTCCCACAAAAGCTTTTCTTTTCAGAAAAAACAAATGAGAAATTGAAATTAGAACTGTGATGAAGGAATAAAATCACAATATTAGGGATAATTTCTGACTTCTAGAAAAATTACTTTTTCCAGTAGTAGCACAAGAATCTTCAGAGTTGTGAATGACTCTGACTGGGTTACATATTGCTCTATGTAGCTCTGCATTAGAGAAGCAAGTCTCAGGCACTGGGGAGAATAAGTCCTTTAAATATTAAAGGATTTAAGATCCCTTCAAAGAAAACCTTTTATCAGTACCTGTGTAATATACCTAATAACTCACACTTGAACACAAATGATTAAGAACCTAAAGATATTCTTATACTTTCTCCAAAGAGTAAAGAAATGACTATTTTAAAATTACAGCCTACTCTGCGAGTTGTTATGGGAAAAGCTGAGAAGGGTAAGAGGTAATACGTTCACCTTCTGCAGTGAGAATCCTGGTACTGTGTATTCTCACCAGACTTAGTAAATAAAACAGATTCTTTTACTATGAAACCCTTACCCCCGGCCTGTACATGACAAGGCCAAATTGTGAAAGGGTGTTTAAAATATTCTGGGAAAAACAGTGGGATGGGGGAAACGTGAACAAAAGGAAGGCTGCCATTGAGTGGATTGCAAACCATGTTGTTATTAGTCGGTTCTGACCCACAGCGACCCTCTGCACGACAGAAGGAAACGCCGCCTCATCCTGGGCCTTCCTGGTAATTTTCCTGTGTCTGAGCCCATTGTTGCAGCCCGTGTCAGGCCACCTCGCTGAAGGCCTTCCTCCTTTTCAGTACTCCTCCACCTCACCAAACGTGATGTCTTTCTCCAGGGACTGATCCCCTAACATGTCCAAGGTGTGTAAGACATCATTTGATGTGTGGATTGTTATAAGAGCTGTAAGAGCCCCCAGTAAGATGATCTTTCAAAAAAAAAAGTATGTCAGACAAAGGTCACCATCCTTTCCTCTCAGGAGCACTCTGGCCGCGCTTCCTCTAAAACAGACTTGTTGGTTTGTCCTCTTGGTAGTTCATGGTGCTTTCAATATTCTTTGCCAGCAACACCATCCCCACACACCGATTCTTCTTTGGTCTTTCTTATGCAGTACCCAACTTTCCACTTGCATCTGAGGTGACTGGAAATACCATGGCTTGGGTCAGGAACACCTTGTCCTCCAGGTGACACCCTTGATTTTCAACGTTCTGAAGCAGTCTCGTGCAACATTTCCTCAAGAGACTAGATTATATGGAAAAAAGGTGACAGGAATATTAAAAAAGATTAAAGGAAGGCTTCTTAACAACCTGTGATAGGCAGATGACACAGCTTTGCTTGCTGAAGGGGAAGAGGACTTGCAACACTTGCTGATGAAAGTCAAATATTTCAGCCTTCAGTACAGATTACAACGCAATGTAAAAACCCATTGTATATGAGGGAGCTTCAAAAAATTTATGGAAAGTTGAATTAATAGATAATGGAATTTCCCCAATAATTTTTTTGAAAGCCACTTACATTAATAGGACTAACCTCAGAGGTGCTCTGGGTGGGCTTGAACCACCAACTTTTTGGTTAGCAGTCAATAGTGTTAACCACTTATACCAGCCAGGAATTCAGTCCCAAAAAACTGTTCAACTCATGATGTGTCCTCAGCCTTTAGTAACTTGGTTTTCATCACTTTAAGTATAACATAGTAAACTAACATGATTCTTTGGTGTCTTTGAGCATTCTTTAATTTATATTTAACTAGCTTCTCTGATGTAGATCCTCAAAGAAATTCAGTCTAATTATAGGGCATATCTATGTTACTATCCATTTGGGTAAAAAATGCATCGCACTGCATAAACTTAATGAGACCAATTGGAATTGGTGTCACATGAAGAGATCATTCAGAAATTTCTAATTAGTGGTGATGTGGTCAATTACTGAAGCCAAAGTCTCAGTAGCAATCTGGTATCTTTAAAAAGTACATGTAAATAAAGGACTTTTTCTTTCCTTTGCATTTAACATGCAAATTAGATATGCCTGGATTCTTACCAGGAAGAGTGTAGACAATGAAAGTTTAATGATTCAGCAAACCTTAAACCATTTGACACTATAATCAGAGTTAATGTAGAAAAAATTCAATTGGCATGACCTCATTAAGAACAAAGAAAATTTTAATACTTTAAATAAAATTCTTCCCAAATTTTCCATCCACTTGATATAAAGTTAAGCACTTGCTAAAGTTCGCCTAATTTCTTTAAGGCCACGATTAAGTGAAGAAAGCACTAAGCAAGGCATTGTGGTTAGACATAGAATGAGCCATGGTCCTTACCCCACAGGGGAAAACTCAAAACAGAACTGGTTCTTCTCTCCTTCCCTCCACAGAGGCTCCCACCAAACCCAAACCATCAACACTGACACGTTTCCAACTCATAGTGACCTTACAGGACAGAGGAGGGTTGCTTCCCAGTCTTTCCAGCATAATAAATGCTCCAGAGGCAGCAGAGAGATTGGAATGCTCTTTCATTGCTGATGGGAATGTAAAATTGTATAACCGCTATGGAAATCACGGTGGCACGTCCTTAAACTGATGCAAATACAAATATCTTATGATCCAGCAGTCTCTCTACTGGGTATCTACCCTAAGGAAATAAAGAATACCACACCGACAGACATATGCACATCTATGATTATTGTAGCAATTTCCATAATACCAAAAACATGGAAACTACTCAAACTCCCGATTATAGAGGAATGGATAAACAAACTCAGCTACATTCATACAATGGAATATTATGCATCAATAAAAAGGTGACAGACCTCTTAAAACATAGCAAGACATGAGCAAAACTAGATAACATTATGCTTAGCAAACTCAGTCAATCTTGTAAAGATACATATTTAATAACATCATTATTAGAAGGAAAAACGAAGAAAAAGAAATGTGGTTTTTACACCAAAAGATAGGACTACGAGGAGGCCCAGGGTGGAGGTAGGAACAGGGAGAGGGGTGGGATAGGTAATTATAGAGGGAGGGAGGAAAAAGAGGAGGAGAACCATATTTAAGGGGACAGGTGGTGGTGGGTGGGTGTTAACAGGATATTATTACTGATTTCATTTGTTGAGATGGGATGTATAACTAGTCTATATGTACCCCTCACACCTAATTATTGGTCTGAGTGACTTTTAAAAAAGAAGAAAAATAAAACTGAAATGGACTTGGGATCTTTAGTAACATACAAATTCATTTCAAACATACAGGAACAATAGACTAAATGTTTACGGAAGCAGGCAGTGAGAAGCTGGTGGCTTTGAACTGTCGGAGCTGTCCACACGGAAACCCCTGTGCCCCAGGGACCCTCTTAGAACGGGCCTTGAATCTGGACCACCATGAACCTATAGTAAAGGGAGAGTGGAATTGGGAATCCTAAATTCCCCTGTCGCCCTTCAGTACATTGGCAACCACTTTGAGAAAGAAAAATGAACCTAGCCAAGAAAATCAGACATCTTTGGTCAAAGTGGAATTATTCCCTCTGGCATTTAAATGCCTCCGTAGCAACTTCCTTTCTGACTTTCCTAGTTCTTTATGACTGCAGCTTTTCCAAGCCTATCTTCACTGTTTGGAAACATCAAGCTGAGGGAAAGTGCTACAAGAGGGACAGGTGATTATGCCATTAAAGCATCCAACACATCTCAATGTCTGAGGACAGGTAAACATGTATCATTGAAGGACCCGGGTAGCTGTGAGGTACTGTAAAGATTCACATCACGCAAGCATAAACCTATGCTGGGATTCGTCGTCAAGTGAGTGTCACAGGTGACAGGCTCAGGTCTGAGAGAAGGAAGAGTCAATGTGTGCTGGAGTCACTGGGGTCTTAGTAAATAAGTAAATATGCTCATATTTACTCACCACTTACGATGCACCCAATATGAGCAGGCTTTAAAAATTCACGGGAAAATTCCTCCTTTATAACTCTGTGCAGTAATAGTGCTCCCGTTTCAAAGACTAGAAGACAGAGACTTCCCTTCCTTTGTCGAGTGACAGAGCCAGGATTGGAGCGAGCCCTTCAGTCCAACTGGCTTTCTTTTATAGCAGCCTGCTTTTGAGCAGAGGCACGGTGCTAACCAGGTCTGAAGAGAGAGGAAAGTGTTTGAGGAGAAAGATGCCGATCCATAGGGTAAGATACATCGTCACAACGGTTTTTCGTTCACATTTGTCTCTCTACTGAGACGTTATAAAAGAGAGGAATTGGAAATAGCAAATTCCCCTTGCTAATTCTGACCCCGACGGTTCTAACTCCGGAGAAGCATCATCAAGGGGGATTATTCTCAAGAGCAGGAACCATTGATGAACAATTTAGGACTTCTTGTCATCAGCAGTAGTACTGAAAACCCAGTACTAGTCTTGTGAAATTTCATTATTTTCTTCATTTACTTCACTCTCACCTGCTTCGGACAATAGGAAACCTTATAGAAGATGAGAGAAATAAGGTTGCGGCCATACTGGGCTGTCCGTTCAGTTTTTCTTTGCAGTAGTCTCTAGACTCTGTCTGGGACGCCATGAGCAGCTTACACGAGCAACAGTTGCCAACTCCACCGATTTGACTCTATGAGGTGACTTTCATTCAGCTGATAGCACATTTGGATGGCATACAACAAAAGCTTTCCTTCTGGATTGAACTTCATAGATTGCGCTATGTGACCCCATTGTTATTTAAACAGGAAGCCCTGATGGCACTGGCATTGAATGCAAAGTTAGAGGTTCAAATCCACCTGTTGCTCCTCAGGAGGAAGATGATGCTCTTATAAAGATACACAGCCCAGGAAACCCTGAACAGGGTCGCTATGAGCCAGAATAGACCTGATGGGAGTAAGTTTGTTTCTGGGTTTTGTTTGAATACTGACTTCAGTGTTTACATTAAAAAATCCTTTGCCTTAGTATACACATCCATGCCATTGAATTGATTCTAACTCATAGCAGTCCTATAGGACAGAGTAGAATTGCTTCATAGGATTTCTGAGGCCATAAATCCTTATGGAAGCAAACGATCTCATTTTTATTCTAAGTAGCAGCTGGTGGGTTTGAACCACCGACCTTTCAGTTAGCAGCCCAACTCTTAATCTACTACAACCCTAGGGTCCTTTGGCTTAGTATAACGACTGCTTATTTCATGCCTTCCTCATTCTCAGAAATCAAGTTGATTTTTAACATTATTATTGACTGATGGCCTTAGGTGGCACATTGTTGTTACTGTTAGGAGCCTCTCATAGAGGCCCGATGGACAACAGAATGAAACACTTCCCAGTCCCACACCATCCTCACTGTTATGTTTGCGCCCATTGCCACAGTCCCTGTGTCAATCCATCTTGGGAAGAGGCCTCCTTTTCGTCCTCTGTCCCTCCCCTTTACCAAGAATGATATCCTTCTCTAGGTCTCTCCTGATAACATGCCCACAGTATGTGAGAAGAAGACTTGCCATCTGTGCCTTTAGGAGTACTCTGGCCGTACTTCTTCCAAGACAGGCTTATCTGCTTTCTTGGCAGTCCATATTACTTTCCATATTCTTCAGTATTCTTCGTTAACACCTTGGTGTTTCTTCTGTCTGTCTTATTCAATGCCTAACTTTCACATGCACACCAGGCAATTGAAAATACCATGACATGAGTCAGACACACCTTAGTCATCAAAGAAACACCCTTGCTTTTTAACACTAAAGAGGCATGAGCAGCAGATTTACCTACAGGAAGAATGTTTGAATGACATGCAAAGTTATCATGCTTAACAAACTGTGAAAGTGCAAGAAACTCCTCGGGGATTCAGTTGTTGGAAAAGGAGGAAAGGTAATCAAAAATATTAGTAGTATTAGTATTAGTATTTCGAAAACTAGTGAAAGGTCATTAGTAAAATAGCCTACTTGGTTCATGTAATAGCTATTAAGGATATTTCAGAACCAAAGCAAGTGAAGGAGCCCAAACCCACTGCCACCGAGTGGATTGAAACTCATAACAACCCTAAAGGACAGAGGAGAACTGCTCTCTAGGGTTTCTGAGACTATGCATTTGAAAAGGAGTAGATAGCCTCCTCTTTCTCCTGAGAAGCAACCAGTGGGTTTGAACTTCTGACCTTGTGATTAGCGGCCCCGTGCTGCACGATGCCACCAGGGGTCCTGGATCTAAAGTACATATTATAAACCCTGAATTTCAAAAAAGGAGTACATGCACAGTTTACCACAGTCTGATGAAAAGTCTCTATGGAAGCCATATCCGGAAAATAAAGGTTTCTCTCTGAAAGAAGTTACTAAGAAAACAGTCTCATAGAAGAGACAAGACATTTTCAATGTGTTACATATTGTAATGCATCATTTTTAATGATCAACTTTATAAAAATTAATGTAGACATTTTAGGAATTTTGCCGATATTTCTTGCATCTCTTTTGAGACCACCACTTTCTGGGTTCTACTCTTAAAGCATCATTATAATGTG
This sequence comes from Echinops telfairi, assembly GCF_000313985.2. Taxonomy (NCBI): domain Eukaryota; kingdom Metazoa; phylum Chordata; class Mammalia; order Afrosoricida; family Tenrecidae; genus Echinops; species Echinops telfairi. The sequence continues at coordinate 27,758,869 of NW_022111324.1, read as the reverse complement.
CCCTAAGAGTATTTTTAAATGCCAAAAAAAGGAGAGAGATAAGTTGAGGGAATATCATCGTTGACAGCAAGGGATGACAGAAGTATATGAAACAGACAAGTCAGTCATGGGGGAAATTACTGGGTTGAAGAAGGCAATGCACATATAGAGATTGTAGACAGTTCTTCAGAAATAATGTAATCTGCTTATGCACCCACTTTGTCTGCAGCAATTGTGTTGGGAAGATGAGCATCATGGAATGCCAGGTTAATAGAACAAAGTGTTCTTGCATTGAGGGAGTACTTAAGTAGGCAAGATGACTAGACTTCCTGCTTTTGGTGGGACAGTCCCAATTTTTGGTGTTTTTTAAAAGTTCTGATTTTTTGAAAGAATGCACCACAAGCTAGGGAGTGGTCTATTTGATCCATATAGACCAAAATTTTAATCAAGAACCCCCCCACCCTCCCAGTCAATGGTGTCCTGCTTTAAAACTGGTCACCTTAAAGTAGAGGCCTAATGTCCATTTGCTACCTCCATATTAAACCTATAAATATATGTACATAGATCTATTTCCCCATCATCATAAAGCTGATGGTGCCCGGCTATCAAAAGATACAGTGTCTGGGGTCTTAAAGGCTTGAAGATAAACAAGTGGCTATCTAGCTGAGAAGCAACAAAGCCCACATGGAAGAAACACACCAGCCTGTGTGATCATGAGGTGTTGATAGGATCAGGTATCAGGCATCAAAGATCCAGAACAAAACATCATATCATTGTGAATGAGGGGGAGTGCGGAGTGGAGACCCAAAGCCCATCTGTAGGCAATTGGACATCCCCTTACAGAA
>NW_022111324.1:27754778-27757548 GCF_000313985.2 Echinops telfairi | reverse complement strand
CAAGGGCTCAAGTAGAAAGAAAATATTTTCAAAATAATGATGGCAACAAATGTACAAATGTGCTTGACACAATGGATGGATGTATGGATTGTGATTAAGAGTTGTACAAGCCTTCAATAAAATGATTTAAAAAACAATGTAATCTGGCATTGCTCTTGTTAGGTGCCATCCAGTCAGTCAGGTGCCATCAGACTCAGTGACCCTCAAGTTCAAAGGTTATAGATTGAAACACTGCCTGATCTGGTTCCATCCTCACAGTCATTGCTGTGTTTGAGACCATTGTTAAAGCCTCTGTGCCAATCCATCTCATTGAGGGCTTTCCTCTTCTTATCTGGCCTTCTCCTTTGGCAAGTATGTTCTTTTACAGGTTTTGGTTCCTCCTAATAACAAGTCCAGAAATGTGAGGCCAAGTCCTGCCATCCTTCCTTCTAAGAAGCATTCTGGCTGTATTTCTAAGAAAAATTTGTTCAGTCTTCTGAACAAATTTTCTTCTGGATATATCTTCAGGATATATCCAATATTTTTCACCATAATGTAAGGGCATCAATTCCCATGCAGGTTTCTTATTTTCTTCAGATTTCACATGAATATGAGGCAACTGAAAAAGCCTTACATTGGGTCAGGCACACTTGAGTCCTCAAAACGACACCTTTGCTTCCTTCCAGCACTTTAACGAGGTCTTTTGCATCATTTCCCCAATGCCCTACATCATCTGATGTCTTGGCTGCTGTTGCTTCCACGGTCATCACTTATGGATCCAAGTAACATAAAATCCTTGACAGCTTCCATCTTTTCTCCACTTATCATAATGTTGCCTATCGGTACAGTCACATGAGTTTTTGTGTTTGTTTTTATGTTGAGGTGTAACACAGAGGAAGGTTTGTTTTAGGGTGAAAAGACACCTGACAGTCAAGTGTATTTTATAGAGATCCATTTATGAAGGCTTCAACATATTTACATGCTCAGAAATGCTAGTGAGTTGTCCTCTGACCTTTAGGAGTCGGCATTGATTCCATGGTAGTTAAGAAGGGGAACAATCACACCAGGGAGATGTGTACTCCTAAAACCATCAATCGAGTTATCAACTGGATGCAGTGAGTTTGGTGCTTTGAAGGACAATCCATCACACAAAACCAAAAGAGCAGCCTTTGTCCTGAAACAAAGCTCAGAAGGCAGACCGGGTCAGGGGAAAAAGGAGGAAAGGAAATGGGAAACACAGCGAAGAAGTGGGAGGAACACTGTTACAATGTGAGGATTTCAAGCAACTCACTGTTACAATGTGAGGATTTCTATGCAGTTGGATAGAAAACTAATTTGCTTCAGGACCAGTGGTGAGAGTGGCGATAGCATGGTGAGAGTGGAGGGAAGATGGGGTAGAAAGGGGGAACCGATTACATATAACCCCCCTCCCTGGGGGACAGACAACAGAAAAGTGGCTGAAGGGAGGTGTTACACAGTGTAAGACATCATAAAATAATAATTTATAAATTATCAAGAGTTCATGAGGGAGGGGGTGGTAGGGATTGAGGGGAAAAAATGAGGAGCTGATACCAAGGGCTCAAGTAGAAAGCAAATGTTTTGAGAATGATGAGGGCAATAAATGTACAAAAGTACTTGACACAATGGATAGATGGATGGACTGTGATAAGAGTTGTACGAGCCCCCAATAAAATGATTTAAAAAAAGAAAACGAATTTGCTGTTAACTGTCACCCACATCATAATAAAGTTGTTTTTTAATGTGTTGACTGTTCACACTGTAGCTTTAAGAAAAGTATTGACTGTGAAGTCACAAACACACAGCAAGTGGAACCCTGTGTCCAGCAGGTCACAGAGTCCTGTGTGACTCTAAGTAGGCAATACACATTCTCTCACTGTAAGGATAAAGCCTATGGTATTAAATGTACTAATAGTCTTATTTGCAATCAAAGACAACTGTCGTGTCACTTACTGCCAACAGGACCCAGAGGCAAATACCTGTTTGTTTCCTCCATAAGGAAGATGGAAAAAATCAAACAAAGATATCTTACTTCCTGTTTCCTCCTATAAATGAACTTAAATAAAAAGGAAAGAAGTACCTGGCCCAAGACTTTAGAATAAAACATTGCAAAGCTTGTACTGCAGATGAACTTCCCCACCCAAAATAATTTTTCCTGCTCCCTGAAATATAAACTAAGTCATTAACGAGCTCCTGGGAACATCTACAAATTAAATGGACAGAGCAGGTACAAACAAGGCTAGGCCAAGCGTGACTTTAAGGGTTCTCCGAAAACCCAGATGAGCTAAGAGAACATTAACTTAAACATCTTTGCCAAACTTATTCGAATCCAGCTTTACTTCACTCAATGCCCTCCTTCAGTCAAGGTAGCTTTTCTTGGGGCTCTTCAGGGCCACATGAAGTTGGTGCCAGACCTCAGCATAAATAAATCACGCTTCACTTGCCGTCCTAGGGACGGGGTAAGGGGTGCTGGTGGATAAGTAAGTTCAGGATCTTGCCTGAAAGTCCCAGGAGGTTAGGAGAGGGACTACCAATTCTCAAGGCTATTTTCATTTTAAAAGAGGGGACACCTGTAAAGATTGATTCAGGTCTTCATGGAGAGCAGCACAGACAAAACAAAACACCGGAGATGTAAAGTAGACGTATACACGGTTTTATAACATCCATATTGTTACGCATTCTCTGACCCCTACAACTGTTATTGAAGGCTCTCATCTAAACCAACACACACACACACACACACACACACACACACACACACACACCACTTACC
>NW_022111324.1:27733585-27754678 GCF_000313985.2 Echinops telfairi | reverse complement strand
CTGTTATTGAAGGCTCTCATCTAAACCAACACACATACACACACACACACACACACACACACACAACCAGTCCCCACCTCCCTACCCCCAATAGAAAGGCTGATGGGCAACTCCAGGCAGGGGGCATGTGGCGGTTGCCTAGGTGAAAGTCTGACGCCCAGAAATCTAATCTCCCACGTGAGGTCTCCCTGGCTATTGTGCCCCTAGGGAAAGGTAGAGCAGGTGCGTGTAGCTGGAACGGTCAGAGAGGATGATAGGAGGGTGCAGGGCGAGGGACAGGACGGCCCGGTCAGTTCGCGGAGTGCTCAAAGCGCGGCTTCTCTTCCTGGAATCACCTTGCGCTGACCTAATTGAAGCAAGGGAAGAACCCAGAGAACTGAAGAAGGGCGGGCGGTGGGTGGGGCCTCTGATGGGGGCGGGGCCTCACGCGGGATCTTTCTTTGATTCGTGGACAGACCCGAGCCGGAAGCGACCGGGAGGCGTTGGCGGCGGCGGTGCACGTGGTGACGTGCGAGGGGGTGCGGTGTGAGCGGGCGGCGGCGGCAGTGTCTCCCGGACGCGAGTGGAGGTCAGAAGCTGGGAGGCGTCGGGCGCGTTCGCTCGTCTTGCTGCCGTGCTAGCGGACGATCGCGGGTTCGCGCACCGCCGGTGGTGCTCCGTCCTGTTCGCAGTCTGCGTGGACTGGCCGCTCGTCTTCCCGCCCGGCCGCTCCCCCCTTCCGCCGCCTCGAGCCTCTTTCCGTTGGGCCGATTCCCGCCCGCTTCCTCCTGCTCCCCATCGAAGCTTCAGAGATGAATTTTTCCATCCCTACCGAGAGGAACCAGGTAACCCGCGCTGGTTCTCCCAGCCGCAGAGCAGGGTGGTGGTGCGGGCTGTCGGGCGGAGGGGGGAGCGCGGGTAGTGAGGCTCGGCGCGGGGCCCAGGTCCCGGAGGAAGGGCGCCCCAAGCTGCCGCCGCTCCCCGGAGTGAGGAGCCGGCGCCGCGCTGCCGTGGTTGCTGAGGCCCGGTGGCGGCCGCGGGAGCGCCGGACCTGGGTCCCTTCTCCCGAGGGGCCAGGGCCAGCCGAGCGGGGCGGCCCCGAGCGGCCCCTTGGGCCTGGACGCCTGGGGGCTGAGAGGACCGCGGGTGGGGGAGCGCGGGAAGCGCCCTTGTCCCGGTGGGACCCTCGAGTCCCGGAGGACCCTCCGGTGGGACTGCCCGGGAGCCAGCCCTAGCGCCACGGCGGGGTCTCGGGGCGAGAGCTCGGGGGGCCCTGCGCCCCCGACCGCCTCGGCCGCGGGGTCCTTTGTTCCCGCTCCACGTTGCCCGCTTTTCTTGCCAAGCGCGGGGAGCAGGGGGCGGGAGGAGGGGGAGCGGACGCTGCCCTGACGCGGCGGCGTTGAGTGACTGCGCAGCCGGCCAATGGGCGCGCAGGTGTGTGGCGCGGCGGGCGCCGTCCTCGGCGTCTTTCGAGTGGGCGCCGGCCGGCCGCGCGCCAACGTGGACGGCCTGCGCTGGCCGGGCAGGCAGCCCCTCTGGAGCTCTCGCCACGGCACGTTTTAGCTGAACAAATGGCGGGAGAGGTTTGTTCTCCACCCTCACCCAACACACACACACACACACACACACACGTGTGCAGGTGGTCGGAAGGTGTCAGGCAGGATTAGACGGAGTTTACGCAACACTTAGATGTATATAGTCATATGTTTTATGTTAGAATACTTACATGTTCTAATATGTAGAAGCCCTCTCTATTTGAGCTAACTGATATTCCAGACGCGGTACATGCAGTAAGTAGAAATCAGACACTTAAAGGGAACATTTTTGTTCCCTGTTACCAATGGAGGATGAGAGCACACCCAGGCATAAAGCTGTTTGAGGACTTGTGTGTGGTGATCTCCTTTAATAACTGTAGGATGAAGCTGACGGTATTTAAAAGAGCTAATGACTTCATTTTGTAGTAAAAGGAAACGCTGCTGTCAGATATTTTCAAGACACGAGCCTCGTGGCAAATGTCAACCTTTATCTTTGAAAGCCAGTTGCTCCGTAAGGAGCAAAGGTGGAGACATTTTGTTCCACATACTGGGGGCATGTTGCCAGGAGGGGCCAGTCCCTGGAGAACGACATCATGCTTGGTAAAATAGAAGGTCACTGAAAATGAGAAAGAGATTCACCAAGAGCTGGATTGGCACGGTGGGCACAAACATTGTCAGGATGGTGCAGGACTGGGCAAGGTTTCATTTTGTTGCTCGATAGGAGTGACCTACAAAAAACAATAGTTCTCTTGTAACCAATCCAGTATGGTGTGGACAAGACTACCACAGGCCATATTTTCTTTTGCCAAATATGGCACCAACTATTTATTTTTTAGTAGTTGCTTGCGACCCCTTGTGTACAAAGTAGAATTACTAGGGTTTTCAAGACTGATCTTTCAGAAGCAAATTGCTTGGGAATAACAGAATACTAATGAAGATTTTAGGCATAATGCTACTGAAAGGTGCTAAAGAAGTGTTTGTACATCTAGAGATTAGAAAAACAATGGCCATTGAAATAGAAGTGAGACCATCACTTTAACACCAATTGGCAGACTGCATGTCAAATGTCTAAAATTTGTTAGCTAGAGGTAAACCGGATTTAAACCACTGACCCAAAAGACCTGGAATGGTTTCTCTATTTACCTAGTAACTGGAACCTCTGGGTAACTAGTAGGTAAGTACTAGTTTCTGAACCCACTGTCTTAATTTGCACTTTTATTTTTTGTAACTTTTTTCTGAAAGCAAAGCATTTCTGGTGAAATGTAAAATGCTTTCTTTTAAGGAGAACTATAAATCTTGGCTTTAAGATGAAGTATCCATTAAAAATTCAGTATGACTAGTTAAACCCTACATATAGTAGGAATTCCTAATGTCTGGGAAACCCCTCATGTGTTTTAAAGAGTGTAAATTAAAGTAAATAAAATATTTGGAAAATGAAAATGGTTAAGACAAAATAATAAAAATAATATAAATAAAAGGATTCAAAAAATTAAAATAGAGTAAAAGTTGCATGAGCAACATTTGTCTTATTGATTCAGTTGATACATTGAGAAATTTAGCAGCAAGTTAGTAGCAAAGTACTTCCAAAATCTGTTACTTTTTTAAGGGTATAGATTGAGGTGGTATAAAGATCGATTTCTAAATTTCATCAGAATCACATGAAAGAGATTCTTAAGTTTCTTGGCTTTCTAAAATTTGGTAGTGATTTAATAATAATGCCCCACATTAAGCTATATCTTAAAACCTCACTCCTTAGTTAATCCTGGATGTGTACCTGTGTGGTCTGCAATTCAAACCACTTGAGAGAACTGGAAGAAACTGTTTACTCCTGTGAGACTGATTGACAGGGTCCGAAGAGCACTTATACTCTCCACCAAGTCCGGTCAATGCCGTGGCAGCGGTTTTCAAGTGGGAAGCATGAGTGTACTGGATCTTTCATTGATGTGCTTCTGTGTTGTGATGTGCTTCCCCTGGCCCAAAGGTTCCCAAACTTATTTGGCCTACTGCCCCCATTTAAAAAAAAAATGTATTTAGCACCCTCCTCCCACCTAGGGGGTTATCACCCATTTGGACTACACTGCCCCGAACCATCCCTGCTGTCTCACTAGTAGTACATGCTGCTTCCTGACTTACAAATCCCTCATCTGCTTTTCATACTTTGCATTGTTTAAACTTTAATATTAGTCTCTTGCACTTTATAACCGTGTAAAATGAAAATGTCTTCATTTTGGAGAATATGTGGCTAAACCTACTTCTCCCCCACCTCCTTTGAAGCTATTTTCACTGCCTTCCTGCCTAGTTTGGCAAGGAAATTGAGTTATGAGCATCCCAATTGAGCTTGAATCTGGCATGCATTTGGTGCCACAAATGTTGTGGGATGATAAAGTTACAAAACCATGGTGTTAAAAGCATAGGGCAAGTGGGTGAGACTGGTGATAATGATTTAAAAGGTGATCTGGAAGATGGCAAATAATGCATAATTTTTTAAATATCCATTGATTTACTTTGGTGTTACAGGGTCTTTCCTTTAAAATGGAGTTAACTGCTTCTTTGATGTGTTGACTGCTTTCCGAGTCGCCCATGAATTTAGATGTTTGTAATTTGGTTTGAAGTTTTAAGGGAGTTTTGAAAATTTGACAGTAAATTTTATCTTGTTTTTAACTGAAGGCCAGAGAAGACTTTTGAGGAGGCAGTATTGTGCCTTCCGGATTTTTTGTTTTGTTTCTACCATCCTTTAATAAGAGTTTCATACTTTTAATTTATATGTCTTGGGGATATTTGATTTGGCTTTTCAAAGAAAATGAAATCTCATTTCTTATTTACTATTATGCTTGAGTTTTATACACCTAATAAATTATCTGAATTTGGGATTGGGGGTGGGTGGGATAGCTTAAAACTCAGTTTACCCCAATCTCTAAGGAAAATTAATACAAATGTTTCGAAACTTGGTTTTGTAGACCCTTTCCAAATGTGGTGGTTAATAGAGCTAGGGACATAGTATTTGAGGACAAATAATTGCATTTCAAAAATCCACATTAACTTAATGTCACTTAGATCAACTAGAGGACAGTGAGTTGGACTTGGGTTACGTTTTAAGGTCAAGTTGGGTTGTACTGTGCCTACTGCCATCTAGTGAATGCAGATTCATAATGACTTTCTATGACAGGGTTTCTGAGATGACTGGAGTTGATAACTTCATGGGTTTTTTCCCCCAAAGAGCAGCTAATGGGTTTGAACCACTACCACCCTGTGAATAGCAGCCCAGTGCTTAGCCCCCTAGGCCACCAGTGAATCCTTATACTGATTAGTAGGTATTAGAGAGATGAGTCTGGAAGACCTTCAAGTACAAGAAGTCAGCAACACCAGGCACTAAAGGTAGTGGGACTCACCCTATTGAATAACTTACACTGTTTTAACAAATTTGCATGCCAAAAATTGCTCTGACAGTTAATCTGGTTTTTTCTCCAAAACTGTAGTATTTTTAACTATCAATTTTTAATTCAAAATAAACTTATCAGTTTGTAAATCATAGTAAATATGAGGTGGTTTTTTTAAATTGTGGGGAAATTCCATTATCTTTTAATTGTATTTTTTCATAAGTTTTTTGATGTCACTTTAAATTCATGTTAGATTATGAGCCATGTCCAAGTAAATACTACATAAGTCTGGTCAAAGTTTAAAGTATTTTTAAATCTCTAAATTTTATATTTTGCTTTCAAAGGACACCTTTGTGCTTAGGTTTTTCCCATTTCAGCCTAACTTATACAAGCACCTTAGAAAACTGGAGGCATCTCAGAAGCTGAACTTTTGGGTGGTTTCTTTAGCTACTGTATTCTTTCCATGTCCATAGCATTATGTGTGTTAGAAAGCATTTATTGTTAGCTAATTTCTTCAAGAACAGCTGAGTTACTCTAGATGCAGTCTGGAGCCTCTGAAAGAGGTTAACCCAAGTACTTAACCCAAATGTTCCCATGTGCTTTCTGGAAAGATCTGTTAGGAGCTGTTTTGCTAATGAAAAATCTGAAGAGGATTTTCACTTTTATGTAAAAAGGCAGAATGAAACCAGTTGGCAGTGTGCATCCTGAGCAGCAAGTGGCCTCACTTGCTGCCTTCCCTCAGCTTCTCAGCAGTAAGACACCAGGCCTTTGAGTTGCCTCTGAACAACGTATGAGAGTTGTTAGTTTGGGTTTCCTGTAACTTCCCTGGTGTGATCTGGAGGGTTACTGTATTTTGTTTTTGGAAACACTCAAAAGTTTTCATATGAAGAATCTACTTTTAGCTAACAATTATTATGTAGTTTTGTTGCAGGGGGGTTAGCATTGCCAATTATCCTAAACCGAGTCAGAATAACTTACAGTATCTACTTGAGTATAAGCTGAGTTTTTCAGCACATTTTAATGCAGTTTTTGTGGTAAACTTAGGTGCCTCGGTGGATATTCAGGTCAGCTTATACTCGAGTATATACGGTAGGTTTCCTTGAAGTGAAATGTTAAGGAGAAACCATTTTGAACTTAATTAAGCAACAGCGCTTATAGATTTGTACTTGTATCAAACATGGCACAACAGACTTATTAATTAGAACTGGAACTGTCTCCCTAGGTAGGTTCTGGGGTAATTATTTATTCACTGACCTAACTGTTAGGCTTGAAGATTTGCTTTGAAGTAGAATTGTTCCATTGGTAGTGTATTACTTTATAGGGTCACTGGGTCAGAATCAACTTGATGCAATGAGTAATAGAAAAAAACAATCATTTAAACTATAGGTATCTATCTTGTTTTGTTTATTCCGTTCATTTCAGCAAATTACTCATCTTTGCACTCAAAATTTTTAGGCTAGTTACAAGTTGAGATGGAATGGATGCAAAGATGAACAAAACGAGGCTTTGTCTTACATGGGCCCTGAGTCAAGGTAGATAGACAGATGCACATTGTACAGCACCAGAGGAGATCTACTGGGAAAGTCTATACATTTGGGGGAAAGGAGGTAAGAATGAACTAAAGTCCAACAGAGAGGATTAAGCAGAGGCACTGGGGAAGCAGGTAAGGTTTTGTTTGGGAAAAGATGAGAAGGCATTCTTGGGTAGAGAGGACAATTTGAATAGATCCTGAGGCACTGGGAATTACAGAACACATTTTAGGTGATAGTACATCTCATTTGACTATATAGCATCGTATATACAAGTCTAGGAATAGTGCCAAAAGTTTTTGCTTGTTGGCTGGTGGAGTTCCCTAACTGCATTTTCACAGATTTTACAAACAAATGACATATTTACGTATTAGTTGAATAGGAATAGTAAAGAATATTCTAGCTAACCAGTATTTATATGTGTATTGTATTTTGCTTCTTTTATCTTCTACTTAAACAATGAAAGTTACTAGCTCCTATTCTCCAGGAGAGGGTTTTTTATTCCCTTCCCACCCCCTTTTATTTGTATCATCTGAGTAGTTACAAGCTAGGTGAAAAATGGTTATGTATTATACTTAGGTTGTTTTTGTTCCCGCCAGTGCAACAATTTTTGCCTTCACAATCTTCACAGTCTTTGATGATTCAGAAAATCTAATTTAAATGGTCATTGTTGCAGATTATGCTGCATGACTACCACAGAAGAAACTCGTGTCTCTAGCTTTTAAGGACTTGATTACATCATCTTCAAGCCTGATAGTTTTGGAGTCACCAGTAGAAATTAAGACGCATCTGCCTTCATTGTCTTCATATCTGAACGAAGTACTACATTTTAACACTCCTGTGTCCTTGGATTATTTACGACTTCCCAGAAGTATATTTCTCACCGTGTAGTAGGTAAGTAAATATTCACTGCCACATCTAGCACTATGACATAATATTTTTTAAAAGACATTGCTGAGGAAAATGAAAACCTTTTGCATCAGTCCTTTTCGTTGTGTGTGGTGGACAGAGTAATTACCACCACCATTCTACCCTGTGAGTGATTCTGAATTAAAATAAAGCAACTATTTTAAGTTGAAATCTGTCACTTTTCATCAATGATTTACAAGTAGACATCTGAAGGCGGAAGGTTGAATTTTACTTTGATATGCAGAAAAGCCAGCTATGTTCATCAGCCAGCTTGTTGGAGAGTTCTTTACCCTTGGCCTTTCCCAGCCTGGTGGTAAGAGCCACCAATTTGAGGCTCTTACCACCAATTAGAGCGCTGTCTCACCAATGGTCGCAGATCTCATGCTACGTGTTCTTATAGTTGGCCCTGATCACTCCCACCAGCTAGTTAGAGCTCCTTTGTCTTCAAGTTCACATGTGTAAGGGCAACAGTGGAACTTACAGAATGGACTTTCTCTTAGTGGGGATGTCTCCTTTGTTGGCAGGTATTTGGTGGCCCAGGGCCTAGCTAAACTGCTTAAGGACAGGTGGCAGTTTCAGTCACTTGTAGAGAATCACCTGCTGTCACTGCATGGGGCAAATCTGACAAATCTATGTGAGGTCCCTCTTGGGGACCTTTTGCTTCTTGAGCACAGGGGCCAGGGACGCTGCCTTCCTCTTGGCATCTTGGGTGGCTGGACTAGAGCTATAGAAACATTTTTAAGAACTTAAGGATTTTATTATATAACTTTGGAAGATAAAGGTGATTGGAATAAGTGCAACCTGGAAAGGGAACAGAATTTATCTTATCCTTTTGATTTCCATATGTAATCCTTTATATTCCAAAGAATTTATAAAATCATCTTGGCAGACATGGTAGCACCAAATAACAACTTTTTAAAAGTATATTTAGGCAGGGAAGATTCTGAAGTTGGACAATTGTCTACATAAAAATCTCAATTTTTTATGTCGAGAAATCCTCTAATTGAGAGCCATGTAAACAAACTTTAGAAGAGTAAGATTGGTTGGAGGAGAAAACAATGGGTTTCCTGGAAGACATAGAAGGGGAGGCAGGGGAAGAAGGGGGTTGTCAACACATCCAGGGATAAGGGAACAACAAGTGATCTAAAATTGATGGTGAGGAGGGCATAGGATGTCTTAGGGTGCTTGATCAAGGGCAATCTAGCTGAGAGGAATTACTGAAACCCAAATGAAGGCCTAACATGATAGTGGGACAAGAAGAAAGTAAAAGGAAATAGAAGAAAAAACTAGGAGGTAAAGGACATTTATAGAGGTCTAAATACAGGCATGTACATATGTCAATATATTAATTATGACAGGGAAATGGAACTCTGTGAATAAATTTATAGGTTAAGTAGTAAGGCAGCAGGTGGACATTGGGCCTCTACTCAAGTACTCTGTCAACACAAGAACACTGGTCTAATAACCAGGCATTATGTGATGCTCACCTTCCTGACACGATCACTGAAGACAAAATGGGTGCATAAGCAAATATGATAAAGAAAGCTGATGGTGTCCGATTATCAAAAGATAGAGCATCTGGGGTCTTAAAGGCTTGAAGATAAACAAGCGGCCATTGAGCTGAGAAGCAACCAAGCCCACATGGAAGAAGCACACCAGCCTATGTGATCTATGAGGTGTTGATGGGATCAGGTATCAGGCATCAAAGACCAAGAATAAAAAATGATCAATGTGAATGAGGGGGAGGGCAAAGTAGAGACCCAAATCCCTCTGTAGTCAATTGGACATCCCCTTATCGGAGAGTCACAAGGAAGAGATGAGCCAGTCAGGGTGCAATATAGCACCAATGAAACATACAACTTTCCTCTAGTTCTTTAATGCTTCCTCCCCCCCAACTATCATGACCTCAATTCTGCCTTAAAAATCCGGCTAGACCAGAGCATGTACACTGGTACAGATAAGAGCCGGAAACACAGGGAATCCAGGGCAGATAAACCCTTCAGGATCAATAATGAGAGTAGCAATACCAGGAAGGTAAGGGGATGATGGTGGGAGAAAGGGGAAACCGATCACCGTGATCTACATAAAACCCCCTCCCAGGGGGGTGGACAACAGAAAAGTGGGTGTAGAGAGACAGCGTTCCGTGTAGGACATGAAATAAATAAATTAATCAAGTTTTCATGTGGAAGGGAGAGTGGGGAAAATGAGATGATACCAAGGGCTCACGTAGAAAGAAAATGTTTTGAAAATGATGATAGCAACAAATGTGCTTGACACAATGGATGTCTATGTACATTGTGATAAGAGCTGCCCGAGCCCCCAATAATTTTTTTTTTAAAGGAAGAATGATTGGAATGTTTAATAGTTTTTCTTATTTGTGAGAATGAGGGTGATAGAAGCCCAAATCTAAGGAGATCTATGTATTAGTTTATATAAAGCCTAACTATTGTGTGGAGCTGGGCTGGGCTGGGTTTCTATTTCTTTTCCTTCAGAAAGAACAAATGTGTGTAATAGGCATGGAACCTGGGTCACAATCATTGATGCTCATTACTATATGAACTCTCTGTGTGGGGTGCAAAGACTTGGGCATTTGTTGCCATTGTCTTGGGTTCATAACAATTCTGTATTCATAAAGTGGAATTTGAGGATAAAGATACTATATTGCTTTTTGAAATATAATTTTTAAAGCTTCTGCTTAACAGTATAATCATTCAACTTTCCTTCCTCTGTTTAGCCAAATTTTGAGGAAAAATGATTCCCAATGGATATTTGATGTTTGAAGACGAGAATTTCATCGAGTCTTCTGTTGCCAAACTAAATGCCCTGAGGAAAAGTGGGCAGTTCTGTGATGTTCGACTTCAGGTATTTAAATTTTATTTGGAAACATAATAGAATCTTTTGTCCACAGATTATTCTATTTAACTTATTTTCTTTTTTCTAAACTAATTGCCAGTTGAATCCATTCAACTCATAGCAACCTACTTTTGTCAAGAAAACTGTGCCATGAAGTTTTCCGTGGCTGATTTCTTTAAAGTGGATCAGCAGGCCTTTCTATTGAGATGCCTCTGGGTGGCCTCAAACTACCAACCTTTGGATAGGCGGCCTAGCCCTTTGCCTGTTTGTACCACCTAGAGGACTCCTTTCTATTCTCATAATAGGCTTTTAATGAAACTATTAAAGAAGTGCTCTTTATCTAGAAGTTAAGCCTATGGATTCAGAAGTCATAATTAGCTAGAGAAATAAGAGTTCATATTACTTCTAATTTTAATTCTTCACACTTTCAGGTATGTGGCCATGAGATGTTGGCTCACAGAGCAGTCCTGGCTTGCTGCAGTCCCTATTTATTTGAAATTTTTAATAGTGATAGTGACCCTCATGGAGTTTCTCATGTTAAATTCGATGATCTCAACCCAGATGCTGTTGAAGTCTTGCTGAATTATGCTTACACTGCTCAGTAAGTACTGTGGTCACCACTGGTTTCCTTTACTTGTGAGGTGTACGTTCCCAGATGCCCTGGCACCCACTCCCTGTGGATGCCTGGTAGTGCCAAACCTGATATAAGTGGTTTTGTTTTATACGTTATCACATCTGTGATAAAGTTCGAATAAGTGTTAGTTGAACACAAGCACTGCAAAACGGGGACAGTTGGCCTGACAGGCAGGACTACTAAGTAAGTGGGTAACCGTCGAGTCACGTGTGCAGTGTGGAAAGGCTGGACAGAGGGATCGTTCATGCCCCGGGGTGGGTCGGCGCAGGGCTCAGCTCCAGATTTCATCATGCTACTCAGAATGGCGCACAATTTAAAAATTGGGAATGGTTTGTTTCTGGAATTTTCTACTTAATGTTTTCAGACCGTGGTTGACCTCGGGCAACAGAAACCCAGAAAAATGAAACCGGGTAATCAGGATGACAATATTTTATATAGCCTTCATGTCTTAAGTAATAAAGTGGAATTTTTTTGTTTGTTTTGCTTTAATAGGTTGAAAGCTGATAAGGAGTTAGTAAAAGATGTTTATTCTGCAGCCAAAAAACTGAAGATGGACCGAGTAAAGCAGGTAGAGTACCAGAAGTGATGTACAAGGATTGCTGTTGGTTGGGAGTGGGACTTAACAGAATGTAGAATTTATAAAAATGTTTTGTGGCAAAGCTTGAAATTGTTCTTTTCTCGGGGGAAAAAACCCCACAGCATTCACGTATGTCTCATTTTATCCCTGATGATCTTCTGTTTCCAGTATGTTGCACAGGCGTTTTAACTTTAATTCCTTTTTGGTCATAGTAATGTAGCAAAATTGAACTTTTCAAAGGTAATTTGATCTCACGGCTTGCTGTTCCAATAGTCTTCCGTGACAGAATGGTTGTGGTTCTCTGGGATAACATGAATTGAGATTTTTATTTCTCTACCTCCCCAAAAATTATTCACCAAGCTTATGCCCTCAGTTACCTGTTTTACACTCTGGGTTTCTCTTTAAGTATTCCTTCTAGAATTTAACACCAGTGAGAAGTGCTTAATTATTCATCAGGGAAAAGGTCATTTAATCCTCTGCCAACTATAGGCCACCAGCCAGCTGCCTGTTTGTACAAATAAAGTTTTATTGTAATGTAGCTGTGCACATTTCTTTCCTATGGGCTAGGACTGCTTTCCGGCATCAGTGGCATAGTTGAATAGTTGCAACAGGGACAGTGTGGTCCCAAAGCCTAAAATACGATCTGGCCCTGTAAGTAAAGTAATCATTCGCTGGCCTTTGCCCGATTGTTAGGTACGGGCTTGAACTAGCACAGTTGCTGTCTTTTCAAAATTATTACCTACTTATCTTGTTCTTGGCTCCAGCCAAATGCAATTGTTTGCATCTTCCTTCCCTCCCTCTGCACCCAGTAATCACCATCTCTCCTGTTAACCCTGGTTCAGATCATTTCCTTTTGTGGCACTCTTTATCATTTGTACATGAGTTTTTATTAGCACTGCTAAACTTCTTTTATGGCAGTGATTTTTGTTTTTTAGTTAACTTTTTATCTCTACATAATACTTACATATCGAATCTAAAATGTTAATCACATCAAGTCTGCATAAATGTCGGCACTTGTGAATTTCTTTTCCCAGGTTTGTGGTGATTATTTATTATCAAGAATGGATGTTACCAGCTGCATCTCTTACCGAAATTTTGCCAGTTGTATGGGAGACGGCCGCTTGTTGAATAAGGTTGACGCTTACATTCAGGAGCATTTGTTACAGATTTCTGAAGAGGAGGAGTTTCTTAAACTTCCACGGCTAAAGGTGAGGGAAAGAATTTTCCTCTCTCCAGTTTTAGCCAGAACACTCTTTGTTTCAAGCACATTAAGAGCTTTTTAAGAAATTGCATTGACTTGACGCCATTTTTTTAACAGGGACTAGTGGCTTTCTGCCTACTGGTTGGTTTGCTTTCTTTGTTTTTGCATTTGTATGTAATGGTTTCTCTAACACTATAGGAGAAATGCAACTGAGCATTGATGAGAACTTTCTTAAGAAATTGAGATTTAAGCTGGCAATCATGTTCAATACTGATACATGTTTGCCACTTTTCCCCAATTCTAGTTGGAGGTAATGCTTGAAGATAACGTTTGCTTGCCCAGCAATGGCAAATTATACACAAAGGTAATCAACTGGGTGCAGCGTAGCATCTGGGAGAATGGAGACAGTCTGGAAGAGCTGATGGAAGAGGTTAGTCTCTAAGTAAATGGGCTTCAACAATTCTTAAACATTATTTTGCTATAACATGAAGGATTCCCTTTCACTTTTATTTTGTAACCATGACCCTAAAGAATTTAAATTTTGCTGTAGGTACCCCTAAGCTGAGAAACAGGGGGGGTGTCCAGGTGAGCTGAATGAACTGTTCAGTTGGTCTTCTACTGTTCCTTTCTTCCTTTTTTTTTTATTTTTAATTTTATTATTATTCCTTTGCTTATTATGTGCTGTTAACTTTCTTTAAAGTAGCATGTAATTTGCGTTAGAAATGGGAGGTGGTACTGAAATTTTCTATAGATTCTTAATTTTTCTTCACAGGTTTTTGCTTTAACTTTGACTAAGTAGGTAAAAGCTTCTAATGGTTGTTCCTCCCCATTGATTTATCTCCCCGTAGGTTTATTAACAAAACTAGGATACCCACGACTGAAGAAGCAAGAAGAAACCTCAAGTGTATTGACACGTAAAGAAGCAGCAGTCCTGCCCCAGTTCTCCTAAGAAAAACCCGCTGTGGGCAGAGAGCGATGATGATTTAATGGTGTTTACTCCTTTACAGGATTCTTATCTTTAAAGCTTTGTGTTTTTCAATGGTGTTATTCATACCTATAGCCACTGATTTAACTTGGGCTACTTTTAAAAAAATGCCCAGGAGAAAAGATTATTGGAGAAATGGTGGGAATGAAAATGGGCCATCGGAGCCAGGAAGTGATTGAGAATTTCATCACTGAACTTCCAAGCCTCTCAAAAGGCTAAACACATACGAGATCTGTTAGGCCTTTAAAAATATTGTCACTGTCTTTAAAAGGCCAAAATAGGATCTTTAGATGCTGTTTCCCACTTAATATGCAGATGCACTGTCCCGGTGCTTGCATCTGTGAAGGGAAGTGTTTCTACAGTTGGTTTGAATTTTTGCATTGCTTTCCTTTATTTGTTTTTCTTGACATTGCCTATTCTGCCCAGGAGAATATATTTATGCAAACCAGACCATTTATCTTCAACAGTGTAAACCATATTCAGTATTTTATTGTGAATATGTATATTCTTTAAGAATCCTATACATTGTACCTAGTGCACTTTTTTTCCTTTTCACTGTTATATCGTAGAAATGATGGGGAAAAAATGGAGATTTCTTTCAAGCCCATCAACCCAAGGACTCTGCAGCCAGTATTACAAGATCTTGTATTTGATGTTTAGTTTTGTTTTTAATATTTACCACCATGACATGTATTTTTCTCTGCTTCGTGATCCTGCCAGAGTGAGATGTCAAGAAGCTCCCTGGAGGTTACCTTGAGGCGTTTGTGTAATCTGCATACTAGTGGAGTAGCCATGGAGACAGCAGCCACATGGGTGTTCTGTTGCTGTTTTGCAGGTTCAAACCTTGTACTACTCAGCTGATCACAAGCTGCTTGATGGGAATCTACTAGATGGACAGGCTGAGGTGTTTGGCAGTGATGATGACCACATTCAGTTTGTGCAGGTACACATTGCACAGTCTGAGGTAACCTCAGGTTAAAATTTGATTAGAGAATTTTATAACATACTTAAATTTTCCTTTAACAAAGGAAAGTAGAAGAATCTCATTGGTATAACTTGGACAGAAACATTTTCAAGAGAAACAAGTATGTATCTCTCGTAGGCTTACTAGCCATTTTGCCACATGCCAAAAAAAAATATATATATATATACATATTACCTCAACAAAATAGGGAACTTCATTTAGATGTATTTCCTCATAAAACAAGATTATAAGTAGGTTTTAAAACCAACCAATAAGATAAAGCCATGTAGATTTTATTTTAGGGTTCTATACCAATAAATTAATCTGCACCAGAGATGACTGTTAGTCATAATTTGTGAAAGGCACAGGGTGACTACTAACATGAGATCGTGTGTCGAACACAATAGATGAACAAGTGTGCTTGTAGTGGTCACATAGCATACATCCTTTGTGACTGTATCAACATGGTCTCCGTGTTGCTGCAGCTTGAAGGGTGTTCGTCTAGTGTAATTAGAAGATCGACGGTGTGCACAGTATCTGGTATGGGGATCTTACCAGGTATAAGCTTTATATGGTGGGCTATGACAGTATCTGTAGGCTCAGAAAAGGTTTGGAGTTTGACTTCTTTGAGAACTGTGTACATTTTTTAACATCTCTGGTCATTTCTCCCCTGGATTTTTAACTTACTATTTTCAACCTGTGCAAAGGGTGAGCATCTGATTCACAGGTAGCAGTCCATGAAGTTAGTTAGCTTTGAGGAATGAAACATGTAGAGGGCATTCTGCTTGTGTGACCTACTTTTTAGGAGTAGGTAAAACAATAGCAACTTATAACAGGGGATCTCCAAAATATGCCGATGAGAGGGCATTGCAGGGCCAAGGGAGAAAACGGACATTTCTCAGAGGTAACATTGAGGCAGCCCTAGGGTTTTGGAAAAGTTGCATGACAGATGGAGGGATATTGGATGTGTATCTGTGCAGGGAGTATAGACCTAGAACTGCAGGGAACCAGACTGAAAAAGTGAGTCAATGTGACCTGAACAGGACTGAACTTCGATGATACATGAGACAAGGGAATAGAGCATTATGAATGGACACATATCACACAGCTTTAATTATGCAGTACTAGACAAAACCGAAGTCCAGGAACAGGAAGATTGGTTATATTTATGGTTCTGGCATACCCCGGTGTATTGCCCTTCATGGACACCGGATTTACATGTTAAAAGAGTATGGTGCCCCTGCATCAGGCACGTCCATTTGGGCCATTTTTCCAACAGTTTGTGCTGACTTCTTGTCTCTTAACATTTTGTTGAGTCTTGTAACATTTCAGACTTTTTCATAAGGCTCTTGGCACACTTGATGACAAAGCCCACTGCCATCAAGTCGATTGTAGTCATTGTGACCTTACAGGACAGATATTTAACTGCCCCATAGAGTTTTGGAGAGAGTCAGTCTTTTAGAACAACCGCCTATTAAATCTTCCTGCTGTGGAGCAGCTGGTGGATTTGAATCACCGACCTTCAAGTACACAGCTAAAACCCTCCCCCATCAAGGCTCTTCTAATATGCTGCAGATCAGGGTGAACATGACTTTGTATGCACAGGGGAACCACAAAATGGTCCCAACTCGCTTTATCGCAGTGGTCTGGAACTGAACGCACAAGGCCTCAAGTCTGCCTGTGTTTCTGTGCACAAAGACCTGTACATTCACAGACGATCATGTTTATACAGATACTTATTTGGTGGCCATCTTTGGGTGATAAGATTGCATATTTCTTTCTTCATTGTCTTTAAGAACATTATTGAACCCTTCCTACTTCTATAACCAATTTAGGACAGATTGTACCTTGTGGATTAGCACAAGCAATAACCTGATGAAACAAAACTGAAGGGCCTAATTGCACTGAAGGCCTGAGGAGAGAAGATGAGTTCTGGGCATTTCTTTTCATAGATGGAGTTAATTTGCCTTAGTGATTGCTTAGTAGGGAGATTATGAAAAAAGTCCATGACGTGAAAAGGAAGAAGATACAGACATCAGGCCTCAGATAGGAAGAGGAAACTATTTGAAAGTTCAGAGGACAGGAAGAAGAGAACTATGTTGTAAAAGTAACCCAGCAAAGGAGAAAGCTTTAAGCAGAGTGACATCATCAGTTGTCAGAACACACTCTGGGAGATCACAGAAGATAAAGTTGGGGATATCTCTTACATTTGGTTTCCGGAGGTCACTTGATAGCCATTGATGGTTTTAATTTCTAGAAAATAATGTGGGTAAGAAACCCTTTACTTTGGGCTTATGGTTGACAAGACAGCCTCTACGGACTACAAAGGGAAAATAAATGTGAGCCAGAGAGACTGAGTAGGAGAAATTGATATACAGGAAAAATTCAAGATCAAGCATTGTGTTTGAAAATGTTTCAGGAAAACAACACTCACTGCACTGAGTCTTTTCCGACTACTCAATAGCAACCCTATAGAACTGGGTTGAACTGCCCTTGTGAGTTTCTGAGACTAAAGCCTCCTTTTCCTGTGAAGTGGCTGGTGTTCCCAGCTGCTGACCTTGAAGCTAGCAGCCCAGGGTGGATCTATTATGCCACCAGGGATCCTTGGAGGAATAGGTCCAATTTAGCATTTTCATGTAAGCCTCGTTGGTTACATAACTCATCTTCATTTTCTAGTGCTTTTTTGCATTCCTTTTCATTCAATTATAGACATTGCAACAGTGATCTCTTAATGGACGGATCATTGAGTTGGGGTGCTTGGACCTCTTTCCACACATTGGGTTATGGGGTATATATATGTACCTTGTAATTTTAGTAGTAGTCGACATGGCCTGTTGTAGTGGGGGGATGGGATTGAGACTCCAGAATTCCAAGACTTTATTATAGGTATATGGTGTCAGAATGTCTACTGTGTCTGTCCGCTCTGAGTTTCAGTTTATAGAATGGATAGGTGACGTCTCCCTTTAAAAAGGTTGATATAAATAAGTACCCAACAGTAAGGGCATAATACATGTCTAAATAGAATTCAGTGGTAGCCATTAGCATGGAACATCCCCCGTCTTTTCTAAAAGTAAGCTACACGTACTGTGTGACCACACTTGCTTGATGGCTCAGACTTAAGCTTTTGATTTTTTTCCCCTTCTCTTTACAAGACCTTCGGGTAGCTTCCGAAATCTTTCCCTTGTTCTATGACCTGTCCTTCTCTTAGAAGTAGTAAATCACCACAGACACCTTCTCCATTTGGTTCTGGGCCTTGGTTCCACAGTTACATGGATGCGCAGACTTGGCTGAGTACAGGAGATACTACTATCAGTTCTTCGGACAGTTTCTCTCAGGATAGTCTTAACTCTTCCCATTCCGGATGATCATAGCCTTCTGGGAATGGTGCATGGCCAAAATAATTGGAAGAAACAATTCCAATGTAAGAACACAATGTAGTTCTTAGGATAATTTGAAAATTTGTTATGTTGCTCATTTCTTCCTCCTTCACTATTCCTGTTTACCCTGGTTCTCTGAGTGCTTGGTATTTTTAGCGTTACCAGTTTGTTGCTGATTGTTCCTTTTGTGTTTGAATATACTCTGCTAGACCACTCTGTAGCTTTAAGGTACCTCTAAAGAAATAGACCTTGAAGTGTTTCTTGTAATTCCTGAGTTTTTTTCTCGTGGAATTACTTGAAGAGAGACTGTGTGGGCTGGTATTGCATGGAAACCACCAGGATATGTGGATTGTTGGGCAGTTTCTTGAAGGCAGTGGGTAAATGTTTTTTTTTTCTCCCTTAGTTAATACATGCCATTATGAATTTATAGCATTTTTGGGAAGATTCTAAGCTTAATCTGTATGTGAGCATAAGTGGATTGTGAGCTTTTTTCCCCATTGAAACATGTTTTTGTATTGTTTTCTGACCAATTTGTGTTGGGGTATTTTAAATTTTAAGTGGAGATGGAAGTACATATGCCAATAATTTGTATCTATTGGAAAGTGTTGGTTTGTGTAAAATGTAGGTGTGCTATTAATGCTGTGCCTAGATGGATATTGTGTTTTTCAGTGCTATGGAATAGCTCAGAAACAGAGGTGCATCCGTGTATGGTCTTTGGCTAGGTTTCTGTAGCTACCTTTTGATTTTGCAGAAAAAGCCACCACGTGAGAATGGCCATAAGCAGATAAGTAGCAGTTCCACTGGATGTCTCTCTCCTCCAAATGCTACAGCACAAAGCCCTAAGCATGAGTGGAAAATCGTTGCTTCGGAAAAGACTTCAAGTAAGTGCTCAACACTTGCCCAGTCATCTTCTATTGTTAATAAGGAAAATTGAGCGGAACCATTTACAGGGAAATGGCTATTTGAGGAGGGAAAACTGAGAAGTGATTAACTTTGGGGAACAATGGCAGTCAGGGTTCCGAAGAATGAAGAATCCAGTTCATGTTCACACCCTAACCAAAATAATAATTGCATCTCAAACTTTAACTCTTGTCCTTACAGATAATACTTACTTGTGCCTGGCTGTGCTGGATGGTACATTCTGTGTAATTTTCCTTCACGGACGAAACAGCCCACAGAGCTCACCAACAAGTACCCCGAGACTAATTAAGAGTTTAAGCTTTGAGATGCAACCAGATGACCTCATAGAAAAGCCCATGTCTCCTATGCAGTATGCTCGATCAGGCCTGGGAACAGCAGAGATGAATGGCAAACTTATTGCCGCAGGTAAGAGGGATGGGAGATTTTATTCCTGAAAGTCTTTCAATGACTAAGCTTGATGTTGGTTGGGTATTTGTACTCAGCTTTGTGCTGAGGTCCACATGGTCAGCAGTTTGAAACCACCAACAGCAGCTCTGCGGGAGAAAGACTGGGCTCACTGCTCCTGGAAACAGTTCAGGTCTCCCATGAGGGGTCTCTCTCGAAGTCAGCATTGACTAAATGCCAGTGGGTCTGGGGTTTTGGTGATATGCAAGCTTTTATCATGCAGATTACATAAACCATTGGGGGTCAGAAACCATTATCTCAGCTTACTCTTGATTCTTTTCCCAGGTGGCTATAACAGAGAGGAATGTCTTCGAACCGTTGAATGCTATGATCCACATACAGATCAGTGGTCCTTTCTTGCTCCCATGAGAACACCAAGAGCCCGATTTCAAATGGCTGTGCTCATGGTGAGTCTTATTAAGTTGTAACTCATATTTAACTTTTTGTCTTAACTTTAGAAAGGCAGGAATTCTAACCTTACTGTGCCCACAGGGCCAGCTGTATGTGGTAGGTGGATCGAATGGCCACTCAGATGACTTAAGCTGTGGAGAAATGTATGATCCAAACATAGATGACTGGACACCTGTTCCAGAATTAAGGAGTAACCGTTGTAATGCAGGTAATAATACTTGCTTCTGAGCCAGCTAATACTTATTAAATGTGGTAATGTCCTAACTATAACGTCATCTTCTGCTCACTTAGGTGTGTGTGCCCTGAATGGGAAATTATACATTGTTGGTGGCTCTGATCCGTATGGTCAAAAAGGTCTCAAAAATTGTGATGTGTTTGATCCTTTAACAAAGTCATGGACAAGCTGTGCTCCACTTAACATTCGTAAGCTGTTACTTTTTTCTCCCCCACTGCCCCAATTTTTTTTAAAACTAAGATTCCTTCAGTTAACAGTATGTGTAGTATGTGCACATAGTTCGAAGAGCTCTAATGATAATAACCATGTTTTGATTTGACTTAATTTGTAGGTAGACACCAGTCTGCAGTCTGTGAGCTTGGTGGCTATTTGTACATTATTGGGGGTGCAGAGTCCTGGAATTGCTTGAACACAGTAGAACGTTACAATCCTGAAAATAACACCTGGACTTTGATTGCACCCATGAACGTGGCTAGGCGAGGAGCTGGAGTAGCTGTTCTTGATGGTAAGTTATTCGGGATTTTGCAGAGGTAAAGTTGGTGGTAGGAGTTCATTCTAAATTTTAAGAAAATGCCAATTATAATAACTATAGCTGGTCTTCAGCGTACAGCATATCCCACTTTACAACTGTGGGTAGTGAAAATTTTTTATATTGTTAATCTGCATTGCATGGAATGCTGCAGCATGTAATTTGCAGGTGTTCACTTAACAGATGCCAAGTGTTACTGTTTTAAAACACTGTCACAATTTAGCAGGTAATGAACATTAAAAACAAAAGGGATTTTACTTACATCAGGATTGTTGGAATGAAAAATCCTTTTGGGGATTTTCTGTATATGAATTCAGAACTAGCCATTTCATATGCTATGGTGACAGGTGATCTCTATTGCCCATTAGGAGTCTTTTCAGAGACTCAATACATGACTCATAACTTAAATCTGTGAGTGAATTCCATAAGAAGTATCTTTGGAACAAGCATAATTGAATTCCAAGGGTTTTATGGTCATATAGTGTATTAGTCTGGGTACTTTGGAGAAACAAATCCACAGCAACTCATGTATAAGAGAGTTTTATGTAAAGAAAATGTGCATCACGAAAACATCCCAACCCAATGCTGTCCAAGCCCACAAGTTCAACATTAACCCATTTACCCAACACCAGT
>NW_022111324.1:27651780-27733375 GCF_000313985.2 Echinops telfairi | reverse complement strand
TGCACCCTGGTGCGACCATCACAAAGCAAGAGACCCGAGAACTAGAAAGGCGAGGCTCACCACCCATTTATCCCTCCGCCTTTCAATTAGCCCCACGTTATTATCGGCCAGGCTGGCACAATTAATTAACTCATATAGGTCACACTGAATCAGAACTGACTTTGATAGTTATATGGGGGTGGAAAGTTTGGATTCCCAACTTCAAGTCTACTTTTTGATTTTAGCATGAGACTGGTGTCCAGGGTGATTTTGCTTTTTTCTTGGTATATTTAGCATCTCCCTAGATTTACATTATCTCGTCTCTTTTTAAGGAAAACTGTTCGTAGGCGGTGGCTTTGATGGTTCTCATGCCATCAGTTGTGTGGAGATGTATGATCCGACTCGAAACGAATGGAAGATGATTGGAAACATGACTTCACCAAGGAGCAATGCGGGGATTGCAACTGTCGGGAACACCATTTATGCAGTGGGAGGCTTTGATGGCAATGAATTTCTGAATACAGTGGAAGTCTATAACCTGCACTCAAATGAGTGGAGCCCCTATACGAAGATTTTCCAGTTTTAACAAAATTTGACCCTTTCAAACTAACAGGCTTAGTGATGTAATTGTGTTTAGTAAAAGGTACATTTGTGAATAAGGAGGGTGGGTGGGTAGAGATGTTGCTAACAGCAACACAAAGCTTTTGCATATTGCATATTAAACATGCTGTATATAATTTTTGTGTTTATTTGGAAAGGAATGCAAAGATGAAGGTCTGTTTTGTGTATTTTTAGAACTTTGGTTCCTTTACTTTTTGGAAGATGATACTGTAAACGAATAAACGAAGAACTAATTGGGCATGTGGTTTTAAGATGTCCCCTCTCCACATTTGTTTTGCCAGTTGGCACATTAAATTACTTCCCTCAAACATGTAGGGTGCAGGCGGGTTCGGGTTTTAATATATAGCAGTTTGGATCTTTAAAGGTCCCTTTTCAGAAACTGGAACACAGTCTAACAAAAAAAACCCATTTAATTAGATGACAATGGTTTTATTAAAGAAAGCTGGCCTACCTACCGATATTTAATCTTATGATTGCCTTTTTGTAATTTTTAAATTATCCGCATACTTTACCTGTTGAAGGACAAATGTGGCAGCCTCGAAGAATACAAAGTGGGTTGTGCCTTCTGAAGGCCTAAAGTGCACACCGACCGGCTTGTCCCTGGTTTCCATGAGACCAGTGTCGGTGCTGATTTGAATAGCAGTACTAAACAGTACCAGCTGTGATTTTTGGTATTTTAAACACTTGATTTTAAATATTTTGATGAGGGTATATTTTAAATAACGAAAGTACATCTAAGCCTGTTTCTACCATGAATATCTAAGTGGTAGAAGTCCTTGATTGTGACCAAAAAAATTACCGTTTTCGTGAATGCAACTTGTATCAGAACTGTTTACAAATTTCCTGTTCACTGGATAAATACTGGTTGGGATGGTTTGGTGTCTTTGACACTACCCATTAATTTATGGTGCCAAGATTAGCACATACTCATCCTGCTGGTGCAAATACTTTAAAGATCCTTTGCAGGAAATCCTTGCAGCACAAATGTTTTGTGTACTTGTTCAAGAATTTGGGGGAACCTATGCTGCTCCAGTAAGCTATTTGGTAGTTTCCTTGGCATTCATAGGTGTGAGATTTTTTCCCCCTCCCTACACATAGACAAAACATAGGAGTGTAATCATCCAGCTGGGATTAAGTGGATACTGTGGGGAGGAAATTAAGGTGTTTTTTCTACTGGTAATATGTCACTTAATTTCAAAGAACCACCCAGTTCCTGACTGTCCATCTAAAATTCTGGACAATATCTGGGTTAGCAAGATTCCATTCAGCTAGTGTGACTTTTTGACATGGATCTGGTATAATGTCTCATTTAACACCCTATGGGATTCTGTAAAAAATTGTCATGTTTCAAGTCATAAGTGACATGCTTAATGCAAGTACAAGGGAGCTTCAAACAGCCCGTGGGAATGCTAAATGAGCTGACAACAGGCCAGTTTCCACGAACATGTTGGCCATGAAGCGTAAGCAGTGCTCTGGCCAGCTATTACTACATACCCATATCTTAGTAATTGTCTTCTTTGGGGATGGAGAAAGTGTGCCAGCCTTTAACATTTTTTATCAGTATGTGCTGTGGAATAGTATTTATTATAGAAACAAATACAAACACTCCTGTCAATTGTAACAATGCATGAAGCATGGCGTTTCATGGGATAGCAGAAAACCTTTTATGTTTGGTTCTCCTCAAGGCCGTTTTATAGTTTTATTAAAAGATTAGGCTGCTTTCATTTAACAAGGTTCTGATTTCTGACCTAGTTGTGCCTACTTAGCCATTGCTCAAAAGCGTTCGCATTCTCTCATGATGGCTCTTTCAGGACAGTCAGATGTCTTCCTACAGCAAGAAGTTTGTCAGAGTTCCACCACTGTTCCTTAAAAGACTCAAGCTGTGTGTGTTAAGTAGGCAAAATAATCTCATGAGTAACTGAGAAATTACTCAGGAGGAAGAATGTTTCTTTTTCCTAGGAACAAGTTGCCAAGAAAGACATCTTGATTTCTCGTAATTTAAATTTCCCAAATGTGCCAATCTCGTGTACAAATAAGTTTCTTGTAAAGGAATGATCTACGATGAGAAGCAGTTACAGTTCAGAATCCTCACCGTATGAATTTTGGGAAGGACAGGGAGTTAGCATGGTAGAATTTTACAGTTGTCTCCCAGAATGGCGAGAAGAAAAATCCCCAGATTTACTTCATAAGCTAGCACTCAGTAGCTACAATTTGCTTAGAAATTTCCCATTTAAATAAAGTGTCAGACTCAATCCTATTCAAATCCCCTTAAAGGATTGGTTCTGCCATGGATATATAAGATCACAAACGTAAATGCATTTAAATATGGCGGCCATACAAATTCCACAAATTGGAAAAGGTAATGGAATTTTTCTATTCGTAAGGTAGATGCTCTGAGACTTTTAAACTTTGAGATAGGTCACACCAGTTTGCAGGCCTGGGTCAAACTTAGAAAGGATTCCATTCGCTTTGGAAAAATGAATGCTCCCAACCTTCAGGAAGCCAGATTGGGCAGCCTCTTTCCTAGGCTCCTAGAGAAGAGTCTACTGTGGGCATGATCCAGAAAGGACATTTAGTCATGCAGCCATCATGACCTTAATGAATAGATTTTCACACAGCAAAACCTACTTGTGTCAAATCAAGCGTGTGGCAAAAGTAGAGCATGTCGATGCTTCTGTGAGACGTCACTTTGTCAGATGCATACACTGATTGTAACCATTAGGTATATGCTACTTTTTAGCTCTATGGGGCTTAGTGGTGTGCACTGCAATGGTTTTTACTTGCAAAAATAGAAAGGCAGCCAACTGGGGATGGAGAGGGTGGGCCTGTAAATCCTATCCCAACTCTAAAGGGCTGGAGGCACTACCTAAGAGAGCCAGTTGTATTTGGCTAATTCGTGGTAAATGCCCTCTTAAGAGGTAAAAACACTGCTCCCATCGACAGGAAGCTAAGAGAGTTACTCCAAGGACTATAACCATGACCTAGGCAGCTGCTGACCAAGATGTGAAAATCTTCAGTCTACTTCATTCAATCTTCCAAGATGATCAAGAGATCAGGAACACACATCTTCGGGTTTGTGTCCTGACATGTGGCAAGTGTAGGCTCACCGTGTAGTGACATGAACCTACCTGTAAAGTTAGGGCAATCTTTTGTAAAAGTTGGAAAAGGCTTGTGTAAATTGGTGCCAAATACTTAACTGTGGATCACTGCTGGAATAAGGCCCCCTGGGTGCTTCTCGTGGGGTTAACTGTCAGCCCCTCTCGGGGTAAGGCTAAGGGTATTATAGAGTTATCCAACTCCTGTGGCTGTTTCCATTAATCTCTGGTTCATAGCAAGCTTATGATAGTTCTGGCCCCAAATAGCTATATATAAAGAATGAAGATTTTAAAACCTTAAAGTTCCTCACTGAAGGATTTGATCATTTTCCCTTCTAAGCAATAGTTTTGCCAACTGAAGTTTATGCTCCTTCGGAAAACTTCGGTCCAGTGGGAGAAGCTAGAAAAGGGTAAGAGGCAAAGGAACCATCCAGCCCTAAAACGATGACAACAAACAGGGTTTACAACGTAAGGTCAGAAAAGATGGCATGAGGAAGAGTATTAAAAGACTAAAATGATGGAAAACAGCAAAACAGTACAGTTTTCAAAATCAAGCATAGGAAGAGAGGGAAACGAACATCTGACATGGCGAATGAACAGGACAAAGACTAAAACGGCTAAGACAGCTTTTCTCAACCCGGGGTTGGTCGCCCGACTGATAGCAGCAGCAAAATGACAGTGATGAAGTAGCAACGAAAGTAATTTTATGGCTGGGGGGGTCACCACAACAAGAGGAACTGTATTAAAGGGTTGCAAAATTAGGAAGGTTGAGAACCACTAATCTTAGAAGAATGTTTTTGAACATTCTCTTTAAATCAAAGTGAAAGAGACGACCAAAAAAGCTAGAGAACACCTCCATATCTAAGTAATACAAGAAAATGGAAAGCATGCTGGCGCTGTGGTAGGCGTTGGCTGCTTAGCCACAAGCTGGCAGTTCAAGCCTACCAGCTGCTCTGCGGGAGAAGAGGCTGGTCATCCGCCCCTGTAAACATTTCATCTCAGAACCCTGTACAAGCTTGCTGTGAAACAGCGACTTCATGCCAGTGGGGTTCGGGTACACATAAAAGAATGGCTGAAATAAAATACACAAAGCAAGACATACTGAGTGAAAATGAAAACCCATGTGCTTACATGAATATGTGTAACAACCCAGTTGACGGAACGAAACAAATGAGAGAGCATAAAGTAAGGGTTGGGGTGTGGGAAGGAGGTAACAAAGCAGAGCACAGGAAAATCAAAACAAACCCAACAGCCCAAGCCGCTGTGGGATGCGGGTTCTCTGGGGGTGGTAGTGGGTGCTTTGGTGGCTCCTCGGGGAAGAAAAGGCCACGGGCAGAGAGCATGAAGGGTTCCTCTTCCAGTTTCGTCTTTCACTCAGAAGCTCCTCTCCTTGGACTTGAGTCCACGTGAGGGTCCTGCACAGAGCTCACTGTGCGTTCTAACCACAGGGTCACATGTACCAGAAAGGGTCACTTGTATATTCTAACTTTGTTCATTTCAAAAGCATAATTTGAAATTAAAATTTAAAAAGCTTACTGAAAATAAGTTATTTATTACTTTTTAAAAAATATATAAATGAACAAATGTTTACAAGAGAATGCCAACTTGGATTTAATCTAAATTGTTAACAAAAACAATATACTAAACACCAGTTGGGTTTAATCTAATGTAGTAACAAAAACATAATATACTAATGGCTTCTACTGTAACTCAGTAAGTCAATCAAGCACTTGGTTTTCATCAGGGGCAAACAGACATCAGTCACTACTGCCTAATCCCACAAATACATGTGGCTTCACATTTTATAGGGAAACTCGACCTCCGGGTCTTCAACCTTATCTCCCAGTTAGAAATGCCCTGCATAATAACATGCCCAGAGAACGGGAGGCTGTAACGAACTACAGGTGAAATCAAGTCGACTTTCCAATACCTTGGTGGTAGGTGGAGCAGGCCTTTAGGGGCACATAGTTTCCACCAGGTTATATGGAAAACAATTTGCCTCCCCCCCAAAACAACAAACCAGCTCACGGTAAGATTATAGTTGTGGAACTAGGCAAACATAGTCATATCCTAATCCCTTGAGTTTGGGGGCTATCTCTGGTCATGTGCCCACATTTAGGGTTGAGAGAGATACTAACGCTGTGCCCGGGTCGTCGTCAGATGCAGGACTGACTGGCTTCTGCCCCACGTCAAGAAAGCTGGCTCTGCTTTCCTTCAAGGACGCCAGCTCAGTACAAAGAATAGAGGTAGGGAGGTATTGTCAACTCCGAAGAGTTAGAGCTACAATTGATCCCACAATTGATGTAGAAGGCTTTTTTGTTTTCTATGCTTCCTTCCCGCCCCCCTAAAATCTCCCAGGAGGCTATCACGTTTTTGTACCAAAGATACATTTTTGGACACCATTCACTTGGATTTGGCTAGTGTTATTTTTCAAGACAAATTCAGTTCCTTTTAAATTACGATGAGCATGTAGGTCCTACAGTTGAGCAGATCTCTCTTCACACCATCCCTGGTTTTGGGCCTTCATGTAGACCGATGCATGGCACTGATGCATGGTATATTCCAGCTCAATCAGCTGGTGGCATCCAATGGTCAATTTTTCTCTGGGGGTAAAAAGAAAAGTCAAATAATTGTAAGATGGCTGATCAAATAAATAAATCTTAAAACAGGGTAACCGATTTTAAATGCATGATTTGATATGTGAGGAATAAAAATACCAACAAGAATAGTTTCTTCGCAGGTAAAGCAACATGGGAGGGAGAGCGCTTCCTTGCATAGGTCTGTGCCGAGGATCGCCGTGTCAGTGTTAGAATTCAGGAATAAAGGTTCCCTTGGCAGACCTGATGCTGACCAGCAAAACGTAAAAACAGACCTTGGCATGGTGCGATGGGTTGGACCATTTAAGTTTACTCTACTCTCGGAAGGGTTCTCCCAGGAAGAGGTGGGCTGATGTGAAGATGCTCTAATCTAAGAGGTAGGTAACACACTGTGCAATCATAGAGGGTGTCTTTATCTGACTTTGGGAGTTAAACAAGAGGAGTGACTCAAAAGATGAATACGCTTCCTGATAGTAACATATTCAAGAAGGAATAGGAAGTTGACAGAACTTCACTCAGCCCATTATAAAGGTTACTGGCAGAACTGCAAACTATAAAGGATACCAGGCTTACTGGATGGAGACATAGGAACCCAAAGACCATGGCCCTTGCTATTCAGGTCTGGATCTGAACTTGTCTCCATGTTAGAATAAGCAACCATTTGAGATCAGAAGGGTAGTATATGCCACAGGCCAAGGCTCAGAGGGTTAGGAAAGAGGGAGGAATGGAAGTAAAAGACACAGGGAGAAAATGGAATAAAAGGGGGGGGATTGCAATGGGTAGATTGAATTAGAACGTGTCGATATGTATAAATGTAATGTGGGTGCATGAATATAAAACTATGATCTAAATATAAACATTTACCGAGTTAGAATTATAAATTATAAAAATATAAACCTTTACCTAATTACCAAGCTATAAAAAGGTAAGGGGTGAGCTAGACTAAGTTAACATTCATTGATAACCATACACCAGGAGTAGAGGAGGAGGGAGCAGTGTCTAAGTATGCTAATCCTGCTTCACAATCAGGCCTTCCTATAGCTAACATGGGCCTACAGTTGTACGAGAAAGTATCAAAGTTCTCAAGGATTTCATTTTACTTGGATTTGCAATCAATGCTCACAGAAGTAGCCATCAGTAAATCAAATGACATTACCTTGGGCAAGGCTACTGCAGCAAACCTCTTTCAAGTGTTAATGAGCAAAGATCCCAGTCTGAGTACAAAGGTGCACCCGAGCCATGCCATGGTATTTATTCTCCATCACCTCCCAGGAGTAGAGAAGAAAGGATGCCTAGGACTTGCGTGACTGGGAAGAAGCGCCTGGGCGTGCCACACAAGCAAGGGCAGCGAGACTTCATCTCCCACCAGTCCCCGGGAAAGGGCATCAGGCTAGGTCAACTAGAAGGTTAGGGGAAAAGACGACAACCCTCTAGGAAACAGACTGACACAGGTGCAGGACCTGCAGTGTGACGTTCTATTGTCCAGAGGCTCGCTATGCAGGCAAGCTAATTGAGCAGCACCTAGCATCAATAGTCAAGTAAACGACACATCAGGTCTTTACAAAAGATAAATAACCTTATTATTACAATTATATTGTTACTTCCTCCTTGGATCCCAAGATGACTCCAATTATCTTCGCAGGTGCTGGAAAGGCCCATTACTGACCTCCCGCTATTTCCCCCAGTGTCAACTTCCTGTAGGGCACAACAGAAAAGTCAGGCAGGCAATCCGGACCAAGGAGACCGAATGAGTAGTGACGGCACAAAGCAAACACCACCATATATTGTGCGACCTCACTACCGGAGAGTGTGTGGCTTCTCAGCAGCTGGTGATGAAAACCTGGCTTCTCCCTGGCTTTGTGTCCCTATCCTTCCGTTCCCGAGATTTAGAGAGTTTGAAGCTAGAGCTCTGCTGTCAGTTCTTCACAACTTCTCAGAAACTCTTTCTGGTAGGTCCTTCTAATAGACTCACAAAATAGATACAAATTTTCTTAAAAACTTAAAAATGAAGCAACAACAAAAAGGGCAGGTCCTGTCCTTGGTCATCTGTCCCCCACATGCAAGAAACGTCTCCAGGAAGCAGACTCCCAAGTCGTCTTCTGCATCTTCTCTCTCCTCAGAGTTAACCTCGCCTCCTGCCCGCCCAGTGGGGGCTGGGGGCCTTATTTGTGAGCGTCAGTAACTATTCTGACAACACAGCATTGGCGCCAGCTTGTGTGTTTGGCATGCAGTGTGACTGCTGAGGAAAGTGTCGTGATTTTCGGGTGTGTTTGTTTGGAATACACTTTTACTCAATCCTGACGAGAGGAATTCTCAAGTCCTTCCCACCCGCTCTGTTAAACGCAGGGCCGCCAGAGTATTCCAATGGGGCACCTTCACATCTCTGCCTGCCGTTCTTGCATTCGGGCTCAGGCCGCTTGCTGGCAGACAGGCACTCACAACTGAAGCGGCGGTCTGCTACATTTCTTAGTATTCTTCATTGCTAGGAAGTTCTTCCTTTATATTGGGCCTCTTATAACCATCTATCGGACTCTACCATCCGCTTGAATCAACATAAACGCAGGCTCTATCCTTTGCCTATCTGATCATACAGTCTCTCTATATCTCATTGCGCTCCTCTTTCTCTTTCTGGTGAGACTGCTGCAAAATGGTAGCCACTTGTCCATTCAAAAATAAGTTATGTGCGACTTTTGCCCTCGCATTATATAAATTACACTCGGCTGTCAAAGGACTGAATTGGACAAGCTCAAAGTCATGTGTATTTTCAGCACATTTTAAAGTCAGAGTTCTTTGAATATAAGATGTTTTGCCTTTTTTTTTTTCCTTTTATGGGTTAGGGTAAAGTTATAAAGCTGCTTAGTTTCCGATTCAGCAATTTATACACAGAGTTGAACAACATTGATTGTGGCAACATTCTCCCTATTTTCACTTGGGGCTCACCTGTCCTCTCTTTACCTTCCTACCTCTGTGCAAATGCTGCCCTCTGGATCTTATGTGGGTTCTGAGGAGCACCTTCCTCTTGGGGGTTATTGTTCACTTCTTAAGCCTGACTTGAACGTGGGTGACAGATGACACCCAGGAGTAGCTCCAGTTTTAAGTTAGAAAGGTATCTCAGGGCCACAATCTCTTTCAGGCCAAGAAATCTGGTCATTTTTTATCAATCTGGATTTTGTTGTAAATTTCAGTACTCAATCTGGCGCCTGCAATTGTGCCTCCTGGTCAGAGAGCTTAGTGCTGATGGCTGAGCACTGTCTGGTTCTTCTGGTCTCCGTCTAGTGAGGCTGTGGTTCATTGTCCTTTCTTCTAATTGTTTCCTGAGTCTTCGGTTTTCTTCACTCCTCTTTGCCCCCAAATGGAAAGAGACCAATAGGTTGCATGCTTTGAAGATCTCAGTCACTACCTCATCAAAGGAAGCAGAACATTTGCCTCTGTGGCCTGTGCTCTGCCAGTTGGCCTAGATGTCCCCAAGTCTACGGCCCCTAGACTTCAAGGCAAAACATTGTTGGGAGAAGTCTGGCTATGGCTAAGAGGCTTTTATGACTATGCACCCTATGTGCTCTTTTATATTTACGGGTACATCTACCTGCAGCTTGTCCAAATATACAGGAAGACTTCAAAAAATTTATGGGAATTTTATTAGTTTTGAATTCTGTTTTTGTTTGTTTGTTTTTTCAGTAACTATTTGAAGCCCCCTTTTGTGTAGGAATATTTGCTGCCAATTCCAAGTATATGCATGGGTGTGCTCCCATATGCCCTCCTCTTTCTGGCTAGCTTACTTCACTGCCTGTGGAGCCACTTGTACATTGTTTGTTGTGACAGCGCTTGTAGGGCTATACACATAATAGTATTTACCATCGCTTCCATGTCAGTGCCTGAATAAAAATAAAAACTAGTGGGACTCAGAAGAGTGTGCCTCTCAGTCACCCTTCAGGTCAGGAACGGAACTCAGCCTGTGTTGGATAATCAGGCACTGGTCTCTTGTAAGACTTTGAATTCTGTTCCACATGTATCTTCTACTCTATCCAGAACCTCCTAATACATTTTCATTTTAAGAAATGCTATTTGATAAATAATACTATTTCATCTCATATATTTCATTCTATGACATCAGAAAAAAATGCCAGTAGATGAACTCAACATGGATGAGCCTTAAACATACTACATAAAGAAGCCAGACACCAAAATCACATATGTTTCCATTTACCATATATACTCAAGGATAAGCTGACCGGAATATCAGCCGAGGCACTTAATTTTACCACAAAAACTGCCTTAAAAATGTGCTGATAAACTTGGCTTATACACGAGTATATACGGTATGTGAAATGTACACAGTAGGTAAATTCATAAGGACAGAAAGCAGATTGTCAGGAGTTCAGAGTAAAGGATGGGAAGGACTACTAATAGATACAGGGTTTCCTTTGGAGGTGATGAGAAAATTTTAGAATAAGAGGTGGTGCTAACACCATGTAGTGAACATACTGAATACCACTGAATTTAAAAATAGTTCATTTTATGTGACTCTTACCTCAATGTTGAAAAAGTACTAAATTTGCTTTGTAAAATTATCTAGCTACCACAAATAATGTCAAATTTATTACATATTACAGACACAGTATTACAATGTCTAAATTGGGGTTTTTGTCCCCCACCATTGCCAAGGCTTTTCATGAGTTATACTCAGACCAGTGGTTCTCAAGCTGCTGTGTGCTTTGATAGGTTTGTGGAAACACAGATGGTGCAGTTTCTAATTCAGTACACTGCATGTGCTTGTTGGCTTCAAATGTTCTCATAAACTATATTTTAATCTGAGTCATTCTCAATCTAGTGGTTTGATAGCATGAAAGTAATTTATCCGTTTGCAGTTTTAACAATAGAAGCACCTTAATAGTTACCTTTCTAACTAGTTGCTCATAAAATTTTACAGCCACACAAGCATATTTGCAAGTTACAAATAGCAAAAACTAGGAAAGATGACAAGGAGAAATCTGTCAGTCAGCAAAATTCCACTAAGATTGCTGAATAATTAGTAGTGATAATGCTGACTAATGTCGCTCTATATTAGTCTCCACAAAAGAGAACCATTTCAACTACTGACTGATCATGCATGGCTTGTCCTTCTCTTACTGCATTCTCCTATGCGTCACTCACTCTTCCCTTGGCTTCCAGGAGACTGACAACGTAAAGAGAAAAATTTTTGGTCTTTTTTAAAGCTTTATCTTTTTAAATAGCACTTAAAAAATTACTGTCTTTTGTTGAAATAAAAATATGTTAAAAAATTCTGGGCATATAACTTTAAAAGAAGCAAACCTGAAATATGACCATAGTTACAGCACAAGAGAGTTGGTAAGTCTATCTCAGTATCAGATAAAGTTAACTTTAAAGCAAAAAAAGTATTATTAGAGAAAATAAGTAACTAAGTAATGATAAAATGTTCAATTTACCAAAGGGGGGGTGGGGAACCCTATACAGAGAAGTTACCAAAAGAAATACAGAACAAAGTAAGAGATCTTAACATACCTTCCTTTAGTAATTAATCAAAACTCAAACTCACTGCCATGGAGCCAATTCTGACTCACAGGACCCCTGGGTGCGAGTCTAGAACGCTCCTGTGTGTTTCCAAGACGCTTAACTCTTTAGGGAAGCAAAAAGTCTCATCTTTCTCCCACCGAGCGGCTGGTGGTTTCAAACTGCTGACCTTGTAGTTAGCAGACCAATGCATCATCACTATGCCACCAGGCTCCTAGTGAATAGATGCAGTAGGTAAAGTAGATTTAGAAAGTCATTGCAAATACAGAAGACTTGAACGACACATATGATTTCATACATATGAAATCTCTGCACACAACTGGAAAATACACATTCATCGATCATTGGCTATAAAACTGATACAAACAAAGAATTGGTTAAAAATACATACATAAATACATAACTCAAAGCAAGTTCAATTATGTTTAAAAAGAACATGAAAGAGAAACAAAAAACTCATACATATTTAGAAAATGTAAATAATCGTGTATTAAAGAAATAAAAATATAAATAAGATTCTACTGAGAACTGAATGATAAAAATGTTTTACTATAGTGTACAGCTAAATAAACGCTTATCTATTTAAAATAGAAAAGGATGAGACCAGCAGCTACTTCAAAGACGGGAGAACACCGGAAGCCCTGATACTGGAAATAATAAAATTAACAATAAAAAATACTGAAAGAGAACACTAAGATAAAAGGTGATGAACAACATAAAAAGCTGGTTCTTTCAATTAAGTAATAAACAGACAAGCCTCTGGTGAGACTAATCAAGAGAAAATAAAGAGGACCTAAATAAATGTGTTAAGAGTGAAAAGGAGCAAAGCTACAAAAATTTTAAATATAGTAAGAAAATATTATGAACACCTTTGTGCTAATAATTTTTGAAAACTTACTGAAATTGATTCAAAAAGGAAAACCCACAAGTACCCTCCAGCAGCTACAGAAATGGGAGTCAGTGTTGAAAATCCCCCCACAAGCACATTAGACTCACAGTACTTTATAGAAACAATCTATCGAACTTTCAAATATTGAAAAGTAAAAGTTTCTTAAAAGCTACTTTGGAGGATAGGGGGAAAAAAATCACTTGATGAGGCTAAATAACCTATTCAGACCCCAGAAAAGGAGTAAAAGAAAAATAACGTCATCTCATCCATGGCCATAAATGCAAAAATATTAAATACTATATTATTGTTGTTAGCTGTCGTCAAGTGGATTCCAACTCATGGTGCTCCCACGTGTGCTGAGAAGTATTGCCCGCCAGGGTTGCCAACGTTGCCAACGCCTTGATCTTGCTCACAAGCAGAACTCTAGACCTGTCTCCCAAGGTGCCTCAGGGTGAATTCAAATCGCCAACCTTTCAGTTACCAGTCAAGTGCTTAGCTTTCTGTGCCACCCAGGGACTCTTAAAATTTTAACAAACCTAAATCCAGAAACATCTGAATTAAAAGTTACGTTTACCCTAGCAATTGAAAAATTGACTTCACATTACAACATTTCTTAATGATCTTTATCAAATTAAAGTAGTGAATTAAAAATATGGCATTATCAACAAACACAGAAAAAGCATTTTGATAAGACTCAACATGGTAAGAAAATTAAGGTAATTTAGAAGAAAAAAAACTTTCCTTATTTTTGAAAAAACAAAAATTTTCAGCAATGATCATGTGTACTGTAGAATTGTGGAAGCACTTCTTATAAAATCAAGTAAGTCTAGGATGTCATTGATCACTACACTATCTTCAGTACCAAATTAGAGGTTACAGGTAATAAGATGAAAACAAGATATATGAGCTGCAAATATTGGAAAGAAAGAAAACTATCACTCATAGATGATTATTTACATAGAAAAAGAACCTACAGACAAACTAGAAGTGTTAAGCAGAGTTGCTAGATAGCTTTAAGCACATAAAAGTTAACCTTTATATATTAACACGACTCTTTCAACATGGTGGCAGATAGAACTT
This sequence comes from Echinops telfairi, assembly GCF_000313985.2. Taxonomy (NCBI): domain Eukaryota; kingdom Metazoa; phylum Chordata; class Mammalia; order Afrosoricida; family Tenrecidae; genus Echinops; species Echinops telfairi. The sequence continues at coordinate 27,719,585 of NW_022111324.1, read as the reverse complement.
AGAATAATTAACTAGCAGCAATGGTAATGTAAAACATTCTCTAGAACACCAGGGACCCCAGTGGCACTGTAGTAAGTACCCAGCTGCTCCCTGGGGAAAGATGCGATGGTATGGGTAGGATAGATTCCAGCCTTGGAAACCCTCTGGAGAAGCTCCAATCAATCTTGGAGGGTCATTGCAAGCAAGAATGAATGGAGTTTGCTTTTCCAGTTTTTTTTATCTATGAAAAGTTTATAGAAGCTGAGGAATACACAACATATGTATGGATAGAAATATTTATAAGTGCAAAATTTACCCTCAAGCTGACCTAAGATTCAATGCAACTTAATAAACATCTGAACTTTTTTTTAGTGGAACACAACATACTAATTCAAAACTTTAAATTGCAAGAACATGCAGACAGGAATAATCAGGCATTAGCAAAGAACACAGTAGGGAATGCTTTTATTGAATATCAACATAATTTTAGGTCATAGTAATTAACGGAGAGCCAGAATCAGGCCCGTGTGTGTGAGAGCCCTGCTTATGACAGAGGAGCACTGCAGAACAACAGAAGGATGAACAGGTCAAGTCAGCCTGTGCTGCGGGAACAACTGGTTAGCTGTACGGAAACAGGAGAAAATAAATCCCTACCATACAAGAAACATTTTAAAAGCAGATGGATTACACACATATATAAAAAAGAAAACTTTAAAATAAAACAAGTATGTCCACAACATCCCTTTATAATATTTGGGTAGGGAAGAAATTATAAACCACACAAAGCTGGCAAACTGCGGGGTGGGAGCGGGAGTTACAGTAACACTACATTAAAATTAAAAACTTAGGCTCCTCGAAGGACAGACTGTGGGAAATAGAGGCAACACTGACAAAGTACTAGTATGAAGGGCTCGCAAAGCTCGTGGAAAAAGAGAAGTAAAAAATAACAGAAACGCTTTCTGTTGCCTCTCACATGTAAAGAACGAACTTCTTTTAAAAAGCATGAAGAAGAAAGCAGAAAAAGATATGAACAGACACTTGGAAGAAGAGTCATGAAAGGTCAACAAATATGAAAAGATGGCTAACATCACTGTTTGTGACAGCAAAACACTGGAAAGAACCGGAATGCTCATTTGATAAAAGATAAACTCAGGTTTAGTGAGACGGGCACACGTACAGCAATGAAAAGATATAGCCAGTTGTCTGATATGAACACAAGCATTTGTTTCAAAGCCACTGACGTACAATTTCAACACAACACTAATTTATGGGTAACAACCCACTAGAAATACTGGGTAAACAGAGAAAACTGCACGCAGGTGAACTGAGATGCTTAGGGACACACAACACACATACATGCACTTCAAACATGCACTAGATCCTAACACGAGTTCACACATGTTATGAGTCATACCCATCCCCCTCCACGACAAACATACACCCAATTTCTTTTTATCTTTCATGACCACTTCCACAAGCAAATGTCAGGCCTTGCCCAAGGAAAAAGCCCCATATCTATTACAATATTTATGCATTTCTTAACCATGTAATAGTTATCAAACAGCGATACTATGTTTATCAGGTTCCTATCTTTGATTTTAATATCTCGCCAAAGAAATTTTGAAGCTGTGTCCTAACCCTATTTCTCCCCATAAACCCCATGGTTTCTAATGGCAAGATTTTGCATCATGTACTGATGACAGTAAGGAATGCATGTCATGTTATAATATGAGAGGGACTTCAAAAAGCATGTGGGGAAAATGGAATTAAAAGATAATGGAACCTTTCTATGGCCTTTTAAAAGACCTCTTCTAAAAGTGATTTATCTTAATATATCATAAAGTTAGAAAATAAAATAGCAAAGCATAAATACAGTGTGGTACTATTAAGCTCAAAAAGCAGGATAAATTACGCAGTATATTTTTTTACCGATACATGTAGTAAAATCATACAGAATACAAAATTAGAAACACAAAACCCCCAAAGAGAGGGCAGGGAGGTGCAGGGATGCAACGAGACGGGAAGGTCTCTTTTTACTGCTGAATGAAGAGCACAGGGTTATTTTCTTCACCAGCGGTTGTTGAGAGCAGAGCCTGGAGCCCAGGCACCACAGGCTCTTCCAGAGCGTCCATGAGGTCAAAGCTATTTTCATAAGACTGAGACATAATTTGCCTTTTGCACTCCTCTCATTTTCTCAAGAGCGTGCAGTAGTTCTCCAAAGTCTACATGACATGTGATTAATTGAAAGAGACTAAACGCAAAAGCAGCTATCACTGAGACATGTGTATCAAAACGACAAGTTATCGCTTCAGCTCCACCATGAAGGCTAAAACAACAACACAAAAGCGGGTGGGGGGTGTTTTGGCAAGGATGGAAAGAAACCAGAACCTTCACCCATTGTCGGTGGGCAGGCAAATGGTGTAGCTGCTGAAACCCAATACGTGGCTCCTTAGAGTTAAGCACAGTGTTGTCAAACAACCTGGCACTTCCACTCAGGTGTATTTACAAAAGAACTGGTACATGTATGTGCATGCTCACAGCAGATGGAAAGAGCCTAAATGTCCATCAGTGGATGAATGGGTAAACGAATTGTGGTATATGCACACAATGGACCATTATGCAGTTATAACAATGTATTGATACATGCTACAATGTAAATGAAACTTCAAATACTATGTCAGTGAAAGAAATCTGACACGAGATCATCTATCACTATGATTCCATTTATACGAAATATTCAGAATAAATCCTAAGAAGGAATGATTTGAGTTTGCCAGAGGCTGAAGGGAGGGGCGGGTAAAGGATTTCCATAAGTGTGATGAGAATGTTCTGGATCCACATACAGGTAGTAGTTCCAAACCACTATGAACACACAAAATGCCACTTTTAAATGATTATTAATTTTAGGATCGTGTGTCCTTCACTTTAATATAGCAGATATGGAATCCAGCTGCTTCATTAAGTGATTTGCAAAAACCTACATCGCCTCTCTTTCTCAGTAGAAAATTTGTTTTATTTTCATAAAAATGGAATTTATTTAGCATGACATGAATTAGTTATTTTATAGTAAATTTTCTAAAGTTTTTCACTTCCATTATCTAATATTGTAATTATAGGTGGAGGTAAAAATCCCATAAATAAAAGCTCTTTGGAATCATCAATAACTTTTTAAAAGCATGAGTCCTTGAGGCAGAAAATATGAGCCCCAACCACTGCTTCACATTTTATACATGCTCACACTCATCCTCTTGTATACACACACACACACACACACACACACACACGCCTCTCTTGTATATATGAAGCACTTCATATTAACAAATGCAAAAAAAACAAAAAAAAAAAAACCAGTGTAGCAAAATGACCAAACAAAATTTAAAAATTACTACACCCACCCAGTGTCGAATTTATTACAATAGTTACATAAGGTAGGACTTACCGATATTCATTCTGGGAAACACAGTCATAAAGTTCTTGGGTAGTAAATATGACACTTTGATTTAACTGAAATGAACAAAATACAGTTATTTAAAACAATATTAAACCAAAAGTAGAGCTAGCAGAGTTGTTACTGTGTGCTTTGAAGCCGACTGTGTGGCAGCGACCTTCTTTCATGACAAACCGACAACGATGGCTAGGACTGAACCCAGCAACTTATTGATTAGCAGCTACACACCTAACTGTGCACCATCAGGGTCCTATATCACCATATGAAGGTTTTTAAATTATACGTTATACTTCCAAATATAATTTTAAAGGGTCTTTGGTAGTTTCATTATCATCTCTTAGGTCATGACGTAAGATGTTTTCACCCTAGGGACATCAAACGTCAACACATGGCAGATGTTAAGTCAGAGAAGGATGGGGACAACTTGTCCTCGATCAACGGTTTAAGTATGCTAGGGAAATAAAATAGCTCATTAAGTTATCAGATCTTAAAAATTAAAATTATCAAATTTATTTCCTTAAACATAGCTAGTTTAAAACATCGTCAAATTAATAAATTCTTAAGTATAAGGCATGAGCATACATGTAATAAATTTGAAAATATAAAAATAATCTAGTTTATCTTACTTTTAAAGCAATCATCTACATACATGGTTCTGTTTATCTCAGAAACTGGGATAGAAACGTGATTATCTCCAGGAAGTAGTAGATAGATTACTTACTTTATTACTAATAAAGGGAAAGTACAGTACAAATTCATGGCACACATCATAGGCTCTACACCAAAAGACGTTGTTTCATCATATTCATTAATTTTGACTATGGCATTTCAAATTTTTCACATGAAAGCCATTGCCACTGAGTCCATTCCGACTCACAGTGATCCTACAGGACCTGGTACAACTGTCCCCTACGGTTCTCACGGCTGTACTTTATGGGAGCAGGCTGCCACAGTTTTGTCCTGTGGTGAGGCTGCTGGGCTTGAACTTCTGAGCTTTCAGTTAGCAATCAAGCACTTATCAACTGTGCCGCCAGTGCTCTTAGTGAGCCTAATACAACATTTTATATCCTACTACCAAATGTCATCTGTATGCTTTAGTGCACAATTTTAGCACCTAAAAAACAGAGTTGCGATTATACAGTTTTACTATTTACAATGAGTACTGAATACCAAAAATGTTTCTATTAGCCTATTTTTCCATTCTTAAAAATTCAACAATTTCTAAAATATTAAGGTTGTGTATAGAAGTAGCTAAAGTTCTCAGATGATCTTACATGACATGAGGCAAATAACTCAAATTACTAAATGGTGTAGAAGGAAAATTCTGCAAAAAGAAATGATTTTTAACACCTGAGAAACGGATGCACATATTGTTATAAATGGTAATTTTGGTAGTTTCTTCCAAATCGCTTAATAACATGAAGCATTAAATCCAAATAGACCCATGTCCTAGATTTTCCAGGATGTGACTTTAAAATTGTCCTATTGTTTCCAGAAATACATTATTATTAGATATAATGTTCAGTTTCAATCATAAAGTATGATGAAATAAATATACCAATCATCCCAAAAAGGAAATCTTACTAATCATATAATATGGTTATAAAGTGGCAAGGCAAGGTTTATTTTTTAAAGGCACACAGGAACACTATTATATGCTTAGAGTATTCTATTATAGTGAATTAATATGAATACTACTGTGGACAATTATGTTAATGGTAATTATATTAATTCACTATGAATATTAAGAATATTTTTTGCTTAAGAATGTGTAATATTTTATGGTCATTTACTATAGGCCAGGTAGTATTTGGAGTACTTTAAATACATTAATTCATTTAGTGTTTACAAATCAGTCTTCATGATTCATCTATTTTTGGTTCTTCCAAAGTCAAGGAATGTTAAATAAGTCTTTCTAAATCATATAGAGTTAACATAACAATATTTGAACACAGGCAGTTTGACTTAAAATCAAACATAATCACTACCTTCATAATGGAAAATTCTTATATATAAAAGTTAATGAAGAGCTAACCAGGAATAAAAGTAGAGACAACAGAAAAGGGGGTGAAGGGAGATGTCAGACAGTGTAAGATTCGACAAAATAATAATTTATAAATTATCAAGGCTTCATGAAGGAGGGGGGAACAGGAAGGGAGGGGGCAAATGAGGAGCTGATGGCAGTGGCTTACATGGAGAGCAAATATTTTGAGAATGATGAGGGTAACAAATGTACAAATGTGTTTTATACAATTGATGTATGTATGGATTGTGATGAGATTTATAAGCCCCCAAGAAAATGATTTAAAAAGAAAAAAAAGCCAAAAAACAAAACAAAACAACAAAAAAGTAGAGAAAATGTATTTAAAGAGCACTGATTTCAAGCACACCAGCCTGTGTGATCACAAGGTGCCGAAGGGATCAAAGAACAAAAAATCATTGGGTGCTCACTTCCCTGATACGATCGCTGAAGACAAATGGGTGCAAAAGCAAATGTGGCGAAGAACGCTGATGGTGCCTGGCTTTCAAAAGATATAGCATCTGGGGTCTTAAAAGGCTTGAAGGCAAACAAGCGGCCATCTAGCTCAAAAGCAACAAAGCCCACATGGAAGAAGCACACCAGCCTGTGTGATCACAAGGTATCAGGCATCATCAGAACAAAAAATCCTATCATTGTGAAGTGGGGGGGGGAGTCCAGAGTGGAGACCCAAAGCCCATTTGTAGGCCACTGGACATCATCCCCTTACAGAAAGAAGGGTCTCGGGGAGGAGATGAGCCAGTCAGGGTGCAACAGAGCAATGAAACATACAACTTTCCTCTAGTTCCTAAATGCTTCCTCCTTCCCCACTATCATCATCCCAATTCTACCTTACAAATATGGCTAGACCAGAGGATCTACACTGGTACAGATAGGAACTGGAAACACAGGGAATCCAGGACAGATGATCCCTTCAGGACCAATGGTATGAGTGGTGATACTGGGAGGGTAGAGGGAGAGTGGGTTGGAAAGAGGGAACCAATTACAAGGATCTACATGTGACCTCCTCCCTGGGGAACGGACAACAGAAGAGTGGGTTAGAGTCGGACAGGGTGAGATATGACAAAATAATAATTTATAAATTATCAAAGGTTCACATGAGGGAGGGGGAGCGGGGAGGGAGGGGAACAAATGAGGACCTGATGCCAGGGGCTTAAGTGGAGAGCAAATGTTTTGAGAATGATGAGGGCAATGAATGTACAAATGTGCTTTACACAATTGATGTATGTATGGATTGTGATTAAGGGTTGCATGAGCCCCTAATAAAATGATTAAAAAAAAGAACACTGATTTCATAATAAATGGTATACCTAAATATACCAAACTCCTTCGTTTAATCAAAACCCATTGATTCAGGCTCATAGCAACTCCCTGTATTACAGAGGAGAACTGCTCCACAGGCTTTCTGGTTATAATCTTTGTGAAAACCGATTGCTCATGTCTTTCTTCCAAGGCATCTCTGGGTGGGTTGGAACCGCCAAATTTCAGGTTGCTAGATGTGGGCAAATTGTTTGCACTGTCCACAAATAGGAACCCATTTGTTCATTCAGAGCTTTTCAAATTAAACAATCAAAGTAGGAACATACAGAACACATAGGCAAATGGAAACCAAAAACCAATAGAAAACTTTCCTTAGTCTGCAGTGATGAAGAAAGCATACAGGCCAATTTTAAAATGCACTGGTGCCTCATTACAACTCTAACTCCAGGGTGTATCTGCTGCTATACCCAAAGGAAACCACTCATTTCCAACATACATGCTGCTGCTCTGGATTAAAGAGAACTACAGCTCTCCTTTCCAGTAATCAAGGGTTCTTAAGCAGAAGTTGTTCTTCCTCTCCAGGCGTCATTTGGGCCTGAGGACTGGGTGGAGTAGTAGGATATTTTTAGTTGTCACACTGAGCAGGGAAACTACTGGAACTTAGTACTTGAAGACCAGGCATGTTTAAACATCCTGCAATGATCACACAAGGAAGAAATGACTGTCAAGATGCCATTGTCAAGACTGTCAATGACTGTCTCCTGCTCAGGAGAGCACAAATGCTATGTTGGTGAAACTGTACTGTAACACAGCACTACTGCATGCTTTTATTTAGAGAACTCAAAAACAGGACTATGTTTGGCAAACTTTATGGAACTTCATTTAAGTAACATTCTATTATTATATTTCAGAACTCCTACTGTTTATATTAAAACTTGATTACCTTGAAAATGAAGCAGACATTTAAAAATATTTCTCTTACCTCATTCTTGATTAGAAAGTTATAGAGCATCTCAACATCTTGATGAGTACTGTTGGGGGCCAAAATCCTAAAAAATAATTTGTGAAAGTGCAGGAAAATAAATGATTTAAGAAAAAAAACAGGACCTTCGACTTTCCCCCAAAACATACCCATACTCTCAGAAGTGACTTAATCCACGATCAGCTTATGTCTATGCTTACAATCCTTTCTGCTTGTTTGTCAATTAAAACTGTAAAACCACAATCATAATTCGAGAGAGCAACTTAATAAAATATTTCATTTTACTGATACTTATCAGGGGTTTCAAAAAATCTGTGGATAGACAGTGGAACAACTAGGGCATTAAAATCAACAACGAGGAAGACATAGAGATCCTGGGGGTGTTGGAGCAACAACAATGTAGCTGAGAGGAATTACTAAGAGGCAGAAGAGTAAGCGGGATGGCGGGGCAGGAAGAAGGTGAAAGGAGACGGGGAAACGTCTAGGAAGCAAAGCTAAAGGATAGAGCTATAAACATAGTGTACATATGTAAATACATTAATTCATAAAAATAGAGGCATTGACATACATGCATATATTTATATGGCAATACACTGAGGTAGTAGTGGACAGACTTTGGGCTTTGTCTTTTCAAATGAGTCTAGCTAAGTTACTTAACTTCCATGCGATCTTTTGTTAATTAAAAGAATATGTTAATAGTTGGAGTGCAAGAATGAAATTAATTCGTCCTTATAATAATGAATGGTATATATCAAGTGCGGTATCATGTGCTAATTCTAATAGTAACCATCATCATCATCACCTGATTGTTTCACACCACACAATGATGACACCAAACCAAATTCACTTCCATCGAGTCGAGTGCTTCCGAGACACCCTACACTACAGGACAGGGTAGACCATTCCCTTTGAGTTTATGAGACGGTAACTGCTTACAGGAGTAGAAAGCGCCATCGTTCTTCTTCGGAGGAGCAGCTTTGTAGTTTCAAACTGCTCACCTGGCAGACTGCAGCCCAACAGGTCACCACTGCGCCACCAGGGCTCTCAAATGATGACACAGGTAATGAGAAACCAAGCTACCTGAGTTAAGTCTAAAATTCTAAGTGGCTGTGAATGCCAACAGCTACATCTTTAAGTCCTCACCAAATCTAGATGGTGTCAGGCTTTCAGTAGAGTTAATTGATCTCAGTAATTTTAATTAGATCTGGAGGCTATTTTACCTTTATTATACTTGTGGTAGAGTTTTCGTTGTTTTACATTTCGTGTATTTTTTTCTTCTTCAAGTTTTGTATTAGGGTGACATGAATCAAAAAACACAAGTGAGTCCCATCACCACCATGATCATCCGCTCACTGCGGAAATGGCTGTATGAGGTAACTGGTCAAATGAGTATTAGTGCTTCTCACTTCAACCAGGAGATTTGTTGACATTGATCCAGATAGTCAGCTGTCTGCCAAGAATGCCTGAGATATGTTACATAATACAACATGCTGGTTATGGGGGAGGGGAAGCAAACTAGGAAATAACTTATGTGTACTTCTCGATTTCATCCAAGACCAGCACAGAAGCACATGCACCCAGGCCTCTTGAGCACACGAGCCCAGGCACCCTTGAAAAACGCTTTGTGCTTCCGTATCACAGGCACCCTTCCTCCAGGAGTCAAGTGCGCCTGTGTTTGTTCTATCAGTTCCTTTGGCCCTGATTGCGTCATCCCTCAGAAATGAACCGTGAGTGCCAAACAGGTAGGAAGCCAACCCAGCCATGAGGTCATTCACTGCCATAGATGGGATCTGGATGCATTTCCTTTGTGGTGTCAAAAACACCCCGCACTCAGAAACCTAGGAATAGGTCCATAATTCCATCAGCTTTGGAGCTCTTAGCCAGGCAGCCACCGATGCCTCTGAACTCCAGCTTGACCCACAGGAGCTGGTAGATGAGTAGGGGCAAAAATCAAGAGGGTACACAAAAAGCAAAGACGTGGTCTCGGCAGCACCACCTCATGCCAGGTCCCCAAAAAGTAGTGCCAGAACTGGGTCCTCTCATTCACACCACTCAGGAAAATCTGCTTGTCATCTATGAAGGCAAAGCTGAGAGTCTGGGTAGGGAATTATCGGATGACATTGTCCAGGCTACCAGGCCCAACGGACAGGACTCCCTGGCTGCTTGAGACTATGGGCCACGTAGTCCAAAATGCCCTTGTACTGCTTATCTATGGTGACTGCTTCCTGGCCTGCTGCATCTGCAGCAGCAGCTTGACCTGCTCGATCGGCCTTTTAGAGATGTCCGTGGCCACTCCAGTTACAAAATGTCCTTGGTGAAGGACACAGCTGCATCTGTCATGTTGAAAAAGGTGGCAGCGGTGGGCTGTGGCGAGGACAAGACAGGAGTCCGCTTTGAATCTACGGGCTTGGGCTGGGAGACAATTTACACATACATCCTCAAGATGCACTGTCAAATTTTTAAAAGGACACATAAATTATCTTTTAGATTATTTTTTAAGTCTACATAAGAATATCAGCTCTATCGAAAATGTTTCTTCTTCTAACATGCAATTTTTAAACATAAAAAATATCCTAACAACAATAAAAACCCAAGGATAGTACATTTGGCAGGTGGTGGTGGGAAGGGCAATAAATAATTTGCTTAAGTAAATGAAAACAAAGCTATCTAGATAAGCTCAATTAATCCTTAGAGAAGCAAAGCAACAGGAAAAAAACTCTTACTGTGTTCTAACTCTGCAACCGAGTGTAAACAAACTATCAGCAATGTGGATTAATTTGTACCTATTCTTTTCATGGCTTTAAAAATAATCCAAACAGTATATGATATGAGAGGTTAAGGAATTGAAATGAGATGTTTTATGTTAAGAACCGTATTAATCTCAACATATCAAAAGTATGTATTTAATTAGAGGTAAAAAATTTTTCCTCTCCTGAAACACTTTATAAAAAGCTTGGTTTTAGGTAAATTAACTGTTCATTTTAGTAACAATTCATTTCCAACTAAGAAATATAGAAAATAATTATCCTGTCTTTCCAATTAGCGAAGAAATTATAATTTTTAAAAGCCTTATCTTGGTCTTCTGATTTTTAAACAAAAGAGTTATACAATGATTACTACGATTCACTTTAGAATTATTTTCACCACCCAAGAGGACTCCTCCCTACTTGCAGTCACTTTCTGTCCCAGCCTCAGCTCTAGGTGACATCTTATTTATTCTCTTGTCTCTACCAAGTTGCCTTACTCTAGACTAAATTGTTTTCTTAGTCTTATCGGTCTCTTATCACAAACCAAAACAAACACCAACCACAAAAAACCAAACCCATTCCAACTCATAATGACCCTCCCTTACACCACATCTTTCACCCACAAAGCAGCAGGTGGGTTTGAACCATTTTGGTTAACAGGGGAGCTTAACAACTGTGCTGCCAGAGCTTCGTAACATCAGAAGCACAGTCCTAACTGTAAATAGTGCATTACCATACAGAGAGAAACGCTGAAAGGCATTACCTTTCAAGATACTGGTGGAGTAAGGAAAAAAAGCAAGCTACCTACTAAAGATGGTCAAATCCTAACACTAACCATACCCAACACCATCAAGATGATTCTAACTCACAGTGACCTTATAAAGGTTTGCAAGACTGTACATCTTTGTGGGGAGGAGCTAAGGGGCAGCCAGCCTCATTTTTCTCCCAAAGAGAGGCCAGTGAGTTTCAATTGGGGACCCTGCAGTTAGCAAACCAATGCTTAAGCCACAGTGACATCCGGGATCCTCCTATATAAACAAAGGTGTCTTCATTTTCACTTTCAGTCAATCTTTGAGGCCTATTCTAAGCCAAGGAGACCTGGGAGTGTGGTGGTTACAAGAGGGGCTGCTCACAGTAAGGTCAGCAATTTGTAACAAAGAGCTGCTCTGAGTATACTCTCCTAGTCTCAGAAACTCCTAGGGGCGGCTAAGCCTGTCCTACAGGTCACTCTGAGTAGGCATCGACTTGGTGGCAGTGAATTTGGGTTTGAACGATATGTGAAGCCTGGCTCCAGGCACGTTGGGATGTATCAGTGAACAAAGAGGCAAAGATCTAGACTAGATCCAAGCACCACTGATCAACCGGCCCTATGAGGAAAAAGTCCTGATTCAACAGAGGGAGACTTTGAAGGAAGAACATTATCAGATTCTTGTCATTTGACACTCTCTTCTTCTTCCCACTTTTATATTGCAACTCTAAAGCAAAATACGAAACACAGGAATTTATAATTCCTGTAAATCACTGTTACAAATGCTAATATTTATTTAATAAGTATCAAGGGATTATACTGTATTGCAGAAAGTTTTATTGAAATGTTAGCATCATTTACAGATAAAGAACTTTTATAATTAGAAAACTATACATGTTATTTTTTAAAACTAGGACAGAAGGGAGGGAAAAAAAGAGGAGCTGATACCAAAAGTTCAAACTGAAGGAAAATATTTTGAAAATGATGACAGTAACATATGTACAATGAGCTTGATACAATTGATGCATGGATTTTTATAAGAGCTGTAATAGCCCCCAATAAATTGATTTATTTTTTAAGAATATGTTTACAAACACTTGACAAAAAAAAACAAAAAACCTTTGGAAAGAAAAAAAAGGCAGAAAATATTAAAAACAAGAACAAATCAAAATCAAACTAGGATATACATTAGACTGTACTAGGATTTACAATGCCAACTTTTAATTTTCTATTCTGAAAAAATATCTTGTGGTAAAGGAAGCCTAAATAGAGTAGACAGTTTTTATTAAATACATTTATTTCAGGTTGAACTGCGATATATCTGATGAATTCTATGTTCAAGAGATTAGAATTTGGTCTGGTATAAAAGTGCCAAATTTTTACTCACTAGACTATGGCTTGTTGAAAATACATACAAATAAATAAAAGGGAGAGAAACAGTTTATGGCTTTTCATACCCTGGTAATTCCCCACACAAACATTCTTTAGAGGTCAGGCTTCTCCAAGGCTTTCTCCTTATTTTTTTTCCTTATACCAGTATGAAGACAAAAGACTCTTAGAATGCAAGCCCTTCATCAGAATGAAATTAGCCTTCAGTGGCAACATTTTAAAAGAATGAGGAATAAAGGAATTTGCCACTGGAAGCAAGCAAAACTTTTCAGAAAATAGCCATTTTTTAATTATAAATATATCTACATTTGTTCATCAAAGAAAAATGCATACCAACAAGAATTTATCAAATGGATGTTACTTGTTCAAATGCATATGAGTTGTAGAAAATAAAACTATACGTCATGGTTCCCTATTTTCAAGTTAATAATCTTTACAATTTACTTTAGAGTTTGGGAATCACAACTGGGGAATAAACATCTGAAATAAGGTTTAATGAATAGCTCACAAATTATTTACCAACAAAATTTCTTATCAATGTGCTATGGTTTCCTTTAAAGCAGCATGAACAATAAAACAGAAGTGTTTTATTGAACATTTATCAGAGTTTAACGCTGCTTTTCATATATCATCTCCAATACTCTGAATAAGTCTGAATTTACTTATGTGACCTTGATCAAGTTAGTTGACTCTTCTATACCTTGGTTTTTCAACTGAGAAATGAAGCTAAAGTAGTAGCTACCTTTTAAGTTACAAGGTCTGGTACACAGTACATGTTCAATAAATATTAGCTATTATGATAATCAGCTTTCAGATGTAAAAACAATGGCTCAAAGAAACCTCTCCAGATTACATAGTGAGCTGTTTTCTGTATCAAATCTGTTTGATTTTGACAGCTGATGCTTTTTCCACCAATAAAAAGGGTAACTACCACCATAGTCTTGTCTCTACATGGTTTTATAAAACAGAATGAAGTGCTTTTAGAATAAAGTATTAATCTTATATATATGCAGAAAAAAACACTTTCAATTTGCCTTTTATCCAATGCTCTGGCAAGTTACTTTGTATATTTCAGTAAATTTAATACTTGTTCTACCTTTCTTGAAGCCATAAAGCAAGTTTAACACAACCAATCCTCACTAGATGTCTTGATTCTCAGTCACACAGGCATTCTGCGCTTCCTATTTCTCTATGCCAGTTTTCCACTGTTTTGTTTTATACAAAAAGGCACACATGTGCGTGCACACACAGGTACTTTTCAAAGCTACGTATGTAAATTGTTTTACAAAACCACATTATCACCTTCAAAGTACTCTCCATTACACTTAACACATTTGTCAAATATGCAATTCCGTTCTTGGGAACATTTTTCCAGCTCATCTGTTTGGATGGCTGACCCCTTGTTTTTTCCACTCATTTCTTCCAAGTCATCAAATCCCTGTCCTTACATGTCCCCCTTCATTCACGGAAACAAAAAGAAGTTGCATGGAGAAAGGCCAGATGAGTAAGGTGCATGGGGGCAAGAGAAGCATGCTGGTTTTTTGCCAAAAACTGGCACACTGAGATGGCTCTGTGAGGAGGTACATTGTTGTGGTGGCAAAACCAGCACCCATCTACCAAAATCAGGCTTTTTTTTTAAAGGCTGAAAATTATTTACTCTTCATCTAAGCATTTTCATTATCTCATGTACACAGTATTCAGTACAGAACAGGGCTTTTATGTCTAGTACTGTTAAATCTGTTCTTTTCTTTTTCCATTATATTGGAAGCTCTAAAGATTTTATAACAATTCACAGTTCAATTAGATCAAGTATGATTGTACACCATCATTTGCAAAACATTATCTTTCTTCTTGCACTCTTAATTCAGGCCTATTTTGTCACACACTGCTATACAATCTTTTCAGAACCTCTAAATAGAAAGCTTGATTAACAGTCTGACCTAGCGGAACGAACTCCAAATGCACTACTAGTCAACACTTTTGTCCATTTGGGTAGTTGATAGACATCTAGAACGAGGTTTGTCATCAATCGACAATTCACCTTTTTTGAAATGAGAAAACCACTCATACACTTGAGTTTTTCCCATAGCCTTAGCCTTGTAAGCTGTGTTCAACATCACAATTCCTGCAGCATTTTTCCCAAGCAGGAAACAAAATTTCACAGCCACGTGCTGTTCTCTTAAATCAGCCATCACACAAAAAAAGGTTTGAGCGAAATACTTGTACAAAAAAAATCACTGAGGCCAGAGAGAACATTTCCAGGCCACACCACTAAGAGCACTAACGCATAGTGAGTTGCTCAATGCTCACCTAGTGGGGAAAAAAGCATACTACAAAAGCTCGGCCAAGATTTTTTTCTTTTTTCTTTTATATCAAACTCACTGCCATCCACTTAATATTGACTGATGGTGACCCCTCGGTGGGTTTCCAAGACTGTTCATGGAATTAGAAAGTCCAGCCTTCCTCCCTTGGAGCTGTTGGTAGTTTAGGACTGCTGACCATGTGGGTGGCAACCCAACCATGACCACTATACGCTCTATACGAAATAGAAGAACTCTTGATGGGCTTAGTACATAAATGATTATTTAAGCAAAAGAAGGCAACAAAGTGCCTAGAACATACCATACACTAAATAAACGTTAGATTACTAACAGTCAAGCTTCTATTATTATTATTATTAAATAGTATAAAGCAATATGGAGAACACAAAGAGAAAAGATACTGATCCTGCTTCACTGGGTGCACAATTTAGGAGCAGACATAAAAAAAGATGTTTGTGATGTCCCTCACTGACCAATAGCCCTACAGGGGACAACACCGGAGACACAGTGTGGGAACTGCGCCCGATCTGATCCCTCCACACCGAGGCAAAACACTAAGGGGGTGCAACAGAACAAGAAGGGAACAGAGCGGTGAGGTCCCCCAGGCAATTCTAAAGGTGGACTTTGGGGCCAGGGTATGGTGCCCCAGAAGACTGGACTGGAAAACACTCCTAAAGGCCAACAAACAGTCCTTGAACTAACTATAAGCCTTTCTTTCTTATTGTTTTGTTGTATACTGTTGCTTGGTTTTGCTCTGTCTTGTTTTTGTGCATGTTATTATCTCTGCAGATCTGTCTAAATAAGATAGACTGGATGAACAATCTGGAGGAGAAAACAACGGGACCGACAGTTCCACGGGACATGGGAGAGAGGGAGGTGGGGGGAAAGGTAGTGGGGTTAACAAACCCAGAGACAAAGGAACAACAAGTGATCCAAATCGGTAGTGAGGAGGGTGTAGGAGGACTGATAGGGCGGGATCAAGGGTAATATGACCAAGAGGAATTACTGAAACCCAAATGAAGACTGTTCATGATAGTGGGGCAGAAGGAAAGTCAAAGGAAATAGAGGAAAGAGCTAGGAGGCAAAGGCATTTATAGAGGTCTAAATAAAGGCATGCATATATGCAAATATATTTATATATGAGGATGGGGAAATAGATCTATGTGCATATATTTATAGGTTTGGTATTAAGGTAGCAGATGGACATTGGGCCTCCACTCAAGTACTCCCTGAATGCAAGAATACTTTCTTCTATTAAATTGGCATTCTATGATGCTCACCTTCCCAACACAACTGCTGAAGATAAAGCGAGTGAATAAGCAAATGTGGTGAAGAAAGCTGATAGTGCCTGGCTATCAAAAGATATAGCACCTGGGGTCCTAAAGGCGTGAAGGTAAACAAGCGGCCATCTAGCTCAGAAGCAACAAAGCCCACATGGAAGAAGCACACCAGCCTGTGCGATCACGAGGTGTTGAAGGCATCAGTTATCAGGCATCATCAGAACAAAAAATCTTATCATAGTGAATGAGGGGGGGAGTGCGGAGTGGAGACCCAAAGCCCTTTAGTAGGCCACTGGACACCCCATTACAGAAGGGTCTCGGGGAGGAGACGAGCCAGTCAGGATGCGATATAGCAACGATTAAACATACAACTTCCCTCTAGCTCCTAAATGCTTCCTCCTCCATGATCCCAGTTCTGCTGTACAAATCTGGCTAGACCAGAGGATGTACACTGGTACATATGGGAACTGGATCGGGAATCAGGGCGGATGATTCCTTTAGGACCAGTGGTGTGAGTGGCAATACTGGGAGGGTGGGTTGGAAAGGGGAAACCGATTACAAATGACTTCCTCCCAGCAAAAGAGTGGGTGAGGGGAGACATCGGACAGGACAAGATATAACAAAATAATAATTTACAAATTATCAAGGGTTCATGAGGGAGGGAGGAAGTGGGGAAGGGGAGGAAAAATGAGCTGATGCCGGGGGCTTAGGTAGAGAGCAAATGTTTTAAGAAAGATTAGGGCAATGAATATACAAATGTGCTTTACACAAATGATGTATGTATGGATTGTGATGAGATGTATGAGCGCCTAATAAAATGATTTAAAAAAAAAGAACTAGGGAAAAAAAGATGTTTGGTCATAATTATAAGCAATATATACTAAGGTTCAATTCAAACAAATTACAATAGAGGATCATGAACACGCTTCTTCATGGGTCACCATATATACTCAAGTATAAGCCAACTTGAATATCAGCTGAGGCACCTAACTTTGTTTTTTTTAATCGTTTTATTAGGGGCTCATACAACCCTTATCACAATCCATATATACATCAATTATCTGTGATTTGTGCTGTCTCTGTAAGGTCTGGTGCTCAGTCCATGTCTTCCGTTTCTCCTACTTGATTCATTTTACAAGGGATTGCAGCCTGAGGGAGTGAATTAGATTTCAGAAGCAGAAACTAATCCATTTAGCTATCTCCCTTGTTCTTAACAGAACTCTGCTGCTAGTTCATTTAATGCTACCGGGATTGTTATTGAGTGCCTTTATGGGGACTGGTCTGTAACAATAGGTGTAGGTAAGTTTGCTGTTTACAACCAAGGGTGTGTGTATACGTGTATACATATATATGTGTGTGTGTGTGTGTATGTATGTATATATATATAATTTCTAATACATTCAAAATCAATTGTCAAGTGTCTGAAAAAGTTTTAAAACCTTGGCATTTTACTAGCTGATTGTTACTAATGAGGTGAATAAGCAAACCTTTTTATGTCTAGCACCCCCTGCTGGAAATTAATGAAAAACAAAACAAAACAACAGGTGCTAAGGAAACTTACAAGAGGTTGGATTAGTTTAAGGGTGGGGAGGTGCAAACACTGGAAAGGCTGTTCAGTACTTTCACCAAGTACCCCAACAAATAAACAGAGAATCACTGGTTTCGTTAGGCACACGAATACTTCAGATTAAGAGCACTATAGACTTGTGAAGACATTATGGCAAAGACTCGGGTCTGGACGTCTTTCCTAACTTACTCCAGAGCATACACTCGGAAGCAGTTGAGCCCCCATGGTTCTCATTCTGGGTTATATGTTCTTTCTCTCTCTTTTTTTTTTGTTTTAACAGAAACAGCAAATTTACTGGAGGGGAATACTTTTTTTTAATCAAGTTTTTCTTTTTCATTTTCTGAATCAAGCATTCTAAAAATTATATGGGTAATAATGCCTAATATTTACTCGGTACTCTTGTTAGATTCCTCAAGTGGCAAATACCTCAATTCTAGGCTTCACACAAGAAAGAAATTTGTGCTGAAGCCGGGTTTGTGATCCAAATGAGTTTTTATAAAGGATAGACGAAGTTTCAGGTTTTACAGTAAACTGAGCATGAGACTACACCCTCACACACATGGCACCCTGGGGGGGGTGGGGGGAGAGAGACCACAATAGGGCCGAGCGGAAGGAAGGGGAATACTATGGAAAAGAAGTCCTAAGAGCCCTTAGCTGGTCAAAAAGCCTCACAACACACAAAGCTGGACCTTATGTTGGCTAATGGTGGACTTCCCACCACAGGCTGGCTTTCTGGCAGGTCTTCTGCTAGTGGCCGGTCCTCTGTAGTGTCCTTCCTCCTTCAGGTATGAGGTACGCCATACCTCATGCTATACTCTGGTCTCAGACCCAAAACTTAAGGTCACTCCAAAGGAGCAATTGGGCTCCAGGACAGTCATGATCTGCTACACGCAGACAGTGGGAGGAGGAGAGGAGAGACCCTCTTTATTTCTGAACAAGGCCTATATATGCTTAGGGACCCTGCAAGCGCCCCGATACAGGTAACCACATACGCCACAGGAAGGGGTTAAGTTATATGTTCTTCAAAGGAAAGTATAACTTTTGTTTCAGGCTAAAAATTAAAGTACTTATTTCTTTAGACATAACTTATGTAACATGTTAAATAGCTTCAAAGCTAACTGTACAATGAAGTCACCTGGGGAGTGTGGAAAAACACCTTTCAATAAATTCCATTTCCAGAAATTCATCCTTAATAGCTTTAGGGTGGGTGTGCCCTTATAATTCTTAAGTTCTCAGGGGATCATAGAGTTAACATCAGAGTTGAAAATCACTTAGACCAGTCTTCAGTCTTTAAATTGCATAGAATTTCCATAAGACTTTTAAAAAACAAAATACAGGGCCGTGCCTCTAGATTTCCTGATTCAGTAGGTCCTGGTAGAGTCCAAGGAAAGACCTGCATTTTAAACAAGTTTTCAGGCAGTGCTGGTGCTACTACAGATTATGGACTTACCATATGGCCTAGTGGTTCCAATCTGCTGGAGAAATATTAACAAGCCAGATTGGCAGGTGCAATCCAGACCAATTAATTATATCAGAATCTCTGGCAGGCAAGTTTTAAAATTAAACATAGGGTGGATTTCTTTATAGGAGAGCTTTCTATAGCTAAATACATAGTGATTTCTCAAGAAAGTGGTACAGTAAGCAGTATTTCCAAAACTATTTTGAAGACAAACACTTCTGTCAAGGAACAAACTAGCTTACAGCACAAAGCAGCAATTGCTTTGGGTGGCATGGGAGACATTGCCTCTCACCTGGTTCCAGATGCATCTCTGGCCAAACTTCCTAACTCTACTGCACCTGCATCTATTAAAATACTACAAACTTGATCACCATGGTCTTTTTTCTTTAAAGCAAAAACCTTGGTAACTTTTTATTATGTATATATTGTGGTTATGGTTTCATATATATCATCACCATAATCAAGGTAAAACAGATGACGGTCACCAGAGTCTCCTCATGCCTCTCTGTAGGTCCTTCATTCTCCCCCACCCCAGCTTCTCATCACCAGACCACCACCAACCCGTTTGCTGTCACTATACATTTATTTCCATCTTGCAAAATCATCTATCATAGAATCATTCAATACGAACTGTTTTTGTCTGGCGTCTTTCACTCGGCATCCTGATTCTGAGATACATTATGTTCTTGCACGTGTCGGTAGTTCATGTTTCCAGACTTTCTGGCTACTGTGAACAGTGCTGGCTGTGCCGCGGTGTCTAAGTCCCTACTCTCAAGTCTCGCCTGTGTATACCGATGAGCAGAAGGAACTCCTGGGCCAGACTGCAGTTCTGGTTTTAGTTTCTTGCAGAGCCGCCACACTGTTTCCACTATGGCTGTACTATTTTGCATTCATACCAGCAATTAACAGATAAAAATTCCAAAATCTCCACACCCTCACCAACATTGTTATATCTTACTTTTGTTTGTAGATCTTAGCGATCCTAATGGGAAGAACATGAGATCTCACTTTGGTTTTCATCTACTTCTCTTTGATGGGTCATGATGCTGAGCATCTTTTGATGCCTTCTGGCCATTTGAAGGTCCTCTTTGGAGAATACGTCATTCTCTTAATTTCTGAGTGCTAGCGTATGGTAGCACTGTCCCACAACTTGCTTATTCATTTACCTGTCCACAAATACCTGGGGTTTTTTTTCTCTCAAATAAAGCTGCTGTGAACATTCTTGTACAAGTCTTTGTGAGGACATATGCTTTTATTTCTCTGGGTAAATAATACTTAGGTCAAATAGTAGGTGTATGTTAAGCTTAAATATAATTGGCATAAACTTAGCATAAACTGTTAGAATATCAGCTGAACAGTCTCCAAATGGTCAAAATCATTTTACATTCCAGTAGTATATGATGAGCATTCCGGTAACTCTACATTGCCAACACATGGCACAATCGGTTTTTGTTAATATTAACCATTGTAATAAGTATTTCATTGTGGCTTTAATTTGCATCTCTCCAGGGTGACTCTGAGTCAGAACTGACTCAATGGCAGTGAGTCTGGTTGGTACAGGAATAAAGGTGCTAACCAAGATCCCATATGCTGACTTGTCCTTTATTGATATTCTTTGGAACAGCCTATGTTCAACTCACCACTGAGCACACATAGAAATGAAAATAATCTTTACACGTGTCTTTGTATCACTTGCTCTTCACTGAAAAACCTTGCTCCCCGGGACTTGCATACATTGCCTCAACATTTAGATACACAGCCAAAAATTTTTTTCTCTTCCACCCCAGGTTCCTTCGCATACATTGCCTCAACATTTAGATACACAGCCAAAAATTTTTTTCTCTTCCACCCCAGGTTCCTTCTCATATGATGCAAACCACCCCAATATTAGTTGTCCAAATAGGCATCATTTTCACAGACTGCTAAATAAGAAGCTGCCAGAGTTGTCATGGTTGCAATGCTGTGCAGCTCTTTTTAGGTGAGAATACATGTGGATAATGTAAGCACCTCTAATGGGTGATAAACTGTACCTGGATGAACTATACTTAATGGCTCTGCCACAAGCACAAAGTCAACTGAAAGGCAAATTTGGGAGTGGAACCTTCCCATAATCTGGATACTTGGTGTCCTGGGACAACAGTCATGCCTTCGCAGTTAGCCTTAAGAATCCATCTGGAATTCAGGAGTATCAGAACAAACTGAGTTTTCTAATACCAAATTTTGTCCAGACCAAGTTCAAACAATATTCTCAATAGAATATTGGGTTCTAAGAACGAATTGGGAGATAGTTCCTCCTCCTCCTCCTCCTCACCACGGTCTTTTTCAACATTACTGCAGGCACCCTGAAGCCCAATGTCACATTTTACTTATCTTTGAATCCCTAGTGTTTCATGTGGTGCTCAATAGTACCTGGTTCTCAATAAACATTTGTTGCATGAGTAAATACATTTATATTCTTATTTTCTAAAGAAAGGTAACTATAGCAACTATAGCTTTTATGCAGCTGAAACTTAGCAGTGGTTTTTCTATAGTAAAAAATCAGAGTTGAACAGCTCTACCTTAAATTATAAAGGGACTGTTTGCACTTAGAGATGATATTTAACCTGCTTCATGATTTGTCATGTTTCAATTCACTAATAACTTCAAAGGGATAAAAGGCCTTTGAGAGTTTTTTACCTTGGTGGTGCTGTGGGTTAAGTGTTGGGCTGCTAACTGCAGGGTCAGCATTCAAACCACCAAGCACTCAGGGAGGAAAACGAGGCTGTCCATAAGATTTACTGTCCAGACACCCGACACACAGTCACTGTGAGTCTAAAGGCACTGAATAGAAGTGGGTTTGGGCTTGGGTAAAAGCATTTCGCCAATGCTTTGGGGGAACCCATCACTTCCCCCCAAAAGATTTGACATTGTTTTTGACATTAACAATAAATGGATTTCTAAAACCCATTAAGAAGCCAGGGAAAATTAGGCTGATTTGAAATTTTTAATTTCTCAAATTTAGAACTCACTAAAATCAATTCTGGATTTTATAAATAACAGTATTTTTTTTTTTCAGGTAACAGGCTGCATATCTAATTCAAGTCAATCAACTTTGGTAAGTATCATTTAATTTGGAAGATTATAAACTTAAAATTACATTCCTTTAGTGGCACAAAAGCAAGTGTTTGATTTTATGCTATAAAGGAGATAGGGTCCATTTGATAGCTTTTTGACATTGTCTTCTATACGCTTCATAAAGTTAAAATAATCACATATATACAAGTCTCAAAGGTTACCATAAGGTAACCTTGTAAGAGTACATTGCTTCTCAAAATTTCCCAGTGTGTACTAAGGTAAGGAACATCCCTGGGTGGTACAAATTATTTGCTCTCAACGGCGAACGAAAAGGTTGGAATTCTCAACCCTCCCACAGCAGCACTGTGGAAGGCAGCTATGTGTCTGTAAAAAGCACAGCCAGGAAAACCCAGGAGCTCAGTGCTGCTCTCGTGTGTGGCCACCACGGACTGAGGCTGACTCGATAGCGAGGAGCTTGGTTTTTAATGCGCGACTGTACCTATTAGAGAACATCATTCATGTTAACAGTGACATGTATTTGCTTTAAAGGTCAATGAAAGTTACTTTCACGTGTATTTGTTCAAAAATTGATTACTGCCTATTACATGTCTATCATATGCCAGGCACTGTCAAGGAACTATAGTTACACAACAAAGAAAATAACATTCCTCATTTGGCTTAATTACAGTCATATTAAAACTGCATATTTTTCCTAGGACAAAAAAAAGTAGAAACATTTTTGTATTGCAGTTCAAACTAGCCACAGTGATTATTGCAAGGAAAAAGGAAATACATGAACCTAAAAGCCACTCGTTTATAAAAGTTAGAAAATTTTCAGCAAGTCTTAGAAAGTAATAGATACTGTATGCACTCATGTATAAGCCGAGTTTTTTCAGCATATTTTTAATGCAGTTTTTGTGGTAAAATTAGGTGTCTCGGCTGATACTTGGATCGGCTTATACTTGCATATATATGGTAAATGAAAATTTCAAAATAATCAGTGTTTACCTTTGAATTCCTTCAAGAATATCCTTCACAGCTGCCATTAACTTTTGAAGATATATAAATGCTTCTTCAAATGATGCTATATTTGAAGTAGTTAGAGCTGAATTAGAGCCCAATCTTTGAAAAACATCTGTGCTAAAGTACAAAAAAGAAAAGGCAGTCATAAGTACACATGCATATTTATTGAAATATACTGTATAATATTTGTAAACTTCCATTTGTAAACTGTCAGTGTATAAAATAAAGCAGGATTTATTTTAATATGCTGATCTATTTAAATTAGAATAAAAGAGAGTCCAGGTTCAGAGATATGCAAAGGATTGAAGTCAGAAACTCTTCAGGTCTAATATAAAATAAAATGTACCTTCAGAGATGGCTAAATTATGTTTCACTCCAGGAAACCAAAGGAGACATAGGAAAAGTAACAAAATCAATTTACATTCAACTCAGGACTCCAGAATATGAAACAAACAAAAAACTAGACATTAGATCATTTGTTGAAACAGGAAGTTATAAACATGTATCCAATTTTTGCCCTAGTAATTCTATTTCTAGAAATCTATTAAAAATTACTTAAAATTATTCACATTACAGTAACCATTTCATAGCAACCTGCATGCTCAGCAATGTGCAGTGCTGTTGTCCCTGGCGGGGAGCCCACGCCAACTGCAGGCAGCCTACTGCCTAACAGACTGCAACACTGCCCAGTCCGCACCGTCCTCCTGAGCCCTGCTATGCTGGAGCCCACTGCTGCAGACAATTAACAGAACATCAGAGCAATCATTAAAATGAGGTGCATGGCATCTCCGATTTTTTTTAAAAAACAATGCAAAGACTGAAAACCTACATGACAAAAACCCATGGCCATAGACTCTATTTCAATTGGTCAGAATAGAATGGCAAAGGGTTTTCCAAAGCTGTAATTCTTTACTGGAACAGACAGTCTCATCTTTTTCCTATGGGTTGTTTGGTGGGCTTGAACTGCCAAGCTTCTGGTTAGCGAATGTTGAGCCAAGCAGCCAAGTGCTTAACCAACTGCACTACTACATGTGAACATAAAATGTTAACCATGTTGACTATGGTTACATTTAAGTAATAACATTTATTCTCAAAGCATTTTTTTCTTATTATGGTAAAATACACTTATTTTACAAACTTTTAAAGTATATGATTCAGTGAAATTCAGTAAATATATAATGTTGAACAACCACCACTATCTCGTTCCATTTTCATCATTTCAAAAAGAAATTCTGTATTTTATAAACAATCACCTCCTATTTTCCTCTCTGTCAAATCTTGGGCAACCACAAATCTGCTTTCTGCCTCTGGATTTGTATATTCTGGATAGTTCATATAAATGGATTCAAACAATATGTGATTTTTGTGTGTGCCTAGATTCATCCACTTAGCATATTATTACTGTGATCCACATTATAGCACGCACCAGTATTTCACTGTTTCATGCCTGAATTATATAACATTTATAGACGTAACATTTTGCTTATACCCTCATCAACTACTGTGAACAGTTGAACAGTTATGAACATACACTGTTCAAAAAAAACATTTTTTGTCTGAATATCTGTTTTCAATTCTTTCATTATGTACCCAGGTGTGCAAATGCAGGGTTATATGGTAATTCTATGCTTCATTTTTCAAAATACAACCAGTCTGTACTCCACAACATCTGTGCCATTTTTTGTTTCCTACAAACAATATATAAGGGTGCTAATTTCATCACATTCTTATTCAAACTTACTATTACTGGCATTCTAATGAAAATGAGTGTTACTCCACTGTTTTTTATTCCCCTTTCCTTAATGACTAATACCACTGTCAGTCTACCAGTTTGCTGGACTGTGGTGGCTTATGTGTTGCTCTGAGGCTTTTAATTATGTCACTGGTATTTCAAAGACCATCAGGGTCACCTGGTGAACAGTTTTAGTGGAGCTTCCAGACTCAGGGAGACTAGAAAGAAAAGCCTGGTGATCTAATTATGAAAATTAGTCAATGAAATGCCTATGGATTACAGCAAAACATTGTATAATACAACAGTGGAAGATGAGTCTCTCAGGTTGGAAGGCAAAGTACGGTGCCTGCAACAATCAACTCATGCATCTTAACAATCCAGAAGAATGGGCACCAGTTCATTCCGTTTTACCAGCATCACTGTGAGCTGGAGCCAACCGAACCACAAGAAACAGTAACTAATGACATTGAGAATCTATTATTCATGAGTTTGCTGGCCATCTATATATTCCCTTTTAGAGAATTTCCTATCAAACTCCTTTGCCCACTTTTGAGTTATTTCACATTTTGTTCTTGAGTTCTTTGTATACTCTGAATACTAGATACATGATTTACAAATACAGTGAAACATGTGAGAATTCAACAGGGCTGTCTTGTTCTCCCAGGTCTTGAGTTTTATGCCTTTGACTAGCAGTATTACCTTCTATCCCTCATTTCAGTGGAAAATAAATTTGTGTTTTGAGCATAGATATGTCTATTTCTATTCATGCCCCCGTTCTTATTTTTCTAAGATATATACCTAGCCACTAGTGGGGTTGCTAAAATGAGCCCTTGTGGCATAGTGGTTATATGTTGGGCTGCAATCCAAATCATTAGCAGTTCAAAACCACCAGCATCTCTGAGGGAAATAGACTAGGCTATGTACTCCAGTAAAGTTACAGTCTTGGAAACCCACAGTGGGTTCCTCTGAGTCAGCACTGGCTGGATGGCAGTGAGTTTTGAGTGGGATGGCTGAATCAACTATTATTTCTATTTCAAACTCTTTAAGCAAGTGCCATAGTTAAGCATTTTCTTTAAGCACACTCTAAGCATTTTTCCACAGTGGTTATACCATTTTCCAGTCCACAAGAAATTCATGGAAGTTCTTTTCTCTCCACACCCATGCCAGTATTGGATGTTTTTGTTCTATTGAACTGTGGCTGGGTATGATGGTATCTCATTGTGGTTTTGACTTGCATGGTCAAATGCCTGAAAATCACTATCACTTCCCTGTGTTTCTTGGCTGGCTGAATGTCCTTTGGTGAATGTCTGTTCTGTACATTTTGTTTTGTTTCTTATGTTTTATTGGCACATAATCCATATATCATACAATTGAATAGTTTAATCATATCAAGAAGATATACATAATATATAACCCCACGATCAATTTTCGAACATTTTTTCTTGTATTCATCGACATTAACTCCCCAATTTCCCCCACTAACTCCTCTGCCAAGAAATCCCAAGAAATCATCAATCCAGTTATAGTCTCTATAAATTTGCCTATTAATGTACAGATTCACAAATACCTGGATTTCATATATAGAAAAACATACCAAAAAACCCTAATATAATAATAATAGTAACATATAATAATAATAAGGGTTCTTGGAGGATAGAGGTAGGTAGGGAGGGGATAAAGGGGAGTTGATATCAAAGAGTTCAAGAAGAAAGAAAATGTTTGGAAACTGATTGTGGTAGCAACTGTGAAATTATGCTTGCTCGAATTGAATCATATGTTATAACTAATCTGTAAGAGCTCCCAATGAAATGATTAATTAAAAAACTATTAATAACAAAATAAACCAGGAAAAATCTCATTTAAGTAGAAATTTTTTTTAAAAGTAGAAATTTGAAAAAATTAAAACAACTTTAAAATGGGTCCAAAGGGAGATCAAATGATAAGGTGCTAAATTTTAACATAACTACACCTGCCATTATCCACTTTCCAATGTACTATTGGAATTCCTGGTTTACGATGGATCGGTATGTTTTTTAAATTAAGTTGCTTGCCTTCATCTCATTGCGGTGTTGAAGTTTTCTATATATTTTAGAGATTAGCCCTTTTTCAGATATGTCATTGCCATTGTTATTCTCCGATCTGAAAGCTCTTTGCACTTTCTTGGAGAATTCCTCTGATGCCTATAATGCTTCACTCTTACATGTTCTCATTCGTCTACTGTACCTGCTGCCACTGGTGCTTTCCTGGATAGCTCCACTGATCTACCTACACCATTAACTCTGTCCGTCACTAATCCACTCTCAGTACTTCAGAAGATCAATGTATGGTTGCTGAATAAATTACTGAATTTTTAATACAAATGATCTTCTGGAGTTGCTCTTCCCTTTGATATTCTGCTCTAGAATAACTAATCCTCATTTTGATTTAAAAACTCAAGAATAGCTCAAATGGTTTTGATGTGTGGCCTTAGCACAGTAAACTTGAAACACACCACCCAATACACACTAATCTGCTAACCACAAGGTGCAAGGTTCAAATCCATCAGTCGCTCGATGGGAGAAAGCTAAGAGAACTATTTACTCTCAAATATCTTGAAAGTCTCAGAACCCAGGGCCAGCGCTCCTGTCTTACAGGGTAGCTGCGAGTTGGGATCGACTCTGGGACTTTTGGTTTCCAAAAGGCTGTCTGTTTACATGTCTCTGCTTACTTATATCAATGTTCAAAACATTTTAGGGTAAATGAAACTATAATGGACAGCCTAGATGCCAATTCGCTCAGGAGTGGACAGAGAACTATCCTTAAAGAACAAAGAAAGCTGGCTTTCCCCTGTATTCCACAATATACAGCAAGTAATAAAGTGTGTCTGTAAAACAGCCACAAAAAAGATGAAAAATACATAGAAAGTTCCTAAGGAACAGTTCTGTTAACAATCTCTGAAGCCAAGGATGAGAATGTCCTACTACTTACTGTGTGGTTTTACCTTCCTTTGATAAAATATGTTTTAAAAACAGAACTACAGAGAATTTCAAATATGAAAACTTCACTTTTTTTTTAGACTTCACTTTTTCAGAAGTAGTTTGACTACGTTTCATTCTCTTTAAAAAAATTAAAGAGCAAAATAAAGTAACTGCCGTTGGTTGTAGTTATTAGTTGGCTCTGCCTCACAGTGATCTTACGTATAAGGGTATAAAACCTTGTCTGGTTCCATGCCAGCTTCATGGTCAATGGTATGTTGTAAGTATAATGTGGTAGCTATTAGACCACTCCCATCTCAATAAGGATTTCCCTCATTTTTGCTGACCTTCTACTTTACCCAATGTGATGCCCTTTATTTGTACAAGGAGTCCTGGAGGTGTAGTGGTTGGTTAACATTGGGCTGCTACACAAAGTCAGCAGTTGGAAACTACCAGCCACTCTGAGGGAGAAAGACAGGACTTTCTAGTCCCGGAAAGAGGTAGTGTTGGAAACTCAGTGGCAAATCTACCCTGTCTTCTACGTATGAGTCAGCAATGACTAGATGGCAGTCGTTTGGTTTGTTTCTGAGTTACTTGTACAAATGGGCTTTACTTACCTGAGTGATACATGACCAAAGGAAGACACTTCACTTGATCTTAGCCAAAAGGCCGAGAAGCACTAACAATTTTTAAAAAAATAAGTGCACTGCAGTCTTGGTATCCTGCTTCTAAGGAGCACACTGGATGTATTTCTTCCAAGAGTGATTTATCTATGCTAGCAGTCTGCACTATATTCAAAATTCTTTGCCAATACAATTCAATTACAATCAATTCTTTTGTTCACCTTTTTCATTGTACAACTCTTGCAGGCCTATCAGGTGACTTAAGAGACCATGACTTGGGTCAGGTGCACCTTAATCATCAAAGCAAAACTTTGAAACTTTTTAAAACTTTAAATAGGTCTTTTGCAGCAATTTGTTCAGTGCAATATGTTGTTTGCTTTCTTGATTGCTGTTTCCATCGACACTGATAATGAAAATAAAACTTGAAAATAGCAACGTTATCTCCATTTACAACGATGCCAATGATCGGTCCAGTTACGAATATTCTGTTTCCTTCGTTTTTCAGATGAAATCCACACTGAAGAGCATGGTCTTTCACCACGATTGGTGAGCACTTCAAGTCTGCTTCATTCGTAGGCAGCACGGCGGTGTCGTCTTACTTTAATGTAAGTTGATGAGTCTTCTTCCATTCCTGATGCCACATCCTTCCAAAGTCCAGCACAGATAAAGTGACATATGCAGCTCTGCCACACACCGTTTTTAACTGTGAACCTTACAGTGTCCGCTTCTTCTGTCTGAACCGTCTTTTAACCTCGTACAGGTTCTGCGTAACTTCAGGGACGTGTTCTGAACTCTCACTTTAGTTAATGTATAAGTTCTTTATTAACCACAAAAAGGGAAATCCTTAATAAATGATGGGGTGTTAATAAGCTTTACTTTCACCTTTTATTCCCAAATCATAATTATGTATTTTTCCCATAATCCATAAAACAGTAAACTTATATAAGAAAGGCGGAAGGAAGGAAGGAAGGAAGGAAGGAAGGAAGGAAGGAAGGAAGGAAGGAAGGAAGGAAGAAAAGCTAAACCAGAACTTAATTAACAAAACTTGCAGGGCTCTGAATGAAAATTAGAGGAGTCCCAAACTTACATGCTCAGATCACTTTTACTATTTTGAAAGAGAACGAACTAATGAGAGTCATTTAATTATTAATGCCAGGCACTAATCATAAGACCTATGATTATGATAACAGTATATGATAACAGAACAAAAACAAACACGCAACCGCAAATAAAAATAAGATGTTATTAAGTGTTGGAAAAAAAGGGAACCTTTTATAAAAGTAAATTGTTTTGAGCAGTCTGGACAGGTAGTGGGAAAAATTAGGAAATTTGCTCAAAGCATTGTGTAATAAATGTATTGTTCGTTTTTTAAAAGAAAATGAGAACTTTGGAGCATGAAATGGCATGCACTACACAACAGATAATGACTAGTTTAAAGTGAGATTTTTTTAAAGTTAGTATTATTTAACTTTGAATAAGAATTTTAAATGTCACATTTCTAACTAGTATTTTATATACCAGCTGTAAGGAACACAAAATACTTAACTGTTTTTAAATGAATGGAAGATTAAAATATATTAGATATCATATATTAGATTTTATTTTATTTTTAAAGTGGTAATTTCTGTCTGATACATATAACTTTCTGCTACATAACAATATATGGACATTGGAAAAAATTAATAAAACTAAAATTAAAATAGGTAAACATTGTCTGCTTCGGTTCTTATGTCAAACATAGCTATTTATATTAAGTCCGATAAGCTATAAAATAACCTGATAAACTACAAATTTGTTCTTAAATTATAGTCACGGATTAAAAAGTGGTGACCCTAGGGGTTAGGTATTGAGTTGCTAACTGACAAGTTTGTTAGTTCAAACACACCAGCCACTCCTTCGAGAAGGATGAGGCTGTGTGTGCCTAAAACAATGTACAACAGAGGTTCTCAAGCTGTGGCTCGTGACCCCTTCAGGGGTCAAAAAACCCTTTCACAGGGATTGCCCGATTCATAACAGTAGCAAAATTACAGTTATAAAGTAGCAAAGAAAATAATTTTATGGTTGGGGGGGCACCACAACATGAGGAACCATATTAAACGGTCGCAGCACTAGGAAGATTGAGAACCAATGATTTAGTCTGAAGTTCCTAAGAGTAGTTCAATTCTGTCTTACAGGGTTACTATAAGATGAAATCAAGTTGATGGCAATGGTTATTTGGGTTTGGTTTGATGTTTGAAGCCACACGTTATTACAAATGGCCAATTCAGAATAGATGTTGGAGGACTGATAGTACCCTGCTGTTCTCATGACCATTCAGAACACACTGAAACACCAAAACCCAATGCCATCAAACACATTCAACTCACAGCGACCTTACACGGGATTTCCTAGGCTTTGTAAATCCTTACAGGAGACAGCTTCAACTTTCTGCTGAGGACACTTTCGCCAGTGGCTTTAAATTGCCAACCCTGCAAGATTAGCCAACACTGTCCTCATGGCTTCTTTTGAGAACATTTAACTCACTCAAAAGCAACTTCAAATATAATCCTTAGTTCAGAAGGGGGACACTGGACCTTCAAACCATAATCACACTACAAATTTTGCTGTCAAATTAATTCTATAAAAATTATGGATCTAGAAAAAAGTGTTCATATATTGGGGGAAGGGGTAGGTGCCTTTGAAGAATAAGTTGCTTCAAATGATTATTCGGCTAATCTAGTAGTCTATTTGAAGAACTACTAAAAAATGGTCTCCCTCTCTTAATTCTACCAAGACCATACATAATAGTTTAAGCTTGAGTACATTTAAAAAAAAACTTTAATCTTCTCTTTATGTCATTCTCAATTATATAAAGGCCCTGCATCGAGCTAAGTTATGTGGCCAATTCTGGTCATTTTTCTTTTGTTCTGACAAATCATGGAGGCAGTACTACTCAAGTTCGGTTTCATTTATGAATCACGTGAGCCATTTTTTTTTAAATGACTTGACCCAGACTTGACAGACATGTCTGTCCTACTGGTCTAGAATGTGAAGGGCTTGTTTTTAGGGATATAAAAATAATGAAACTGCCCAAGTAACTCTGCATCTCCAGGTAAGAATCATTGTTTCTAAGGATCCAATTTAACACAAAGGCCTTTCGTCATAAGTGAATCTACGACACTGAATTCACAATCCCAAACACAATATCCTTAAAAACAAAACAAAGTAAAACAAAAAAACAAATGTATCACTATAGAATTCAATACTCTCCAGAGATTTAATACCTGTTCTGATATATTGTAATCCAAACATTCTCTAGGATAGACCAGATTTCTTGATTCCTGTTGGATTGGGGAAGCTGAGAATCCGAGAAAAGTGTGGTTTCTGGATTACTAGATTTCATCGAAGTCACTTCCTGCTGTTGACTCAGCGTGCTTTCTGAAGGCGTTGGCTTAAGTTTTGCCTTGACCTGGGGAAATAAGAATCACATAAAAAGCTGCCAGTCCTTCATGAGTAAGTGAACACACAGTATGCCAATTGTACTTACAAATGTTCTAGCGTTCAGGGAAGTGTTGGCTATGCTTTGTCCATTAGCATGAACAGAATGTTCCCAGAAAAGCATCAAAGCAAGAAATGCTGTTTTCCTTTTCCATTTAAATCAAACAGTATTTTCAGTTGCTTAGAATAGTGACCAATCTATGTAATACCAACTTAAAAGATACTGTGTGAAATACATAGTATTGAACTAAACAGAAGGTACACAAGATGCAAAAATAAATACCGTACACACTCGAGTATAAGTTGAGTTTTCCAGCACATTTTTAATGCAGTTTTTGTAGTAAAATTAGGTGCCTCAGCTGATACTGGGGTCGGCTTATACTCGAGTATATACAGTATGATGCAGGCAAGCCTCCAAGTACTTTATAATCCAATAAAGAGAATGAAAATACAAAAGGCTGTTAAAGGAGGGGGGTGGAAGAATTCAAACATTGTTATGACAATAGCGGACAACCAAGTTTTTCCATTAGGTAGTGATACATTCTAAACTGCACTTTAAGAGAGTAAGACACACTTGGAAAAGAGAGTGAGGGTAGGAATATTGGCTAGAAGGCTACTGAAATAATCCAAGAAAGAGCCCCAAAACTTGAACTCAGCAGGAAAAGGCAATGGAATGAAAAGAGCATGTATTTAAGAACTATCAAAAAGTCTAACTACACTAAGGGCTCAAGTCGAAAAAAAATGCTTTGAAAATGACAATGGCAACATATGTACAAATGTGCTTGACACAATGGATGGAAAGCTGGATTGTGATAACAGTTACATGAGCCCCCCCCAAAATGATAAAAAAAATAAAAAGTCTACAGACTTGGACAAGGACTGGTTTCTGGAAGTGAGGAAAAGCTTAAGACGTTTTAAATATAGCTGCTGCTATGTATGTGTGTGCATCTCCATGCAGTTTGTCTGAAAAAGGCTGGGCCCCTTCATTACTTATCCAGGGAAATGCTTTATTCAGTAAAAACCCAACATACAAATGATGTGAATAAATCTCAAATGTACATGCATGAATGCATTAGATTCTATTTTAATGTGCTGTATTGACAGTAATTTTCAACAGCACACTGAACGTTGCTGATAAGGGGTAAATGCACTGAATACATTAGACATTATCATGTGAAGTACTTAATGTATAATCTTCTATGCTTATAAACTTTATGGGCCCCTCCTATTATAAAGCAAAAAAAATGAAGAATGGTTGAACAGAATATAAGTTTGGTTTTAGACATACTGATTTTGAGGAATAAAAAGAAATCTAAGATAAGATATCTAGCAGGTACTGAGATATACAGTTCTGTAGCTTCAAAGCTATTGTTGGGAATCATCCTCATAGACAAGCCTTAGACTTAGATGGGAGGGGAAAAGAGAACAAAATAGGCAAAAGATAAGACAATCTGAAGGAGAGGAAAGCAGAAAAGTATAAAGAAAAATTAGAGTTCAATAAGAAAAGAAAAGAATCAAAAGTATAGAGTGGCAACAGAAACTGAATGGGGGCAACAAGTACCACACTTAGGAAAGGCTGACAAGTGGGGAGAGAGAGAGAAAGTTGGATTTGATCACTGGGAAACAAATGATAAGTAATAGTCTCTTTTAAGAGTATACAATATAAACTTATAAAGGACGAAGGAAGAAGCTCAGAAATAGACAAAAATAGTTATAGCTTCACCTTTTAAGTAAAAGAAAGAACAATAAAGAGCATGGCCAATGAACAGTATTTAAGAACAGGGAAGATAGGAGCCAATTGGAAAGCAGAGTAAGGGCTGTACTATTGATTCAAACAATTCAAAAAATGTATCACCTTGGAGGAAGAACATGAATTTAGGAGAAAAAAAAATGTCTCATAGAATGGAGGGAATCTTAACTCTATGTTTAAAACTTAGGTTTTAGTTTGGCTCTATAGTAACTTACTTTATGAGGTTAAATATATCACATTATTTCTCAAGGCTTAAGATTCCTTGTTAACAAAAGGAAGATTTCAAAGGTCTAGCTTTATGGGTTGTATCATTGATTATTCATGCTTATTCAA
This sequence comes from Echinops telfairi, assembly GCF_000313985.2. Classification (NCBI taxonomy): domain Eukaryota; kingdom Metazoa; phylum Chordata; class Mammalia; order Afrosoricida; family Tenrecidae; genus Echinops; species Echinops telfairi. The sequence goes on along the minus strand of NW_022111324.1, from coordinate 27,685,421 downwards.
TTTTTTCTAAGTTTATTTCCAATATTATAATTTTCGAGCATTTGCTATGTATAGGATCTATTCTGATAATTCCGCATTTATTAGCTTACTCAATCTTAACACTCACCCTATGAAATACGTATTATGATCATCAACATTATGTAACTGGGAAACTGAGGAAAGGAGAGCTAAGTAATTATCTTAATGCCATGAAAATAGTAAGTGGTAGTAAAAGGATTTGACCTTCAGAAACATAAATTAAGCCTGGACTCATTTAACCGCCTGTACTAGCCGTCTCGCTGATCTAATAATGAAAGCAGGCACAGCTCTGCCAATTAGGACAGCAGCCCACAATGAAAAAGAAGCACAGGAGAGGCCACGTGGGAGTAATCCCGCCTCAGAAAGGGAATGTGTTGGATGAAAATAATAAGATCTCTGTGCAACTGGAAACATATTATTATCCTATCTTTTGGAGCAGGAAGAATAAACGGGATAACTGTTCCCGGTTTTTCCCTTTTACATTAATATGAAATCAATAAACACACATTGATGGAAAGACATTATTTCCAGAGATACACATTTCTAAATTTTAACTTACGTTTAAAATGAAATCTAACATATACCCAACTCTTTTCCTTAGCTCCCAAAACCAGTGTATAGAACGATACAGCCAGATTCCTTTACCAAGTTCACAGATGTACTTATTATGTGTTAAGCAGTAAATGCTTTAGAAACAGGAACCTGTGTCATTCCCATGGCAATCCCACGGCAGAAGCTGAGGCTCAGAGAGGGTTCAATAACAAACCGAGTCAGGCTGTGGATCCTGAGACACAATTTTAATGCTCATGAGCATGACTGATTTTAATTATTCTATTGTCTTGGCAAAGAAATTCCCCTTTTTGGTCACTAGAAGGCTAATAAAAGAAAAATGTACATATCATTTTTCTATCCTCTGCCATATATGTAAAATCGTGGAAACTAGCAATGTTTGTTATCTTTCCACTTAAGTTCTTCATAAGCGAATTACTAAATATCTCCTTCCCTAATTTTCTTTACATGATAACTGAAAAATTAAATGAAAATTAAATGAAAAAATTAAAAAATTAAATGAAAACAAAAGTCTAGGTTCTGTTGTTACTGAAACATGACTTGGTGTTTAGGACTAAAGTGAATGTATTCTACAAACCATGTCCTATTGAGGATGGGCTCTTAAAGGAGTGCAAAGGCCCGAAGTATACTGAACTCTCCCCCAGGTATAGTAGGCTTGTTTCATTAAGGAGATGGTTTAGGGTTCAATTCTGTGCTGGGGGGGATAATACACCTTTCCTCAAACATTGCTAAAACCCTGGGTCCATTCATTGCTACTAATAGTTCTAAAAGTCACACTTGTCAGAGGAGCATGAAACTTCTAACAGTAAGTTGGTTAGCTCAATAACCAAAGGAGAGTTCCGCCCTTTAATTAATTCTTTTCCTCAATGATCATATATTCCCATCTTCCCTTTTAGTTTATAAAAAGGACCTTCCTTTGCTTTCGCTCCAGGAGATGTTCCCCTAGAAACTAACTTTGTTCCTCAGCAAGTACGATTTAATATCATCTACTCCTTTGGTGAGTGAACAAGTAATGCTGAGCCAACAGCCATGAAAAACCACTAAGAACAACGCGGCCAGTTTAGTTCTTCATAAAGAAATGAGAATAGGAGAGACAAAACAAGTTCTTATAGATTAAGTTCTGTGGTACTGAGTTTCTTGAGCTGTTTCTGGCACATAAATTCTCAGAATATTTTACACATTGTGAAATTAGAAGACTGAGAAATAGAGGAGAACTGGATCTAAATTTCACAAAGGCCAATTAAAGAGTAAAAAAGAAACCAGTGTTAGTTAGGTTAAGAATTACATGAGGAGATTTGTTTAAAAAAACCAACTGGAAAATGTGAATAAAGTCTTTAAATTAATTGAATCGCTGTACTAGAACAATACTCGTAGCCTGATTAAAAGTACTGTGGGACCAATGTCAAAATTTGAATTCACTAAGGTTTGAAAAGGACATGGACCCTGAATGTTGGGGAAGGGAAAAAATAAGGCCTCTTTTCTGATTGATGCCATCACGTGGTTGGGAGCACCGGAGAACAGTCCAAGAACTCTCTGCTCTGTAACCAAAAAACCAAATCCCAACACCTGTTGTGATATTGCTTCCTACTCAGATGAGCATATTCTCTAACTCACTGAAATAGTTGCTTACCCTTCTCCATATTTACTTGTTAAAGACAGAATTGAGTTGGAATTAAAATCTTATTTTTAGTATTCACATATTTACCATTTCATTTTTTGTTTTTTTTCATTGTTTTAAATCATTTTATTAGGGGCTCATACAACTCATCACAAACATTTATCAATTGTGCAAATCACATCTGTACATTCATTGCCCTCATCATTCTCAAAACATCCACTCTCCACCTAAGCTCCTGGCATCAGCTCCTCATTTTTCCCCTCCCTCCTGCTCCCCCTCCCTCATGAACCCTTGATAATTTACAAATTATTATTTTGTTATATCTTGACCTATTCGACATTTCCCTTCACCCACTTTTCTGTTGTCCGTCCCCCAGGGAGGGGGTTATCTGGAGATCCTTGTAATTGGTTCCCCCTTTCCAACCACTCTCCCTCTACCCTTCCAGTATCGCCACTCACACCACTGGTCCTGAAGGGATCATCCACCCTGAATTCCTTGTGTTTCCAGTTCCTATCTACCAGTGTACATCCTTTGGCCATATTTGTAAGGTAGAATTGGGATCATGATAGTGGGGGGTGGGAGGAAGCATTTAGGAACTACAGGAAAGTTGTATGTTTCATCATTGCTACATCACACCCCGGCTAGTTCGTCTCCTCCCCGAGACCCTTCTGTAAGGGGATGTCTAGTGGCCTGCAAATGGGCTTTGGGCCTCCACTCTGCACTCCCCACCTCATTCACTATAAGATTTTTTGTTCTGAAGATGCCTGATACCTGATCCCTTCAGCACCTCGTGATAATGCAGGCTGGTGTGCTTCTTCCATGTGGGCTTTGTTGCTTCTGAGCTAGATGGCCGCTTGTTTACCTTCAAGCCTTTAAGACCCCAGATGCTATATCTTTTGATAGCCGGGCACCATCAGCTTTCTTCACCACATTTGCTTATTGACCCGCTTTGTCTTCAGCGATTGTGTTGGGAAGGTGAGCATCATAGAATGCTAGTTTCATAGAACAAAGTATTCTTGCATTGAGGGAGTACTTGAGTGGACACTCAATGTCCATCTGCTATCTTAATACTAAGCCTATAAATATATGCACATAGATCTATTTCCCCATCCTTACATATAAATATATTTACATATGTACATGCCTTTATTTAGACCTCTATAAATGCCCTATGCCTCCCCGCTCTTTCCTCCATTTCCCTTGACTTTCCTCTTGTCCCACTATCATACTCAGTCTTCATTTGGATTTCAGCAATTCCTCTTGGTTACATTACCCTTGATCAAGTCCTACCAGGCCTTCTACACCCTCCTCACCACCGATTTGGATCACTTGTTGTTCCCTTGCCCCTGGGATTGCTTACACGACCACCTTTCCCCCCACCTCTCCTTCTCCCATGTCCCCCCGGAATTGTCAGTTCTATTGTTTTCTCCTCCAGATTGTTCATCCAGTCTATCTTAGACAGACCTGCGGAGATAATAACATGCACAAAAACAAGACAGAGCAAAACCAAGCAACAATATACAATAAAACAACAACAATAAACCAATAGCAAATACTGTTGTATTCTAACTACACTTTTGGAGTGCCTGTAATTACTGTTGTTGTCAACTCAGCTGCCACTGAGTCCACGCTGAGTTGGCATTTCAAGGGGTATCTTACCTCTGAGATTGTTTGCAGTAGTTTGTCCACTTGAGCAAATGCTTGTGGAAGAATACCATCATAATTTGACCTTGTACTGAAAGCATGTAACAAAGTTTTGGAATCCTGAAGCAGGAATTTCACTGTTGCAAAATCCAATGTACTATCAGCTGGATCAAGAAAATTGAGAAAGGAAAAATATGTACAACTGAGAACAACACACAATTTTTTTGGAAAACTAATGAGCCTGTACTTATGCTTGTGTACCCACACATCAAATTTATCCTACTTTAAAAAAGCAGCAATTAAGCAGGATTCGTTATAAACATGACCATACTACTCAAGGACAACTCGTTAACTAGCAACAACATTGCAAAAAGGTTGTAGTTGACTTGAGTAATTCTATAATCTAAACCCTGTCAACCTAAAGTAAAAGCAAAGTGAACGGACATCAGACGTGGAGGAATCAAGAGACACATTCTACTGGAATGCCACAGGTAGTATGCAGGACCTCTCACAAGGAGTACTCAGTAACCAGGCAGAAGCACGTCATCGACAGAAAAGTACGCCTACGGTAGTGAGTGCTGACATTGCAACCCTGTCCAAACCTATGACCCCCATCTTTGGATAACTAACAAAGTATCAGCTCCCCAAATTTAAGTCAAGCACATTAATCTTTTACTTAACACTTAGGGGTGTACATGAAAATTATAACTATACCTCCCTTGCTTTCACCGACAAAATTGGGCCTATGGTGCAACCAGGTATTTTCCCCCATTCTCTTTCTACATTCAGCAGAGCAAGATTGCACTCTGCCTTCACCCAGGGAGCCTCTCAAAGGCAACACTCTCAGTTTAACTTGCTGAGTGATCCCTCACAGCTGGTGCTGGAAAGTGCAATGGTTGCAATCAGCCAGTAGCACTCCCAACTTCAAGTGCTGTTCAGGGCACATGCCATACCTGCCATTAGGTATGCCTCTGCTATCATGTAGTGATTTACCTTCAAATTCTGGTTTACACTAAGTGTAACGAAGATAATGTGCTGTCTCTCTTGGAACAATACTACTTTAACAGGAAAGAAATAATCTGGAGAACAGTGGGAGGAGAAAAACAAGCACAATTCTTTTTCTTTGTTTAAAATTTTTTGAGATGATCTTTATAGTTTAAAAATGGAACAAATTTCTCCCAAGGAAACAAAATTACCTAAATTCTCAAACTAGTTAGGACAGGGTAGCAAATTACTTCATACTTTTAAACTGATGAACAATAAAACAACTTTGTAATGTCACAAATCTACAGAAAAAACAACTTTCCACCGTTAAGGCAGAATGCCACGGAAGAGTTTTTAATGGGCTTAATAACAATGATTCGTGTTCGCTTTCCTTTTTTTTTAAATGTTCACAGTTGCAGAGACTATTAAGATTTTGAAACACCATTATCATTCTTCACTAGCACTAAGGGGATTTTGCGTATGTGGTTGTTTTACCGTCCTCTGAATCCCTTTTATAAAAAACACTTGATTGTCAAGCGAAAGGAAAGTTTATTTCCTTTCAGGAATGCTTTCAGTTATTTTCAAAGTCAATGATGAGTTAATAATCCTTTGAATTAAAAATAATAGATACCAAAAAAAAAGAGATACATAGGATTGAATACAAACATGATAAATATCCTGAGGTATTATTTTGAAGGTGCTTCTCCAATGTAATTTCTGCCCTAATTCAACCCTTCAACTAACTTTTTATTTCTATCTTACAAAAATGCTTCCTAAGATTTCCTAGAATAATTAACTGTTCATGAAGAAAGAATGAACACTCTCTCTTGAAAGAAGCACAGCCAGAGTGTTCATTACCAGCAAAGATGGTGAGACTTTGGCTCACGCACTTTAGACACAGTATCAGGAAGGCCCAGTCCCTGGAGGGCATGACACTTGCAGAGTCCATGAAAAAGAGAAAGAACCTCGACAGGAGGGATTGACACAGGGGTACAACTACGGGCTCAGATATGACTGCGCTGCTAGCCGAGATAGGGCAGTGCTTCTTCCTGCTGTACACAGGGTGGCTGATTCAGAGTTGACTTACCAATACCTAACAATAGCAAGACGATGCAGAGAAAACAGCAAAAAGATAAACTCAGTCCACAGCTACAAGAAATCTAGATGACTAAAACAGGTTAATGCTTATATAAGGCCAACCACTACTTCGACAAGTTACTATGAGAAACAAAATCTGCTACTAATAATTTTCTATACACTTTTTAATGAACTGATAAAAGGATGCACGTATGGTTTACAAAAGTAATTTAACATCTGAGAATACTATTAATAGTCAGCAAAAGAGAAAACCAGTATTTTCCTAATTTAAATTAATTTAAAGCAGAAGATATTTCCATTATTCCATTATATTTTCTTTACAAGTCAAAAAATATTAAGCAATGGATTCTAAATCAAGGATCAATTAATTTATATAATGAATTTTTAAATAGTTTTTTAGCAGAAGGACCAGTCACCACCTCTTCACTTTTCTCCCTAGTGCCAATTACAGCTGCCTCCCACCACCACTACTCAGAACTCACTGCTGTGAGTCAGGGCTGACTCAGGGGGACCCCCAGTAGGTTTCCCAGACTGTAACTGTTGATGGGAGATGTCCCCTTCTTTCTCCTGTGGAGCGGTTCCTGGTATGGAACTACTGACTAAAGGGATCACAGCTCAACGTGTAAAAGCTACCTCACCAGGGCTCCATGAAAAAAGTAAAAAGCAGACAATGGAATGGGGCAACCAGATACCTCACTTAAAATCGAGAATTTCTTTGCAACCATACTAAGTAAAAAAAAAAAAGTATTGCCACAAATCATAGAAACTATTATTAGACAAAACCATCAAAATGAGGAGTTAATTTTTTTCTAAGTTCCCCATTTAGGTCTATATTACTACAAAAGTCCTATCTCCATCTAGCCTTTCGGTAAGCAGTTAAGCACTTAAGCAGAAAAAAACCAGGTCACTTCACATCAGGAGTTTGAAAACTCCTGGACATACCCATAATGATCAAACTGTTTCAAGAAGGAACCCTGGTGGGGAGGCCCAGTGAGGAAGCACTTCGGTGCTACATGAAAGAGCAGCAGCTTACACCAACCAGCCTGCTCCACGGGACAGCGATGTGGCAGTCTCGACTTCCGAAGACTGTAGCCTTGGACATCCTGTGAGGCAGCTCTACCCTATTCTATATGGTCTCTATGAGTCAAAACTGACTCAATAACAAAAGGTTTTGCTTCCAACACATAGAGCAAAACAAATACATCTGTTTGGTTTCATACAAATAACTCAGACTTTGATAGCATTCGGTAAGTTTCTCCTTTTTATTCTAAGCTGAGACTCCCCCATCCCCTGCCAATCCTATATCGAATCTCAACATATGAACAGACAAAAGATAGTTGCTTTGGCTAAAGGTGGGTTGAAGGCCAAAGGTCCACTACTCCCAGATGCAGTACAGTGAACTGCTTGACATGACTCTTCTGAGCACGGTCTAGAAAGGCCCACTAAATAACTGGGTGGGATCATGCAGATAGGATGCATGGAACTCTACATGGGGATTGGTCAGTTTTGCCATTCTGCTGAGTTGTGTCTCAGAAGCAGGAATGCATCCTTTGGCTTGGAGATCCCTGAGGGCTGTACCTTCTCAATCTAAGACACAAACCTGTGACATTGACGTGGTGGTGAAATGGGAACAGCCAACACATCACCACCAAAACAAGGCACAGCAGTGTTTCCCAGCCCATGGATTGAGAAAGCTGAGTAGGGTACTTTTAGGCACTAAATGTGGGGAGATGACTCATGCAAGTGCCTTTGAACCAAGGCTTTGGGCATTTCTCAGAAGCACTAAAAGAGCATCAGAACTTTGCAAAAGCAGCAAACAGGGCCAGGAACCGCATAGCTAGGAAACGGAGTACCAGAGACAGGCAGGTGTGCTATGGGCACAGCAGAAGACTCTGCTGACCTAAAGAGAGTATCCTGGGCATTTCTGAGCCTCAATTACAACCTATTAGCTTCTCTAATAATCCCCATAATTATGAGCATTCTCTGTGACTTGTGTGACAACTGCAATGAATTATCATACCCAGCAGAAAAGTGGACAGTGTTCTGGAAGGGATGGTTGGTGTCAGAACTGGTAAAAGAAGTAGAGGATATTTAGGCATGTCTGACTTCCACCCCTAGGAAGGAACTTTGGGCTAATATTGAATTGTGAAGTCCCACCAGATCAGATGCCATTATACCAGGCTCCCAATCAACCTCTCTATCCCAGTCACTGGTAGCCCGAGAGCCACTTCAGAGTCGGTGAGCTCTGTACAACACAGTTTAAAAACCGACTCATGGGGTCTTTTTCAGTCCTAACATTCACCACAGCCGAAGGTTTCTTATTTCGTATCCATTCAGTTTTCATGACAATCTCGCTATCCTATTTTTAAAATACATGAAATGTGTTCAATGTTGTATGTTAAATAGTGTAAGAAATTTTTAAAGGCGGATTTACATAAATAGACTATAAAATAACAAACGTTTCCAAAGCAAACATTAAAAACAACATGTTCACAATATCCAGGAACACAAACAATTATATCATTTATAATCACCAAGTCTATTAAACTGCATCTATTTCAACCAGTCGTCACAAGTCCTCTTTTGATTTTAGAAATATCAGTGATTAAGAACTAATTTCCAAATTTATTCATTCATCTTCACATCTCATAGGATATATGCTAGTCTGATTTAATATTTTAATGCAATGCTAATTGGCTCTTATGACACAGCCCTGGCTTGATGCTCACCCTCATCATGAGATCACTGAAGATGTGGATGCTACAGCAAAGTGTGGTGACAAAACTGGTGTCTGGCTATCCGAAAGCCAGCATCTGGGGTCTTAAAGACTTGTCGTAAAGCAAATAGCCCTCTAAATGAGGTATCAACCAAGCCCACATAGAAGCAGCACCCCAATGTGTGTGATGCAAAGATTGTAGTTAACAAAACCCAAATCTGAAATAAGGAATGGTTTCAGAGCTTAAATTGTGCAGGAATTTTGCAGGAAGCTATGGATGACAGTGGAAACCCAAAATCCATTTGCAGGGTGCTCGCAATGATGAGCTGCTAATGAATCCTCTAATGGCCTTAGTTGAGGGATGTGAATAGCCTTGGGACCAGAGATCACTGTCAAGTCAATTATGGTAGATACAGTTGGATTTAAATGTATTACCTTATCATTTTATTTCCCTGTTGTCCCATTTTAAAGTTGTTTCAGCTTTCAGTATTTTATCCTTTCTTTTTGGATGAGGTTTTTTCCTAGGTTTTATCTAATCATTATTGTTTAATTTTTTTTTTTGTTTGCTTTATACAGGAAGCAAAGGACAAGTGGATCTATAGAGACTAACTGGCTTGATAATTTTCTGGGGAAATGGCTGCGAAGGATGGGGAGAAATGGAGACCTAATGACAGCGAGAACAATTAGAAAGTGTTCTGAAATTTTGATGATGATTGCAAAAATCTTCTTAGTGCAGTTAAACGACTGAATTGTATATCCCTAGCTAATTGTATAATTATGTACCCCTATAAAAACATAATAAACAAAAAATTCATACCTTTACACAGATTGTCATATAGGCTCTCAATGATTAAAAGTAAGTTGTTTTCCATAATTAATCCAAATACAGCTAACCAATGTTTTTTAAAACACTGAAATAAATGTACTAAAGTCCATGGTGGTTTCAAGTACAGCATCTAAAAATATTGGGGGGGGGTGAGGGGTAGGAGAAACACAGAAATATTAGTATCTATGAGTTTGTTATTTCTATCATTAAAAATTATTTATCTAGGAATTCCTACACGTTTTTAAGTAAAATATAATTAGTTAAGTTCATTTTTAATTTAAAGATATTTTATTGAAAACTAATCATAACCTTAAAATGCCAGTTCATTGTGAATTACGTGTGTAAACTTCATTATTAGCATTAACCCTCATTGTTACATAATCTCTATGTATAAAAAAAAAAGCATGATTTAATCAAAGGAAACATCATTCTAACCAGCAAGGTCTCTAAAGCTACTTTTATCATGCTAATTTCTATGAAGAAATCAATCTGTTTCACAAAACAGTGGAGTAGAGGAGCTATCTATATAGAAAAATAGTTAAATATAATTGCCATACTTTTGCAGATATGTTTTTTAAAAACAGATCACTTATTTCTATCTGATGGCAATGCTTCCTTTTCTGAATGGTTCTTATGCAATGACTTTCCTTAACCATACTATGAAACATCTGACGGTGCCAACTTCCAGATCACTTTTCATTATCCTGTTTCCAAAGCGGCAGTAACAAACATTAACTATAATACTGGCAAATATTAGAACCATACTGAGATAAATATAAACCTTAATTAATGTGGAATACTATTTCTCTTAACAATGAACATGAACAGCGAACAAAAACTAAACTAAGCTCTCTATTGTTAAACACAGTATTTCATTGATGGCAGAAATATGAATCTACAGAAAATCAAAATCTCTTGCTACCATGATTAAATGTACATATTCTGATTTATCTATACATTTTATATTTACATGGCATGAACTAAAATATATACCGTATATGCTCGTGTATAAGCTGAGTTTTTGCGGCATGTTTTTTTATGCAGTTTTTGTGGTAAAATTAGGTGCCTCGGCTGATATTAAGGTCAGATTATACTCAACTATATATAAGTAGTTATATTCAAAAACATATTCTATTATATTCAGGATGTCCTCAATTTAGACATTTTGATTCAAACAAAACCAAATGAAAGAATTTTCATTGAATTCAATTTAAATATATTCTCCTTGCCATTAACAAATTCCCTATATTATTTTCCAACTTAAAGCAAGTTAGCAAAAAAATATGTCTTTAAAAAATCCCTTATCTTTGAGACGTCGGACAGGGCAAGATATGACAAAATACCCATTTATAAACTATCAAGGGCTCATGCGGGAGGGGGGAGAGGGGAGGGAGGGGAAAAATGAGGACCTAATGTCGGGGGTTTAAATGGAGAGAAAATGTTTTGAGAAACGATGTACAAATGCGCTTTACACAATTGATGTGTGTATGGATTGGGATAACAGTTGTATGAGCCCCTAATAAAATGTTAAAAAAAAAAAATCCCTTATCTTCAATGGCAATCACCTTCCATGACATGATCAGCCCATCACTCTTACTCCAGTCACATTCCTGCTCTGATGTAAGGGGAGTTCTTAGGGGTGTGGCCTGCATCATCTTTATTTTACATGGCATAGCAGAGCGGGGAGACTTCAGTACAGCCCAGAGGGAAGAAACTGGCACAGAGCTTGTCCTTTGGACTACAGATGGGTGACTGGGGGATTCGGGGTGGAGGAGGTGTGTGTCCTATGCTGAGAATATTATAGATCAGTATTGAATGGAACCAAGGGCCTTCCCCCAGGTCCAACAGAACTGGCTAGCTCCTTGAACTTGTACTTTTAATCTCCTAAACTGTGGTACAATAAATTTCTGCTTGTGAAAGCCATCTACTTATGATATCTCATTATAGCTAAGACAGTGCCATTTGTAAATTATTGTTTGCTTTGTGGACCATATAGTCTGTTAGAACTACTCAATTCTATCCTTGTACCACAATATTATAGTACAGCATGTAATATATTTTGAGTCAATGCAAACTTACTTATAAAAATAAGCAGTGAGTTGGATTTGGCCCCTAACTGATTTGTCCATCTATCTAAATATTTTTCAGCATCAATTATTTTCCTACAGACTACATTTCACACAAAAAATAAAAGATTTTTAAAAGACCAGCTCATGACTCATACCACAATTCTTTAATGCAGTTCCTCATGTTGTGGTGACCCCCAACCATGAAATTATTTTTGTTGCTACTTCATAACTGTAATTTTGCTGCTGTTGTGAATTGAACGATCCCTGTGAAAGGGTCATTCGACCCCCAAAGGGGTCACGACCCACAGGTTGAGAACTACTGGTCTAAATCCTTATACTATTCATTGGCACCCAGTCAATTCTAACTTACAATAAATCATTAGGACATAAAAACTAGCCCCAAGGGTCCAAAGGCCAGGGGTCCTCAAACTTTTTAAACAGGGGACCAGTTCACTGTCCCTCAGACCTACTGGAGGGCCGGACTAGTTTAAAAAAACCTATGAACAAATTCCTATGCACACTGCACATATATTAATTATTTTGAAGTAAAAAAAACAAACGGGGCAAAAACACCGGCGGGCCAGATAAATGTCATCAGTGGGCTGCATGTGGCCCGCGGGCCGTAGTTTGAGGACCCCTGCTATAGGCTCTGCAGAAGACACTTGCCACATCTTACACCCACAGAAACTGGTAGGTTCTGAGCCAGGGACCTTTCGGTTAGCTGCTGAGCACTTAACTACTGTCACACCAAGGTCATTATATAACAGGTCTTTAAGAGTTCATGAAAAATGAGAATTATGCAGGGGTGGGGGAGAATTGGCACCAAAATAATTTTGTTATGTCTGAACTGGATCTAGCTGGAGGCACTTAGAAAAATAAGACATTGGTTTGAAATGAGTGTGTGTCAGAGCAACGTGAACTCTGCTAAAATTGAAGCAAAAGCAAGCATCAAATTTATGGTGATGCTTGGGTGGGAGAATGGTGAGATTACTGATGCTTTATGAAAAGTTTATGGGGACAAGGCCCCAAAGAAATCAGCAGTTCGTCCTCACCCCCCGGCAGTCCTGGGGCTTTGGGGCTCGGCACAAGGGGGAGTCCCTCTGGGACATGGGGGCACAGTGAATGGTGTGACCCTTTGCTGGGCATGCCTACACAGTAGGGTTTGCTGCACCCCTTTAGGGTTTCCCATATGTGCTCCAATAAATCTGTTCCCTTTTGCTTAAAAAAAAAGAAATCAGCATTTACAAACAGGTAACTCATTTTAAGAAGGGGTAATATGGAGTTGACGCCAACAAGGGCAGATCAAAACCAAACTCCCGGCCATCCGGTCAGTGCCAATTCACAGAGGCCTTAGAGGGCGGGGCAGGACTGATCGGTGAGTCTCCAAAAACTGTGGCTCTTGGAGTAAAAACCCTGTCTTCCTCCCCGGGAGAGATGACCCACAGCATCTTTCAAGGAAGCAATCTTGTTCTTTCCGTAACTCAAGTGAACCAACAGTGAGCAGAGAGAACAAGGGCCAGCACCAAAGACATTGCACTTGGGTCCATTTACACAATTCTACGTAAAAAATAATTTTTAATCAAGTTGAGCAAGACCCTGCCCAATGGATGACAAAACTGTGGCAACTAGATGAGCTGTCAAGAACAGAGCAAGTGGGATCAAGATCCTGAGGTATTTTTCAAAGAATTGTTAACATGGTTTTTATCAGCATGATTCTGAGGACAAAGCACCATCAAAGCAAAACTACCCCGAGGTGGAAGTGGTCCAGTCACAGCAAAATCAGAATGGGCATGAACCAAGGCTATGGTACAGAGTTTGAGGATGCTCAAGGCATTTTGCTTGCTGATTTTCAGACGGGCCGAAAAATATTAATGCATGCTTGCTATGAAAGTTCTTTGACAAAATTGGTCAAAACTTTAGTAGAAAACACTCCGGTGACAGGAGGAAAGTAAAAGGAAGTAGAGGAAAGAACTAGGAGGAAAAAGACTTTTATAAAGGTATGAAGATGTATTTATGTACATATGTAAATATGTTTATATGTGATAGGGATATAGGTCTATGTAAATATATTTATATGTATTAAGGTAGCAGACGGACATTGGGCCTCTATTCCCTCAATGCAAGAACACTTTGTTCTAGTAACCTGGCATTCTGTGATGTTCACTTTCCCTAAAGGTTCACTGAAGACAAAATGGGGACATAAGCAAATGTGGTGAAGAAAACTGATGGAGCCCGGCTATTAAGAGATATAGCATGTGGGTTCTTAAAGGTTAAACAAGCAGCCATCTAGCTGAGAAGCAACAAAGCCCACCTGGAAGAAGCACACCAGTCTGTGATCATGAAATGATGGCTGAATCAGGTTATCAGGTATCCGAAGATCCAAAACAAACAACTATATCGATGCGAACAAGAGGGGTCAGGTGGATACGCAAAGTCCATCGTCTGAAGACAATCGATATCCCCTCCCAGAAGGGTCACAAGGAAGGGATGATTAATACAGCACCGATGAAACACACAACATTCCTTTAGTTCCTGAATGCTTCCTCCCCACCAACAATTATGACACAGTTCTACCTTACAGATATGGCTAGACCAGAGGATGCACAATGTTACAGATAAGAACTCTCTGCACATGGAATCCAGGACAGATAAACCGCCCCAAGAACAGTAGTGAGAGTGGCGATACCATGATGGGAGGGGGGGAGGAGTGAGGAGGGAAAATAATTTTAAAAAGAAAGAAAACACCCAAGAAAGCTTCATCAGAGAATTGTTCACCACAGCAATGCACCTATTCATTTCCCTCATCAAATAAGAGTAATTTTACGAGAGTGTGAATGGGAAATCATTAGGCATCCATTTACCTTATAGTCTTGATTTGGTTCCTTCTGACTTCATTTCTTAATCTTAAAAAAAAAAACCCACCTTTAAAGGGCAATGCAGGGACAGTAAAATATTTAACACTGCTCTTCTAACCAAAGTCTCTAACTTTACCAAACGACCTCTTCCAGCATGGCTCTGGTAAGATGGGGAAGAAACTGACAAGACTCATCTGTGAGTAATTGTGAACAGGATGTGCAGGAAAACCATCCTGCAGGGTCTAATGAGCCCTTTGAGAAGCAGAGGAAGGGATCCCATTACTAGCAAGAGCTAGGAGTGGTGCTCAGACAAGAGAGCCTTACACATTGAACCTCCTGGGTACAGAAGAAAGCTACACCATTGAAGGAGCAGCAGCCAGAGCACGGAACAGAGGGTGTGGGTTGGTGGGTTTGCCAATCCAGGGAGCAAGCAAAGCTGAGTGCCTCTGGGCAGAAGGCTGGCTTGCAGAGTAGGGTGTGTGTGAGCACTTGGGGGAAGCTGACGCTTACTAGAGTTGGGTGCCTCTGGGCATATAATTCAGGGAGCTGTGTTTTCAGACTCATGGAGCTGAAACTGAATGCCCTTGGATTGAGGCTCCAGTGGAGTGGTATGCCCCTTTGGGCATTTATTATCAGACATGAAAGAACTTTGTAACATTTCATGATAAACAACTAACCTGAGCATTTCTCAATGGCATTGCAAAGTGTTAACTTTTTAAATAAACCCTTTGGTCACTAATTTTGTCTGTGGGGTCAGTATGACCATTACAATGGATAGTAAAAACTAGAAAGGTAAAATAGAGAACACTAATTAAAACAACTCAGGCACCCACTTAATAATCTAAAAAAGGAAACACTGATAATATTAAATTCCCAAGGCTCTCAATTCTTTAAACCAAAACCGAACTAAACCTACAGCCATGGAAGTGATTCCAATGCACAGTGACCCTATCTATATAAGGCTTCTGAGACTAAATCTTCGTGGAATACAGTCTCATTGCAGAGTAGCTCGTGGGTTTGAACCTTGGACCTTGTGGTTAGAAGCCTATATTTAACCAGCCAACACCAGGGATCCTATCAGTTCTTTAAGGATGAACTAAGTGGCTGGTATCATCACTTAGAAAAGTCTCTTGAACTTGATGGAGTTTATATTGATTGAAAAATGAAGTTTATATTTTTTTCACCTTGATTTTTTTCATCTTAATCTTTTAAGTAAACTTGTCCATGAAATTTTTGAAGATCCCTCACATAATCTGGCCCCTTATTTCTTTGCATCTTTTACTCTGCTCCTCTTCACTCATTCCAACCATATTTTGTCTTTACTCACAGGTTACCTTCTCTGTAAGCCTATTATCCACCTCAAATCACTTATTCTTTTCCTTCTTTGTTTTTATCCAGACTACTTATCAGCACCTAACACACAGTATCATTTATTTTTTCATTGTAAGGGGGCTTTAAAAAGTTCATGAAAATAATGAAGTACAATGGACATTTTCCCAGACCTTTTTGAAGCCACCTCAGATATCCAACATCTTTAAGTACATGTTGTTGTTGAAATTTAGGTGCCATCCAGGCGGCTTCAACCCATTTCAACACTAAACACAACAGAACAAAACACTGGATAGTCCTGCGCCATCCTCACTATCGTGCCCATCCTGAACCCATCGATGCAGCGACTGTGTCAATCCATCTCATTGAGGGCCTTCCTCTTTCGCTGCCCCTCCACTTACCAAACATGATGTCCTTCTCCAGGGACTGGTCTCTGCTGACAATATACCCACAGTATGTAAGACAAAATGTCATCATCCTTCCCTCTAAGAAGCACTCTGGCCTTAGTTCTTCCAAGGCAGATCAGTTTGTTCTTTTAACAGTTCATGGTACTTTCAATATTTTTCACTAGCTCAATTCAAATGCATTGATTCTTCTATAGTCTTCCTTATTCAATGTCCAACTTTCACGTGCATATGACAGAACAGAGAAGACCATGGCTTGTGCCAGGAGCACCTTAGTATTCAAAGTAATTTCCATGCTCTTCACTGTTCTAAAGATGTCTTGTACAGATTTCCCTGATGCAATACGTCTTTTGATCTCTTGACTGCTGCTTTCATGAGCACTGATTGTGGAACCAAGTAAGGTGAAATCCTTGACAACTCCAACCTTTTCTCCATTTATCATGATGTTGCCTGCTGGTCCAATTGTGATGATTCTGGTCTTCCTTACACTGAGTTGTAATCCACACTGAAGGCTACTTGAGGTAGTTTATTGTGCCAACCTGGCTGATAAACATATGCGGGGTTAATTGAAGGGTGGAGAGATAAATGGCTCAGTAAGCCTCGCCTTTTGAGTTCTCAGGTCTCTTCCTTTGTGACTGTCAGACCAGGGTGCAGCTGCCTTAGCCAGTTCCCTGCTTCAGCTCGCAAGGCCCACTTCCTACAAGACATCCCTGAGGAGAAGCCACATAGACTTACCCCGATGCAGCCCTGGATGCTGGAGCAGCGACGTGGAGACCCCTGCCAGCTCGGAGATGCTTACACACTCACTGATTTGGCTTTCCTCCTGCAGTCGGCATCATAGTGTTTTGTGAGATGGAGGAGAACATCATCAGCATACCACAGGTTGCTAATAAGCCTTTCTCCAATTCTGATGCCACTCTCTTCATATAACTCAACTTCTCTGATGATGTGCTTAGCATATAGATTGAACAAGTATGGTGAAAAGATACAATCCTGATGCACACCTTTCCTGATTATAAACCATGCAGTATTCTCTTGTTCTGTTCATCCAAAGGCCTCTTGGATCCATGAGTGTTCTGGAATTCCCATTCTTCTCAAAGTTATCCACAGTTTATTATGTTCCACACAGTCGATGCCTTTGCAGTCAACGAGATACAGGTAAACAGCCCTGGGGTAGTCTCTACTTTCAGTCAAGATCCTGCTGACATCAGCAATGGTATCTTTTGTTCCACATCCTCTTATGTCTCCAGCCTGCATTTCTGGAAGCTCCCACTCAATGTGCTGTTGCAACTGTTGAAGGATGAGCTGGTACAAAATTTTACTTGTATGCGCTATCAATTATATTGCCCTACAATTGGAGCATCTTGTTGGGTCATTTTTCTTTGGAATGAACACGAATATGGATCTCTTCCAGTCAGTTGGCCAGGTAGCTGTCTTCCAAATTTCCTAGCATAGACCAGTGAGTGCTTCCAAGGCCTCCTCAGCCTTCTGAAACATTTCTATAGGCGCTCCACCAAGTCTTGGAGCCTTGTTTTTGACTAATGCATTTAGTGTAGCCTGAACTTCTTCCTTTAGCACCAATATAATTATAGTTCAATACAATTAATGTTCAATTTTTTATGCACCAACCATAAAATCTAGTGATGAAGGTTCTTCCTCAAAGGCTCCCTCCTGAAATGGGGGTCTGTTGACTAGATCTTTTGGATACTTTGACACTATTTTTGCCATCTTCTCTTGATGCTTCCTGCATCATTCAGTATTTTGCCTCTAGAATTAAAATTCAATGCTTAAATGATTTCTTGAGGCCTTTCGGTTTCAGATATGCTATGCATGTTCTTCCCTTTTGGTTTTCTAATTCTAGGTCCTTACACATATCACTATATTTGGCTTTGTCTTCTCGAGGTACCCTTTGAAATCATCCTTTCTTCCATTTACTTTAGCTACTCCATGATTAACAGCACTTTCCAGAGTCTCTTCTGACATCCATCTGGATCTTTTCTTCTTTTCCTGTCTTTTTAATGACCTTTTTTTTCGCTGTCTTCATGATTGACGGTCTCGATGTCCTCCCACAGCTCATCGGGTCATTAGTGTTCAGGCATCCGATCTATTCTTGAGATGGT
Organism: Echinops telfairi; assembly: GCF_000313985.2. NCBI lineage: Eukaryota > Metazoa > Chordata > Mammalia > Afrosoricida > Tenrecidae > Echinops > Echinops telfairi. Next base: position 27,667,170 of record NW_022111324.1, on the reverse strand, counting down.
CTCAAAATTCAGATGGGGTAGACATAGGTCAAATTTTGACTCATGTGGACTGTTTTGTTAATTTTCTTCAGATTTACTTGAACTTACTTCTGAGCAATTGATGTTCTCTTCCAGTCAACCCCTGGTCTGGTTTCAGCTGCTGATACTGAGCTTCTCCACTGTGTCTTCCCACAGATACAGTCAATTTGATTTCTATGCCTTTCATCTGGTAAAATCCATGTGTAAAGCTGTCTTTTGTGTTCTTGAAAAAGGTATTTGTTATGAACAAGGAGTTGGCATTTCAAAATTCTATCATACGCTCTCCAGCTTCATTTCTATCACCAAGTACATATTTTCAAATTACTTTTCCTTCCTCTTTGTTTCCATATTTTACATTCCAATTAACAATGCACTTTGATTGCGTGCTCACCCAATTTCTGGCTGAAGTCGTTGGTAGAATTCTTCAATTTCTTCATTACAAACTTTAATGGTTGGTGCATAAAAGTTGAACAATAATTTAATGATGAGATTTGAAGGTGGATTGATAGAACTACCCACAGGTAGCGCTACACCTTATGATGGATTTAGCAAGATACTGTCTGACACTGAATGGCACACCATTCCTCTTGATTGTGTTATTCCAGGCATAATAAAGATTTATATGATTTTTCTGATTCAAATTGGCCAGTACCAGTCCATTTCAGCTCACTAATACCTAGGATATCAATCATCATGCATTGCATTTAAATTTGACCACTTCCAATTTTCCTAAGTTCATACTTCACATATTCCAAATTGCAATCATCACAAGATTTTTGCAGCTGTTTTGAGTCATGCCCCATCAGCAAATGAATATTCCGAAGGCTATCCTCTTACAGCTATGTCTGACGCACGTCCCCATCACTGACTCTTCTCCAAGAAATCAGCGCTTCTTCAGTCACATTTCGAGTGCCCTCGAACCTGAGGGGCCCATCTGCCGCACTATCTCTGAAAATGTTCTGCTTCTTTTGTTCAGTCTTAATAGTATTTGAAAACGCTTCAAAGCTCTGTGTAGGTTTTCAGCAGCTTCTTCCTTAGAAGTGGGATGCCAAAACCTTCTTCATTGTCTATTCTTAGTCTGGAAGGTCTGCTGAAACCTGTTCACTTTGGGTGACCCTGCTGGCATTTGAAAGACTAGTGACATAGCTTCCAGCATCAAAGCAACACACATGCCACCACAGTTCAACACACTGACAAGTGGTGACCTTAGTACATGAACCCCATGCAGATCTCCACATCTAACACACAGTAGACATACCGTACATATTTGCTGAATGATAAAACTTAGCCCTGAGGTTTAAGTAACTTTCATTTTCCAAAAATATCTTCAAGAAAAAAATGAATGAGATGATTACAATGAAGCTTATAGTATTTCATACAAGCCGCTGACTCACTCACTCACTGCCATCAAGTCAATGCCGGTGCATGTGAGCCTGTGACTGTTTACGGTGAGGGGCCGTTAATGGTTTAGAGCTGCTGACCCTGCAGATCTTGGTGCAACACCTGACCACTACACCTCCAGGGCTCCTTTTTATACAAGAAAGACAATAAATCTTCATTAACAAGAAATTGTCAACTACTAAGTTGAGATAATTACCTCCATCCAGAGATTTCCAAAAGCAATTTTCATTTCAATCTCTAATATTGAAGATAAAGCCATTCCAAGAGACTTTTCCAGCTCAGCTATGATGCTTCCAAGGACAACAGATAGTCCAGAACTTGTGGGTTCCTCTTCAGGTCTCTTTTTCACGGATGTTGCTTTTGAAAGTCAAATAGTTACAGGATTTATTCAGGGGACTATTATTAAATATTTTACATGTAAAATTAGTATTTGGCTATAGAAGTATTTCAATATGTAATTCAGATCTTAAATAACTAGTCCTTTCTTTTAAAAACAGTATTAGGGAGCATTCGGGAACCCTCATGGTGTAGTAGTTATGTATTAGACTGCTAACGGCAAGAAACAAGAATTTCTATAGAGTTTCACTTGCAGCATCAATATGTTACTTTAGTAAACCCTCTATCTCTTCTGTAAAGCACTTCAAATTAATGCATGATATTAAAATAAATGTGATTTTTAACTAAATTTTAGTGTTGCTATTATAAAAAAATTACAAGAATGGTTTAGATTCGTTTACAACAGAAATTATGGACTAATAACTACAGATCAAGAAGTAGTTTCCTCCCCCAAATAATATATTCTTGTAATCTCAGCAAACATCTATAAATTATTTTTAAAGGCCCCAATCTCTGGCTTAACCACCTTTACACTTGTCCCTTAAAAAGCAACAGCTTTTATTATTGTAAGTTGTTCAATTTAATTAACAATATTATTTTGATACCAGATAAATAGCTGCAATCTGTATGGCAAAGAACAAAATATTACATAGCTTATCACCATAAAAGTAAACTAATGGTTTAAATAGCAATAATACAGTATAATTGGCAAGCCAAAAGCACAGTACTTCTAGAAATTAATAAACTAGAGTATTGTGTTACTCTTTCTAAATGCCATTTGAATATTCTGACAATAGATATTTCATCACTGAAGAGGGCAAATGAAGTAGCATTTATATATATATATGGCTACCAAAAACAACTATGGTAGAGTTGACTCCAACTGACAGTGATGCTATGGCATACCAGGATAGAACAGAACTGCTCCATACGGTTTCAGAGGCAAGAACTTCTTCCAGCCTCCACTATCTACTACAGAATGGCTGGTGGGTCCCAGGGATCACTTCATTAGCAGCCTAACACTTAGCCCACTGTGCCACCAGGGCTGCTTAATATGTAGGCCCTTGCAAACAAACAAAAGTACGTGACACTAGAGGCTTCAGTAATTCTTCCCACACAAAGGAAACTGGGAGCTTTTCAAATGGTATCAGGTTTGATGTACTATTCCATCACATAAGAGCATTCAATAGAAAAGAAAATAAATAATGCTAGTGCCTTTGTCTAAATTATCATTAAAAAAATAAATAATAGGTTATAAACATGAAACCAAAAATTATCTCCATCTCAAATGAGCATTTCCTATAGCTACTATTATTTTAAGTTTTATTCAGCATTGTAAAAGGCAACATGCATATATTAATTATAAAATGTAAAAATGTATATGAACAAATGAGCAAAATTTCAATCTAATTTGTAAAAGTACACATTGGAGGCAATAATGTTAATTGTTTTTTATTATCATTGTAATTTTCATTTATTTTTCTCTTTACAAGCCAGATATTCCAAACTTACTATTTTTAATACAAAAGGAAGAATGTTACTAATTCTAAATGTTACCAATATTAGTGAATACAGTAAGACAAATATCTAATTATTCACAGTAAGAATACTACCTTTCAATTGCGGCTTAGAAACACAAGGCTGACGACACCCATCTGTGACCATAAATAAGTTTAATAACTCTGAATTCAATTCTTCTTTACTGAGTGACTTCACACCACTTATAAGACCCTTGTTTCTTAAATTTCTATCATCCCTAAAGTTGGGAGGGTTTGGAGAAAAAAATATTTTTATTATAAGATAAACCAGATGGAAACAATACACATAACTAATCAGAAAGTATTGATACTTTGTTTACAAATTTAGAAAACATAACAATTTATGAAATAGAGAAAATAAAGGAATTAGCATACAGTATGCTCACAGGAGGTTTGGGGAACAGTAACAGTTAACACTTACTGCGTGTTTTCCTGGTCTGAGGCACTGTTCTAAGCAATAATCTATTAATTCTCACAACAAATTTCTGAGATTAAGATGTGAATTTTTTTCCCATTTCACAGACAGGAAACCTGAAGTATAAGTGATGTGAAATAACTCATCTAAAGTTACACTTGATATGTGGGAGCTGGATAAGAATACAGAAAACAGGTTCAGAGAGCCAACTCTAAGAGAATTAATTCACAGAGCAGGCAATCTCAAAATTCCTTCACTGAGCATAACATAAATTGTTTGAATTTAAGGTTAAAATAAAAAAAGTCAGTCTGAGTATAGCACAGTGCATAAGACTACCTTATGAGCTTACAGAGAAATAGGCATTAATAAATGGAAAGATATTTAAAGTGTTGAATGGGGGGGAAGTGACATGATCATGTATCTGTTTATTAAATTATTATTTTAGAGTCTAGCAAACTTCAATGTCTTTGTTAATGGAAGAGTAGTTTATGAGACTAACATTCCCGTAGATCACAACATGGACAAAAATTTAAAATAAGCATCAACTGTAAGTGAAAATTACCTTCAAGACACACAAACTCCCCGGATGAGAACTGTTCAAACATGACATCGTGTTTCACAGAGCAAAGGATGCCTCAGAGAAAAGCAAACAGGAAAGACCCAAGAAGAAAGCCATAACCTTTTATAACCTAATCCCAGAAGTGATACATCACCACTTCTGGTGTTGGAAGAGACTGCAGAAGAACAGGAATATCAGAGAAGCGGCTCCTTGAGGGCCCTCTTGCAGGCTGGGGTGATTGTTAGCTGCTGCCAAGTCAACCTCAATTCACAGCAACCCCAACTGACTGAGCAGAATTGCCCAAAAGAGTTTCTAGGCTCTGATCTTTACAGGCTTCAATAACCAGGTCTTTTTCCTACAGGCTGGCTGCATTGGCTTGAACTGCTATCTTTTCCATTGGTAACAGAACGCTCAATTATTCCATCACTGAAGATCCTAGAGGCTGGTTACTATAATAAAACTCTATAACTACAGAACGACAAAAGAGAAAATGAAGTAAAAGAAATAAAGACCGAGAATTCTCCAAAATTAAAGGTAGGCACCAAACTATAAATTCAAGAAGCTCAAAGCACGCAATGTGGGATAAAGCCCTCCTCCTCCCAAGGCCCCCCCCCACAATAAAAAAAGCAAAGCACCTAAGCACGTTCTTGCCAAATAGCAAAATACTATTTTTAAAGTACACTGTGATCAAGTAAGGTTTTTAAAAGAGGTATAAAATAAGTGAAAATGGTAATCGCATATCACTAAAAACACAGAAATACGCTAGAGACGGGGAAAAGCAAAAACAAATGGAATAGAAAACAAGGAGCGAAATGTCTAATGTTGATATGGTCTATACATATAGAGGTCAGAAATTTTCAGATAGGATAATAAAGAAGCAACTATATGCTGCCTATTAAAAAACCTACTTTAAATATAAAGACATCAGAGGTCAAAAGTAAAAGGATGAAAAAATACACTCCATATAAACTCAAGCCAAAGAAAGACTAGCTATGGCCACTGCTCCCCAGGTGATTCCATCATCTCATAGTAACCCTATAGTACGGAGTAGAACTGCCGCAAGACTGCACGATTATGAATCTTACACGGCTTCCAAGATTGCAAATCTTTATGGAAGCATACGGCCTCATCTTCTGTCCCCCTCCATCCCTCGGCCCACCCCCCACCAAAGGCAGCTATAGGGTTTGAACCATCAACCTTTTGGTTAGCTTAACACACCAAACCATCAAGAACCCCCGTACTAGCTAAATCCAAAGCCACTGCCATCCAGACGATTCTAACTCAGAGCAACCTTATAGGAAAGACGAGAACTGCCCCACAGGGTGTCCAGGGCTGTCAATAATCACAGAAGTCAACAGTCTCATCTTCAACAGAGTGACACATGAGTTTGAATGGCCAACCTTTCAGGTCTCTCAGCTCAACACTTTAACCCGACATGCCTCCAGGGCCTCTTGGATTAGCTGCAGTAACACCATATAAAGAAGACTACAGAATCAGGAGTATCAACATAGAGGGCAATTATATAAGGAAAATAGATTAATTTCCCATGAAGACAATCATAAGCAATCCAGAGTAGATTACAAAATAGAACTGACAGAACTAGATAAATCCACAATTACATCTCAAGATTTTAGCTCTCTTTTCTTAATAATCAAAAAATAAGGGGAAAATCAGTACAAATATGAGACCTAAATCTTGACCCCCAATATATACATTCTTTTGAAGTATTCATCTAGGCCACATAACAAACTGTTGAGAAATTTAAAAGACTGTAAGAGCCACCAATAAAATGATTTAAAAATTTTTTTGAAAGAGCAGAAATCAAAGAATGTATCCTCAGGCCAACAAATAATTAAACCACCAATCAACGACAGGGAATTATCTGGTTAATTTACAAGCAAGTGGAGTTAAGCAATAAATGTATAACTCACACATATATATTGAACTGAATAAAAGTCAAAATACAAAGTACCAAAATTCATAAGGTACAAGGAAAGTCATGCTTAGAGAACATTTATAATAAACTCAAATCGATAACTTAAGCGTCTATCTTAAAAAACAGAAAATGCATGGAGGATGCAAGAGCGCTTTCTGGGATAAGGGAAGTGTTTCTATATATTGAGAAGGCCATGGGACGCCCAGGTGTATCCATTCTCAACACCGTACAATTAAGATTTGAGTATGCCATGTTATGTTTTTTTCCCCCTGAAAATACATGGATCTGCATGAAAATAATCAAGCGAAAGAGGCAGAATCCTAAAAAGTGTTTTAGTTTGGTGCTTAGGGCTTTATTAGGTCTTCTATTCAATTTGGTTATTATTGAAATTTCCTGTAATAAATATTTACCAAAAATTAAAAATCACCAGTCTCGCTTTTTGAGAATAAATGAAGAACAATCAGTGTGAAAGTAGATACCATATTTTTCCTAGAGATGTTCAAAAAAACATAATTCAGCTTGATACGGGGTGGTGACGGAAGGAGCAGAGACGACCACACAGTTTGAGGAATAGAATCAGCTGGACTTGCTAATTTACTGGATACACATGAGGGAAGCCAGGGAAAAAAATGACTCCCAGGTTTCTAGCTTTAGCAAATAGGTAGAAGGTGCCACTTATTATTCAGACCAAGAACAGTTCAGTTTCAGGGAAAATCAAGAGTTTGCCTTTGGAGATGATAGGATTCGAGGTCTATGAAACATCCAAGTACAGATAGATATAAGTGGTTAAGATACCAGTCTCCAGCTCAGAGGAGAGAGATGGATTCAAGATAGAGTAACCACAAGACTATCACCCTGAGACACCTTTAAACTTAGCACCATGTTCTAGGTACTATTTCATGCTTCTAATCATCTAATATATGTCATCTAATTTAATACACACAATAACCTCATAAGGCAGGTATTGCTATTCTTACTATTTTTTCCTCACGAGGAAACGAAGCATCTTGTCCAAAGTTACAAAGTTGGCAAATGGTAGAGACAAGACTACACCCAGGCTGTCTAATTTACAGCAGACTCCTAGAACACAACCACAACACAAACTATCACCCTCTCTAAAAAAAATAATTCCTTGCCATATGACAAGGGTCAGATTTTGACTTCAGCATGGTTTTATCAGGATTGACTTCCCCAACTTTTCCAACAATTCTCTAATTATTCAATGAATGAAGTTGAAGCTTTGGCCTCACCGATTTTAGATGTAGATCTCATTCCTGTATACGTCATACAATGTAATAGCAATACAATTGAATATGCTCCCTAGACTTAGAAAAGTATATGAGGGGGCTTCAAAAAGTTTGTGGAAAGGCTCCATTATCTTTTACTTACACTTTTAACCAATTTAAAAAAAAAGCTTTTTGTGAATTGCGTGAAGTTCCAATGAGCAGATCAGTTTCCCATTCAACAATTCATACCCACTTTGTTTCATCTCCTTCACTGCAAATCTCTCCATGCACAATTACTTCCTGTTTCCATTCTCCTTCTTTCTTTACACTTCTGAACTTTACCCTTGGGCAAATACTGCCCTTTTTGATTATTCTAAGGGGTGCATACCTCCTTAATGTTTCCCTGACAGAGCTGTCTATGGCAAGGCTGAAAATTGAGCTATGGAGAGACATTCATTTCTAGACCTGAAAGGTGACTAAAGAGCAGGGTCGAGAGCTCTGTCTCCAACTGACCAGTAATCCTAGCTTTTTTAATGATTTTGAGATTTGTTCCACATTTTTCTACCACTCAATCCAGGACCTTCCATTATGATCCTTTAAAGGGCTGTAGGTAGTGGTTGCTGATCAAAAACTAGTCCTCCTGGGTCTCAAAGTCATGTAGAAAGATGCTCTTATGGACCATTAGTCCATCAGACATATGACGTCCATGTCCTCCAGTTTTTATCCCTCTTTTCCTCCAGATGGGAAGCGATCAATTGTTATACCTTAGATGGCCACGCATGAACTTTTAAGACCCCAGTCGCTACCCACCCAACAGGATGTAGCACTGTCTTTGTAGAATAAGTTATGCCAATTGATTCTGATGTTCCTTGAGATCATGGTCCTGAGCCCCCAAGTCCTGTTCCATGAATGTTTTGAAGTCCCCTCATATGTGTGCTGATATGTTGGATATAATATGATTTTTGAAATTACTTTGGAGTAAGCTGATACAGCTAAAAGATGAACCAAAAGAATGAAATGACTTTGAAACTCACGTGCATAGAATAACTTGAGAACAAGGGAACAATTCCTGGTACTGAAGACAGCATTTTAATACTCGATCATCATTATTCTCATCACTCAATCCATCTGTAAAATTAGCAAAACAACTATTAACAGGCAAGTGGAATCTGCAACTATCCCAAGTAGAATTTTCAATGTATTTACAAATGAAAAATATCTAAAAGGAAAGAAAAAAACTTTTTAAATAAAATGAGAAAAATTTGACAAAGCAACGCAATGTGTTTCAAACTCTGAATTTGTGGATTTAATTACGTACTAAGCCTTACTTCTGAAATGAAGCAGTTTGAAAATTAAATAGTTCTGAACTCTTTAAAGCGAAAAAAATGTAGTCAGTAGATGAGAAACTAGAACCTAAAAGCTGCAAGGTTCAAGGTTTTTATTTTAGTACAGAGATTTATTTTTATTTCTTTTATTTTAATGCAAGTTCAGGTTTAAATACATATAATTGGGCGGTGCTTAAAACTGCCTCTATATACTATCATTAATATAACCTGGTTCTTGTGTCTGCTGTTCCTTAATCTCTAAATCAATAAAAATTTAAAATGCAGACACAGTAAAATGGACTCTTGTAAGAGAACAAAAATAATTTATAGAATTTTCCAAGCCTTAATGCCCTTAGGAGCCCCGTAGTGCATTGTTTATGCATTGGGCTGCTAACCACGCAATCAACTGTTCGAAGCCGCCAGCTGTCCTACAGGACAAAGGTGAGGCTTTCTTCTCCAGCAGAACAAACTGTAGTCTCAGAAGCCCACCGGCACAGATCTACCCTGCCCTACAGGGTCCCCATGAGTCAAATCAACTTGCTGGCAGTGAGTCTGATCCTTTTTATTTTTAGTACATTTTAGTAAAAGTTCAATTTTTGTGAAAATAATGTCTTTCTTGTAGATCCTCATACTATCTTCCTTAGAAGCACTTAAGGCATTTGAATCTACAGAACTTTATGGATTACTTGGCAATGAGCCTGGATCTCAACTTTGTTCCCAGTTTACTCTATTTTCCATCTCAGATTTTAGCCCCTGTTACACAACTCATTTCTCTTACCATTCAATTTAGAAAACTCAGCCACTCAACCAACATATTTAAAAAGAAGCTAATGTGTGCCATGTCCATGGGCTAATCAAGCAGAGATGCAAAGACAAACTCTTCAGGAGTCTCTAGTAACTCAAACTCACTGCCATCGCGTCAATTCTGACTCATAAGAAGGTTACGATTAGAAACGCCACCTGTGGGTTTCCAGAGACTACACATCTTTTTTTTTTAATCATTTAATTGGGGCTCATACAATTCAGCACAATCCATACATACATCAATTCTGTAAAGCACATTTATACACTTGTTGCCCTCATCATTCTCAAAATTCACTTTCCTCTTGGGTTCCTGGAATTAGCTCATTTTCCTTTTTCCCTTCCCTCTCCCTCCCCGCGCCCCCCTCCCTCATGAACCCTTGATAATTTATAAATTATTATTATATTTTATCTTACACTGCCCGGTGTCTCCCTTCACCCACCCTTCTGTTGCCCATCCCCCAGAGAGAAGGTTATATGTAGATCCTTGTGATCGTTTCCCCCTTTCTCCCCACCCCTCCCCTCCTGGTATCACCACTGTCACCGCTGGTCCTGAGGGGTTCATCCCTGTGTTTCCAGTTCCCATCTGTACTGCTGTGCATCCTCTGGTCTAACCAGGTCTGCAAGGTAGAATTGGGATCCTGGTAGTTGGGGGGAGGAAGCGCTTAAGAACTAGAGGAAGGTTGTGAGTTTCATTATTGCTATACTGAACCCTGAGTGACTCATCTCCTCCCCACTACCCCTCTGCAAGGGATGTCCAGTTGTCCACAGATGACTACACATCTTTATGGGAGCAGAAAGCCTCCTACTTCCCCTACAGAGAGGCTGGTGGGTTTGACCTGCTGACCATGTGGTTAGCAGCCCAACACATAACCTACTATGCCACCAGAGCTCCTAAGAGTCTTTAATCAACAACTCCCTGCCAAAGTCAATTTTGACTCATACCAACCCTATGGACAGGGTAGAAATGTGGTGGGCTTCTGAGACTATATAACCCAGAAAAGGAGTAGAAAGCCTCACCTTTCTGCCACAGAGAGGCTGGTGGTTTTAAACTGTTAGCTTCATGGTTAGCAGCCCAATACATAACCCATCACACTACCAGAACTCCTTAGAAGCTCTAATGGGGAAGTCTAAACAGAATTCAAGTGATGAGCCTGAGAGAGTTGTACCCGAGAACCTTAATCAGATGACTTACATATGAGGGGGTATCTAAAAAAATCGGATTTTTTTTTTAATCAAAGCTATGTATTCTAAGTTTTTTTTACAAAACAACCTTATCACTTTCAAAATAATCTCCATTATACTTACCATATATACTAGTGTATAAGCCAAGTTTTTGAGCATTTTTAATGCAGTTTTTGTGGTAAAATTAATTGCCTTGGCTGAGATTTGGGACAGCTTATATTAGAGTATATAAGGTAATACATTTGTCAAATCTGTGATTCCATTCTTGGAAACATTTTTCAAACTCATTTGTTTGGATAGCTGATAAGACCTCCCTCATTTTTTTTCTTCACCTCTTCTACATCATCCAATCACTGTACTTTCATGTCCTTCTTCATTCATGTGACTTTGCACAGAGCAAAGTCAGGTGAGTAAGGTACATAAGGCATGAGAGGCATGCGGTTTTTTAACGAAAAACTGGTGCACTGAGATGGCTACATGAGCAGGTTTCATTATTGAAGTGGTAAAACCAGTCCCTTTTTCTGGCACAAATCAGGCCTTTGTCACACACTGTTAAAATGCTATCTTTTCAGAACCTCCAAACCAGTGGCTCTCAATCTTCCTAATGCCGTGACCCTTTAATACAGTTCATCATGATGTGGTGACCCCCAACCATGAAATTACTTTCATTGATTGCTGCTTCATAACCGCAATTTTGCTGTTATGAATCATAATGTAAATATCTGATATTCAGGATGCATTTTCATTGGTACAAATTGAACATAATTAATTAAACATAATTAAAGCACAGTGATTAATCACAAAACTACGTAATTATAGTGTGAAATATTTATGTGTTTTCCGATGGTCTTAGGCGACCCCTGTGAAAGGGTCCTTTGACCCCCTAAGGGGTCTAACCCAGTTGGGAACCACTGCTTAAACAGTGGTTTGATTAATAGTCTGCTCTGGTAGAATGGCTTAATGGTTTAAACAGTGGTTTGATTAATAGTCTGCTCTGGTAAAATGGTTTAATGGTTTAAACAGTGGTTTGATTAATAGTCTGCTCTGGTAGAATGGTTTGATTAATAATCTGCTCTGGTATAACCACTGCTTTAAACAGTGCTTGATTAATAGTCTGCTCTGGTAGAATGAACTCCATATGCACTATCCCACCTCACATCAAAAAAACAAATGAGCCTCCTCTTGATCTTTGATTTCACTTCATGAGCTTTTGAGGGGCAAGGTTAACGATGGCGTCTTCGACTGGATTGAATAATGTTCTGGACTGTAAAAATAGCACCATGTCTCATCACCGGTAATGATCTTGGGAAAAAGCCTGGGTTGCTTCAGAGCTATTCTTTCAAAGTCTAGCATGCTTCCACTCAATGCTCTTTTTCCTGGTCAATTAGAACCCAAGGCACAAATTTCACGACCCTTCTCATTGTATTAGTTCATAGAGACTAGAGAAACAAATCCAGGGAGACTTATGTGTATAAGAAAGAGCTTTATATAAAAGAGTAATTGTATATTAAGAAAATATTGCAGCCCATTCCAGATCAATTCCTTGAGTCCAATATTTGCCCAGATGTCCGATACACCTCTGTAAATTCCTCTTTAGACTCATGCAATACAAGCAATGATGCCGAGTGCAGGAAGATCACAGGCCAGTGAGTGGAAAGTCTTGTGGAAAAGCATTTAAGCACCAGCGTGGGTCTCTGCGTGGCCCCTCCAGCTCCTGGGGCCCTGGCTGCCAACAGCGTAGCTCTGTGTGTCTTCTGAGCAGGAATGTCTCACATGGAGATGAAGCAGAGAGAGACTGTATGTCCCACCTCCAGGGAAAAAGGCAAGTTCCAGAATCCTCAGGAGAAGGCCATGCCCACACAGAGGCCTCATTGGCTATGAACTGATTGACAGGCTAGACTCCACCCCTTCACAAGTTGACAACAGAGATTATGTAACTGCCACACAGTCCCACATCTTTGGTTAAAATTCACTGAATCCATGTGCAAGATAGTCCAGATAACCTCCCCGTTTCTTCAGTTGTCCGTTGCTGGTCTACGAGTACAAGTGCATGAATTTTGAGAACCTTTTCATCTGTTCAGGAAACTGACGGACATCCAGAAAAAGGTTTGTGATCAATTGTCATTTCACCTTTTTTGAAACAAGAAATCCACTCGTACACTTGAGTTTTTCCCATAGCACTGTCCTTGTATGCTGTGTTCTACATCAATACAGTTTCTGTGTCATTTTTCCCCAGAGCAGGAAACAAAATTTCACAGCCACAAGCTGTTCTCTTAAATTGGCCAACAAAAAAACGAGGTTTGAGTGAAAATGTTTTTATAAAAAAATTCTTTTGTGTAGTTCTAGCTGGGCATTTGGTTGAAATCACAGACTGGCTCAAAGAATCCTAGAAAGTCATTCCGTATCATATGCAATTAAGAATGCACAAAGATCACAAGGCATCTGGAACTGCCATCCCATCAGAAACTGTTGAAACGTAAATATCTTCTTGAATTAAAATATATTCAAGTTGATTCACAGTCAAAAAAAAAAAATTCACTGTGACCAGACAGACCCTTTCCAGGTGATGCCGCTGGGAACACTAACACAAAGAGAGTTGCTCTATGCTCACCTAGCGGAAAAATGCATATTACTAAAAAGCTTTCCCTAGCGGAGCTTTTTCCGTTTGGGTAGAGTACCCCCTCATAGTATTGGTTTTCCTTCTTCCAGCTCAGAGAGTAAATTATAACAAAATAACTACTCAAAACTTTAGTTAAATTTAAACAATTCAATTCAGCATACAAAAGGAGGCATAAAGGTAACAGTACACTGCTCAAAAGGTATGAAATTAAGGATAATAAGTATTATCACTTTTCCTAAGATTTACTGAAAACATACTTTGAGTTATTTAGTTATCCAACAAATAATTTGGAGACATCAGCACAAATACTCCTCAGACATAACCAAATACCTTCCAACACCAGTCACATAGATTTGAAGGCTTATGACCATCAATCGTCTCATGGAACAACTTCACTGGCATATCACAGTTCATAAAAATCATGCTCTGAATCCTAGTGAAGTAACTTGCCAAGAGCCAAACAGAAAGATTATTCAAAGCTCAAAGAAGAAACCAGTGTCCACCAGTCATACCCGTATCTACTCTAAAACCAGAAGCACTAGCTGGTGCCCTGCTATTTTAACCACTGGTCATTCTAACCAGGGTCACAATAGTTGGTGGTCCCTAAAACAGTTGGGAGAAAATATGGTGCAAATCTCAAATTCAGATTTAAAAGTAGCAGCAATAATAATAATAAAGCCAGACAAACTGGAAGGAGACTAGAAGACTAAGACTGTTACCCCTAGACACTCTTTAAAGCCAAGAACCAAGGCTAATCCCTGAGACTATCTTTTAGCAATTTAGAAACAAGACACACAAAAGGACACTGCCTATAAGGCCTCCAGCCAATCTCATTGTCATTTAGTCAATTTCAATGCAGAACAATCCTATATAGTGTCTCTAGAGTTGCAAATCGTTATAGGAGCAGAAAGCCTCATCTTTCTCCTGCTAAGGGTATGGTAAGTTTGAACCGACAAGCTTGCAGTTAACAGTCCAACACTTACCTTCATCCATAATATCAATCCCTAAATAAAAACCATCAGGATTAGAACAAAGTCAGTAATTACTCTGGAAATATAGCAGATTCAGTTCCAGATCACCAAAATAAAGCAAATGTCACAAAATTAAAGCAACTTGCATGAATGTTTTTGTTTCCAAGTGCATATAAAATGTTTAAATCCTTACTACTTTCTCAAACAACAAAAAAGAAACTCTTGTTTATTAAGTATTTAATGTAGCCTATAAAACATTTAAAATACTGTAAAAATTATCTATATGGCAGAGACATTAAGTGAGCACACGCTATTTAATACAAAAAAACATGGGGCTGGCCCCAATCCCAACTACATGGACAGTTTCCTCTTCCCCGCCCCCTTGGAAGAATGCACTTCAGAGGACAGCACTGGGACAGACTACAGCTTGGGGAGAGGGGCGTGCCTGATTAGAGCACATGGGAGAAACAAAAAGAGATGGAGAGGGAGGGGAGGACATCCTGGCCCACCAAACCCTGAGAACAGTATTACAGCTCAGAGAAGACACCGCACAGAGGACCATAGGGCCGCCCCCACCCCCACCCCCTGCGGCCCCCCCCACCCCACCACCACAAGACACGCCGTCCCTCACTAAACCATAGTGCTGCGGGGGACAATACTGGAGACAGTGCAGGATTTGTGCACAATCTGACCCCATCACGCTGGGGCGAAACACTAAGGGCATGCAACAGAACAGCTAGGGCAGAAAAGTGTTGAAATCCCTGGGGAATACCAAAAATGGACTTTGTAGACAGTGTGACATCATATCAGACTCAACCGGAAAATACTCTTAAAGGCCAACAAACAGACTTTTAACTATTTATAAGGCTTTCCATTTTTTCCCCCCTAACATTTTTATTGGCATACAATTTACATATCATATAATGGAATATTTCAATCATTTAATTATATCAAGGGAAATTGTACAGTCAGCACCACATCTATCTTAGATCATTCCCCCTGCACTGACCCCCACCCCCCACATGGTTAAATTGCTTTTCCCTCTTCCTTTTTTTTTTT
>NW_022111324.1:27645386-27650480 GCF_000313985.2 Echinops telfairi | reverse complement strand
GGCCATCTAGCTCAGAAGCAACAAAGCCCACATGGAACAACATATCAGCCTGTGTGATCACAAGGTGTCGAACGGATCACTGAAGGCTTTCCATTTTTGTCAGTGGTTTCTTTTTGCTATTATTTTGTTTTTGCTTTCTGTTGTTTTTATTGTTTTGTTGGTCTTGATTTCCTTTGTTGTTTTTGGCTTTGCCATGTTTTTGCGCTTTTTAATGTATCTGCTTGTCTATCTAGATAAGATAGGAGGGATAAATAATTTGGAGATGAAAAGAAAGGCTCCAATGGTTATAAAGGGATATGGGAGAAGGGAAGATGGAAGAAAGGAAGGGGTGGGAGAACCAACCCTGGGACAAGGGAACAACAAGTAAACTAAAATCAATGGAGAGAAGGGTGTAGGATGTCTATGGGGCTTAATAAAGGGGAATGTGGCAACGAGGAATTACTAAACCAGAACGAAGGCCAAACATAACGGTGGGACAAGAGTAAAGTAAAAAGAAATAGAGGAAAGAACCAGAAGGCAAAGGACATTTATAGACCTAAATACAGGCACGTACAGATGTAAATGTATACATAACGAAAGGGGAAGAGAACTATGCATTAATATCTGTATGTTATGAATTAAGCCTGCAGATGGACAGTGGGCCTCAACTCAAGTACTCCCTCAACACAAGAACACTTTGTTCTAAACATCTGGCCTTCTGTGATGCTCACCTACCTGACCTGGCACAATCCCAGAAGACAAAATGGATGCATAAGTAAATGCGGTGAAGAAAGCTGATGGTGCCCAACTATCAAAAGATATTATGTCTGGGGTCTTAAAGGCTTGAAAATAAACAAGAGGCCATCTAGCTCAGAAGCAACAAAGTCCACATGAGAGAAGCACACCAGCCTGTGTGATCATGAGGTGTTGATGGGAACAGGTTCCAGGCATCTAAGACCCAGAACAAAATCAAACCCAAGGTGAATGGGTGGGGGCAGGCAGGTGGGGGCATGGGGTAGAGACCTAATGCCCATCTGTAGACAATTTGACATCCCCCTACAGAGGGATCACAGGGAAGATATGAGCCAGTCAGGGTGTAGTACAGCACCGATGAAACACACAACATTCCTCTGATTCTTTGGTGTTCCGCCCCCCCCTGCTATCATGACCTCACTTCTACCTTACAAATCAGATTAGACCAGAACATGCACACTGCTACAGACAATAGCCTGCAACACAAGGAATCCAGGCTAGATAAACCCCACAGGGCCAACAATGAGAGTAGAGATACCAGGAGGATTAGGGGAGGGTAGAGGGGAGAAAGGGGGAATCGACAACGATCAACCTATAAACCTCTCTCAGGGACGCACAACAGAAAAGTGGGTAAGGGGCGATGGAGGATGATGTAAGATATGAAAATAATAATCTGTAACTCATCAAGGGTTCATCAGGGAGGGCGGGCAGGGGAGGGAGGGGGAAGAGACGGGAAGTTGCTATCAAGGGCTCAAGTAGGAAGAGAATGCTTTGAAAATGATGATGGCAGCATATGTGCAAATGTGCTTGACATAATGGATGAATGTAGGGATTGTGATAAGAGATGTAAGAACCCCCAATAAAAGTATTTCATTAAATTTTTTTTTTTTTTTAAACCACAGGGCAGCCACAAAACTTCAGTTTGTAAAGCTATAGTAATCTGGGAAGCACGGTAAGATAAGGGATACCTGTACTGGAACGGGAATATAATTTAAAAGAATGTTGATACATTGTGGTAAATACAACTAATATCAATCAACAATTTGCTTGGAAATTACCAAATAAGAAACTAATTGTTATTGTTTGGAGGTTGTTGTGCTTGGACTTTTTTGTTTTGTTTGGCTGTGTGTTTTTTCCAGGTTATAAAATCCAGGATAAGTAAATCTATAAAGATAACACCTGGATTAATGGCCTATAGGGGTCTGGGAGCAGACTTTGGAGGGAAATATGGAGCTAATAACAATGAGTACAAGAAGCAAGAAAAAGTTCTAGAATTGGCGGTGGAATGATTGTACAACTCTTTTTTAATATGGCTGAACTATTGATGTATATGATATGTAAATTACATATCAAGTAATCATTTACAGGCCTCACTATTCAACAAAAGCATTTAAAAACATGAATTCAAAGTATTGTACTATAAACAAGTACACATAATGACATAAGCACGCTCTACAAATTAGAAATACAGTCTCCAAATACTGTAGAAAAGCAAGGAAATAAAAATCAAAACCCTAAGCCAAACCTACTAGATATCTCCAATCCAAGTTTGTGCCCTATTTTAGATTCCAATGTTTGTCACAAATTTATACAGTTTTCAATGCTGTCCTCGATTAATCAATCACACTCAGATAGGTCTAATTTATCAGAACGCGCTCTGAGAGAACAATACTTACAAAACTTTTGAGATGCAAGTTGTATTGATTGACCCCATAGCTTTCTGTCTGGACTTTTGAGACTGTCATTGATGAAATGAACTGCAGGGATGGCTTTATGCTGGACATGTTTCAGCAGTTTTCCTGCTTTCATGCGGTCCAGTTCTTGCACAACCACCCAGGGAATGATCAACACCAATCTGTCAAAGCCTGAAAACAGAAAAGCTCTCTCAGAAGTCAACCAATATTTCTTGAGCTACTAAATCTGTTAAGAAAACTTAAAGTTTTAAAGAACACAGCCCTTATGGTTAAAAAAAAAAAAATCACACTACAGAATTCTTTTTTTTTTTTTCAGGGACAGGCCAACAAGGCTTGCTTTTATTGAGTGACTATCAATAGAACTGCCCAGGCCACTATACAGAGAAGAGAGGGGGAGTTTATTTCCAGGTTTCATCCTCCTTGGACAGCATCTTGATGAGCTCCTTTCTTGGCCTGGAGTCGCTCCTCAGGGTCTTGAGTACTTACTTGGTCTTAGACCTGCGGGCCTCAGCCTGGTCAGCCAGGAGCTTCTTGCAAGCCCGTCTGCTTCAGCTTGCGGATGTGCTGCTCCATGAGAATCCACTTGTTCTTCCCCTTCAGGGACAAGCTGTGATACATATAGTGGTCAGTCTTCTTGGACCTCCAGTGTCTCCTGAGTAGCCGGCGCAGAATCCTCATCCTCCTCATCCACGTGACCTTCTCAGGCATGCGAGCACTGGCAGCAGCCTTTCGCTCACCTGTGCCCATAAGCCTGCCCTTGCAGCGGGCTAGTGTGTTTGCGGCACCCGGTCGAGAATGGACGGTCACAGGCTTGCGGATAAGGCCCTCTTTGATCAGTTTCCGGATGTGCTGACGGGAGTTGGCATTGGCCATTTCATTGGTCTCCTTGGGGTCCAACCAGTTTCTTCTTGCCACAGCGGAGGACGCTGGAGGCGAGGCTCCTCTGAAGCCAGAGCTTACTGTACAAGTAGGGAGCGACTGGATGCCCCCGTCGGCAGTGGGAAACCTGAGGCCTTTGCGAGATTTTCCCTACATCACAGGGAGACAGAGATGGGCAAGCCCTGCGAGTTTGGGGAACTGAGCCCTCGTCCTCGTCGCTGCCTTGGCTCAGCCCACGTGGATCACCTCCAACACGTGGGTGGTAGGGGGCACGCACAGGGCTGCCCTTCTCCCGGCCTCGAGCTCCAGGGCGCTCCCTGCTCCTCGCTATAGCCCAGGCCATTTCATCTCCCTTCTAGGGTCCCGCCGTGCCCGCCCACCCAGTTCTATAGAATTCTGTTAAGTGAGCCACTACAGAAAAAGTGTGAAAGTTAAAAATAGGATAAGTGCCAAACGATTATCAAAATAAATATTATTGGAAGTCAGAGGAGAGCAGATTAAGACTGCTAGGTTAAACTGTGGAGACTATTATCTTACTTAAGCAGATGTTGTTTAACCTATATTTACTTGATAGCATATCCCAATGTGAATACTACAGTACTGTTAATATGAAATATCAGCTCAAGTGAGAAAAACCAATATATTTTATAAATACCTGGTATTTCTGTTGTCTTCAACATCCTTACAAATCTGAGATGATTCATTAAAATATTTGTGTCAATAACAATTAGAAGACTTTTGTTTGAAGCAGTATTTTCTAGAGAAAAAAGGACAAATTATGATTTTAACATTTGGTCATCATTTCAAGATACATAGAAACTTGTCAGATCTGGAACCCTAAGGGAATGTGTTGTTATTCCAGGTTTTACAGTCACCTATCTTTGACATGGTGGGATCCTCTCATTTTGCTTCTTCTCAAGAAAAATATCTGAGTTTTCCTCTTCTGACAGATTTCTACCATATACAGGTTCCAATTTTCACAGGTGTTTGTACTTGATGGTAGATATAAAGTAACTAAAAATTTATTATGGAACTTCAAGTAACATGTTTTAGATTAGCTCTTTATTCAATGAAAATTATTTTTATGCCAGTTCTTGTGAAAGGACTGAAGTGTTTAATTACCCACTAATAGAATACTATGAATTAATGACTTGTGGATGGATTTAAAACAATAAACTGACTTGCCCAGCACTGTATTTCTAAGCCTGGTCTTGAAATACCGGTAGCTGTACACTCAACAACTGTAAACTAATCTTAAAATAGCCTGAGTAAAATATAATTAAAAACATAAATATGGATAAAGCAAAGGAAACAAAATGCTGCCAACATATTTACTACTTAGGGCTTTTGTGAGGATCGGATAGGCTAATGCATATGGAAAAAATTAAATGCATTGTGCATAAGGTGGATTATTATTATTTTAAATAAAATTGAAAATAATATAATGAATTTTAGATAAGCTCTACAATCATCTTTTCCCAAAAGGATACAAATTTGACAATAGAAACAAAAGAAATCCATAAAAATAACAAGTGCCTCACACAGTTCAAATTGATGAAAGTTAGGATGGCAAAAAGAATACGGGGCTGGCCCCAGTCCCAAATACTAAGTGGATGCCTGCCTCTCCCCCTAGAAGAATTTATTTCAAAGGACAGCACTGAATCCACAGCACCGGGAGAGGGACATATCTGATCGGAGCACACGGGAGCAGATGAAGGGGGAGGAGGAGAGACTGGAGCACATCCTGGCCCACCAGGCCTTGAGGACGATGACTCCAATTAGAGCAGCC
>NW_022111324.1:27625823-27642946 GCF_000313985.2 Echinops telfairi | reverse complement strand
GCAAAAACCGCGATAGAGTGAAGCCGTGGAAGTCAAAGTGCGAAGTGGCGAGGGTTCACTGTACCTAGTTCTTAGCTAAAGGAACGGGTTTTATTATTTTCCATCTAAATATTATAACAAATATTAAAAATTAGCTCAAACAGGCAGAGATGATAAATATTAGCATATAATGTATACCAGCAGAAGAATGTACATCGTCTTCTACCAAGTCAATTTCCATGCTCATTAACTCTCCAGAGGGAGGAATCACAGGTAAATCCACACTTTTTCCCACACGTGCAGCATGAAGCTCTTCTACTATCTGCATCTAAATCATAAAAGATTCAGAGTAAAATGTTTTAATTATTTATTGGAAATTAAAAAGAAAGAAATCACTTAAAATGAGCTGTGTCTGTAGAAAGAGAATCTTTTACAGCAATGTATAATTAGGATGGTAAAAGAAAATTGATTTATAAACATGTACATACATGATTTTAAAAAGTTCTCTTATTACCTCTGTGGCCTTAGGCTAACTATTTAACTAACTGTGATCTCTGTTCATCTGTAAAATAAAAATATTAAATATCTAGATCCTTTTTATATTTTGAGATGATTAATGAATAGGTTATGCAAATGACCTCAAATTGAGCCTCATCCTGGCAGACCTTCAAAATAAATTCATTCTCATTCCCTTTTTCAATTCAAAAGGCTTTAGGATTCAAAGTTTTAGAAATGTGAATCATTTCTAAATGTGTTTTCTTGAGAATTCTAATAAGGTTTAGAAACCTCAGAAACTGAGAACTAAATCTTCAGATGCTTTTAACTTCAGAAGAGTGATTCTATAGATGTGGAAAACTGAAACTCTTTATTTGTCCTATCAAAGGGCACTGACCCATAAGACAGAAAACGACAACTTCCTGTCACAAAGGAAGAATTACTATCATTTTAAAAACTCCGTTTTATATAAAGATAAGTAGTGTTCTATGAATCTAGTATATGTCCAGATGAGAAAGCACACTGAAAAATGAAACATGCTTTTACAAATGCACATACTTTATCTTATTGCTGACTACAGAAGTTAGGTCAAAAACGTATTATACTGTGTTTTAACAACTCCAGGCATATGCATACAAACTCATGATAAATTTAAATCACATTTTAGATAACTTGTTGGCCCAGAGGTTCCCTGCTCTCCATTTAAAACAACTTTTTAAACAAGTAAATTGAAATGGATTTGGAGACTTTAATAACAAGTTCATCCAAACAAATAAAACAGATGAATTTATTACAAACAATGGTAGAAAAGATGGCCAAATAAATTAGATGGCTCTTTAAAAACTTTATGTTCATTTTTCAAAAACCTGTTCTTTTCATTATCAAAATTTTTAATATTTTTATATTACAAATAGAAACCGCTTCATTAAAACTATCAGTAACCTCTTGGTCTGTATCTTGAACACTTTCTGGAGAAGCCGAAGAACATGGTGCATCAAGACTCTGAAATGAAAAATTATTTATTTAGTTAAGAATGAAGCAAGATTCTTAAACTCAGCACTAATGACATTTGGGGTCAAGTAATTCTTTGTCATGTAGGCTACCAAGGGCATTTCAGATGGTTACCAATATCCCTGGCCTCTATCCTATAGGTGTTATTAGCATGACCCCCATCCTCTCAGCCCCCACCCGCACCCCACAACTGAGAGCCGTGATAATGAAATGTCTCCAGACAATGCCAAATATCCCTCAAGTGGCAAATGTGCTTCTAAATGACAGCTAATCATCTAGAATAATAAAAAGCCTCATCTTTCTCCCTTGGAGTGGCTGGTATGAGCCCAAATCTTGGTTGTTTACCCACCCTGCTACCAGGGTACCTTTCTATTGTTATGCTGCCACCTTTTAAGAGTTCACCATTAAATACTAGGATTGAGCTAATGGGAATGGCAAAGGGATATTAGTAACAAAGGTCAGAATGGTTTTTATAGACTTAAGTGACTATTATTCCAAACTGAAAATCTGATTCTATTAGATTCCCTGATTATGTCTCAGTAGCTCTGCATCATCCACAGTCTACAAAATAAAGCACATATATTTCCCTTGAGATATATAAAATGGTCCACTGTCACAGTCTACAAAATAAAGCACATATATTTCCCTTGAGATATATAAAATGGTCCACTGTCTGGACCCTGCCTATCTCTCCAAAATCTTCCCTTATAGATTCTCTACAGATGTCAACTCGTCAGGCTGAACAATTTAAGTGCCCAGCACAGCCACACACAACCTTCCATACCACCGTGTCATTCCACACACTGGCACATGTATTCCTCATTCTGCATGACCTTTAAGACTAAATATCTCTAACTCGGCAAATCCTTCTGAACTTAACCGCTCATATTACCACCACAAACAATTCTTAGGAATCTAGTATTTATTTATTCACAATATTTCAAAAATAGCTGTTCACTTATCAGATTCCTTGGGAACTTCCCCAGGTCATTTTATTCCTCTCTGAATCCCTGGTACTTAAGAAAAGTACAAGGTTTTAAAACTCCAGAAACAAAAGAGTGTATTTCTCTTTACAAAAGCATAACCACAATACTATCTAACAGGATTACTAAATCAGGAAAATACAATCATTTCTGCTATCAGGATAATAATTGTCTAATGAGGGGCTAGTGAAACAACAACAAACATGGTGTTCAGACAGTCCCCAAAATAAGGATAACATTTACTTACTGTTTTTATGTCGAAATTATTTGAGATCAAGTATAGTTCCCATCAAAGGAAAAGTTAAAAAGTGTTTTAAGTTCAATAACTTGATAAGCAGTCATGCAAAAAATTATTTCCCCTATAACTTAATATTGGGGCTATGTGCCTCTCTTGATTTGTGCAGTGATTAATTCTACATCGCCTAGTGGTTAAGAGGTCAAAAAGAAACCCTAAAATGCATGAGAAATTTCTCAAGTTCTAAACAGGGTAAGGGGAGAACCAAGCAATGATACAATAACTATGACTGAACATTCTGGCAACATCTAGTTTATTTCTTCTGTTCGAATCTCTCAAATTGGTTATAATACCTGAAAGAAAAACTAGAGGTCTTTTCATCTTTGAAAGATGTAACAAGAATGAACTCAATACGTTACCCCGTCACATCCCTCCAAGTTCATTTGAACTAAAGGCATTTTTCTCTCACACTTTCAACTCTTCTGGCCTCTCAAGTTATGCTCCCTCCATTTGTCCTAAGAATTATCTTAATTGTACAATCTACAGTCTCAATACCTAAAAACAGGTGGGATCAGTCACTCCTGTGTATATGACACTATTTCGAAGTTTCAGAAGTTCTGAAGTCCTAAAGTTCTAAATATTCATCCTTTTAAATTTATTTGCCAAAGAAACTATGTTAGAAAGACTAGGTCATCAGCTCAATCCATAAATGCTAATTTATTACATAATTCAGAAGCAAAATAAATGTACCAAATTGGTTACGCTTCGATTTCTGCACATGCAGTTTCCTCCACCTGAGCTATTCCTGCTTCTCTCATCCTACTCACTTGCCCTCACCTGACTGCGCGCTCCTCATTCTTTAGTTCTCAGACTACATGAAGGTGATGTTATCCGCTGTGAGTATACCTCACTGTGTGATAATGGACTGCTTATTTGTATCTCTCATCTGTGACTATTTGCTTATTTGTGTTTCTCTTCGGATTTATAGATATCTATGAAAACAAGTGTGCATGTGTACTTTATAAATCATATTATCACAGGCTCTGGAACTTAACAACACTCAATAAATAATGTGCTAAAAATATATGTTCAGAATACTCAACCTGACAGTTTCCTAGACCAGGACTGGGGAAGAGCCTAAAAGATTGTTAAAACTACTTTTCAAAGAAATACCAGCAACTCTTTATTCTCACAGTTTCACATGTTCGTTTTTATTACAGGTCCTTGAAGAGAGCGAGCATGTCTTAAGACAACTAGGTTTTAAAAGTGTAAAATAGGGAACCAACACATATCTTTATGGCTAAATTTGAATCGGGCCTCTACTATCATGGGTAATTGAAACAACTTAAGCCTGAAATACTGAACACTTTGCTAAAAGCTGCAACCCTCCTCTTCTACTACCGTACCTGGGGTAGATGGTCACTAGATCTTGAATCATTAGTTTCCTGATGCTGACGATGAGAGGGTCCTTTCCAATCAGGAGAAGTCTTATCTGCAGTATCTGAAAGTAAATCTTTAGTTGTGTGCCTTGTCAAAGATGACGACACCCGGGAGCTTCCTGGGTTTTCTTCCTTCTGGTTTGTCTTTGACTTGTCGGCAACTACACTGAACACGCTGTCTTCCACAAGTTTCTGAAGAGTGGCGCGAGATTTTATTGGGATTTTGAAACTGATCTTTCTTCTTCTGGGCTCAAGCACGTCCTCAATTACTTTGTTGGAATTATAATCCTGAGAAAATTCCTTTTTTTTGCATTTCTCCAAGACACAGCTTTCTGAACTGTCTCCGAAATTACTGTATCCTTCTTTCTTGAGTTCTTGGCTAAGTAAAGCAGTGTCTTTCTTTTCCGTTCCCTGACTTTTGACTCTAGGTGTCGCATCTTTTGTAATCTTAGGACTACCAAGGTTTTTAAGTTCAAGTTTATCCTGAACATTTTTAAACCTAGTGTTCTTAAGTTTAAAGTGTATGCATTTACTTATATTTGCTCTAGTTCCATTTGAAGCAGGGCTTTGTGAAGTAATCTGATTATCATTGGAGCATGATGTTTCTGGGAACTGAACAGGTCCTTGAGATGAACTGGTTCTTGATCTCTTTCTTAAAATATCAGATATTACACTGAATCTGTAAAACAGCAGAGAAACCTAGATTACATGACACATACACATAACGCTGCACTGTATTTTGCAGAGGACATGACACAACTGGACTGATATTAACTTCAGAAAAAGTAAATGGCTACGTTAAAAATAAGTGGAAACAAAGAGAAAACAAAACAACAACAAAAAACCAATGACAAAAAAGAGAAAAGCCTGTAAATAGTTCAAGTCTGTTTGTTGACCTTTGGATAGTGTTGTTCTGTTTTCTTTTGTTGCTTTGTTTTGCTTTGTCTTGTTTTGGTGCATATTACTGTCTCTACAGGTCTATCTAGGTAAGATAGGCAGGATAAACAATCTGGAGGAGAAAACAAGGGGACCAACGTTCTGGGGGGACATGGGAGAGGGGTAGGTGGGGGATAGGAAGTGGTGCTAACAAACCCAGGGACAAGGGAACAACAAGTGATCCAAAATCAGTGGCGAGGAGGGTGTAAGATGCCTGGTAGGCCTTGATCAGGAGCAATGTAACCGAGAGAAATTATTCAAACCCAAATGAAGGCTAAGCATGATGGTGGGACAGGAAGAAAGTAAAGGGAAATAAAGAACTAGGAGGCAAGGGTTGTTTACAGAGGTCTAAATGCAGGCATATACATAGGTATATATATTCATATATGAGGATAGGGAAATAGATCTATGTGCATATATTTATAGGTTTAGTATTAAGGTAGCAGATGGACATTGGGCCTCCACTCAAGTACTCCCTCAATGCAAGAACACTTTGTTCTATTAAACTGGCATTCCGTGATGCTCATCTTCCTGACAAGATTACTGAAGACAAAGCGGGTACATAAGCAAATGTGGTGAAGAAAGCTGATGGTGTCTGGCTATCAAAAGAAATAGCACCTGAAACCCTAAAGGCTTGAAGGTAAACAAGCAGCCATCTAGCTCAGAAGCAATAAAGCCCACATGGAAGAAGCACACCAGCCTGTGTGATCATGAGGTGTCAACAGGATCAGGTATCAGGCATCAAAGAACAAAAAAATCTTAATCATTGTAAATGAGGGGGAGTGCGATGTGCGGACGCAAAGCCCATTTGTAGGCAAGTGGACATCCCCCTACTAAAGGATCGCGGGAAGGAGACGAGCCAGCCAGGGTGCAGTGTGACAACGATGAAACATACACCTTTCCTCTAATTCTTTAATGCTTCCTCCTCCCCACTATCATGATCTCAATTCTACCTTACAAATCTGGCTAGACCAGAGGATGTATACTGGTACAGATAGGAACTGGAAATACAGGGAATCCAGGGCAGATGATCCCTTCAGGACCAGTGCTGAGAGTGGTGATACCGGGAGGGTGGAGGGAAGGCTGGGTAGAAAGTGGGAACCGATAGGCTGGGTAGAAAGGGGGAACCAATGCCAAAGATCTACATCTAACACCCTCCCTGGGGGATGGACAACAGAAAAGTGGGTGAAGGGAGACATCGGATAATGGCATGACATGACAAAATAATAATAATTTATAAATTATCAAGGGCTCATGAGGGAGGGGGGTGGGAAGGGAGGGGGCAAAATGAGGAGCTGATGCCAAGGGCTCAAGCAGAAAGCAAATGTTTTGAGAATGGTGGCAACAAATGTGCTTGACACAACAGATGGATGTATGGATTGTGATCAGCTGTACAAGCCGCCAACAACATGATTTTAAAAAAAATAAGTAGAAAAGATTACTCAACAAACAATTTTGAAATAAATGGTTAGTTATTTGGGACAAAAAAGAATTGATATACCCAAAAATTCCAAATGCATTCATTATGTGTCAATGACTATTATTGCTGCTACATTAGGCAGCACTAATAATATTAAGCCATGAAAAATCCGAAACAAAAAAGCTACCATCTGATTTCTTATGGAAGCACTTTTGCAAGTATAAGAGTACTATAATCACAAATCAGAGCAGCAATAGTACGTATGTGACTATTTACTTTAAAATTTCAGCCCAATGATTGGAAACAAATTGGGGTAGCAATTGTACATTCTACTTGACGTGACTGAAAATTTGGAATGATAGTATATATGTATTAAATCCCAGATAACAATAAAAAGAGTCAGCCTATAAAAAATACAATTTTAAAAAATGAGATATTTGATAGTTTACTAGCCTCCGTACATTATAAGCCCATCTAGTACTAAGACTCTTGAACAGAACTGAAAGTCAAAGAAAGAGAAAATAGACATACCATTATCTTCTATTGCACCAGCACATATTTTTTAAATAGCATTAAACACTGGCCACTAAAGCCCGACACCAAACCAATTGCCAATGATTTGAATCTCCATGTGTTACAGAGTAAACTGTTCTCCGGGATTTTCTTGGCTCTACAGAACTAAATCCTCAAGCTTTCCCTCTACAGCACTGGGTGAACTTGAACCACCAACCTCTGATTTAGTATCTGAGCTTAAACTGCTTGTACCATACAAAGGCATTCAATATGCAAGGGGTTACAAAACAGGCTCTCTCACTTGCTGCTGCTGGAAATGCAAAATTATATAACTGTTCCAGAAAGATGTGGTGATGTAAGTTAGGAGTCCTAAAAATGTTCATATTCTTTAACTTATCAGTAATTCCTTTATTAGAAATCTATGCCAAAGTTTAACAAACCAGAAACTTATCAAAATCATATAAAAAGAAATTCGGTACAGAATTATCTAAAACAGCAAAGACTCCAATACAAACTAATTTAAAGTTTAGTAAAAAACAAAGGAAACGATCAGGTATTCATAAAAGATGTGATGATGCGAAGAAAGCTGATGGTGCCCGGCTATCAAAAAGTATAGCGTCTGGGGTCTTAAAGGCTTGAAGGTAATCAAGCGGCCATCAAGCTCAGAAGCAACAAAGCCCACATGGAAGAAGCACACCAGCCTATGCAACCACGAGGTGTCGAAGGGATCAGGTATAAGGCATCATCAGAACAAAAAATCTTACCATAGTGAATGATGGGGGGAGTGCGGAGTGGAGATCCAAAGCCCATTAGTAGGCCACTGGAAATCCCCTTGCAGAGGGGTCTCAGGGAGGAGACGAGCCAGTCAGGGTGCGATGTAACAACGAGGAGAAATACAACTTTCCTCTAGTTCTTAAATGTTTCCTCCCCGCTCCCACTACCATGACTCGAATTCGACCTTGCAAGTCTGGCTAGACCAGAGGATATACACTGGTACAGATAGGAACTGAAAATCCAGGGAATCCAGGGCGGATGAGCCCTACAGGACCAGTGGTGTGAGTGGCGAAACAGGGAGGGTAAAGGGAGAATGAGTAGGAAAGAGGGAACTGATTACAAGGAACTGTGTGTGACCTCCTCCCTGGGGGACAGACAACCGAAAAGTGGGTGAAGGGAGATGTCGGGCAGGGCAAGATATGACAAAATACCCATTTATAAACTATCAAGGGCTCACGAGGGAGGGGGGAGCGGGGAGGGAGGGGGAAAAATGAGGACCTAATGACGGAGGTTTAAGTGGAGAGAAAATGTTTTTGAGAATGATGTACAAATGCGCTTTACACAATTGATGTGTGTATGGATTGCGATAACAGTTGTATGAGCCCGTAATAAAATGTTTAAAAAAAAAAAAAAAAAGATGTGATGATTAGGCCTATGCAGTTGGCTCCATTTCGTGATCTGATGCAATTATCCTTCCATGCATATTGTAAAGCCTAACCTCTTTGTATTAATGACTCAGAGTTGGTGTAGGGTATATTTTGAGCCATGGCCCCATGAGCATGACTCAAGTCAAACTCTTACAAGTCCCACCCATATTCAATATAGATCTGTGTGTCTGTCTGTCTAGAGAAGGATAGAGGAGAAACAGAGAGAGACAGAGAGGTCAATGTCCTGGTAAGGCTATGGACCCTACATCTTGCTTATTATTGGACCTCCAGCTCCTAGAACTTGAGCTAGGCGCATGTCATGGACCAACCTGTGACTTTAGAACTCACCAGCTTCCTCAGCCTTGCGAGCCAAAAGTCTTTTGGTCTGACTTGCAGTCACAGGAGTTTGGAGAAGCCTCGATCTGGCCTGACCCTTGACCAAAATATTTGGGATTTGCCACTTCCACAACTGTGAGCCACAAAATGAGTTCTATGTCCTTACATGGGATTCAGTAAGTTCATATAAAACGTCCATTATCTTTTCATCCCATTTCTCCAAGACCTTCTTGAAAACCTTGTGATGTGTTTGTCACTAGCTTTTCCTCCCTAAGACAATACGATGGCCATTTCTAATTATATCTACAAAATGTTTTTAACCCAAAGACTATATATTTCGATACTAAAGAGAAAGCAAGCTGTAAGTTTAAATAGGATCTTAAATATTCTCAGAGTATTTTCATATTCCTATTTTTTTTTGTTTTTCTAGCAAGGCTTTATTTATTTTTTGGATAATTTTATTAGGGGCTCATACAACTCTTATCACAATCCATACATACATCAATTGTGTAAAGTGCATTTGTACATTCATTGCCCTCATCATTCTCAAAACATTTCCTCTCCACTTAAGCCCCCAGCATTAGGTCCTCATTTTTCCCCTCCCTCCCGGCTCCCACCTCCCTCATGAGCCCTTGAGAATTTATAAATTATTATAAATTCTCCTTCACCCACTTTTCTGCTGTCCATCCCCCAGGGAGGAGGTCATATATAGTTCCTTGTAATCGGTTCCCTCTTTCCAACCCATTCTCCCTCTACCCTCCCAGTATATTCCTATTTTATATGGGCTTCGCAAAAAGCATAAATATGGCCACAACAATTTCAACAAAAAATCATATCAGTGTGAATGAGGGGAAGCGTGGAGTGGAGACCAAAAGCCCATCTGTAGACAACTGGATATTCCCTTACAGAAGGGACACACGAAGAGATGAGCCAGTCAGGGTGCAGTAAAACACCCATAAAACATGCGACTTTCCTCCAGTTCTTTAATGCTTCCTCCCACCCACTATCATGTCCCCAATTCTACCTTACAAATTTTAGCTTGACCAGGGCATGCACATGGGTACAGATAAGAGCTGGAAACATAAGGAATCCAGGACAGATGAACCCCTTAGGACCAATAATGAGAGTAGTGATACCAGCATGGGAAGGGGAAGGAGGGCTGGGTAGGAAGGGGGAGTGGATCACAATGATTGAAATATAACACACACACCCCGGGGGATGGGCAACAGAAAAGCGGGTAAAAGGAGACAGTGGTCGGTGTCAGACATGAAAAAAATAATAATTTATAAATTATCAAGGGATCAGGAGGGAGGGAGGGTGGGAGCAGGGGAAAATGAGCTGATACCAAGAGCTCAAGTAGAAAGAAAATGTTGTGAAGATGATGATGGCAACGTACACACAAATATGCTTGACACAAAGAATGGATATATGGATTGTGATAAGAGCTGTCATAGACCCCAATAAAATGAATCTTTTTTAAAAAGCTCAGATTTTGAAGGCCTAGATTTATGTTAAACATACATCAACTACTTCAGATCATGAACGTTAAAGTTAAAATCATTACTATACTCAAGCGGAATAGTACCCTCCTTGATGGAATTTCAGAACTAGAAAAAACATCAAACTTTGTAAAAAATTTCACTCCAATTAAATTATTGTAATCATTTCAACTCAGCTCATTAGCATACAATCCATTCTGACACTTAGTGACCCTATAGAACAAGGTAGAACTGCCCCTTTATGTTCCCAACACTGTAACTCTTTTTTTCTGCTTTGATATAATTTTTATTGTGAACTGGTGGGGTTTTATACTTGACATCATCAATTTTCTATTCAGCAATATAAGTCTTTTATCAAATCCCTAATAACTTGTAACTCTCCATCTCCTATAACCCCTTCTGAGATAACAATTGTGCTACCACACATGGACAGTGGGCTCTTTAGAAGCAAGAAGAGCAACACTTTGTCAGACACACTGTGGACACATTGTCAAGAGGAGCCAGTTCATGGGAAGGACAACAGACTTGGTAGAGTAGAGGAGCAGCACCAACGAGAAAAGTCCTCACTGAGAAGGAGAGACACAATGGTTTCAACATGGTCACAAACACAGGAGCAATTCTGATGATGGTGCAACACTGTGCAGGGTTTCCTTCTGTTGCTCTAAGGGTTGCTATGGGTTGGAACCTACTTGATGGTATCTACCAACCACAACCAAAAAGAATGCCTTCATATCTCTGGAACCAAGGTTGAAAAGTGAAGGTTTTGAACCTGCTCTCAATCCTTCATGAGTGATTGAATGGGAACTGACAGGAAAAGCAGCAGCTTCACTTCAGACAATCAAATTCCTCAAATGTGGAATTTGTGCATTCCTCAAATGGAAATTTCGAGATCTCTCTTGAACTGCTATACTCTCTGTGATGGGGCATTATCTATGAGAGTACCACAAAGCCTTGTCAATACAGGGAAGATTAAAATTTGCTCACCAACCACTACTGAAGACACTGAAAAATTTAAGCAATCACTTCATTCTGAAATGGACCAACCATGTAGTCACAGCCATAGATAATTCATGCTATTGGAACAAGAAATTTGGGAACAGAGAGGAAGGAAAAATCAGTTGCAAAATACACTCTTGGTTAGAGAAAGAGATCTGGAAATCACAGGGTAGATTTTCCAAGGACAACGATTTCTTCACCACATACCTTTTTTTAACATAACAAGCAGTCATGCATGTAAACTTGTGCTGACGAAATTCACAGAAATCAAATCGGGTACATTTGTGGGAAATGTTTTACAGTACAAAAGAGACCCCAATCCAAATATAAATTAAGGAAAATATTTACTCAGTCTTTAAGGAAACAAGGCAACCCACAGCCACAGCCACGTGATCTGGATGAGGGATGCAATTAGCATGAATCAGTCAGGATGGAATCTGAGGATTCACAATCAGAATGTTACTTCCCTTAGGACTGCAATACAGGAAACTATCACAAATTCATAACTGATGGCAAATCATTAATCGCAATAGGAGACAAGACTATGGATGCTGTAACAAGGCAAAACAGGGTCACATACTTCATGTTCCATAGAGCTTAGAAGACTTGCCCTTCCCAACAAGGCAATCTTGGCAAAATGGCCAACATATGAATGCTGACTATGCAACCTCTATTACCACCAAGGACACACCGAGGCACGCCCCTAAGACGGCTCTTCCCTGGACTGTATGGAGAGATGGAGGTAATCCATTTTCCAATGTACTCCACTCGAGAGCAAGATTATAATCACAAGGAATTTAATGGAGTGGTTTGGGGTTTTGACTGTTATCTATACCTTCCCAAAAATGAAATGCTCAGACTTTAAGCACTAACATAAAAGACATTTTGGAAGAACTCATTATCACCAGACAAAAATGAAGCTGGTACCATGAAGCTGAAGAAAGTAATGAAATAGATGAGAGCACAAATATACCATATATGCTGGTGTATAAGCCGAGTTTTCAGCACATTTTTTTATGCAGTTGTTGTGGTAAAATTAGGTACCTCCGCTGATATTCTGGTCGGCTTATACTCAAGTATATACAGCAACCTTAGCTACAAGCCACACGGGTAGGCTTATACTCAAGTATTTACAGTAACCTTACATACAAGCCATCTGAAGAACATATATGACTAATTGAACACTAACAACAGGAAACTAGACCAGATGTGGATAACATCAGTAACACTATGGATGAAGAAAGCAAAGTCATTCACAAGAGAAAAGAATGATCAAGGTGCACATCCAAGAGCCTCTGAATCCTGCCATTGGTAGAAAAGTAGCTAAATATGGATTGTGATAAGAATTTTACCATCCCCCAATAAAATGATTTAAAAAAAAGTAGTTAAAGCAAATGGAAGAAGAAATAGGAAAGGAAAAAGAGCTGAAAAGAATATTTCAAGGGGAAACTTTAGAAGACAAATTAAAATATTGTAGTGAAATATGCTGCCAACGGCCAAAAACATCAGTTATAATAGTGAGAAAAAAGAGAATTTCATTCTGCATATGTAGTAGAGAAAAGAGAGAACGGGCTGACCTCCTATGGAAGCAATCCATGATGTAATCCTATGAAAAATAAAGGTAGTACCATTTATATACAGATTTGTTTGTGATTTCCTCCTTTTAATAGAGAAACTAAACATAAACAGTGATTTCAGAAAAGATGGTTGTTGAAAACTTTGTTACAAAGAGGGTGCTCCAGAGAGGACCATATGGCTGGCCCCACTGCGAGATGTGACAGCCTGCACTGACCCAAGCCCTTACATGGGACAGCAATGGAGATACAAGTGTGGGAAGTGTGACCGAGCTGACCCCACCACACTGAGGCAATACTTCGGGGGTGTACAACAGAACGTCTGGGGGAGCAGAGCAAGGAAGTCCCAAGGGAGTATCAAAAATAGACTGTGGGGCTAGAGTGTGGCACCCCATCAGACTCGTCGGAAAATACTCCTAACGGTCAACAAACAGACCTTGAATTATTAACAGGGTTTGCTTTCTTTTTTCTTCTTCTTTTAAAATGTGTACATCAGTGGCTTTTTGTTTGTTAGTTTCTTAGTGTTGCTGCCGTCATCACCCTGTTCTTACGTGCCACTTTGTTGGGTGCTGTCGAGGCCATCCACAATTTTCTGCACATATCATTATCTCTGCAGATCTACCTAGATAAGATAAGCTGGAAAAAGAAGGTGGAGAAGAAAACAACAAGACCAATAGTCCCAGGGAGACATGGGAGAGAGGGAGGTGGGGGAAGGGAAGAGGTGTTGGCCAACCCAGGGAAAGAGTGGTTCAAAACTAGTGGCAGGGAGGGGGTGGGAGGACTGGTAGGGAGTGATCAAGGGCAATGTAACCGAGAGGAATTACTGAAACCCAAGTGAAGGCTCAGTATGGTAGTGGAATAAGAGGAAAGCAAAAGGAACTAGAGGAAAGAAGTAGGAGGCAAAGGGCATTTACAGAGTCCTAAATACAGGCATGTACATATGTAAATACATTTATGGTTATGGGGGAAACAGAACTATGTGCATATATTTATAGATTTAGTAGTAGGATAGCAGATGGACATTGGGCCTCCACACATACTCCCTCAATACAAGAACACTTTGCTCAACTAAACGGTCATTCCATAATACCCACCTTTCCAACAGGATCGCTGAAGACAAACGTATGCATAAGCAAATGTGGTGAAAAAAAGTTGATGGTGCCCGCCTATCAACAGATATAGCATCTGGGGTCTTAAGGCTTGAAGGCAAACAAGTGGCCATCTAGCTCAGAAGCAACAAAGTCCACAGGGAAGAAGCACACCAGCCTGTGTGATCACAAAGTGTTGAAGGGATCAGGTAGCAGACACCAAAGAACAAAACCATCATGATGCTCACCTTCCCCATATAAATGCTGAAGACAAATATGTGCATAAGTAAGTGTGGTGAAGAAGGCTGATGGTGTCCAGCTATAGAGATATAGCTCTTGGGGTCTTAAAGGCTTGAAATTAAACAAGCGGCCATCTAGCCCAGAAGCAACAAAGTCCACATGGAAGAAGCACACCAGTATGTGTGATCACAAGGGGTCGAAGGGACCAGGTATCAAGCCCCAAAGAACAAAAAGTCCTATCATCGTGAATGAGGGGGAGTGTGGGATGGGGACCCAATGCCCATCTGTAGACCACTGGACATCCCTTGCAGAAGGGTAGTGGGGAGGAGATGAGTCACTCAGGGTGCAGTGTAGCATTGATGAAATACACAACTTTCCTCTAGTTCTTAATCACTTCCTCCCCCGCAAACATCATGATCCCAATTCTACCTTACAAACCTGGTTAGACCAGAGGATGCACAGCGGTGCAGATATAAACAGGAAACACAGGACATCCAGAACAGATGAACCCCTCAGGACCAGTGGTGAGAGTGGTGACACTGGGAGGAAGGAGCAAAGGGGGGGTAGACAGGAGGAACCAATTACAAGGATCTACATATAACCTCCTCCCTGGGGGATGGACAACAGAAAAGTAGGTGAAGGGAGACGTCGGGCAGTGTAAGATATGATAAAAGAATAACATAAATTATCAAGGGTTCATGAGGGAGGGAGGAGCAGGGAGGGAGGGGGGAAAGAAAAGAAAAATGAGGAGCTGATTCCAGAAGTCCAAGTGGAAAGCAAGTGTTTTGAGAATGATGAAGGCAACGAATGTATAAGTGTGCATTACATAATAGACATATGTATAGATTGTTCTAAGAGTTGTATGAGCCCCAATAAAATGATTGGGAAAAAAACCCTGGATAAATAAATAAAGAGGGTGCTATTTGATCCATCAGGTCAGAATTGAGGAAGGCCTAGAAATAAGCTCTCTCATTCCTTGTCTAAAAGGAACTCCCTTAAGCTTACTCTCCTTATTTTTCTTATGTTTTTGATTCATTTTTCTGTCTTTTCCATAGCAATCTTCTCTTCCTGACTTCCAGGACTATCAGGGAAATTCAGAGCTACAGCTCTTTCCTGTATCCTTTTAAGTTCATTTTGGGAATTTGGTAGTCAAAAAATGAGCAGAATACCCAACACTTTAACTTTACGAGAATGCAAAGCCCTCATCTTTCAATTGTAGAGTGGCTGGTGGTTTCGAACTGCTGACCTTGAAGTTTGCAGGCCAGGAGTAACCACTGTGACACCAGGGCTTCTATTTTAACAATTTAGTAACCAGTATTTAAATATATGACAGTGTAAGCACAATAATTTCTTAACACGATCAACTCCTAGAATGATACATTGTGCATCATAAAGCATATTTAAGATATTAAATCTGACACTCACTTTCAACAGATCAATAGAAAAGGTTTCATTTGGGTAATTCTGGCAATATCGGGCAGTGTTTTATTTGGGTAATTTTGACAATATTGGGCAGTGAAATAGTAACTGAAATAAAAATCCACCTTCTCGTCCATTCCTGGATTTAAAGATTTTGTCAATGATGATGGTATACTGTTATTAAAATACATAAAATCTCCTAACTAAAACTATTTATTGGCTTAAAGAAATGCTTTCTCAATTTTTCAGACGCAGACATAAGATCATTACCCTAACTGATATTTGTATAGGTAATATATTTATTTATACGGAAACCTGGAACCTGGAACTATAGTCATGAAACACAGTAACTGATTTTCAGAAAAAAATCACATCTGCATCTCAGCTTTCAGTGTTTGCTCCCCAATTTTAGTATTTAGTCTGAAGCTGAATAAATTGGAAAGTTTTACAAAGATAAAAGAAATACAGGTAATGTCAAAAGTAAACAACAGCAGCAAATGAACCACTCTCTCTCTGCACGGTTGATATTGGTATCTGCAAAGTATAGTATTACAGCAACCTTTTAAATATATAATCGCTCCCATATCACACTCTTTGAACATCTTATAAATATTCACGCATGACAAGGCAATATTAAAATGTCTTGCAGGTCACACAGTTTGTCTGTGGGTGGCTAAAAGAAATTCTCAGGATGAGTTACAGCAAATCTTGTTTATCTGATTCATGCTGCTTCTCTGATGAGGTATAAATGGTAAACTATACAAAGTATCTATTCATCACATGGGTTCATGTAGTAGAAATGTTGTTGGAGATGCTCAGCTATTCAGCTTTCCAAAGGTTGCAGTCAAATAATAGATTTCCAATAAATACTAAAGCCCAGCTGAACTTCAGTGCATCCTGGAATAACATAAATCCTATTCTCAAAATAATTCAACATTATCCCTTTTATTAAAGAATACGTGGGCAAGTCTAAGGACAAGTCATCTACAGATCTGAAGCTGATTATAGGCCGCCCTCCCATACACATATTTAGGGGCAGAAAATGTGTCCTGAGACAAAAGGTAACCAGTGAAAGTCAAGCAATGTTTAAGAACTTAAAACCCAAAATTAAAAAATTTAAAAAAGCCAGGGCACTAATCATTAAAAATTTGCTTTAAAATATGTATGTTAGTCAACCTAAGATTTTCAGAGAATCTACTTCAAAAGATAGTGATGCATCACTGAAGGCAGCTGTAACAGCACTCTACAGTGCTCCGCACTGCTGACGAAACCTCCATCGGGCCTCTAAAGTTATCTTGCCAATTAAGGCAATTCCCCCCAGCACCACTGAGACCCTGCACTGAAAGGGCACACCAACGTACCATCTTGGGCAGGGTTTGAACCCCTCCGGCCCCAATTCAGCAATCAGGGATCAGCTATTGTTTTTATCTCCACAGGGAAAGAGGGACCAGACTTCAACCAGGTCTTCCAGGATATGAATTCAGGGTGCCAGTATGGAGCGGGGAGCCAGTGGGGGGGGTCTGAGGGACCAAACCCAGC